>NC_141991.1:42059737-42756403 GCF_049901715.1 Pseudonaja textilis
AACAGCAGCAGCTTTGACAAGATAAAAAGAATCATAAAATTAACACTTAGGGGCCAAAACATTAAGGAAATAAACCCATTATCTCCAGTCTCACCATTATAGTGAAAACATACGCAACAATGCAATAAACAGCAACATTCCAAAATGTTAATATTGCAATATTGTAAACATATCTGATCCAATTACTTTCCATGTCATCCCACACCAAGGCAACAAAATCTCTACATGTCTTCAAGGAAAAAGATAATTGAGGATTACAACTTATCTTTAACTTGGAATCTTTTTTTCTTTTCTAACATCTCATCAATTCCAACAGAATTAATTGGAAAAACTGGTTGTGTTATAATCCTGAGCATTTTTATAAGGAAAGAACATTTATGGGTTTTTTTTAAGTGATAATAAACTCATGTAGTAATCAATATTTGACCTGATCTAACCCCAAGTAAAAATCTTTCAGAAGGTACTTTTTTACTCTGTTTAAAAATTTAAGGTCCATCTTGGAATCAAACCAAGCTTTTCACTTCTTAAATGCACTTAAAGTTATGTAAGTACTACTTTGTAGAAATATACTTTGTAAGTACATACTTTGTAATTTCTCTTCATTTTGGATGTAATTACAGCCATTTATTGGTCTAAAACTTTATTGCCTACACTGTCCTTTCTGACTTAATCAAAATTCTGCTCAGTTGGATATTTGCCCTTTTCCTAAAGCTATTCATCCAGCATTTATGTTTGGAGGTTTTGTTGCTTCCATCTCATTCCATTTAATTTTTTTGGCAATAATCTTTGCTGAGCTCAACTTTGGGACAGAAATCTTCATTTAAGAAGTGCAGCAACAACAAAAAAAGGCACAATCCTCAATCATTCACTCCATTGCAGAATTTGAATGTTCCTCTATACATGCGGGGGTTGAGAATCACCTATTCTGCTTATTCCATAAAGAGGACCCAGAAAATTACCCCTTCCTGCAAATTGCATCTTTTCTAACAGTCTTTCCTTGCCTAAGAGATTCTAGATATTTTGAGTGCAGAACTGCCTGGAAAGCTAAGAGCTGTAATCTCTCCAGCAGATTGAAAAAAACTGCTTGGAAGTCAAGCACGTGCTTCTGTATTTTACTCAGATTCAACAGGAACCCCAACCTTTATGGTTCTTAGAATTCTTAGAAATAGAGCCGATGAGAGAATTGTCCCCTGTATTGACTTTCCAGGGTACAATTCTGTCCTCAGCTCTTCTTTCTCTGTCAACAACTTGTCCAAGTAATTCAAGGCAATCTTAAGGAGACAGCTGTATCTCAGGAACCTGAACACAGATGGGAGAACAGTGACATCCAAATATAGCTGCTCTGTACTTGATTCAGTAATTGTAAATATTCTGATAAATCACGTTTAACTGAGAACGCAACGCTGCAAAACACACACAAGTGAATCAGGCCTGACAACGTAATAGTGACAAATAGATCCTTGGTGCCCAGTCCTTAAGCAGGGCCTAACTATTATCCTTCTTTAATTATTAAGTGACATATTTGACCACAGCCTAAATAGAAAGAGACTGTAGGCCCGACCTTTCCACCTCTACTGCTCTTTCTGCTTAACAATTAGAATGGGAGTGAAGTCACTGATGAAAATTGGCAGGTTTAGCAGCAGAAAAATTTGCCGTACTGACACACAGTGCCACGGAGCTAACCTTTTCTGACAATGCATCTCATTGATCAGAAAATGATAGATAGAAAGCGCATGGAAAGGCAATGCCAGACTTAGTTTTAATATGTCCCAACCACACACACACACACACACGCATATGTATATGTATACACATACACATACATACACACACACACACACACACAAGTTCTAAACAGATTTTCTAAACCTTGTATTTACCACTAATTAGTATTGAACACAAGATCAAATATTAGATTAAAATAGTATTTTGTGTTCTTATTGCTATGTCTGGAGTATTAAAAAAGAAAAGAAAAGCAAGAGAGAAATAACACCAATTATGCAGGAGGGTGCTTTTAAAAAACACAGAGCATTTTGACTGTCATCAATTCATTCTGCCTGTCTTCATAGTCACTCAAGGAAAACAACATTCCTCCTCATTATTCCAAAAGATGTGTAACTGCAATGAAATAGCACGACTCAGTTTTGAGATGAAACCCACCTGATTCATGGTTTAGATATCATCCCCATCAGATGGAGTTCAAATAATTACAAGACGAAAGAGAAAACTACCAGTTATTTGACATGGTCTGCTACATTAAAGCGCATCCCATTTCTTATGAGATGGGTCTTTATTCACTTTGATATATGATCACTGCTTGCACTCCTTGATTGCTTTTCAAAAGCAATCTAAATTAATGTGGATTGGTAAAGGGTAATTATCGCTATGGATAATTAGTGCATGCTAATAAATGCAAATAAGACAAAGCTTACCAGTGCTAACGGAGCTTGTCCTTTTGGCTAAGAGAGTTTGGGAAGCTATGTCTACAGTTTATAGGGAGTATTTGGAGGGCAAGAGGAAATTTAAGCGAGGAAAGGGATCTAGAAAAGAATTTAAATATTTGGACTGAAAACTGAGCCATGGTGGCACAGTGGTTAGAGTGCAGTACTGCAGGCTACTTCTGCTGATTGCCGGCTGCTTGTAATTTGGCAGTTCAAATCTCATCAGACTCAAGGTTAACTCAGCCTTCCATCCTTCTGAGGTGGATAAAATGAGGGGCCAGATTGTTGGGGGCAATATGCTGACTCTAAACTGCTTAGAAAGGGCTATAAAGCACTGTAAAGTGGTATATAAGTCTAAGTGCTATTGCAATTGCAAAAGGCAGAATAGAGTAGTTCTAGTAAAATAAATAACCTGAATAAGTTTCCTGTGAAGCAGGTAAGCTACCTATTAAAAAAAACATAAGAGATTCCAAATTTAGATGGATCCTAATGATACCCTGAAAAATGTATCATGAGTGAAAGGGAAACAGCATCACCACGTTTTCCAGGCTATGGATCACCCTAATATATGCAACAATACCCTTGGATAGTACTCCAAAGCAAATTTATAGATTGGGGTACACATTCTATTATAAATACAGTTTGCTTCAAGTGGCTTATATCTTCAAAGCATATATTTGCAGAAGTCTTATTTTACCATCAGAATAAAAGGATTAACTAAGCAGTCAAGGGCCACATCTGCCTTAAACTGTGAGTGTCCCATTTGGGAAGTGCCTGATAATTAGAGAGAACAATGCTTAACAAGAGGGATCAATCAGCCAATTTGTATGGATTGAGAAAACTGGTTTATGCCAGGAACATATTATGCAGACATAGAAAAACTGCTGAAAATGGAAGAGTTTATGTTAGGAATACATGTTTTGCACCAAAGATTGCAGAGGTGCTTTGAATGGCATGATGGGAGATGTGCTCCAAACAAAGGAATGGTGAAAGCCAACAAAGATATTGGAGAAACTAGAAAAACTTAATCCCCTCAAGGGTTATTAGAGAAAATATTTTTCTCCGTGTTTTTGCCAATGGCAAGGAGACTGGTGAAAATGAAGTTAGTTTAGAAGCCAAACAGTTTGGATAAACCAACTGGTATCCGTAAGTACATTGAACAAATAAATAACCTGAATCTGGCTCAGCAGCTGCTTTTTCCAAACCACAGATTACACCTGCTGTCCTAGTCTATTAGCCAATCGGTGAAGGTCATTGAGAAACTGCAACCTCAACTTTTAACCTGGAAGATTATCATGGCAATCGTAACATCAACACGGCCAGAGAAGCTGCTTTATCTCTCTCTGCCAAATAATTCTTTTTTGACAGTTCCTGAAAAGTGAAAGGGCAGCATATACCAGTCTCACATGCCAGGAAAAAGACCAAGGGACACCAGCTGCTATTCAGACAATGCTGAGAGCGCTCCCCTCTCCTCTTGCTTTTATGACAGAGGCTGCCACAAAGAAGAGGGAGTCAGGCTATTCTCCAAAGCACCTGAGGGCAGGATAAAAAAAGCAATGGATGGAAACCAGTCAAGGAGAGAAGCAATCTAGAACTAAGAAGAAATTTCCTGACACAACAATTAATCAGTGGAACAACTTGCCTCCAGAATATGTAAATGCTCCAACACTGGAGGTTTTTTAAAGGATATTGGATAACCATTTGTCTGAAGTGGTGTAGAGTTTCCTGACTGAGCAGGGGGTTGGACTAGAAGACTTTGAAGGTCCCTTCCAACTCTGTTATTCTACTCTATTCTTTTCCTTCCATTTTCCTTTCTTTGCCCATCTTTTAAATTGGTAGGACACACTTTCAGTTATAATTGCCTGGAAAACAGGATAAAGTACATAATATAGTATGCACATATTCAGATGTATGACTCCCTGATACATAAACCTATTAATCTAAGGATCTGGGTCTTCAGCAATCTGCAACACGAGGTTTGTAAGTATGTCAAAAGGGTATCTCTCTTGCAATCTATTTGTATCTTACTGTTTGTATTCTCCCATATATTTGTATGATCATGGTTCATATAATATAATCCACAGGTATTGAATTTCAGAAAATAAGTATAAACTTGTTTCTCCAAAGAAACCCAGGCATTTTCTAAAACATTTTGACATTTACAAAGCAAATGTGAAAAAAACACTGTGCTGCCATAAATTCTACTATTGACTTTTCCTTTGCACAAACTCTCATGAATGTTGCAATATTTCAGATTTTAGTTTCATAATTTTGTTTTTTATTTGTATTGTTTTAATACGTCAAAAAATCTGCCAAAATAAAAATACTAAAACAAAAATTAATAAAAAGAAAACACTTTATTTAGGTGTTCCTATTATGCGTAGTAAAATGCATAAATAACAAAATAACACAGCTTTTAAACAGTAGATTTTAACATCCACACAGAATAGTATTAGTCAGTCTTTCTAAGGCACTGATAGTAGGCCAATTGATATAGAGCCAATTAGGTGCAGTGGTTAAAGCATCAGGCTAGAAAGCTGGAAACCATGAATTCTAGCCCTATCTTGGACTGCTAGATCATTTTGGACCAGTCAAACCACTTCTGAAATTTTGCCAAGAACACTGCAGGGACCTGCCTAGTCAGTCTCTAGGAGACGAACTCAAAGACACACAAAGCAAAGCCTGTTCATAGCTGGATATTTGGATATATCTTCAGTTCAGGATTTTAAATTAAGTATAGCAAAAAAATTTCCATTAAAGGAAAACAATTAGGCCATACTCCATGCACTACAAATATAAATTGTTCATAAATCACCAATTCCAAATTTTTGATATGGCATTCACATCTGGAACCTTGTTTTTCCCACGCCATATTAAATGAGCTTATTGATACTGTCAAAATGGAATGCTGCATGCAATTCTACATTCTTGCGTATTAATGTTAAATTAATATGCTAATGTTAGAAACCTTATACATTTCACACAAAGTCAGAATGTTTTGTTATAAAATTTTAAGTAGATACAAGCCTGCAATACAAAAGGGTACATACATTTCTTTCAAGGTTCTTAGTTTTATGCTGCATTCACAACTTGTCTAGTATAAACTGGCCCATTCGGAAATAAGATACTTTGGTGAGTACAGCCAGTCACAAAATAATCATTTACCAGAAGGCAGACAATAAGTGACAGTTCTTTCTACCATCCACCTTCACATTCAAGATGCTTTTTACTAACACTGCCATCTTAATTTTTTTTTTTTTGAGAGGGGGTAAACAGGTGATCATACTTCCAAATAGATTCCCATGGATTGCTTTCATCTGTGGTTTCTTTATTTTTCTAAAAATATCAATGAAACACAAAAAGAATTCCGCAGGTATAAACTTATAAACTTTTCTTTGCAACAAGATAGTTTCCAGTTCAATTTGCTTTTCTCAAAATTAAAACCACTTATCTTTTTTAGGAATCTTGAGGAGAGCTGAGCACAGTGCCTATAAGCCTACTAGGGGTTCTAACAGTAGGCACACAGTGCTCTGTGGGCCTTTCAGTACATGCACTTCCTTGCTTGTCCCTCAAATTATCTGACCGTGCTACAGTAAAAGACAAAGTCTGAACAATCCCCATTCTTGTGGGAAGCTCTGCTTATATTTAAGCAACATGAGCGACCTGCCTCTTCACAGTCTAACACTCACTGTGAAAGGCTCAAAGACATCAGAGTTGGTCTTTCTCATACCCACTCTAAGTCCTTACTAGACTAAATTTTCAAAACAGCTACTGTGTACGTAAATAACTGAAGCTCCTCTGAGCCTAGAATAAAACAAGGTTGTACAAAGGATAGAAATGCATTTTACCTCAACTTACCGCCACAACTGAGTGCAAAATTTCCATTGGTAAGCTAGGTAATTGACACACACCCCATTTTATAATCCTTTTTGCCATGGCTGCTAAGTGAATCACTGCAGTTTTAAACAGAATAACAAGAGTTGGAAGGGACGTTGGAGGTCTTCTTCAAGTAGGAAACCCTGTACCATTTCAGACAAATAGTTATCCAATCTCTTCTTAAAAACCTCTGGTGTTGGAGCACCCACAACGTATAGAGGCAAATTGTTTCACTGATTAATTTTTCTAACTGTCAGGAAATTTCTTGGTTCTGGCTTAGTTCTCTCCTTGACTTTTCTTCTCCTGCCTTAAGGAAGTTTTGGCGAATAGGTTCACTCCTCTTCTTTGTGGCAACCCCTTAGATATTGGAATACGTTCCAAGATGGCGGCGCGCATGGTCACAGCGGCTCAATGCTCCCAACGACTGTTCTTCTTTTTATGTTATTACTTCTTTTTGTTCCTGTATTTTACTCCATCCTGCAATGGGCTAACGTACTGTCAAGAAGACCTGATAAGTATAGGACAGCAACTCAAAACTGAAGCCACCTATGCTTATACAGAATCCCACAATATCCCATTGGAGCTAGTAAGATCTCCAGGAGCTCCATGGATTTTTGTCAGATTAAGCAAGCGTAGAAGACGGCGTAGGGAGAGGAAACAGAAGCGGGGATGCAGAGCGGGTCTGCTAACTCAACTGAGGAAGAGACCGCAGAAACCCTCATTACCATCTATGTTCCTCACAAACTCCAGATCCCTCCGTAAACAAAGTGGATGAACTACAGCTGCAGATCTCCCACAATCACACAATTCGCGAGTGCTGTCTATTAATCGTCACAGAATCCTGGTTGCACCCGCAAATCCCTAAGGCTACAATGGAGCTAGCGACTGGACCTTGCACCATCAAGATCACAATATAGCCTCCAGTAAGAGAAGGGGAGGGGGCCTAACTATTTATGTACATAAAGACTGGTGTACAAACAGCAAAATAACAAACAGCCATTGCTCACCAAACTTAGAGGCCATGACTGTTCAGTGTAGACTGTTTTATCTGCCACAGGAGCTAACAGTAGTTACCATCACTGCTGTACATTTACCTCCAGATGCTAATGTTAGCATGGCGCTCAGTCACCTTCAAAACATAATTACCACGCAACAGAGAGTTCATCCTGGGGGTGTTCATATAGGCATATAGGGCAGAAGTAGAGAACCTGTCTGTCTGGTGTTCACAGAACAATCTGTACTGAATGTCCATAAAACCAAAGAACTGATTATGGACTTCAGGAAACATGGACAGGACTACGCCCCACTCATCATCAACAGAGAATGAGTGGAAACTATCCCTACGATCAGATTCCTTGGCATCCATATTTCAGCTGATATCTCCTGGTCCCCTAACACCAAGGCCATAGTGAAGAAGGCTCAGCAGCGGCTGTACTTTCTGCGGGTTCTCAGGAAAAACAATCTGGATAAGAAGCTGTTGCTGGCTTTCTATAAAGCCTCTGTGGAGAGCACTCTGACATACTGTCTGGGTGTGTGGTATGCAAGTTCCTCAGCTGCGGACAAGAAAACTGTACAGAGGGTGATAAACACAGCTCAAAAGATCATTGGTTGCCCTCTGCCCTCCCTGGAAGACTTAGCCAGGTCCCATTGCCAAAGCAGAATCAAGGCCATCATAGAAGACCCCTCACACCCTGGCAATTATCTTTTTGACCTGGTGCCATCTGGACAGCGCTTTAGGTCAATAAAATCCCACACCACTAGACTAACAAATAGTTTCTTTCCCTGGGCCATTTGAACCACAAATAAACACAAAGTCATTAACTTATTAAGATGTGAAAAGATGTGAAATCTCAATACGTCATTCAGATGTATAATAACATATTACAGTACAATCCATCTCTTGTGTATTACATTCAGCAAAGCATCACAGTCAGTGTTGGATGTATATTTTGTGTATATTCGTAGATATTGTACTCTCTATTGCAAATGGAGATGTGGATACTCTATTTTTCTTATCTTCATTTTTAAGTGCTTTGGTTTTATTGAAGAGTTGCTGGGGTGCATCCAGTTTCATTGTACTTGTACAATGACAATAAAGTTCTTCTTATCTTATCTTCATGTCACACGTACCCAATTCCCACAACTGTTCTTTGTATGTTTTAGCCTTCAGTCCCCTTATCATCTTTGCTGCTCTTCTCTGCATCCTTTCCAGAGTCTCAAAATCTTTTTTACATCATGGTAACCAAACCTGGATGCAGTATATTCCAAGTGTGGCCTTACCAAGGCATTATAAAGTGGTATTAACAATTGATATTGATTCTGTCCCTCGGTTAATGCAGCCTAGGACTGCATTGGCTTTTTTTTAGAACTGCAGTACATGGCTGGCTCATATTTAAGTTACTGCCCACTAGGACTCCAAGATCCCGCGCACAATTACTACTGTTAAGTGAATCATACAGTCATAGAGCAAGTCTGGATTCCCCCATTGATTTTCTGAGAAGCTGGCTGACAAGGTTACAATTGGGGATCACATCACCCCAGGATAGTGCAACCGTCATAAATACATGCCAGTTGCCACAGTCAAAATTTTGATCATGTGACCCCCGGATGCTGCAATGTTTGTAAGTGTGAAAAACAGTCATTTTTTCTGTTGTTGTAACTTTGCGCTGTTGTAACTTTGAACAGTCAGTAAATGAACTGCTGTAATTCTAGGACTACCTACAGTCACTCCTCCTGAAAGCACTTGAGGTAGCAGGGATGGCTGAAGGATTTTCCAAGATATGCCATTTGTGTGGACAGACATGTTCATAGATGTCCCTATTAAAATATAGCCAAAGCAGCTACTCGTATAGATAGCCAGACTGGGAAAGCCCTTGAAACAGCTACACAAGAGCCTTTCAGAGGAAGCAATGCCTCTATACTTCAAGGAAATGTGCTTTATACTAAAACTAAAGTGCTTTGAGAAGCATCTATTCAAATGTTTTGCCCAGCAACAACATCCATTGTAATTTTACCTACAAGAGATCTTTTTTAAACAAGCAAGCGAACTTTTATTTCACAAGTAATTGAAAGCACATAAAACATTTTAATTCTAAAGACTGTCTGAATATGATTCACGGCTCTTAAAGGACAAAAGAAACCCTTCAATTTTGGAGGCCATCTATTTGAAGAAAAAAATGATGAGCTTGTTTCATTATTATCTAAGCCAGTATTTTTCAGCCTTAGCAACTTCAAGAGGTGTGGACTTCAACTCCCAGAAATGTGGGAATTGAAGTCCCTGCCCCTTAAAAGTTTCCAAAGTTGAGGAAAAGAAACTGATCTAAGGAATTGGAACTCAAGTAAAGAGTTACAATTCAAAATCTACAAGTAGCTTCTTGCCATGAATGAAGGCAAATACTGTATATATATGGCCCAGAATAATGTTGCAGGATCCAATCTGGGTGGGCCACCCAGAGCAGGGGTCTCCAATCTTGGCAACTTTAAGACTTGTGAACTTCAAGTCCCAGAATTCTTAAAGTTGCCAAGGTTGGAGATCCCTGACCCAGAGGTTTTGTCTTCCAAGCTTTCGGACTCATGCTGGAGCCCATCTTCAGGGAATTTCTCTGTGTGCTTTGGGCTGTTCTGTGTGTGGTATTTATATGGTGTCTGTTTGTGTGTAGCTTTTTAGATGTAGACTGGCTGGCTATTAAATCCCTGCCACACCCAATTCCTAATATGAGTTTATTTTAACAACAGCATGATCAGTTTTCTGATTTAGTTATATTGTATCATTTCATGTCAAAGACACCAAAGGCTGTAGTCTACATATCATCTGCATTTGTAGTTTATCTGGATACCACTATTCGCTTCATATATACATCTATACATGTAGAGTATTTGCATATCACTATTTGCTTTTTGGTTGGATGGTAGAAGTCATAGGTTTTTAAGCAAGAGGTTCAGCCACCTTGTAAGGACTACACAAATCCAGGTGAGTATTAGAGGACAGGAAAGAATTGGCTATTTGGTACCTTTTTAACCTCTAGTCACCATAGCCCAGATACAGCCCTCTATAGAGGGTTACAAAGTCAGTTACTGCTAAGTTGCAAAGCAAAGACATTGCAATTGACTGGCTGCAGGTTTTCCTGTTCCACAACCAACTTGGGTGATTTATACAGTTTTATCATGCAGAAAATCATCTGAAAGCATGATTTTACTTTAATAAATTGTTTATGAGCAGTACTTCTATTTTGCTGCTTACCTATTATTTCACAAAACAGTCTGGAGAGATTACTATATACAAGGTACAAAAGACAATATTCAGGAAAACCGTGTCTTGGGGTATTTTTCCCCCTTGAAAATGTTTTGATTCTTGTCCAAGAAGCTACTTCAATTCTGAGCTTCACCATCTTCTTCCTCCTACCTCTGATGAGACATACAGAGCCAAGGCAGCTGCTACCCCTTCACTGTCACCAAGCATGCCTAGTCAATTGCAGGGGGATGAGGATGAAAGTCAGCGGGGGCGGGGGGTGGCATAGGGCAGCAGGGGAGTGAAGGGCGATCAAAAGATGGCCATGTGAAGGGAGTTAATGCAGAAGCAAGTGGTGTGAGGACCTTGTCTAACAACCACAGCCACGAGTATCAGAACTGCAGTCATTAACCAGTGCAGTCACGTGGTGTTTTATCTAATGTCAACTTCATTTAGTAATGGCCATTCCAGTCCAATTAGGTTCATTAAGCAAGGATGATCTGAATGTGGAAAAGTAGCCCCATAGCAAGATAGGTGACAAATAAATTTAACAAATAAATAAATAGTACATAATACTATGACTGCTGTAGAGTTGTTTTGATTATATTCATTTATTTACGGCATTTATTTGCCATTTATCTGTATCTAATGATTCTGAGAGGCTACAGCCTAAATACGTTAAAGCTTCTATGTGGCATTTCATTTGGTCTTTTTCTTTACAGGCCCTTTCGATGAAAGGCCGTTGGCTTCTGAAATTTCCTTTCCCAATGAAATTGCCAAGACATTTTCATTGACTCAAATCATTCAGCTACCCTGGAACTGAACTAGCTGCTGTTTTTCCCCTATAGCTTAATTATGATTCAGCCTAATAACAAGAAAACACAGCAGGGGTGAAATTCAACCACCTCGGCAAAGGTGGTAGGGATGACTTGAATCGGTAAAAGATTGCCCCGGTTGCTCCTGGTTGCTATTACTATTATACCAAGCCACGCCCACAGCCATGCCCACAGAGCTAGTAGGAAAAAATGTTGAATTTCATCCCTGAAACACAGTAATCAGGCTCTGCTAACTCTAGTCTTCTTCTTTCCCCCTTTCCCCTCCTTGATTTCCATCCTGCCAGGTTAGCTCATAATAACAGTATAAACTCCAGTGACAATCTGGGAAGAAGGAGAAAATTACAATACTGCAAGTTTATGCTAATAAAAAGGACTGTACCAGCATAGGAAAAAGGGGAGGAAAGCAGCTCTGGAATGATGTCAAAGGCCCACATGGAAGAATCCAATCCATAGTATTTAAGCTTCTCTGAAACAAAGCAACCCCCACTCCCCCCGAGGATGCTCATCCACAATGGATCATTCTGGATATTTGTTTGTTTTATTATTACAATTTATTTGGCCACCCATGTCAACATCATGACTCTGGGTGGCAAACAGCAGCTAAAAACCCAAAATAATAATAACTCCACAATAAATATGTAATCATGGCAGCCAATGTAAAAACTATTACTACCCTCACCATCTCACAACCTCAGACACAGGTTTTAATCTCATGCTCAGTTGCATAGCTTCTTTCATCTCATTTGAAGTTGAGAAGATTCACAGCCAGTAAACAGCTAATAGGCAAAATCAGCTATAAAACCCTATCTATCATCACTTACTAATATGAGGCATTTCTATCCTCTTATGTTAGGAACTAGACTTCTATAACTTGGAAATAAAGGGTTACTGCAATGACTATAAAGGTAGGAAAGGGTTTTTTTTCCCCAAAAAATAATTTAACATGGCATGGTAAGACATGTGTATAGGCGTGTATGAATTTGTTACCTCAATTTATATGGCTGCCTTTCTTAAATTCATGAGTCTGAGTGAGTAGCAATAATTAAAACAGATTTAAAAAAAAAACAAAGAAGCAACAACACACATATGACCTGCATCCAGGGTAAAAACAACATCACCAATAACAAATCAACAAGAAGAATGTCCTCCTGTAGCTTACAGCACTATATTATTGTCAGGAAGTTAAACTGGGATTCCTGACAGTTACAGAAATGCAACTGTGACTTCTATAAATAGGTTCTATGAGGCTCAAGCAAACATTTTGCCTTCTCAGCAAGAACAGAATCATATCAAATTCGCTAGGGTGTGGGCCTGCATGCTTCAGAATATCCTATGCCAACTGAAGAATTATATTAGATGCAAGTATATGCCATTCATAGGAAATAATCTCTGAATGATAGGATATATAATTGGAGCCCAAATTATACTGTTTCTGTCATGTGTAAGAATGTGGCAAAGAGTTGTCATCTTCAACACCTTTTTTAAAAAAAATCAACCAAGCATTGAGCTGATATTCTGCACAAGTTTGATGGATACATTACTGGACATCCAATTTCTTATACTATCTTAGCATTTATATATATTTGACAACAACTAGCACAAAAAAGATAATAGACCACACTGAGTCAATTCATAGAAAGAATATTGGCCTGAAGCTGTACATATCCAATTTATACTGTTTACCTTTGCCCATCATTTTTGTCACAGCCTTAAGCTTACAAATCCCTATGCTTTACAGCAAGGTTAGCTCTAGGTATTAATATGAATCTATGAATATTGAATGAATGAATAATATGAATAGACCTACCATCTATTGGAGTTTTTCTCAAACTTACCAACTTTAAGATATGCTGGCTGGGGAATTCTGGGAGTTGAGGTTCACATATTATATTTACATGGGATTTGAGATTATATTAAATTATAGGGATTGATTTATAAATGGATTTAAATTCATATTTGCAAAGGAAGTTTATATCTCACATATAAATGTTCTCAAGCTAATACTGTCAAGTGTATTGCTCTTAAGTGGGTGTCTAATGGATACAACAGTAGTACTAAAAATAATCGAAACATTAACCACAGACTACAACCAGTTCTTTTCGGTATATACTTCGAAGGGGGGAGAAATCTCATACTTCTACTGTCCCAGAAGCCACCCAAAATATACTCCAAGGCCAAGCTATTTTCCTAAAATAAATGGACTACTTTAGTTGTTTAAATTACAATCACAAAATTCTAAAATTTATCATTTCTGACTATTTAGCATAACATCTGAATGATCCAATGTTCTTCTTAAGGAAATGTATCTCCCAATTATTATTTCAAATGCTGTCAGGGCGTATGCCTTTTTTTACACTATAAAGTTCTCCTTAATTACAACTAAATAATTATTATATAAATAGATTGACAATAAATATCCTTGGACCTCCTTTCATCTGAATAACTTCATCAACTGATGCCCTACAAATGTTCTGGAATACTATTCCCTTATGGACTACAGAGGATGAGTACAATGGTCTTTAGTGATTTCCACTAATGCGATGATGGGGCAGCAAGTTAGCTACACTCAGATCTTGAAATCTATTTGTTTAATGAGTTTGGATGTACTTTCAATTTAGCTGTGAGGGCTCATCTTGGTTATGATTGGCAGCATTCCAACACCTTGGAGAATCTTGAAAGTAAAACTTTTCTTCAGGAAACATTTGGTTCCAAGATGAAAATTCTGTATTTAAACATTGAGTTGCAGTATCAAAGTATCAGGTTTAAACTGTATCTTGTTAGTGCCGTTAGTTGAATCATTTCTACAAAGTCTTTTACTGGAAAGAGACATTTTTCCTGTTTATGTATGTAAATACCCCACTTTTAATTTTACAGTTTTTCAACCAACTCCTTAAGGAGTGGTTTACATGCCTGGGGATGCTTGAATTTCTGAATATTGCTTTCAAATCATATTAGAAATCAGGCAGAGATGAGGTAGGAATGTATACATTACTATGTATGCTAGTGAAATAATATACTTAAAAAATTTTATGCCCATCGCTAAATACACATGGAAAGAGTATTTCTTTACTTCCAAGGTGCATATTCCATTATCAAGTAATTTTATTTATTTATTTTATTTTGTCAAGCAATTATAAGATAACAGGTTTAAGTATAAAAATAGTTATGAATACATGAAATGGATACATATAAGAAAAAGTAAAAAAAAAACAATAGGACAGGGACGGTAGGCACATTGGTATGCTTATGCATGCCTACAGACCTATAAGGAAAGGGGTGAGGTCAACAGTAGACAGTCTAAGGTTAAAGATTTTGGGGTTTGGGGAAGAAACTACAGAGTCAGGTAGAGTACGCCAGACATTGACCACTCTGTTGCTGAAGTCATATTTCCTGCAATCAAGTTTGGTGCGGTTAACCTTGAGTTTGTATCTATTGTGTGCTCTTGTATTGTTATGGTTGAAGCTGAAGTATTCATTGACAGGTAGGACATTCCAATATATAATTTTATGTACTATACTTAGATCAGACCAAAGGTGGCGTAGTTCTAGGTTGTCTAGGTCTAAAATTTCAAGTCTGGTGGCATAAGGTATTCTGCAATGAGTAGAGGAATTGAGAACTCTTCTTGTGAAATATTTCTGGACTTTCTCAATTGTATTAATATCAGATACGTAATGTGGGTTCCAGACTGATGAGCTGTATTCAAGTATTGGTCTGGCAAATGTTTTGTGTGCTCTAGTTAGTAGTGTGATATTACCAGAGAAAAACCTACGCAGAATTAGGTTAACAACTCTTAATGTCTTTTTAGCTATGTAGTTACAGTGGGCTCTAGCACTTAGTTCATTAGAGATGAGTACTCCAAGGTCCTTGACAGAGTTTGGATCATCAACAAGGTCTTGACTATTCAACTTGTATTTTATTTTCTGATTTTTTTGCCAATATGTAAGACAGAGCATTTATTTGTTGAGATTTGAAGTTGCCATTTGTTTGACCATTCTGATACATAGTTGAGATCTTTTTGAAGGGAAGCAGTATTGTCTGTGGTGTTGAATAGCTTTACATCATCAGCGAAGAGAACGCAGTTGCTCTTAATATGATCACAGAGGTGATTTAGAACACTGCCTTGGGGAACACCACTGTTGACAGGTACAGAATTTGATAGGATGCTCCCAATTTTGACCATTTGTTGTCTGTTTGATAGGAATGCTTCTATCCAGTTATGCAGGTGTCCAGAGATACCATAAGATTTTAGTTTTAGGAGTAGTTTGTCCCATACCACTGAATCAAAGGCTTTACAGAAGAAATCTATGTAGATTGCGTCTATTGCTTTGCTCTGATCGAGTTGTGTAGTTCATATGTTTTTGAAGTGTAAGAGTTGCAGATTACAGGATAGTTTTTTCCTGAAACCAAATTGTTTATTGGAGAGTAGGTTGTTTTCTCTAAGTGGAGGATAATGGATTGGTTAATAATTGATTCCATGACTTTACAGGTGACCCAGCATAAGGAGATTGCTCTGTAATTTTCAACTAGGCTGGGCTCTCCCTTTTTGAAGATGGGGATGACCGTGACTTGTGACCATAGGTTAGGCAAGGAGCTGATCCTGGAAGATTTATCAAAGATTATGCTTAGAGGTTCGGCTATGGCAGTGGATAGCTTTTTTAAGAAGTAGGCACATATTCTGTCTGGTCCAATAGATAGAGATGGTTTTAGATTGCGTAGTGTTTTTTCAACATTGTCTTCTGTAAAATCGATATGTATTAGATCATTGTAGTTGTCTGTGGTTCGACTAGGAAATACTGGGCATGATCCATTGCTGTTTACAAATACTGAGCCAAAGAATGTGTTAAAGAGGTTGGCTTTAATGGTGTTATTTTTCCATCTTCCAATAAGAGGAATCCATTATTTCTTTACCCAACTTTGGTGCCAAATGTGAACAATGATTTTTCTTTTCTGTAAATAGTTCTCTTTTATCTTCAGCAGGTTGTCTTTTGTTAAACAAATCTGAAAGCAAGGAAGCCAGATAGAAGCTCTGAGAAATGTCTCCCTCTCTTCCCCTCATTTCATATGAAGCATCTACTGGCCTGTTTGCACAACACACTTAATTAGATCATGGGGTTTGAATGTAAGCAAATGGTGCACCAGGAAAACTGGGTCAACTGACCCAGCCAATTAATCTTAAAGAACTTACACTTACATCTGCTCCCTCACCAGACACCTCATCTTTGAAGTTTCTCTTATTTTCACACTCTTACCCCAGCATCCAAGGGAAGAAAGGGAAATATGCTTTTCCAGGCCTGTCTTGATGCTTGCATCCTGATTTTTATTTAAGTATGTTTCCACCCGTTTGGGGGGAATGGAAGAGAAGAAAGTTGAAAGGCATCTAGCCTGTCTCTCTTTCTTACAGCTGAGAGAAAGTGATTTGCCCAACATCACTCAGCTGGCTTTGTGATTAAGGCAAGACCAGAATTCACAGTCTCCTATTACCTTGTCTTGATGCCTTAACCACTACACTAAATGGCTCTCCGTATTATAATAAATTAAAGGACAAAATATTTTTATAAAATATCATCCAATCTTTGCCAGGGTGGAATCTATTCTTTCATCCCTTGATTAGTATATTACCTTTTCCAAGACAGATAAACTATGGATTTGCATAAGTTATTTCTTAACATCTGGAATAATATCATTTTTGCAATTTCTCAATGTATTTTTAGCCAATACTTATGCACAATACAGCTATAATTCCTGATAAACAATCAGATTCCAAAGTCTTGGAATATAATGCAGCATCGCATAAACATCCTTAACATTTAAAGATTTCCCCATAAATCTACCAATATTTAGAACCACTTTTTCCAAAATGAAAAATATTAACAGAAGCATGATTATGGTGCTCAGATATAACAAGTGAGAAATAAGAGTAGATATTTCTTTGCAAGATTGATCCTTATTGTAAAATAAATAAAAGTTCATTAAACATTAGCAGATTACACCCCTTCAGATTTATTCTTGAGTCAAAAGAGATTTGAAGCACCATTCCATTTCCTCTTTTTAAAATTATTGAATTTATTTTTCTCTGTATTTGCACCCATTTCCTCCCACTTGTGACTGTATTATTGTAACTTCATTATTTGTATCCTTATGATTTATATTAACTGTTTTCTAGTATGATTTGATTGCTTATTTGTACCCTATGATTATCATTAAGTGTTGTACCTTATGATTCTTGATGAATGTATCTTTTCTTTTTATGTACACTGAGAGCACATGCATCAAAACAAATTCCTTGTGTGTCTAATCACACTTGGCCAATAAAGATTTCATGTGTGTATGTTTATGCATGTGTGTGTGTGTGTGTGTGTGTGTGTGTGTGTATACATACATATACACACACACATGTACACATATACATATATGTTGCAAGAATGCAGAAGAGCCACAAATTAGATATGTTAGATATACAGTAGTTTCCTTTCAGAATTAAGTGCTTACCGTCCCTGTCCTATTATTTCTTTTATTTTTTATTTTTCTTATATGTATCCATGTATTCATAACTATGTTTTTACTTATACCTATTATCTTGTAAGCAATTGACAAAAATAAATAAATAAAACAAATAAAGTGTCTAAACATTATGGAAGAAAAAGGATTAAAATAACTTCCCACACAAAGACTCAGCAGCCCAAGGAATAAGATTGAGTAAAGCAAAATTGGGAGTAGATTTGCCATCCCTGTCCAACAAAACCTAGTAAAACCTGATGAAAAGCAGCCAAGTAAAGGCACTCAAAATTAGCTCAGTTTCAATTACTTTACAGGATTTAGCTCTTTCCAGGATAGTCATTTGGACTACCTTGGTGGGAAATGTTTCAGATCATGACATGCAGCCCTTCCAGCCACAATTCACTCTTGACCAATGCACAGCCAGAGAGAGAAAGAAAAGCTTCCCAAAGGTATGAAACGATTCTGTGACCATAGCAACAGTCAGTGTCTTCCTTTTATGCAAACACTGCCAAGTCAACTGAATCATGCAGCAGAGATTGGGTATAATATTAAACGAAGCATGTTAAAAAGCATGGACTTAACACAATCAGTATAATTTACTGAAAAGACCTTCAGGGAGAATGTATACGTTTCTGTTACGGTTCTGTAGATGAGAAAGAGAAATTGTCTATATTCCTTTTGGTTTAATGTTTTTATCTACTTCTAATGGGGGTGGGCGAGATCCTACATTCCCAATGGTAAATTCCCCAAATTCATGTGGAACAAGCAGGCACTGAGTGCTCTGACCCAGCATCCTGCACCCACAGCACGTTTTTCTGTTTTGTTTTTTCCTCCCCAATAGTAGTGTCAAGCAACCACATTCATTGCTCCAGGTTTGGAACAAACTGATTGTGCCATGGAGACAATCACCATCAGACATAAGGAATCAAATGTGTAATTAATCCCACGTAAACTCTGGATGGCTTTAAGGGAAATCTGAAATATTGGCCAATAACCGTCCATCCGATTATCATCTGTTACATAATCCCATGGAATCCCTTTCCATTTGAAACACGATGGTTGCTATACAATGACTTGCTCTCCCTTATAATGCACTAAGGCACAAATGAGATATAAGTCAAATGGCTGCTTGACAGAAAGAGGAGTCGCCCATCTGTTACTGCAACTCCAGGACAAAACTGAATCAAATGCACTGCAGAGATTTCTTGGCATCCGCACTGATGTCGCATTTACTTTTTACTAATATCATTTTACAAGCTCTCCTTATCTCAAGTCAAGCCACCGGAGTTTTAGAGTGGTTTGCAGATAAGATAGCGTAGCAGATTTTTCTAAGATGAAGACAAATGTTTTTAACTCTCTTGATAAAACAAGAGCAGGAAGCTCAGCAAGCAGAGGCAGACATTGCTCACCAAATGTCAGCTCTGACATCCAAAACTGAAGAACGATTAGGCAAATTGAAGCAAGAGGCTTTTTTAAAACAAAACAAAACAAAACTTTAAGAGCTGCATCCTTTTAAGGTTAATTCTAACCTGGTGTCATTGAATCAGTTGAATTGCAATTCAGCTAGACAATGCATAATTGGCAAAGCCACAAATTTACAGAGCATAAAACACTTAATTTTAGGTTAGATCAGGTCAGAGGTGGTATTCAGCAGGTTCTGCCCAGTTCTGGAGAACTGGTAGTGGAGATTTTGCGTAGTTCAGAGAAGTGGAAAATACCACCTCTGACTAGCCCCACCCCCATCTATTCTCTGCCTCCCGAGTCCCAGCTGATCGGCTGGGCCTTCTTTTGTTGCCCTGCACAGGGGAATGGAGCTGGAAAACAGGTTAGTGGGGTAGGAAGGGAATGGGATTTTGCAGGAACCTTCCCTTGCCATGCCCACCAAGCAATGCCATGCTCACCAAGCCACGCCCACAGAACCGGTAGTAAAAACAAATTGAATCCCACCACTGGATCAGCTGTTTCAAATAAGACTGTCTTGTAAGTGAATTTTATACCATAGGGTATCTTATTGTGTGTACATTATATGTACATGAACTAACTACCCCATTGGGAGACTTCAACAAGAACTAAATGAGAAAAATAGGTCTTGCTTCTCATTTGCTCTGTTTTGTGTTCTCTCTCTTTCCCAGGGTATCAATTCGACAAAAAAAACAATGAACAGTACAACTCTAGACGGGACAGCCTGTTTGGTACAGTGGTAAAGGCATCAGGCTAAAAACAGGGCACCTTGGGCACAAAGCCAGCTAAGTGAACTTGGACCAATCGCTTTTCCTCAGTCCTAGAAAAGAGGCAAAAGGGCAAACCACTTCTGGAAAATCTTGACTGCAGGGACTTGTCACCAGGAGTCAGCACTGACTCAAACGCAGACGGGCACACACACAAAGGACCAAATTTTACACTGTATATATAGCGAAGTTCAGGGAGTTTTACAGGCAGATAAGTAGACATAACATTGTAGGAAATTAAGGGTGCACAGAAGCAAAGCTTCATCTCTTCTCATCTCCACCCATCCCCATTTCCTTTTATTGCCTGCAAAAACACTGAAAGAAGCCATTTGATAAGGGAATATCAAAGTGTTTTTCGGTAACTGGGAAGCTAATGCGCCTTTTTTTTCCTACTGCAATTTGACTGGCACAATGGACAATAGGACCGTTCAGGAGTTACGAGTATCTGGGCCAGCAAAGAACAAAAAACAAGAAATGATGGAATATATGTATCAGATTAAGTCAGAACTAATTAAATTGTATTGTGGTTCAGTATGGCTGTGCAAATTAGATCAGTGGGATAACTTTGGTTTCAATTCCTAATACACACAGCCATGGTGCCATAGAAAGAATAAATCAGAAAGAGGCCACCAGGCTGAATATTAATCATGGGTGGAGACAGTAAGGCTAAACAGTGCTCTTAACACAGGTCAGTTGAGATAAAGCAGCTGAGATTAGATTGTGGGGTCCTTGGTGCCCTCTGAGCTTGGTTGTTTTCTAGAAAACATCTCTACAAGGAAACAGCCAAGCTCAGAGAGCACCAAGGACCCCACCGTTCAACTGTTAGCTACAAACATTATCTTCTATGAGGTAGTTTAGAGGAAACAAGCATGTAATTCCTTTGTGATTCCACTCACAGGGAGACCCTGTTCTAAGATAAACATCAGTAAGACAATTACTAATGAAGTTTAGCATAGTATATGTGTATACACAAACACTGTGTTGTTCTCTTTCAGAATGAGTAACATTATGCAATGGTGCAGAAAAGAGAAAGAAAAAATATATAATTAAATCTAGTTTGTTATCACAATATTATGCCGTATCTTTCCATCCTTGTAAAATATCCTTGCTTCTCAAGCATCCATATACTAACTCCTATATTGCCTTTTGTTTTTCAAAGTATCTCCTTTCTCTTTTCATCATCTCCATCCAACCGTGACTTCTGCTTCCCCTTCCTTTCAACCCATTCACTCTTCTTTCATCTTCTGGTTTTTGCAATTCAATCATCATTCATTGTCTTTATATGTCTAAACCACCTCAGCCCATTTGTTTCATTCACTCACTTTTGTATTCAATCTACATTGATTTAACACTACTTAGTGTTGGGGGTGTGGTTTTCTCTTTTGTAGTTCTTTTTATGTTTCTCCAGACATACCTAATTCTCTCTTCCATAAAATAAAGTGGGCAGAAAGCTGTTCATATATACAGTCATTTTTGCTCCTTTTGACAAGCATTCATTCCTTGAAACAGATCACATATGCAAGAGACTTTACCTTTGTAACAATACTTGTCCATCATAAAATTGCTCCATTTATTTTCTCATGTTTATTAATCACTCTACCAAATACACAAATTCATCCCCTTCCTCTAGATCAGGGGTGTCAAACTCATAGAGGCATCACATGACATATTGGGACATTTTTTCCCCTTAGCTAAACTGGGTGGGAGCGGGGCTAGCATGTGATGCATCCGGCCCATGGGCCATGAGTTTGACACCCCTGCTCTAGATTTTTGCAATGTATGCATAATTTACAATTATTTGCTCTCTTTTTCTTGTCTGGCCCAACTGCTTTGACCTTTGATTTATTAATTTTCAAATCAATACTCCTTGTTGCATAGTACAATGTATCTTACATGCTGTAAATCATTAGGCCCCTCAGCTGACTATGAAAATTAGATTTCATGCTATCAAAAATAAACAATTTGATTCTGCATCTGGTCATTACTAAAACAACAGAAACTGTATCTCCTGCTCAAGAGAGAAATGTTTTAGCTCTTTACATAGCATTCCTTTCAATGTCCCTGTTTGACATATCCCTGTTATTCTCACACATTTCATTAAATATTCCTTCCAACACTGCTTCACTTCAGTTTCATCACCAATCACTTCATCACTTTTTAGTTCCATCTCCTCTATTGCAATTCTTTTTACTTCCAAAAAGTGAATGAAGAAGCCTTTTACCTCATTTAATCATTCCTTGTGCGCAAGATCTTGTTCTGTCTGTAAATATTGTACAAATAACTCATTTTTTGGAGCAATCATTCTCTGTTATGTGTGGTTCCTCACCTACAGTCTCTTTCATATCATTGTTCCACTAAGCATCCCTTTTCATACTTCCAAAAAGCATGGTTCTTTGGTTTTTCTGTGGCACTATTAATTCATAATTATTTCACTTATTTCAAGCAGATTTCTTTTCTTAAGCCCATTTTCCACTGCTTGTGTTTGAAAATTAATTTAAGCCTCTATAGTAATTCTGCTCTCACTTTTGTTTCTTTCACACTTTTATATTTCTTCAATGTTTATTTTGTTCAAAAATCCATTTCACTAATGGATCCCATGAATCATCTATCTCAATTCAGAACCTCTCATTTATCTTTTACGTCTTATCTTTCAGTCAACGATATAATCAATCATGCTTCTTTATTCATTCCTGTTCCATAATATGCATGAATACTCACAGCTGTTGGTGAGTAGGTAACCTTATAAACATTGGATAAATCAATAAAATATTCTCAGTTTATGTTTCATAAGCAACCTTTGCATTCATAACTAAACCCATATCTTCATTTTCCTGCATGGATTCATTAATTGTATCAGATCAAACCTCTTTCATTCAGAACTACTCCCTTCTTCCCTGTTATATTTCTTATCACTCATTTTATAAGTAAACTCATACTCTTATATTGTCAACTGATGTACATTTCCTAGTCACAACCTTCCTTAAACCATAGTTTTCATTAAATGAGCCCATAGAATTGATCTCCACTGCCAATCATGGATTGATGCCCCATGTCAAACAAAGCAGCTACTTAAAGCTTTTTACTAATATAAAGTTTGTATAGACTAATTATCACCCTAATATGTACTTGTGCCCATATTCAATATTCCCCAATTGTGATGACAGTGCTAGTACATCTTGTCCAGGATATTCAAGCACATCCTGGATCTAGTTTAACCCCATGTATATTTATGGTTTTCTATGCTAGCTAGAATGTTTCTCTGGAGGCTACCTGACAATCCCAAGTACTGTTCCTTACTCCTTCCAACTAGGTAGTACTTGAAATATACATATACTCATGGAGAAAATTACATTAAAGTTGTATGCAAATATTCCTCCTCTAACCCTAACCCTTAATTTCAAGCATCTCCGATTGTCTTTCCCTAGGGACCAGATAAATTTCCAGTATTCTACAAGGGTGCATAAACAGTTCTCACTCTCTCTTTCCAAGCAGTAACATAATAATAGTGTTATGCACTCTTTAATAAAGAAGTACTTTATAGGGTTTAAGTTGGCATATTCAAGGCCAGGTTTGCATAATCAGAACCAAAATATGTGGGTATAATGGTGGCTATTATTTTCATTGGCAACCCATTTTTTCATGAAATCTTACACAAATAAATAAATATGAATTATTATGGTTGCCTTTACATTCCATACTAAAATACATAGGCACCACCCAATCAGTTTCAGTAAAATTCAGAAATGTGCCGCTATTGTTGAGCAGTGATTATAGATAATAAAAAACATACAGTATATTATTTTTATAATAGTGTATAGTTTTCTGATTGGATTAGAGTTGTTTAAAAGTACAATAGAAAAACACTTTAAGATAACTTGAATCTTAAAGCTGGACATCATAATTCCATTTAAATATAGGGACTTAAATATAATCCAGAAAATTGCTCAAAATGAACCAGAAACTCTCTTTGCAGAGAAACGGCCGCCCTTCATGGATGTCTACGATTAAGATTGCTGCCAAAAATGTCAGCAGAGCTGTAATCTCATTAAATGGCTAAGCAAAAAGAAAAAAAATGCAACAGACTTTTTCTTCACAAAACAAGTAGCCAAAATAGTTTCTAAAACACTGTCCCTATTTAAACCTGTTATGCCACTGTTATGAAATGGTGAGAGATTTGTTTTTAACAGGAAAACAGGAAAAGTAATCTACTTGGTGACCTCACCAAGTTAGAAAATACAGCCCTCGTAGCCTACAGGAAATCATCACAGGGGCAGTACCTAGCTACATACACTTGGTTGGTACTTGAACAGTCACCAACAGTAAATTTCTGAGCTGTCCATCACACAGAAGAGTTGAAAAGAAGTAAAGCCACTTTTTGTACTTTTGCTAAAAAAAAAATGTTCATGAAGTCAACAACAATCTAGACAACCCAGTATCACCACCCAGAATGTGAACCAAGTCGTCTTCCATTTATGGTCAGTTGTTTGACCAACAAAATTTAAAACAAAAGAGTCTTGAAGAGTTTAAGGATGGTCTTAATATTTCTGTCCTACACTGTATTCTAAGACGAAATGTCTTATAAATTAAAGAATGCTGAACATAACTTTAACATCATTCAAAGAGGAATCGTTTCTTGAAATCTTGGAGGGGGAGGGGAGAAAATTTTTCCAAGTCAAATATAATGTTTAGTTATTTCTTCAGTTTACATCAAGGGTGGGTTTCTACCGGTTCTGTCCACCTCTGTAGAACTGGTAGCTCTGAAGAGCAGCAGACATAGAACCAGTTCTATGTCTGCTGATGTTTTTGCCCACCCACCCACCCAGGTTCTTGCCTGATCTTTATTTCCTGATTTTTCAACTTCAGCTGCTGAATGAGGCACAGCTGCAGTTTAAAAAGCAGGGAAAGGGGGGCTTTTTGAAAGGCTGCTTCTCTGCACACAGCATGCTGATGACGATATACAGACACGCAGCTCGCAGCGTGCAGGGAAGCTTGTAAATCCCGAACCAGTAGTTAACTCTGTCATATCCCACCCCTGGTTTACATGTCTTATATTCAACTTATTTCCAGAGATTCTGAGTGGTCTATAAGAAAGAAATTTTAAAAATAACAAGAAACCAAACATTGTAACTTTAATAGAGACAAATTTGATGTGCTGTTATTTGTGGTGAGCTATATTCCCTGAATACTTTTCTAAAAAGCCCTGTTTTTACAAGTCAAAAATGGTTGAAGCAGATTGGGGGGAAGGCAGGACGGGGTGGGGGGGTGACTGAGAGGATGCAATCTGGTATTCTCTTTGATGAGAGAGCAAGTCCTTTCTACCAGATTTCATTGGGTGCATACATTCAACTTACAGAAAGCAATCTCAGATACCTCCAGGCCCTAGGCCAGATAGGGCTTTAAAAGTGTTAACTGGTAGTCAGAATTGCACCTGGAGGCTAAATGACAATAAGTGCAGCTCCAGCCAAATGAAGGGGAAAAACTAACTTGAAAAGAGATGTCTAAAATGTTTTCAGCTCAGAAGTGCTGTTTCAAATATTCTGATCTTGAAGCAAAATGTTCCAGTAATTTGTTCTGAGGTCGGAAACAAACACACTGTTTTGTTCCAGCCCTGGAACCAAGCATGGACATTTTTATAATCCCAGTCATATACAGCAAATTTGAAACAAAGTTTTAATCTCAAAACAGGCCAATTTTTTTGTGTGTGTTCCAACCTGGAAACAAAGTGAAACAGGTCTTCAAACACACAAAAAAGTCAGTTTTGTTACAACAGAACATAGCAAATAAAAATGTTCTCACACGTTATTTCAAACGCAGTTGCTCTGTTCCAAGTTGAAAAATGAAGAATGCCTCCCATTTCATGCATACCTCTAGAAAATTAGAGTTTAGCAGCTATAATAAATTTAAATAATAAATATGAGTTATTTTAGTTATCTGAGCTGTTCATCCTTATTATGCCATTTGTGACCTATATGAACTAGATACAATATGCATCACACTTCTAATGACCTGGGGTTTTTTTCTGTCTGCAACACCCTTCATAAATGACTTCTCTACAAAAAAAAAGTAGCTACTATTTTTTAAAAAACACTATGCATATTATTCCTGTGAAGAGTAAGGCCAACATGATTTATTTTATTTCACTGACCAGCTAACCACCTTCCAAACTTACAAAGCCAATCTCACATCTATTTATTATGTGCTCAATCACACCATAAGACAGAGGTTCTTCACTGTAATTCTACATTATATTTAAAGCAGCTGCTTTAAAGACAAGATCAAAGATGGCACTACTTAATCCTTCACAATTCAGATACTCTTCAAAACAACAAACGCTATTTCAATTTGACTTGCAAAACTTTTTAATCATAGGAGCCAGCAAAATACTTTATATGGTGCACTAAGCTTCAATCTTTAAGTTCTGTTCATTAGTTTTACCTTGATATAACAAAAACAGGAGGATTTTAAAATTCCCTTTGATTGAAACTTTATTTACAAAGTAAAAAAAGACTATTTAGCACATAAGCAAAGCAAAAAGGTAATTACTCAAAACATTTTGATAACAGGGAAATACATAGGTCAAGTTCTTTGCTCTTATTGTATGGTGCAATGATCCCTTTAAAGCAATAATTCTGAACCTTTTCTTTACCACAGACCCTCTTTAAATACCTTTTGTAGCCATGAATCCCTAAGCCTTAACGCAAAATTTAAATCATAACATTTTTCAAGCCTTTGCGGACCCCCTGTGACAATATCGCAGCCCTCCAGGGATCCAGAGACCACAAGTTGAGAACCGTTGCTTTAAAAGATTGTCATTACTAATTTTATACCTGAAAGATTTCTACTGTGATTTTCTCACTCTCTATATCAGGGGTGTCAAACTCGATTTCATACCAGGGTTGGGTTTGACCTTGGGGGGCATGGCCAGCTCAACATCACTCATGTTGAGGGTGCCTGTGGCGGCCTGAGTGCCCTGCCAGTGGAAATGGGCTCCTGCAACCTCCTGCCAGCAAAAACAGAACTTAGGAGGATCACCCACAGCTGTTGCATACTCTATTTTTGGCTGTGACAGCCTCCTGCAGCCCTCTGCCAGTGAAAACGGGGCTCAGGAGGGCCACACGCAGTTTTTGCTGGCAGAGGCACCACAGGCTGGTCCTTTGCTGTTTCCAGGGCAGTCCCACAGGCCAGATCAAAGCACCCTGCAGGCTGGATCCGGCCCCCTGGCCTTGAGTTTGACACCCCTGCTCTATATCTTCCAAATATGCACATATATATAAGGCATTAACAGGATTTGTATCTCTCCCTGTAAGCGCTTCTAATGCTAAGCTATCTAAAGACTCATCCTTAATTACAGGAAGGTTTGACTTAAATAGACCATGGACACAATCAAGAAACCAAAGGAAGAAATATTAGCAGTTTGAACTAACCTCCCTTTATTTTAGGTATCAAAATCAGAGATCCTTTTTTAAAAATCTCATTCTTAAATAAATTTGCAAAGAACAAATTCAGTTAAGAAAATGTTTAGCAAGGCATGGGAATAATTGTTCCACTATTTTTAAGAATGCAAACACTTGTTTTTTAGAAGTAGGCCTCTTCTACAACAGCGGTACCATATTTCACTATCAACATTTAATGTTATATTTCAGGTTCAGGTAATCAAATTTACTATCTAACTCTGTAACCAATATGTACTATGAAACTGTTCTTTCTTCACCAGTCTCCAAAGTCTCTAAAAAAACAGGCAATCGTAGAACTCAATCAAATATTCAGGACATGTACACACTGGCTTCATCTCATATGTTTACCCATCATTCTTTACTCATCTTCTCAGCAGAAAATTCTCTACCAGAGACCAGAGTTTCTAACCTTGTAATCAAGAGTATATCTGTGAAGTATATGTAAAGAAACAAATCACAACTAGCCACCTGAATTCTCTTTGACCTTTTGCTTCCCTTAAACCAGGGGTGTCAAACTCACAGCTGGGGGCCAGATGCATCACATGTTGCCCACGCCCACCCCCATTTTAGCGAAGGGGCAAAAGTGATATGTCACGTGATGACAATTTGATGCCATGAGTTTGATGCCCCTATCATAAACCATGCACATGTAATGGCTAGAATCCACTTGCCTAGAACACTTAAGTCCCATCTGCACACATTCTTTCTTTAATAGTTCAAGTGATATTCGGTTCAGATCATATTTATGACACACACACAAACCTCAAACAGGGGTGGTATTCAGCAGGTTCTGACCAGTTCTGGAGAACTGGTAGTGGAAATTTTGAGTAGTTCAGAGAACTGGCAAATACTACCTCAGACTGGAGATTTTACAGTATCCTTCCCTGGCTACACCCACCAAGCCATGCCCACAGAACCAGTAATAAAAAAAATTGAATCCCACCACTGACCTCAAACCATAGAAAAGAGAAAGATATAAAGACTGAAGAAGCTAACAAATAAACCTAACAGTGTTATTCTGTTCTAATACTAGGCTGCAGGACAGACCTGGGCATTTTACAGCCTATGGGCCATATTTGACAGGGCAACTCCGGCCCTCCACAACAATCCCAGATCCTCATGTGGTCCCTTGGAGAAATTAATAGCCCAACCCTGCTGTAGAACAAGAAATACAGGAGGCTGGGATCAAAAGGGAAACTAGTTCTGTTTGGATTATGAAGTAAACAATACCCCAATGAAACAGGAGCAGAAGGAACAACTGGTTATCTAAATGAAAGTAAACAAAGTATTTATGTTTTTGACCATTTTGCAGTATGTGACCACATCCTTCCACTAAGGAACAACTAGGAACACAGTAAAATCCAGAAATGTTTTTTTTTTTAAGTAATGCATGAAAGTTTAAATAGCCTGCTGAAAAGCAGCAATTATATCTGTCCTCGGGAAAGGAGGGAAGTGGTTTAGGAAAAAGTTGGCCTTACTCAAAACAGAGAACACATTTTCTCCCCTTACAATTAAAGGTACAGAAAAAGATATGGAAACATCCTTCATATTGAGAAGATACCAATGCTCCTCTTGCTAGAAGGCCACCTCCTTCTCAACAGAAAAAGCAAGAAGTCTTAGAAAGAGACCAGGTTGAAAAATCTTCAGATTTTTTTTATCTTAAAGTGAATGCAATAAATCATAAAGACTGGTTTCCAAAACTACAATAGTTGAGTTCATGCAACACATTTATCGAAAACCAAATGAAGCACATCAGTTACCATATTGTAAGACTCTTTATTTAGACACTTTTGGCACCCAACACAGAAAGGTGAATGGAATAGAATGGGTCTTTTGCAGCAATGAAAAATCTGAAACACTTTAACTTCATCCACTTAATATCATTACTCTGCCACCAAAGCCTTCAGCATCTTCAGAATAGTGTGCAAGCCCTAGCTACGGAGTGTCCATCCCTGCTTTAATCCATAACATCATTCTTCCACCCCAATAATGCTCTTGAGCTTAGATAAATTTCTTTATTGTTGAATTGTTAAATGAATAAACATGCACTAATGCCATACAGTTTGCTCCTAGAGTACAGTCTTGCATATAAACAAACACATTTTCAGTTGGTTTTCTGCAGTGCCAGCTGTGATAGCCAATGCCTTCCAACTGCTGAGTGAAAAAAAATTCTAGACCATTTTAATTTCTATCTAGTCATCGTTAACCCAAAGATTAATACAAAGGGAGCATTTCCAGAAACCTGCTAACTTAGTTGAACTCCCCTGACTGACCTGCAAAAGTTGTTCTGTATGTTAGTTTAAGAGGAAACACCTATGACAGATTTAATTTGTTTCCATTAGAGGAAGCAATTAATCTTTATTAGAAGATGGTAAAAATTGCACCCTGGCTCACAGCCTCCTACCTCCTAGGTATTTTTTTTAATACCAAGCTTCCTTCACTTATTTGTCAAATACTCTCATATAGGCCATATTGTGTTTAAATCAAACTCATGGAAACCTAGGTATGATGACACACATATTAGCAGAGGGAAAACCATCATTTAATAACAGTACTTTTACCAAACGTACCTCAAGATTCAGGATTATAGCTTCTTGCTCATATGTAAACTATACAAAAGGACAAAGAATGTGCTATTCAGCTCCAGTGGCAGCTGCTACTTTTATTACTTAAGCTATAGGTCTATATGTAAATAGAATATTAGCCAATCATGCTGTCACAGTTGTCTGGAAAGCTTCACTATGATAAAAAAAAATCTAAATAAAAGAATAATCAAACCAGAAATAGAAAGAAAAACCACATACAAACTGCAGTATCTTTTTAAAATTATGTGCATTATTTAAAGGCAATGTAATTAACCCTTCCTCACATATCTCAAATAATTTTGAAGGCAAAATAATTTCATTAAGCAGCATAAGATTTTCTACAGGTACGTGAGATATAAATCTAACAAGCAAAACAAAATATTCCATCAGGAAGTCATCCTTTAGAAGAAGATCCTACATTTTTAAAATTAGATTTTATTATGCTTAATTAAAAAAATTATTTAATGCCACAAAGCTTTAAAAATGATAAGCATAGCCATAAAAAGGAAAAAGAAACAACAAACATCCTAGAAATAATGTTATAAACAGAGCTACACAAACTTTGATCATATTGCTCTTCTTCTTTCTTGTCCCTTTGATGGAAAAAAGACTAATTCAAATACTGACAAACAAAACATATCAACATTCATTGTAAATGAGGTGCCTTCTCCTTACAGGGTTATATAATGATTCTTTCAATCGATTCCTACCCAAAGAATCCACAATTTTTTATACATCGAATCAGATAAAATATCCTGAGCTTAAACAGTCTCTAGAGAAAAAGGACCAAGAAAAGAACATCTGAGAATTGATCCATACATAAAACACACTTGTCTTAATTTTTATATCACTCCATTCCTTCACCCTTTATTCACCCTGGGCTTGCTTCCCACAACTCCATGGTTTCTTCTCTTTCTTGATTTCTACTGCAGTTGGTGAATCTATGCAGAATTACCAAAAAGGAGAGACAACTGAATAAGCTGAGTAATAGTAATATAGTAATAATAAAAAACAATGAAGGGAAAAGAGATTCTTCCCACCCCTTCCCTCTCCCATAATCGGTCAACTGCTGAGATCTGGAAAAAAAACTAGCCTGTAGGAGTCAGGATTGGTGGAGTTGTGCTTAAAAAGTGGGGTGTGAAAAGCTGTGGCATCTCTACTCCTGCTCTTAAAGATGAAGCATTGGGTTTAGATTGGAAAATACTTAACATTTACTTACGTATCATATGAGTATGTATGTATTTATTGAGTAATGAATGGTACTCAGAAAGTAATTGGCCACCAATAATACTCAGTGTCCAGCACAAGGATGATTCATGCATGGCAAATTGAAATGTTTTGTCTGGTCTTTCTGACAATTAGGCAATCCCATTAGAATGCATCAAGGCTACCTGTAAGTTGATTGTAGCTAAATGGGTAGACAGGATTGCACCTTAAACAAAAATCTGAGTGGAATAATAGTCCATTCTTGTTTGTTGAAAAAAAAAGAAAAGGGGTGGGGAGAGGAGAAGTCAACTATAGCCTTGATCCAAAGAAGAATTAAATCTCTCAGACAGACCAGCACTTTCACTCTTTCATGACTAGATAGATTAATCCTCCTCCAGCCCATTACCCATGTCACCTGCAAGACTTGCAGAGCAGGACACTCCACGGACTGCAATGACTGATGAGTTGCATGTGAAGATTGATGTTCAAGGCTAATAGCTACGTGCTATTGGAAAGAGCCTTACTGTTTCTTTGCTCAAAATGCATGGCGTTATTTAGACACAAACCAGCCCTCTTCTCTAACAGTCTGTCTTCCAAATTTCTTGTTTATTATTACAAAACATTCCAAATACATATTCTGGTCATTGTGGCCCTGATACATCTGAAAAGAAGCAGATGGGAAAGATTGCACAAATCGGTGTTCTTGCCTTCCATTCAACAACAATTCCTGGACTACAATATCCTGATTACGACAAAAGCAGGGAAATCTGATTCTGAATTATTGTTCTGAATTATTATCATCCTGAATTTATTCTCAGTACATATTCTAGGAAAGATTAAACCCATCCATCAATTTGCTTTGCAGTTTTTTCATCACTGATACACTAGCTGAGTTACCATACAGAGTTTATAGATCAACTCTCTGAAAAGAGATTCCAACTCTTGGTTTTATTGGCTCAGATTTTATCAGCTTTACACCAATATCCCACTTCTTTTTCAAATGTTTCCTAACATGATTCTGTTTCAGCTACTCTCCTGCCATTCAGTTTGGTATGTATAAAGTATGACTATGTCTTTTAAACTCTTAAAATGAGCTATTTCTTTCCTAGAGTTTCCAGTTGTACTAAAGCAGCTTTCCCCAGTCTAATGCCCTGTAGATGTGTTACGCTACACTATAGGGTGCAGATTCCTTATGTCTAAGGGGGCCAGGTTAGGGAAAAGTCATCAAATTCAATGGCTGATTTGGGGCTGGTCCCTCTCTCAATTCAAGTTCAACTCACAAACCAGTTGTTCTAAAGCCAAAATGGAGTGTGAAACATTTCTGCACAAGCTATGTGGGAAAAAGAAAGGAATAAGTAAATATGTTCAGACTCTTTAACATTAACAGTATTGGCTCATACAATATAAACATGCTTTCACTCGTATCCTTGCAATAGAACCAAATGCACCTCTTCACAATCCAACCTTTACATTATTATTTACATCACACTTCAAGGTATCAGTACGAAACTATTGAACAGCTACTGGATTTTTGTTTTTAAAATACAAACTCCTGCCAACACACAATTGGTTGGACTGTACATTATTTTATTATTAGGCTATATCCCGCTTATTATTGGTATAATTTTTAAGGCTCAACAACCATTTTGCTTACCAAAAACTGTTAATATCCTCTTAAACAGATTGAGTAAAAGAATATCCCTACACCAGGCTTATAAATTTAAGACTTATAAATCAGAGCAATGTAATACAAAAAGATTAACTTGCTCCCAATCATATTGTTTCCATTTCATCCATTAATACCGAGCCAGTTTGCGGCAGCAACTCAGTTCTGCAACTCATGACAAGATTTGTTCATAAAAAATACACTGTGATTCATGCCCCAGACATTCAGAAAATCTCATGCTAGTATAATCCTCTGCCCAAGATCCTAGAAAGCCAGGACTCAGATATACAGTACAACAGTGAGATAAATGGATTACTGATGTGCTTAGGAGTACAGCATAGGCAGTTTGCTGTTACCCCAATTTCTAGTGATAAGCAAGCATGATTTACTCAGGTGCCAGACGTGGCTTCTGCTTCATTCAACAATCATCTCAAAGATTTTGAAGTGAAAGTCATTTGAAATGCAGCTACAAATCACAAGCTATGTTCAAATAACATGAGATATATGCCATACTGAGCCCTAGTTCAATGTTTAAGACAGCTGAGTGGGTTCACAGTACATATTAAAACCATAAACCTTAATTTACAAATTACAGTGCCTGGGTTAGATATTAAGCCAAAATCAAGCGTTACCAATCATGTGTTACCAATGGCAAATCAGACTTTCAAATGGATCAGAAGTACTTGATTTGTCTCTGCTGAAACCTGGTTTTTAATTTTTCTAAATAAACGCAGTCAAAGTACAATGCATGCTGATTTTCTTTTGTCAATCAAGCTGTCATCAACCTTAATGATGCAGAGTATATGTTTAATATCTTTTCTATGTACATCATGTAATTACCTGGAAGTAGTGAATTAGAATTGCACATGGGAAGGAACATATAATTTTCAGAAATCAAGTTACACTTCTAGAGACCAACCAAGCCAACCAAGCAAATTACAATAATAATGGACTAGTTAGGTAGCAAACTCATTTCTCCAATCCACCTCCTGCTCCCTCACTCATTTTCATATGTACCTAAGCTGTGCAATGAACCAGATTTGAAAAGAAAACAATTATATATACTTAACACCTATTGCCACATCATTAAACCAATGTACCTTTTCTTGGGATCATGTAGCAACAGCAACTAAAACAACATGTTGTAATCCTTATTATATAAATATACAAAATTCACTGCTTATCAAAAACCGTAGCATCCTCTTAAATGGATATGTAAAATCAAAATTATCCCTACAGTAAAGGGGTTAAATTAACAATTTCTCTAAGACTTATAAACCAGAGCAATGAATTATGCAATACAAAAAGACTAATTTGCTCTCAATTACATTGTTCCTATCTCATCTATTAATATTGAGACAACTTGCAGGCACTCAGTTGCACAACCCGTGACTAAATCTCAAGTCACTACAGGCCTCATATAAATTAAAGATTAGCTTCTCCAGTTCACGTTTAGTGCTATACCTTTGGTTTATTGCTGTTTTATTTATGTTGGGAAAAGACTTCCATAAAATCCCACAGAAAGGATTTTTTTATTTTTTTTTATTTGTCAATCACTTACAAGATAATAGGTATAAGTATATATATAGTTATGAATAAATGAAATGGGTACATATAAGAAAAATAAAAGAAACAATAGGACAGGGACAGTAGACATGTTAGTGCGCTTATGCACAGCCCCTACAGACCTCTTAGGAAAGGGGTGAGGTCAATAGTAGACAGTCTAAGGTTAAAGATTTTGGGGTTTGGGGAAGAAACCACAGAGTCAGCTGGAGTATTCCAGACATTGACCCATTCTGTTGCTGAAGTTATATTTCCTGCAATCAAGTTTGGTGCGGTTAACCTTGAGTTTGTATCTATTGTTTACTCCTGCGTTGTTATGGTTGAAGCTGCAGTATTCATTGGCAGGTAGGACATTGCAATGTATGGTTTTATATACCATACTAAGATCAGACCGAAGACGGCGTAATTCAAGGTTTTCTAGGTCTAGAATTTCAAGTCTGGTGGCATAAGGTATTCTACAACGAGTAGAGGAATTGAGAACTCTTCTTGTGAAATATTTCTGGACTTTCTCAACTGTGCTAATATCAGATACGTAATGTGACTTCCAGACTGATGAGCTGTATTCGAGTATTAGTCTGGCAAATGTTTTGTATGCTCTAGTTAGTAGTGTGATATTACCAGAGAAAAAGCTACGTAGGATTAGGTTAACAACTCTTAATGCCTTTTTAGCTATGTAGTTACAGTGGGCTCTAGCACTTAGATCATTAGAGATGAGTATTCCAAGGTCCTTTACAGAGCTTGGATCATCAACAAGATCTTGACTATTCAGCTTGTATTTTATTTTCTGATTTTTTTTTGCCAATATGTAAGACAGAGCATTTATTTGTTGAGATTTGAAGTTGCCATTTGTTTGACCATTCTGATACATAGTCAAGATCTTTTTGAACGGTAGTCTGTGCTATTGAACAGCTTTACATCATCAGCGAAGAGAATGCAGTTGCTCTTAATATGATCACAGAGGTCATTTATGTAGAGTATGAAAAGAGTTCGTCCTAGAACACTGCCTTTGGGGACACCACTATTGACAGGTACAGAATTTGATAGGACACTCCCAATTTTGACCATTTGTTGTCTGTTTGACAGGAATGCTTCTATCCAGTTATGCAGTTGTCCAGAGATACCACAAGATTTTAGTTTTAGGAGTAGTTTGTCCTATACCACTGAATCAAAGGCTTTACAGAAGAAATCTATGTAGATTGCGTCTATTGCTTGGCCCTGATCAAGTTGTGTAGTCCATATGTTTTTGAAGTGTAAGAGTTGCAGATTACAGGATAGTTTTTTCCTGAAACCAAATTGTTTCTTGGAGAGTAGGTTGTTTGTCTCTAAGTGGAGGATAATGGATTGGTTAATAATTGATTCCATGACTTTACAGGTGACGCAGCATAAGGAGATCCGTCTGTAATTTTCAACTAGGCTGGAGTCTCCCTTTTTGAAGATGGGGATGACCGTGGCTTGTGACCATAGGTTAGGCAAGGAGCTGGTCCTGAAACATTTGTCAAAGATTATGCTTAGAGGTTCGGCTATGGCAGTGGATAGCTTTTTTAAGAAGTAGGCACATATTCCATCCAGTCCAATAGATAGAGATGGTTTTAGATTGTGTAGTGCTTTTTCAACATTGTCTTCTGTAAAATTGATATGTATTAGATCATTGTAGTTGTCTGTGGTTCGACTAGGAAATACTGGGCATGATCCATTGCTGTTTACAAATACTGAGCTGAAGAAAGTGTTAAAGATGTTGGCTTTAATGGTGTCGTCGTTGCAGTCTTTACCATTAGGTCCTATCAGGGGTGGGATGGACCTTGAGTCTTTTAGTTTGTTGTTTACAAAATTGTAAAAAGTGCGGGTGTTCCACACCTGTTCCTTTTTGCATTTAAGAACTCATCTGAGCCTCTTTATGTTTGGGATCTAATTCTGGATAGCAGTGTTTCTCAGGACAGGCAATCCTTGACTTATGTCCATTCATTTAGTGACCATTCAAAGTTATGATAATGCTGAACAAAGAGATTTATGATCAGTGCCAGAAGTTAAGGCCGTTGCAGCATTCCTGCAGTCATGTGAACAAAATTCGGATGATGGACAGCTCTTATGATTGCAGGGACCTTGAAATTCCCCTTTTGGCCCTTGTTGCAGCCACCCTACCTCGCCTTTGCAATCTTTTTGCTGTCCACTGATGATGAGGCATGCCTAGCCATATTGAGCAGGCTTTGCACAGTAAAAAAAAAAATGGGAAGGGAGCCCAAAGCAGTTTAAGGAGGACAGAGTACACCAAATCATCTCTTTCCACCATGTTTCTGGACCTTTGGGGCCTGGCTTTGCACTGCGAAAAAGGGGAGCTAACCCAAAGCAACTCTTTTTTTCCCCTTTCTTAGACCACAAAGCCAGGTCCAGCTCCACGCAGGAACTCTTTGTGAAACAGTGTTTTGTTGCTTAGCAACCAAAATTACAACCCTGATTGTGGTTGTAAGTCGAGGATTATCTGTATCTAATGGTTATTGTACACCATTGTTTAGCTTCAGGTAAGTTCCCAACACAAACAGGTCAGAAAGCTGACGATTAGCTCCATATTTGTCACAGCCTTGTTAAATGCCTCCTAGACTTTCACCATAAACTAGACTGCTATATTGGCTCTTATCCATTCTGCAGGGAAGGTTCTAAAGCCCTCTGATTTTGACCCTAAGATCATAAAATACCTCTGTTTCATGGCAATAGAAACAATATGCATAATGCTGCTTAAAAGTTTGTGAACCCTTTTTAATTTTCAATATTTCTGCATAAATTTAACCTGAAACAGGCTAAACCAAAACAGTAAATGGGAACAAATGAGCCATTTAACCTTCCACAAAGTCTGGACTGATTGTAATTTCCATTCAACATATACGGGAATTTGAAACGGATTCTTAGTTTTTATTTCAATTTTCATCCCAAGGTATAAGAAGGAATGCCTGTTCTATGCATTTGTGATTCCTGGATATCATCTGAAAAACAACAGAACATGACTCTTGCTTCTTCCTTTGGGTTTATAATCTTACTTGAATTTCCTTTTGCTTTACAGACTTGTCACAAATGCAAGGATTGGTCATAAAATCACTTTTCCATCACTATTATAATTGCAAATGGTTGCTAAACAAGGCAATCCCTAAACTATAATTATTTGTTATGTAATATCAATATACATCACAATAAGGCTTAATATCTTAGGTATTATGTGAGTCCACCCATGATTAAAACAGATCACTTAGTAGCACAAATATGAACCTAGCATAAGAGAAGAGCAGGCAGAACTGGGTGGAAGTGGAGTTAAGTGCATCATCAGTTTAGTGTCACTATATTTCCATAAGCAATCCAAGTCCAGCCCATCCTCCTTGAATTCTGTTGACTCTTATCTAGTGCCAATCTAATGCTGACTGTTAGTTGAATAAAGTCTTGTGTATAGGCTTCAGTAGTAAATCTTCTCAACTGCAACTTAATGTATAGTCCTGATCCTTCACGCCTGACACCCAGAAACTCTGGATGCCATTTTGGCAACAGAACTGATCTTCCTGGTTTTAGAAGATACTGTATTCTCTCATGTTCTGCTTTTGAACCCTGTTGACTTCAGGTTCCAATCCTTACCTCCAATTCAAACTAAACAAACTTCCTTCTGGGAAAAAAAAACTATAGTAGACCCAAATGTGTAGATTTAAATAGAGTTTACCACTGATCAATGATGATCCGCACAGCCCTGACTTTGCTATTTTCTAAATGAATTTTTTTCCCTGAGCTCAGACAAAAATCCCTTGGGATAGGAGATATGGGAAATTGGTTTGTATTAGATTATCACCTGTTTATAAGTTTGGGTGAATTCACACTAAACCATCTGATTATGTGTATGCCAGGAGATAAATGAATAAGAGCAAAATATGCCCTTTCAAGAAAACAATTAAAGCTTCCCTACACAAGTGATCCTGTATTTTACACTGGAATTATCAGCTACACTGTAATTTGGGGGCAAAGATCTGTAACTCCACAGGCTAGAAACATTATGTGACTATTGCTTTAATTGTTCCCACTCCTGATATTTAGTTTCACCTTTTAAAGAAAAAAAATTATGAGCTTTTGAGAACTGAAAGCTAATTAATTTTTTTACTATCTCAAAGTCACAGGGAAGCATTTGATCATCTAATTTAATCTACTGTGTGGCAAGGTTGTACCCTTCCTATAACCTCCAAGTGTGGGTCCTTCCTAAGTTTTTTTTCTCTGACAAGCCGTGGGGAGGAGGGGCTCCTGCCCAACTTGCCTGATTGTTTCCTAAGCAGCATCTTTCCCTTGTCCCCCAAGGTCATCCACACATTCCATCACAAATATTTGTTTTTATATTAAGCATGAACTAAGCCTTGTCTTAATTACAGAGTGCTCTCTGCCATTATTATAATTGATATTATTATAGAGCCATTTGATCATAGGATGGGTGGGTGGCTATATAAATAAGATGAGTGAGTAATTATTATCTTTCGTAGCAATGCAAAGTCCCAGCTGCCCATTCTTAGGGCTCAGAGTTCCCAAAGGCTTCTGGCTTTGTAGACCGGGGGCGGTGAGGGGAGGAGAGGAGATGAGTTCGTGTAAGTGGCCGGCAAGCAAAGGTTGGGGACCCCTGCTTTAGCTGGTGTTGATTTTCACATGCATCAAGTTCATCTATTGGCCGTAATTTGTCTGAAATGATATAGGTTCTCCTGTTTAAGTAGGGCTTTGGAGTAGAAGACCTCCAAGCTATCTTCCAACCTTGTTATTCTGTATCCCTAGAACATCATGATGGATCTTGATAATCTAGTGTATTCTTGGGTTAAGGGCTTTTATATGCTTTTACAGTTCTCTTCCCTGTTGTAAATAGTAATAGCACTTAGACTTATATACCAGTTCACGGTGCTTTACAGTCCTCTCTAAGAGGTTTAGAGAGTCAGCAATATTGCTTCCAACAATCTGGGTCCTCATTTTACTAACCTCAGAAGGATGAAAGGCTAAGTCAACTGTGAACTAATGAACTTCGTTTTTACAGTTTTAATAAAACTGTATAGTCTACCACAGAACTGAAATTATTAAGCTGGTCAAAAATAAATAACCAGGTATAATTTGAAAAACTATGGGCAGGTCAAGCAGTTGGAAGTCCTGACTAGTATTTAATCTTTACTCTTTACACATAGATTTCTTGGACATAAAACTGGTTTCTTTGCAATAAAATGGTGAACAGAAACTCAGAGTGGAGTTCACACATTTCTCTAATGCTGTTTGTTTAGCTTGGCTTAGAACTACATAAGAGCCAAACTATTGTGTGAAAACACTATTGCAGTTCTGAAATGATAAGTGCATAATGCAGATTAAGACCCTTATCTGGAGACAGCCAAGGATAGCTACAAGCCAATTTTTCTCATTCTTTCTTGTCAACTGAGAAAGCAACATAAATACAATGAACCAACAGCTGCTGTCTATCTGTTGTCTGCAGAACAAATGGAGAGAAGTTACATGCTGAATGGTCAGTACAAATGAATGATACATTGCAGATATTTACACATACACAACAGTCTAGAAGTTATATTGAAGATGTGAATCATGTATCTTAACTGCCCCACAGCATGTTGCATAATTTAAGGTCTTCATATTTTTAATGAGTTTTCACAATTGGGCTAACCCATAATTTACTTATAATTATTGTATACTACCAATTCTATAATGCATCAATAAACAGTAAAAAAAACCCAATCCATAATAAACTTAACTAATATCTGTTAAAATAAATTCTTGATATATATTCAACAACATCTATAAGAATAATCCTCTTTGGTTACTCTTCTAAAAATCATGTAATTTGTTTGACTTTGATTAAATGCAGCTTGTGAAACCAACTATTATGGCTTATAAACCATGATTTACAGCCACTGTATAAATCCCACCTTGTTTTTATCTGCTCTTCCAGCAAGATATTACTACTATAGATCACAAACAAGAAAAGGATGAATCAATTTGTGAAAGAAGCATAACTGTCTTTCATAATATAATTTTGGGTCAATTGTCTCAATAATTCCAATTTAAATATTTTTCTTTTTAAATTCAGTTCACATTTCACACAACATGAACAACTATCAACTTCAGTAACAACAACAAAGAAAAATGAACACGTCTACTAAAGTTGCTCAAAAATAAGGGTACATTCATACCCACATTGTCCTGCTAAAAAACAGTTTAGGATTATTACTTACTGCAAGAAAAAAAAGTTTGCAACTCTTTCCTCTCTGACAAATATCAATAAAGAAAGAGTATGCCATTAGGTTATTCAACTGTAAAGCACGGTGATATAAAAATTATCCAAATTATGCACAATCAGATGGTATGTGATGCAGAACAATGTGCTTATGGTATCCAGTCATTAAAAATGCGGAACACAAAAATAGAAGCCAGCAGTCCTTTCCCCCAATCTGACATTTACTTTACTAATCCAAGTTATAACCTGATTCATTAAAAGCACCTAAACTATGTTCAGGAAGACTTAATACTGATACCAACTGAGCCTAAATTCTAGAGTTTTAGTTCAACGATTGAATAATGTCAGGTGGAATTGCAGGCTGTGTTCTGCTAGTATGCTATAAATTGGATATGTCTCTCTTCTCAGAATTAAATATACAACTACAAGTAAAATAGACCACAGAGGAGAGGAATATATAAACACATTTGTGAAAAGCATACTGCAAGCCACTAAGTAACTGCTATAAAGCAACCACTAAGACCTGTTTTGACATTGAGAGCAGATTAAAAAGTTTCCTGAAGGAACTACAGAATATCTGAGAACAATTATGGATGATAATATGAGGTTAAGCTTTTGAAAATATAATCCGTCATACCTCACCTCTGCAGAAATCAAGAAGCACAACCAGTAGATCCAGAATTATCTTCTGGTGTTTCAGGGAATTAATGTAGAACTACATTCATTGGAGAGTCAGAAATCTATATCAAAACCTAGCTTGTAACCAGTAGAATTGGGATTCTAATTCCAAAAATTCCCTATCCATGTGGCTGAATATTTCAATTATGAATTATCACCCAGAACATCCCAGCTTGGGGAAAGACACTCTAATACTGTGATGGCGAACCTATGGCATGCATGCCGGAAGTGGCACGCAGAGCCATTTCTGCTGGCATGCGAGCTTATCACCCCAGATCAGGTCCACTGCACATGTGCAAGCTCCTCCCACCAGCCAGCTGATTGTCAGGTATCTGCCCCCCAAGTGCGAGGGGCAGGGCACACGCAGGAGATGCGCGTGCATACGCAGAGGCACAGGGCATGTGCAGGGGGTCACGTGTGCATGCACAGAGGCATGGGAAGGTCACAGGCACATGCGCAGGGGCACGGGAGGATTGTGTGAACATTGCATTATGGGTGCAGGCATGCGCGTGCGCACACATGCAACTTTCAGCACGTGACAAGGGAAAGGTTAGCCATCACTGCTCTAGTACGAAGATAAGCATTTCTTCAAAAGAGATGAAGTTCAGGAGTGACTTAGATCTTGAGATGTGGCATGTATAAGGTTCATGTACCATCCCAAGTTTGCCCAGTGAGTGGTGAACTATAAACCGGTAGCTTTGCACTGTAGACTTTATCAGGACCCTTACGTGCACATCAAGGCCTCAATCCTGAATGTTTGTGAAAATATTCTGAATTGCTCAGATGAAAGGATGCACCCAGTTTTGCAAGCTATAATTTACCACACTAAGTAATATTCTTACATTAAGCATCAACCACTGGACTCTGAAATAGTGTTGTGAGCTCACTTTGCAAACCAACTCATTCCCATCTCCATCTGGAAATCTCTTTTGCATAAACACTGCCCATTCCAAACAGCCTCATAATTGTGCGTGCAAAACTAAACCCCCTCAGTTCTTTCAAAATTACTCCAAGCAAAAATCTGTGAATTAGGAAAGCAGCACTTGTACTGCACTAGTTCTACAGCCCATACTCAAGGGCAAGGTGTAGATTCAGCACCACGCTTACATTTAAGCTACTAACGGGTCTCAACTATGGAGAGGGAGTGAATACTGAAAAAAGTATTTCTCTTGTAAATGTTATCTTAAAACAAAAACCAAAAAAAGCCAAGCCAAACCAAGGAAGCAACCTATCTTGTGGGTTTTGTGTCAAGAGTGTTGCATAACAGGGAAAGGAAAAAATGTGGCTTATAATAGGATATAGCCAATCTATTTAAGCCAAGCTTTCGTCCAAGAAGGTATTGTGGGTACTGAAATCAGAATCAGCAGCCCGATAGACCCAACATACACCTTCCCTTTATGCCCTGTAGCAGAGAACACTCCCTTCAAACCCTCATACAGGAGCACTTCCAAGACCCAGTGTTGTGTGACTTTTACGAGCTATAGCAAAGATTACAAATCGGGGAGGGAAAGGCCACAGATTTTAAGAAGGAAACCTTCAAATACTGCCAGTTCCCGGTCTCTTCGGCACTCGGGCTTTCAACCAGTTCAGGTGGCATCAAAGCCACCGCTTTTTCGACAAGAAGCCTCCATAAGAGGAGATCCGAGGCTCACGCCTACGTCTCCGGCAGAGGCTCGATGCAAAGCGAGCCTCCAGGCGTTTTTTATCTATGGTATACGCACCACAGATGGCTGCGCCCCCTCCTCCACCTCTTCCCCACGCCTGCCCTGAAACGGGGCTTCCATCAAAAAGGACGGCGCCGGGTTTCTTTTTCCAAACCAGGCATCGAGAAGGCGAGCGAGAGCCCTGGCCGTCGAGAAGAGCTCACGACCCGAGAGAGCCCCCCCCGCCTTCCCCGAGCCACCTTTCACACAACTGCAATGCAGCTTTTACTACCCTGCCCCCACCCCCAACACACACACACACTTTCCCCGCGATACACCGCCCGACCTCCGGGCTTCGGCAAGTCCCGCTCCGCTGACAACCCCCCCCCCCAGCCCCCTCCCCGCCACCCAGCCCGGAGCCTTCCGACTGCGACAAGCGAGGCGGACTAAGACACAGAACAAACAATGAGGGACCCGAGGAAGAGGAGGAGGAGGAGGAAGAAAGGGGGAGAAAGCTTGGGAGGAGGAGAAGAGGGAAGCCAGACTAACCTTTCACTTGAGTTTCATATTCCGCGATAATCTCTTTGTCTTTCTTGAACTTTGCTTGAGATGACATCTTTGAGGGACAGCGGTGCTCTGTTCAGTCAGCGCGGGCGAGCCGGGTTTTCGTCTCCTCCTCCTTCGGCGCCCTCGCCCGCTGCTCTTGCCTCCGATTCCCCCCCACTCCAAAGCTCACTCCCGCCGCTCGCCCTCCTTTTTCCTCCTCCCCCCCACCCTTCCCCGAGCCCGATCTACTCCGGAGGGAGAGACAGAGAGAGAGAGAGAGAGAGTAGCTCAGCAAAGAGAAGAGCAACGTCTCCCCTCTCCGTCGCCCAGCCGATTCCCCGGCATTTGCCTTCGGGCCAGCTTGGAGGCAGGGAGAACCTGCTGGGAACGCTCGGGAGCTGCCGCCGCCGCCGCCGGCGTTGAGAAGCGGGGTGAATGGAGGGGAAGAGCGAGGAGGGTGTGTCACCTGCACCCAAGTAGGCTTCGACGAGGAAGTGTGTGTGGGGGGGGGGGGGCTGGGGGAGGTTTGTCTAGGGGGGAAAAAAAAGACGCCGATAAATCGATAAATAAAGGCGAGCGCCGGAAGCCTCTCCGCGAAAAAGGCTTGCAAGGCGAGGTAGAGGAAGCGAAGGGGAAAACTCAGGCTCCTCCTCCGTTTAGCATGTAGGTAGTGTAACGCCGCGGCTGAGGTGGCGCGGAGGAGAAGCTCAGGGAAGCCTCGAGAGCTCGCGTTGCGCCGCCTTCCTCTCCCGGCGAACTCGGCCGGGCTGCCGAGAAGGCAGCGGCTGTGAGGGTTGAAGTAGGGACTTCTTTCGCGCGGGAGAGGAGCTGCCTTCTTCTGACGGGCCGGCTTGAATGAAGTTGGCCTCGCGTCACGCACCGAGCCAAAGGCCCGCCTCCTCCTTATTTTGCAACAACTGACACATTGTAGGCTACGGGGCGTTTGAAGTCGCTGCGAGGGAGGGCCGGGGCAGGGTGTTCGGCCGCGGCGTTGTCCGCGCAAGGACGAGACGGGGCGGAAGGGAAAGCTCTGCAGAAGCCTTTGGGGCTACGCTGCGAGCCGGTGCTCCGCTTTGCAAGCCGAGTGCCGAGATTCAGGAGACGGCGCGTCCGAGGGGGAGAAGGCCAAAATGCAGAACGGGGGAGGGAGAGGATCGGGCGGGGGTGGCGGGTGTCTCTTTCTCCTTCAAATCGCCATTCCAAGATTGTTACTCTTTGTAACCTGGCGACCTCGAGGGAAGTTTTGAGGGGAGAAGGGGCGTTAATCAAACCCCGCGCTGCACGGATACTTCTCTTCTGAATGCCTTTTCTCCCCTGTCTGTAAGCGTAACTTTTGAGCTTGGTTACTAACTTACTCCATCTGCGGAGCCGCTCTTTACTGTCTTGTAGAGCTGAGAAATCAGGTTCCACAATCTTTTGGGGCTGTTCACGGTAAAGGCCTCAAAGGGCACGGCTTACTCAGCACGGTTGGAAACGGGGCAATTTACTTCTAGGTAATTATGAACAGAATCGCAGCCTTCGTTACTACATCCATCTTGTGGCTGTCTTTGCATACTTACTTGGCAGACTTAAATGAATCATGCTTTGCTCCAGTTTGATAGATTTCCTTAAGATACAGTGCTAACCAATAAACTGATCAAGCAAATCAGGCTCCCAAATCCCAGGGTTGCTTGGTTTCAGGATCATAGTGCATTGCTCAAACATCCTGTTTACCAGAAACTGAAGTTCAGATATAACTTAATACTGAAGCAGGGTGTGCTTTGCCTGCAGGTCTATTAAAGAAACAGTAGGTTTCTCAGATAAGAAAGCATAATATATATACAACACTTAGCTGGGTTCATCGATTGTGCTAAGCCAAAATCCATAAAAAAATATAATGTAGTGCTTGAAATTGGTCAGTGAAGGCTGTAGAGTGAATCCAAGGAAAAAGTGGGATTTGAAACAGTTCTGGTAAAATTATTTCCTTAGCAAGTTCCATCTGGGCTATTCTTGAAATGGCTAAATAGATTTGATGGGAAGCTACCATCCCAAGACTCTCTAGACTGTGAAATTAAGAAAATATTCTTGAAGAAAACAAGATCTGTGAAAATATACATGTCTCTGTTATCAACTTGAATGAGACTTTAGTTCCACTGAAAGCAAAAACTTTTTGTGCATTCTGACAACAGATTTCCCTCCCAGAGTTTTTGAAAGAAGCTACTATTATATAAATGTGCATAACATTGCAAATAGATGAAAGCTCATCAAAGTGTGGCATTATTACTGGTGATCCTTGACTTACAACAGTTCGTTTAGTGACCATTCAAAGTTACAACATCACTGAAAAAGTAACTTATGACCATTTTTCACACTTAAGTCTATTTCAGCATCCCCGTGGTCACAGATGTTTCACAACTGGTTCATATTTATCATAGTTGCAGTGTCCTGGGGTCATGTGGTCCTCCTTTTGTGACCTTCCAACAAGCAAAGTCAATGGGAAAGCCAGATTCACTTAACAACCATGTTACTAATATAACAACTGCAGTGATTCACTTAACTGTGGTGAGAAAAGTCATAAAATGGGGGCAAAGTCACTTAACAAACTGCTCACTTAGCAACATAACTTCTGTGGTCATAAGTGACTACCTGTACTTCCAAAGTACTTAGATAAGCCTAATTCTCCCTAAGATTAGGCTCTTAATTAGGACGAAGTGTTTTTTACAGTCTTAATGTTACAGTACAGGTAAGCCTCGGCTTATGACCATCCATTCATTCAGCAACCACTCAAAGTTATCACTGTGCTGAATGGAGGGACTTAGACAACCAGAAGTTACAGCTGTTACAGCACTCCTGCAAGTCACATGATCAAAATTCAAGTGTTTGGCAGCCTGCCCATATTTACAATTCCAGGGGTGCTACAGTTCCCCCAACTGCTTGTCTCCCTGCACCTATGATCTTTTGGCCCCCTGCCACCCTGTGCTCCATGCCTCGGGTCATCTTCACCAGTGCAAGCTAGCCAAAAGAGAAGAAATGGGGGAGAGATGTAGGCAGGGGCAATTGGAAACAATCCTTTACCTTACTGAGGCTCAGGGTTGGATGGCACCAAGGCCAGAATGTTTGGGATGGGGTGGATCCTTGGCAGAGGTGGTATTCAGCAGATTCTGACCAGTTCTGGAGAACCAGTAGCGGAAATTTTGAGTAGTTCGGAGAACCAGCAAATACCACCTCTGACTGGAGATTTTACAGTATCCTTCCCTTACCAAGCCCACTAAGCCACACCCACAGAACCAGTAGTAAAAAAATTTGAATCCCACCACTGGTCCTTGGCCAACAACTAATAAAATTTGCTTGATAATAGCAACGGAAGTTACCAGGATTACAGTCACTAAGCAATGTGGTCATATGATCACTTTATAACTTCATTGCTTAGTGTTCAAAATTGTGATCCCAATTGTGTTTGTCAATTAAAGACTACCTGTAAGGTTTTCTGCTATTATTTCTTGTGTTCAATAACAGAGATGATCAAAGTTAATGATCCAACACATTTGGGGACACCTCATTGGAAAAAGCTGTGCTAGCTTGTTTAGAATAACAACTGTAGATGATATTACTATTCACCGAGGTATTAGGTTAGCAGAAAACTTATAGAACAAGTTATGTTCTTTTTCTAAGAAACAGATGCATCTGCAGTTTCTATCTAGTTAACGTGAATTTAAAACTAGACAGAAAATAACTTCCCTAGAACCGTTCCCCTTATGAATTAGGCTGAAGGACATTACTTGAATAAAGTTATGTGTTGACGTAGTGCATTAAATTATCAGAACTCTTGTAATTAATTTAATATATACTACTGATTAATAAAACAGCCAGGCTTTTAAAAGAAGCGATTGTTTCTAATTATTTCAAAAGTGTGGGTGGTTAATATCATATTAGAACACAAAGTGCAGCTTTTTGCAATGGGAACCTATCTTGCAAAATATATTAAATTGGGGAGCGGGGTGGTTGTTGGATAGAAGATTAGATTTACTTTTGCAAGTTTGTGCAGATTTTAAATGAATATACTGATTCCCACAGAGGTAGGAATGGGCCCAACTCTGTTTGCATTTTGCAAACAAGTTAAATTGATTCTGTTCCAACATGCTTTCATCCATTAATTGCTTTGGGCATTTTGATTGTAAGTTTTAAATCTTATTTGTTTGTTTATTCATTCATTCATTCTTCGTGTGGTGTGTTTTCCCTGTTTTTTTCTTCCCAACATCCAAGAGGGCTGAGGTGGGATATAAGATCTTCCTAAATAAATACAATAATCCATCTAAACTAAGACATTTTGTCATTTTAAGAGTTCTTTCATGTAAATTGCACAACCTCAGGTGCCATGAAATGAAGCAAGAATTGAATGTGGCCCTCACAACCCCTTTACAAGTTGTCCTCAACTTGGAATTTTGAATGTGACAGAAAAGGGATTATATGGGAGGGAACAGTTAGATTATAGGTGCATTCAGTGAATGGAGTTTAATTTTTATGAAAAGAAATGTAGTTTCATCCTGCTTGGTCCATTTCTTAAAAGTGCAGCTCTGGCATAGAGGGAAACTACAGGTAGTTCTCAACGTACAATCATTCATTTAGTGACCATTTAAAGTTACAATAGCATAGAAAAAATGACTTATGACCATTTTTCTAACTTATAGCCATTGCAGCATCCCCATGGTCACATGATCAAAATTCAGAACTTGGCAACTGGCATGCATTCATGACTGCAGTAGTGTCCTGGGGTCATGTGATCACCTTTTGTGACCACACCTGGAATACTGCATCCACTTTTGGTGACCACATGTTAAGACTTCGGGGGAAAAGTGCAAAGAAGAGCAACTAAGATGATTAAGGGCCTGGAGACAAAAACATATGAAGAACAGTTGTAGGAATTGTGTGTGGCCGACAGGTGGACAGAACCGGTAGAAACCTATCCCTGGATGACATGATAGCAGTCTTCCACTCTTTAAGGGATTGCCCCAAAGAAGAGGAAGGTCAACTTATTTTCCAAAGCACCAAAAGGCAAGACAAGAAATGATGGATGGAAACTAATCAAGGAAAGAAGAAACCTGGAATTAAGGAGAAACTTCCTAACTATGAGGACAATTAACCAGCGGAACAGCTTGCCTTCAGAAATTGTAGATGCTTCATCACTTGAGGTGATGAAGGAAAAGTCTGGACAACCACCTGTCTGAAATGGTATAGGATCTCTTGCTTGAGCAGGAGGTTGGAATTGAAGACTTCCAAGGTCCCTTCCAACTGATTGACCTTCTGACAGACAAAGTCAATGGGGAAACCAGATTAGCTTAACAACTGTGTTACTAATTTAACAGCTGCATTGATTCACTTAACAACTTTGGCAAGAAATATTGTAAAATGGGGGCAAACTCACTTAATCACTGTCTTGCTTAGCAACAGAAATGTTGGCCTCAATTGTGCTCCTAAGTCAAGGATTGCCTGTATAGCCTTTGCCTTAAAATGATATGTACCTCTTTTTAATTGGGTGAGAGCTCTACATGTTATGACTTTGTTTCATCCACTCTTCATCTGAGCATATGGTCTACTAACCAACCATAGGCCACTTGGCTTTGTATGAGATGTGGGAGGAAAAGAAGAAAGGAAAGGAAAGATTATCTGTAACAGATGCTGAGAACAATTGAAGTGACCAAACAAAGGAAAGTAAGATCCATCAGTGCCAGTTAAGTATTAAGGCTGAAAAATGACATGAATATTTTGCAAAGACCTAACAGTAATGCGGTTCAGCCCTACGCTTACACCAAAATAAAACAAGAGTTGGTTTAATCCACAGTTAATGTCTGTAGAACTTACAGTTGATTTATGTTACTTAGGTAAGACTTTTCTTTCAGATATTGTAGAGTAACTTCATTCAGTATTTTAGAAAGTTAATACATTTTTATAGTGTGAGTATGAGGCCAAAATGAGTGCATATTCTCAATACCACCAAATCATAATGAAAGATGCACGAACATACAATGTTTGAGTATATAGTGAAGTGTGCATAGGCATTTGATGTTTATGGAAACCTTGGGCACATTAAAATGTTTGGATTGCATCCAATATATGAAACATATTCCAGGAAAGCAGATCTGTGTTATATCCATTTCTAAGACATGCATTGTTAGTATACTGGTTTGCTTCGACAGCCATTTTGAGTTATGATACCATCACTGTCTTAGCATTTCCATCCTTGCTGTAATGTTTGCTGAATATTTAATTACAACAAAGAGCAGGAATATTACATTGCCTTATAAACAGCAAGTCATACATGGAAGATCATTGTTTCTTAGTAAAATAGTCATATGCTTGCAAGTTAAAAATATTTTGCAGTCTAGAGCAACTTATTTAATAGCTGGATCTATACATATTGTGTTTGGTTTGTAAAATAAAACATAATACTGGTTTTATTTTTATTTCACTGTAGGAGCTGACCTATAAAAGCTTTTCTTGTGTGATGGTGTCATTTTTTCCCCATTATCCCCACTAGAAATAAAACATTTTACTACTTTAGTTGGAGTTTAGGCAGGTGGTAAGTTTTTGTTTTTTAATTAATTTTGTGTTTCATAACTTATGCTGATGATTTTTTTAGCCTTCAACTAAGTAGTATGTGATATAGTGGGTATGTTTTTATCAATAATGTATATTATTTATTTTGTAGCTTTTATTACCGTAACCACTGAATATGTACTTGGTATGTAATACAAAATATTTTAAAATAAGTAAATAATTCATGACATTTTTTCTCTGAGCAGTTCAGCTTTCTTTCCCCTCTACACATGCTATCTTCTCTCTCCCTGGCAATTCAACCAAGGTCAGCCCGGGGTTTCAAAATAATTTATTCTTGAATTAAAGAAGGTGTTAAGAGAACTGACCCAAATAAAGAACTATTTCCTAAACAAAAGGCTCTTAAGTTGAAGGCTATTAAAGAAATTTGGATTTCTACGAAGGAGCTGGTTTTGTAGGTCAGCTAAACCATTGTTTAACATTAAATATTCCCCATTTCAGTGCTCCAGTTAAAACTTAGAAAGATCACTGGTACTGTATTAGTTCCATGCTCTCAATCACATGTTCACTGCAATTGCCTAAAGGAAAAGAAAACATTATATGCATATAGCTGTGTGGGCATGAATCCAGATCTCAAGAATATAAATGCAAAACTATGGACTTGGGGGATTTGGTCTTATGGATGGGGTTGCAGTTAAGGTTGAAGGCAAGTCATTTTATTACAGTTGTGATGTATAGTAGGGGACAAGGAGAGGTCACTTTCAGCAAAGGCAAAGCTGTTGTCTTATATTAGAACCGGTGGGGTGGGAAGCAGGCTCAAAGCTTCCTACCCTATGGGGTAGGATGGGGGGAGATACATAAGGGGCCAATACATCATCCCTGCGATTGGTCATAAAGGAGAATCCATCCAAATTCTGTATACCTGAGCACAGGGGTCCTGCAATAGCTGTAACTTCAAAACCAGGTTGTAAGTAACTTGGAGGAGGATCCTTCATAACCATTGTAAATAAATCTAGGACTACCTTTATGGTCATCTCAGTAATCTAGACTTCATGTGGAGTTCATGTTCTGGTACAGTATACTTACTGTGGCTGACACCATCTGATATCTTACTTGGGCTGATACCAGCTGATATTTTACTAATATTTCACAGCCAGCTTCTGACAGAGTCAATGGAGAAGCTGGTAGTAAAATCTTAAACCACGATCACATGAAGTCTTGTTTAATAACTGTGGGTGATTTGACCATATCACAAGTGATGCCATAACCCCATTGTGGTTACTTGATGTCCCACTTACCGACTGCATTGTTTAGCTGTCAAATTTCCAGTCCCAATTGTGATTGTTAACCAATGTCTCCTCTTAAATCTGCTACATTAGTAAGGTTTTTCCTTCTTCATCAGCCTAGAATTATCTATTATTCTTATTTCATGAATAAGAGTCTCTCGGGACAAACTATAGGGAAGAAAGTTGCTGATCAAATTTGTGGCTGTGTTACAATAACAAATTATGGTTTGTTTTAGAAATTGGCTAAAAGAATTGTTATTTTATTTTATTTGTTTGTAAAACATGTACAAGATAACAAGTATAGGTATGAACATAAATATGAACAAAGGAAGTAAATACAAATAAATAGGGACAGTAAGACAGGGACAGTAGGCATGCTGGTGCGCTTATGCACACCCCCTTTAAGGGAGCGAGGTCCATGGTAGACAGTTTGAGATATATCACCAGATGTGCTGCAGATTATCATGGATATGTGTTTTCTGTCAACAGTTTTTTTTTTCAACAAAGGTAGAAAACTTTCAAACCATCCAAGCCTTTTGCTCTTCCTTTTTTAATGTAATGATGATATTAATTTTGAAGTTACAGTGTATCACTAATACTGTTGTATATATTTATGCTTTCTCTCATTTCTCTTAATTAGTTTAATAAATAATTTAAACGATATTGCATTTCTCCCATTCTGTCAGCATTTAGTAAATCAGTATGATGATCTCTTTTTCTATTCTTTTAATTATTAAATCAAGTTGGTGCCTATTTTAGGGCTGATACTTAAATGCATGCTTTAATTTAAGGATATTATCTCTCTTAAGTACTTTCTAGATTACAAAGATGGGAGAGCAATCAAATAAATAAGATGTGGTTGGCTATTGATGATTCAGTATTCCATGCCAATGGAACCTATATGGTTGTTTATTGTTCGCCTATGCAATGTGTACAGTACTGTGCCTGTAACTCATTCTTGAAGGCAATGATATGGACAACCTTATGGTTTAGTACAGGGGTCCCCAAACTTGGCAACTTTAAGACTTGTGGACTATGCTGGCTGAGAAATTCTGGGAGTTGAAGTCCACAAGTCCTAGTTGCCAAGTTTGGAGACTTCTTGTTTAGTGTGTAGTTTAAACTCAAACAGCTGTGTTAATTCAGTAAACTTTAGCTAAATAACTAGCAGTATATTGTGTGTCCAAGTACTATAAGCAGGGTAAGATCTAAGCACCAGATATTTGTTTTTAATTTGGGATGAAAGTAAGCATGGTTTTTGTTAACTATAACAGACCGATTCAATCCTTTTCTAATTCTGCATCCAGGCAACTTTTTTGGTGGTATTATTCCTTGATTTATATTTTTGCACTCTTAAGAGGTAAGGCAAGAAGACTATTGTTATTGCAAAACATATTGATGATAGCAGTAAGGAAGAAAATACATCCAAAGATGAAGCTTTGCCAGACTGTTTTGCCAAATACACAACCAAGTCAGAAGATGAAATCTTGCCAATCTATTTTGCCAAATATGCAACTGAGTCAGATCTGAAAAATGAGGATAGAGCTCAGCTATGCTTTTCAGTCAGAGGTTTAATCGTCTACATATTAGTGAAATGGGTCTTAAATTAGACTAAAGCAGACATTTTTAAAAAACAAAAATCTGCTGAGCAGTTGCCAATCCAGATAGATCCAGCTGGATTAAATAACTCATTCCTGAGATTCAATGTAAGGGAGTTTCTGATATCTTCTCCACCTACACAAATGATGCTATTTGAAGAGTCATTTAAGGGTCAAGATTTGCTGAGAGTTTAGGGAGGCCACTGTAACATTGGCTGAGGCAAATAACAAAAAAATACAGGAAAAAAAGATGGTGCTGATTTCATCATGTGCATCAGATATTCACAAAAGACTTATACCTTTTAATAACATTTCTATGCCTATGATTCCCAACCCAGTCTGTGGCATACAGTAGCACTGAGACAACTTAAAGGCCTAAAAGATGCGTACGACTCCACTAATGAAAAATGAGAAATGAAAACAACTGACCATGAACTGTAAGTACTATTAGAACCTTCCTCGTGGTATAACTTAATCATTTCTCTGCTCTTATTGTGTCCATGGATAGCCATCCAGAGACCTTATTCTGGGTGACTCAGTCCTTCCTCAGAGGCAGTAATTTTGAGGTTCATCTACAACAGGGGTCTCCAAATTTGGCAACTTTAAGATTTGTGGACTTCATCTCCCAGAATTCCTCAGCTATCGTGCTGGCTAAGTTGAAGTCCACAAGTCTTAAAGTTGCCAAGTTTGGAGACTCTTGATCTACAAGGTCACTGTGAAGAATCTGATGCATATCTAGCAGATAAAATTGCTTGTATTGGCTCTACATTGGACTCCAGTCTTAGGGTAGAATTTGTGGAAGTTACAGGAGCTAAGTCTTGTATATTGTGTGGAAGGAGTTTGAACCTTTGAACCTGAGGAAGTGACGGGGCTAGTTCAACCACTTGCATCTTACATCCTTCCCTTCCTGGCTTCCTAAGGCTGTGTGGGCGGAGACATGTGATTGGATCTGGACAGTGATTAATTTTCCTTTTTGAGAGAGGAATTGGTTCCACTAGCATTTAAAGAAGCAGTTGGTGTATCTTCTCAAATGGCTGTCAATTCAACTAATCAGGACAGCTTGCACCCAATTTCCAACCTTCCTTTTTTAGGATTGTCTGGAGTCCTTTCAGTCAGGTTCAAGCCAGGATTTGAGACTGAGACAACATTGATAATGCTCAGGGTTGACCTCTGGCAGGAGCAGGATTGGGGTGGTGCATACCATGGTATTCTTCTGGGCTTCAGGAATTGGAGATGTGCAGCTCTCTGTTGCACTGGTTCACCTCCTTCCCCTGGGGTCAGTTGCACTCAGTGTTGAGGGTGGGCAAATATCCAGCCCATAACCCCTGGGGCTCTCTTGGAGTTTGGTTCTTGTCTCCTATTTAACATCTGCATGAGACTGCTGGATGAATTGATCTGTCAGTTTGAAGTGAGATATCATCAATATGCTTTATATCTCAACCCCAAGCCTTCTGAGAGTTCATAGATGTGCTGCCCCTGTATCCAAGCAAGACTGAGGGGCATGGCTATTTGGACCTCTGGAGATAAAGTTTTTCCATTTTTGGTTCCAGATGGGATATCACTATTCCAGCAAACCCAGTTTTAATTCATTTAATTGTTTTAGAAAGGTTCACCACCCAGAGTTGCTGGATTGAGATGGGCAGCTACCGAAATTAAATAAATAAACATTTGTTATCAGAAAAGGTGCCGGGGACTTCCGGCTTGAGCTTCTTCGGTGACAGACTGAAACCGCGTCTCTGTGCAGTTTCAATCCATGCTCGCCGCTGGAGTGCCCCAAGTCGGCTGGTTTCGGGACTAAGCCACCCCGTGGAGGCCATTACTCCCTTTCCCGAAGGCGGTTGTAGCAGTGATCAGAAAGAAGAACTCGACTGGAAAAGCAAGATAAAAAATGAAGGCAAAGACTATCAGGGCCATCTTATTGAAGGACATCCCTTCACGAAGCTGGACTTTTTATATTTGATTTTTTCCACAAAGCTATACTCTTGGTGGACATGTATACATTATAAAATGAAAAAGACATCTTTTAATTTATTTTAAATCAATTTTTTTGAAAGACAGAACATTCATTAAAATATGTGTTAGAAGACATTGGTTCTGTTTAATGTTAATAATTAATGTTTACAGAGCATCCTCATATCCAGTTTCCATTTGATGTAGCAACAGCATATTTCTCTTATTACTCCTGGCATTGTGTTTCAGTTTAAGATTTGCTAAAATGCAAACATCAGCCAATAAACAATCTCCACAGTCTGGCTTTGATTTCCTTTAGCAGATCAGTTTAAAAACAGCACATTGTGCATTCTCCAGCTGAAGTGGAATAGCAAAAGACTGTTGTCCACTTCCTTCAAATTTCATGATGATCTTACCAGGAAAATAAAATCAATATGAGGGCAGTGAGACTGCTGCTCTGTAATCTAGGCAGGATTGGCTGCAATTCAAACAGCACTAAAAATAAAGCAGAGCTGTTACCAGACAATTTTTAATGAGAGGGGACTGGAAAAACAAGAGCTTTTAGCTAAAGGAGTAAAAACTTTACATCCTTAAGGTATGTGAAAGACAACTGTAACTATAGCAACTGGATCCCTTCATTAAGGTTAATGCAGATTACTTCCAGGGCAATACCCTTGCTTATGGTCAAGAAGCAGTGATAATGTCTTAAATGAAGATTTTCATGCTAGTCCAAAATTAATGAGCAATCCCTCAAACATTGGATGACTTGCACTGCTTGTATATGATTTCCAACTCAAAAGTAATATTGCACAATGTGTAGGCTTAACTATTTGAGGAAGGCACAAATGCTGATGGTTACATGGAGCTCATGTCATGTCGATTCTTTTCTGTTTAATTCACCCTAAAAACCATGGATGACTGCCTCATCACAGGCATCTAAATATTCAAATCTGAGAAATCCTTTCTTAGTGCAAGTTTTGTCAGAATGCAACAAGCAGAGGTTACATGCCTATTTTCTGACTATGAGCGAAACCTACAGTAATCGTGTTTCATGGCGGCTTCTAGTGATGGAGCATCAAAGCTGATTTGTCAATACGGTGAGAATACACCAGAGGTGGTATTCAGCAGGTTCTGACCAGTTCTGGAGAACTAGTAGCGGAAATTTTGAGTAGTTTGGAGAACCAGCAAATCCCACTTCTGATGGGAGATTTTACACTATCCTTCCCCTGCCACACCCACCAAGCCATGCCCACAGAACCGGTAGTAAAAAAAATTGAATCCCACCACTGGAATACACATCCAAAATACTGTTAAATATTAAGAAAATACTGCAAAAAAGAGCTTGCTAATTGCTTATTTAAATCAAGACTCATAAGGGAAAAGATCAGAGGCAATAGTGATGCACCATTTTACCATTCTCAGTGATAAATGAGGGCCAAGATACGTATCCTAACCCCTTGCTCTTTGTAATAAATCTGCTGAATCAAAAATCTATGAGACTCTTGCTTTCTAGACTGTAAGTTGCCATAAAGGATTGGCAGGCAACCTTTTGAGGTCATTCCCAAGCATGTGTATTACTTGATTGCACAAAGCCATTAATTTTGGACTCCTGCTGCTGCTAAGGCATTGTCTGTTGTGGCAATGTGAATGTTCCTTGTGACGCTGTATCTATGCACAACATCACTCCAAGTTCATTAACATGTATGTGTACGCAGCCACTTGCATGATAAGCTTTGCAACAATTATTGTCTCCAAGTGTTCTGGTGAAAAGAGGCACTAAATTGTCCTCCCCCTCACTCACTCACTCACAATTATCCTGGCTTCTAAAGGTCCTAAAATCACTGCGCAGTAAACGACAAATAAGAAACCACTTAATGAAATAATACTCTGTTTTGCAGAATGCTTCTGTGATTAAAAAGCTTTCCTGCTGAAGTGCATTTGCTTAAAATGCTACCCCCTTTGGAGAAGAGACCACAATTTTGACTATTTTCCCATCATGTTTTCCTTCTGCTTCATGCTTAGCATTTCCTCAGCCACTCCATCATGCAATTCATCACTACTTTACAATCATCCTTCTCTCTCAGGAGAGCCTGTTAATGTTTTGAAATCAGAAGTTACTTAATTGCTTACAAATAGCTGTCAAAGCAAAAGCGAAATCTAGGGCAAGCTTTTCTAGTGTCTACTAGTCTACCAGTGTCTAGTGACACTATCTAGCCATACAGAGGCAGCATTTCCAAGCATTCCCCACAGTGAACAATAACTGGCCGGAAGCTCTAAACATTTCAGCCCAAACACCTTGCAGGGGAACAGTTGGAGCATGTTGGCATTTACATTTCTTGAGGTAAAAAGTCAAAAGTCAAGTGCTGTATGGATCACGCAGCACTCCAAAATTCAGACATGACCAAGATAAAAATACAAAAGAACTTGGGATTTAAAAAAAAAAGACTTGTTCTGCTATACTGACATTAATCAAGGCAGCTGATAGAATTATTGCCTGCTTATTTAATAACTTCCCACCTGTTTCCTTAGAATTGCAATCCGTTGCAATTTTTGGTAGGTGTCTAGCTGTCAGATTTCTCTGGAAGCAACTTGGATTTGAAAGAGCTGGTTCAAAAAATTCATGCCTCTCTCTGATTAGTAGCAAATTAGTTAAAGTAACAACTGGAGAAATGCTTACTTTCAAACAAGATCCTATAGGACACATTTCTGATTTTTTTTTCTTTCTTCTATGTAAGGGACAGGAGCCTCGTCTCTTTTGTGAAGGAGGGGCAATCACAATTCTTATCAATGTGAGACACAGTTCTCCTGCTAACAGTGAATTTATGACTTTCAGGAATATGAACAGCCCTGGGATCATTGGTTAAGTAATAAATGGCTCTTGTCCCATGAATCCTAATAAATGGTCCCTGTCCAGTGGACCTTTTGCTGTAAGTTGGTAAGAATCAAAGGAGGCATTCAGCAGATTCTGACCAGTTCTGGAGAGCCAATAGTGGATATTTTGAGTAGTTCGAAGAACTGGCAAATACCACCTCTGACTGGCCCTGCCCCCATTTATTCTCTGCCTCCTGAGTCCCAGCTGATTGGCTCGGTCTTCTTTTGTTGCCCTGCACAGGAGAACAGAGCTGGAAAGCAAGTTAGTGGGGTAGGGAGGAATGGGGATTTTGCAGTATCCTTCCCCTGCCACGCCCACCAAGCCATGCTCACAGAACCAGTAGTTAAAAAAAAAAAAATTGAATTCCCCCACTAGTAAGAATCCTATCTTTATGCCTGTAATCCATACCATAGTGCCCAAGATTGGGAACTATAAGACCAAAATAAGGAAAAAATGTCCTTTTCAGAATGGAACAAAATTCCATTCTAGGGGGCTTCCAGAAGACAGTTATTAAGTAATTCCCAGTCTCATATGTAGATTATTGAGTGAGGATATTAAGATGGTATTTTCCATGCTGTTTTATCATTTTCTTTACCATAAAATATTAAAAAGAGAAATCTGAGTAGCTCTGCAATTTTTTGCCACTAGTAAACAAAGAATCTTCCATCTGGCCCAGCCCTAATACCTCTGTAGCTTTAATCTCCAGCTGTTTATTTGATTATGTGAATGTCTGAGGTAGGCAATAAACAAATTGGCTGTCTCCAATTGTGACATTTAGTGAACCTGAAGGTCCACTAAAATTATATATTCTCCCAATTCTTTCACTCTTGACTCAGTCTTCAGCTACTTCTGGGTGTGCAAGTTTTCACAGTCCTTAAAAAGTTTAAGTAAAATGTTGGAAATGTAAAGCCTTTTTGGAAATAACCATAAAATATTGGAAGATACCGTTTTTGTTGTTATTGTTGCTAGCTTTAAACTACCATACTGTCTACCTATTACAGATAGTCTCTATATGTCCCCCAATTCTGTCTTTCACACAAATTTGCATTTAAGTCAAATCTCACACTTACAAACAGACTGCCTTTTACTAAAAATGATGGACGACATTGTCCTTCCTCGAGCCTACTAAATGCTGAAGCAACACATTGCTTTCAGGAACTACTGAAAATGATTGCAAACAGGCTGTATATTAAAGGCAGAGTCCAAATGTTCCTGAAAATGCTGCACAGGTTCAGTGATTCAACAACTCAAGGAAGGAGAATGATGTCTGTCATTTTTAGTAATAGGCAGCCTGTTCCTATCTAGAGGTTGTCCTTAAATTGGTTGTCCACAAATTTGTCGTCGGTGCATGGTATGTTCCAGTGACTGTTTATATAGAAATTACTATGCCCCACCCTCCCTGTTTCTGAGGTCTATATATTTGAGAATATGTATATTGTATATTATTCCATTCATTATGGAAAACTCTTCTAAACTAATGGATCCAAACTGAAGCTATATTAGAACCAAATAATTTTACTAATCAATACTTTTGTCACCCAAAACATTTCTTCTAGAATCAACAAGATTCTCACTAAAATTATGCTTCAAATTTGGAAGACTAAATGGGAATCTCAGAACATCTTTTTGTCCTCATGAGAAACTTACACACAGGTTAGGGAACCATAGGATCAACACAACATGGCTAAAGAGATTGGCTCCAGATTCATGTTTCTAAAACTGAAAGAAGAATATTAATAAGCCAAGCTTTACTAATGACAGATTTAATAGCCAATGATGCAAAGGATCTACAAAGTCTAATAATAAAAGTCATGGCCCATATTGGAAAAAAATGGGACTATATATATATATATATATATATATATATATATATATATATATGGATCTTTGGTTGTTCGGTTTTCTCCCACGTAAGATTCATATCGAATGTTCGGGAGAAAACCCGAACAACCAAAGATCCACATACTAATACCCGCGAGAACCTCAGAAAACAAACATATATATATCTCAAAGTAATGAAAACAAAGACAACAATCAGCCTTAGAATTTACAATGAAAATGAAGTGGTAGATAGCTTCTGTCTCTTATGATTAACCATCAGCAATAAGAGACACCATGATCAAACACCATGATGTGTCTGTACTGTACATACAAAGATCAGAATAATGAAGGCAATGGTATTCCCTATGAAACTGAATGGAAACAAAAATGGACACTGAAAAAGCAGGTTATTGAAGAAGCAGGAGCACTGATGCTTTTGGAATGTTGGAGAAGACTTCTGAGAGTACCATGGAAAACAAATGTATGATCAGAAAAATTAACCTAGAGTTCTCATTCAAGGCACGAATGACCAAGGCTCAAGTTATCACATTTTTGGATCCAAATAGGTGAAGCCCAGTTCCTTGAGATGTCATAATGTTGAGAATATTTGAAAGAAAGAGAAGACAATCAGCAGCAGATAATGGATAGGCTTGATTATAGTAGTGGTGGGTACACAACTGAAAGGCCTAAAGGATCAGATTGAGATACCATCACTGTGAAGTAGTCTATGTATGTGGTCTGTTTGAACCAACATCAGTTGTCAACTAAAGTTAAATCTAGTGTGTTATGGGCCAAGATTTTTTCTGTTTGTATTAAACCCCTCAATATTTTAACCTGCTCATTTTCAATTACTATCCAACTATATGTTCCCACCAATGTTTGGTTATTGGCACAGGATGACTTTTTCAGGTGTTCCAGTGAATCATCAGTTCATACTGAACTTTCTTATCAACAATTGTTAAATCTGGAGTAGTATTTACACAGAATTATATTAATTGAATTATTTTCTTATAATAAATTGCTTAACAATCTGAAATTTATGAAGGGATCAATGAGCTGAAGAATTTTCAGTCTGTCCTCCCAGATTGGAAAAAGGACAGCTTGCAGCCACAAAAATAATAGCCCATCCTTGTGTTATAAAACTGATTTTACAAGCCTACATTCTTCAGAATTAGTATTACTGTTAGAACCCCTGGGATATTCACTTCTCCTTTGTAAAGTATCCAATTCCTTACATACACATAAAAATGTTTCTTTTATTCTGGGATTCCTCTTCCACTTAACTATCAATGGGAGGTTGTTATGAATTGAATAGGTCAGTCAAGTCCAGATGGGTTGAATTTAATCCCAAACAGATCGAGTCATGGGCAGGGTTAAACTAACTTCATTTCATTCCATTTTTTGTGAGAAAACCTATACAGAGACATCGATTCATTTTGCCTCTTTAATCTTCCCAAAAATAGCTGGGGAGGAGGGGGAAATTCCCCCCAAAAGCAAGCCTCTCAATACATTTCTCATTGTTGCTAAGGCCAGAGAGCACAGAAACACTTCTCAGTCACTGATAGGCTGCCCTGTCAAAACCAGACTGCTTTTATCTGCCTGGCCAATGGGAAAGAATTGAATGAGGAAGCTTTGCCAGGACTTCAGTGATGCATGGAGTCTTTTGATGCTAGACATCTCCTGGATGAAGTTTTATTCGATATTCCCCAAATGATTGCTTTTGAGTTCATTATGGCACTTGTATGCTTCTGTTCCCTTCTGCTATCTCCAGGTACTGTGACATTCATTGTCCAGATTTTTTCTTTCTTATCAACAGTTGTTAAAGGGGGGGTATTATTACAGTGGTCCCCAGCCTTTCCAGCTTGGCGGACCAGCCCAGTGTGAGCAGAGGTGAATGTGGCAGGTGCATGTGTGTGCACGCAGCTCCATTTGTGCAAGTGGCACACACTCTCCATTCACATCAATGGACCTTTGTGCACAAGCGGAGGGTGCTTGCACATGAAGCTCTACTTGGGCAAATGGCAGACACTAGTGCTCGCACACAAAGCTTTGCTCATGTGAGCAGAGGGTGCTTATGCTCACGTGCAAAGCTCCACCCATGGAGGAGCTTCCTATACACGCTTGCCCATTTCTCCCGCAGCCCAGTTTTAAACAGGCCACGGCCCGGTAGTGGGCCATGGCCTGTGGATTGGGGACCCCTGTATTATTATATACACAGAAATATGAAATCACAGCTGCCAGTCTTTTAGCTGGTATTGGACTTCATATGCATTGTGTTCTTCCCAAAAATCTAGGACATTGTAGTTTATTGGCATAGTATAGCAACAGCAATAGCACTTAGACTTATATACCACTTTATAGTGCTTTACAGCCCTCTCTAAGCAGTTTACAGAGTCAGCATATTGCCCCAACAATCAGGGTCCTCATTGTACCCACCTGGGAAGGATGGAAGGCTGAGTCAATCTTGAGCCTGGTGAGATTTGAACTGCCAAGTTGCCAAGGCAGCCTGCAGTCAGCAGAAGTAGCCTGCAGTACTGCACTCTAACCACTGCGCCACCGTGGCTCAATATGCAGATCCAAGCAGTGTAGACTTTTGTAATCAATGGATAGAAATTTTGTCAATGTCCATGTTTTCTAAGTATCATCCAATATTTTTGGGGTATGGCATCATGTACGCTGATAACAACATGGCCAATTTATGCCACAATCTTTCCATTTTGATTTGCATATGCTTTGTGACTGAATTATGCTTTGGGGGGGCCACAAAGTTTTTAAAAAAGAAAGAAAGAATAGCCAGAAATAAAATGCAAAGCTTTTAAAGAGCAAAATTAAAATTTTCAAATTGTAGAAGCTCAGCCTAAAAAGCAATCTTAAAGAAAGATGTGCACAGAGGAATGCCAAACACCTTTGTGCTGGTTTACAATGTTTGTGTTCAGGAGAGAGCATCCTGAAGGGGAAGGAGCTCATGGTGTCCCTTCCGAACATTTGGATTTCTGCTATGGATTATTTGATTGATAGCCTTTCTTCCTTTTATGCATGTATGTTTAGGTTATAGCATTTATTTGCTTTGAAAAAGAAAGTCACAAAAGGAAGGATAACTATGGAAGACAGAAATGTCTAGATATGTCTAAATGTCTAGATTAAGATTATGATATCTTCCTATGCACTTTACACATTATAACCAGGTGGGCAACTTCTGAGCAGGTAGAACCATTCACTCAGCTTTCTGGTTCCCTGAGGGACTGCTGAAAAATATTTGGTGATACAGTGATATCAACAAAAATGGCAGAGTTCAAATTATCACTTCATTTTTGGTCTAGTTATAAGGATGGGAATCCGAATACAAAAGAATAGTCCAAATTAGTCTGTTTTAGGTTTATCTATTTTATATAACTCTTTAGTTATCTTGTTGGGAAAACCTATACTTCAATTTTACAGGACTTTCAAATCAGAACAGAGTTTTAGTCATTTGGGTATAACATATATTTTATGATTTTATTCAGTGATTTGATAAGATAGCAGTGTTCCAATATCTAAGGGGCTGTCCCAAAGATGAGGGTGAATCAACCTAGTCTCCAAAGCAAAGGTGGTATTCAGCAGGTTCTGACCAGTTCTGGAGAACCGGTAGTTGAAATTTTGAGTAGTTTCGAGAACCGGCAAATACCACCTCTGACTGGCCCAGCCCCCATCTATTCTCTGCCTCCCAAGTCCCAGCTGATTGGCTGGGACTTCTTTTGTTGCCCTGCACAGGAGAACGGAGCTGGAAAGCAGGTTAGGGGGGTGGGGAGGGAATGGGATTTTGCAGTAACCTTCCCCTGCCACACCCACCAAGCCACACCCACAGAACCAGAAGTAAAAAAAATTGAATACCACCACTGCTCCAAAGCACTTTAAGGCAGAAGCAATGAATGGAAAATAATCAAGTAGAGAAGCAACCTAGAACTAAGGAGAAATTTCCTAGTAGAATAATTAATTAATTAATTAATTAATTAATAATTAACTAATTAATAAGTTGTGGGTGCTCCATCACTGGAGGATTTTAAGAAGAGATTGGACAACAATTTGTCTGAAATGGTAAATGGTATAGGCTCTCCTGCTTGAGCAGGGGATTGGATTGTAAGGTCCTTTCCAGCTCAGTTATTCTGTTATTTGCTCTGTTATGTTATGTTGTGTTATGTTATTTTATATTTTCTGTTATATTATGTTATTTGCTCATGGTTACTAATATGATTAATGTTTAATACATTTGGTTACAGCTTAAGAGTGATTTTAGTCTGCTTAAACGATATAACATTCAGATACTCATAATTAATTAAATATTTATATTACAAAATTTATAAATCTCTTGCTTATTCACTTCTAGTTTATTTTTTACTCCCGTTTTTCTTGCTTCTTTATCTTCTTTATACATTTTCTTATACTACCTCACTAGTGCATTTTGTTACTGTAATAGCTATTTGTCATATCTCATTCATATTAAAAAAATACATAAAGGAAAAGGAGCAGGAGTCTTTTAGGAAGCAAATCATTATTACTCCTACCCTTAAATACACAGAGGACTGATGGGGACAAGTAAATCCTGCCTGTACACCCCAAAACGTCCTATTTTGGTGGGGAAAGTTTCCTTGTAGGGAAACGGGAAAGCAGGGATGAAGGATTTTGGAACAGAGCATATGACCACGTCAGCGGTAGGATTCAAAAATACAGGTTCTATGGGCGTGGTGGCTTAGTGGGCATGGCAGGGGAAGGATACTATAAAATCTCCATTCCCTCCCCACTCCTGGGGGAAGATTACTGCAAAATCCCATTCCTTCCCCACCCCACTAACCTGCTTTCCAGTTCCGTTCTCTTGTGCAGGGGAACAAAAGAAGACCCAGCCGATCAGCTGGGACTCGGGAGGCAGAGAATAGATGGGGCAGGGCCAGTCAGACGTGGTATTTGCCGGTTCTCTGAACTACTCAAAATTTCTGCTACCGGTTCTCCAGAACTGATCAGAACCTGCTGAATACCACGTCTGGACCACTTCCTTGCATGCATTCTGCTTCAGAAGAACAGTTCATTTCTTACTAAATATGTTTAGCTTTGGATTATTTATTGAAATAGGCTGGAGTAATGTATTATCCTAAGCTTTGGTCTGTTTAGTCATGGTTTATTGAATGAACCGCAAATGCCTGTGGTTGTCCAACATACTATACTATGAATGTTGATAAAACACAATCAGGTCATAGATGATTTGCCAAAACCAAACAAACCAAACTTGGCAAGCTGTGAATGAATCTTGACTGGTTGGGCTGCATTTCCTGTGTTGGGTTCCAATTTTCTCTCACTAAAGATGGTTATACTTTATCAATTTTCAAGAATGACTGCATTCCCAGCTATCCTCAGTCAAGGCAAAATCAAACTCTTTGTCCTTCTGCTTGAGGAGAAAAATATTGAAAAATAAAGTTAACTCACAGTTGAATCTTTGAATTTGTGATGAAATGTGCATAAATGCGAAAGGTCATTTTTGTATTTAATGCACTGACTGAACATGTCAGAACTTTGGAAGCTGTCGTTGCCAAGTAGTGCCAGCTTTATTGCAGTGCTTGAGTGTATAATAAAAAAAAATCATTTAAATTCTAAACATGCTATTAGGAAAATGGAATACCTCATAGCCATATTTTGTATGCTGTATCTCCCAAATGTAAAACTCTTTTATGAAACTTTTCTTTTCAGGATATTCTTGGTTCAGAGCAGCATCCTTCTTAATATCTGCAGGCTGCAGGTGATCAATTGTCCAATAAAGTGCCATTCAGAAATGATTAAAATAGCTTGATGTGAAGAGCCTACTTCTATTCTAGTCTAGGATGGGATTTTTTTCCCTTCCTTTTTTATATATTGTTGCTACAGCAACTGTGCACCAAGAACAAAGATGCCAGAAAGTTATTCAATTTTGTAGGAATTTCATTTACTCTGGAAGGGTTTCTTTTGCCTCCTAGAGGTAACTCCTACTCAAAATAATAACATTACAGATTTCATGAGGAAAATATAAGACATGACTTCTCAGTGTTGAGTTTTTTTTCCTTTGAAATAAGCAGGATCAAACACATTTCTGAATTTTTCCTCATACATTGTTTCAAATATCTTGAGAATTCTAACCCTGATCATATGTTACCAAAGCTAGAGCACTCCTACCAGTGGAGAAGCCCCTTTCCCCACTGACATTATTCTAGTCATGGCTACCAGAAAAAAAGCTAAGCTTCCATTATGAAGTACTGGTTCACCTGAAAGCTGATGCTTTCATTGTAAAGGTTTTCTCCTTCTGACATTTGCAGTGGATGCATTCATATCTGTAGGAAAAAGACATATTTTAGTAACATCATCAAGTTGAAGGGTTTATCACAGCACTTGCACAATGAATGCTCCAATTTTGAGAAAGCTTGAATGGGGCTTGTTGTAAATAGAACAATGTAATTTTTAGTCAAGATTTGAATATACTGCAGGGAAACAAACTTAGAACAAATTACATTTCCGTGCACTTTGGTTTGTTCTAATGGAACCATAATGCAACAGAATGACTGCTATAAAAGACAAATGCATGAACTTATACTATAGGAAAAATCAAATCACTTCTTGGCTTAGTGGAATGTGCAAATCTTGTTTAAGTTATCAGGGTTAAGTAGAATTTCAGATTCAAAGGGGAAAAGATGCTTCAAGTATGTATCAGCAACCCTTTATAGTAGACGTGCCATCTTACTATGAAATTATGTACTTCCTTTCATACCTGACATGCATACACAGAGAAAAAATACATTTGGTTTTTGGAACAGCTAACAGATTCTACCTGTATATATAAACGACCAAGCATCTTTTTGCTTTTGAATTTGAAGCGATATACAAAAGTACAAATTATAACCTTAGTTATAAAACCTGCTTCTTGTCTGCAAAACGGGGCCAACGAATTATTTGCATTTCAAACTTCTTATGGAGAAAATTATAAAGTGCATTGAAAATTAAAGGTGTGATATCCTTATAATCAATACTGTTGAATATTTGCATTATAGGAGGAAGTTTAAAGTATTATAGAGAGGAAAATCTTAGAAATACTCACAGCAACTTTTGGGATAAGTATGGGAGAATGGCAGAAATCTGACAAAATGGAAACCCAGATTAAGTAAGTAAACACTGTACACAAATCTGAATTCATAGCATAAGATGTCATTCAGAGTTTGCTTGAATATGTATGGTTTGTTTAAGATGTTCTCGACAAGTGTCACATGCACATTACACCTTGTTCCAAATCACATTTTCCCTTCAAATCCAGATATATGCACTTTTCTAATAAATGTCAAATCTGTCTCTATTGGGTATTGGGAAAAAAAAGAAAGTTAAGAATAACCAGATAATAATCAGTGGAAGTGGATAATCAGTTTTAATTAGTGGAACAGCTTGCCTCCAGAAATTGTGAATGCTCCAACACTGGAAGTTTTAAAGAAGAGATTGGACAATCATTTGTCTGAAATGGTATAGGTCAGGGGTCCCCAACCCCTCGTCCAAGGATTGGCAATGGGTCACGGCATGTCAGAAACTGGGCCACACAAACCTCCATCCGTGGGATGCAGGCAGCACATCAAACCATCGCCCCTCCAGTCCATGGAAAAACTTCTCACCACAGAACCGGTCCCTGGGGCCCAAAAGGTTGGGGGACACTGGTATAGGACTTTCTGCCTGAGACAGGGTTAGACTAGACTCCAAGGTCCCTTCCAACTCTGTTATTTATTATCTTTATAACCATGTTTCCACGTGGGGTTAGGAAAAGGGAAGTAAAGCTAAGAAAAATTTGGAATAACAAAAGTCTTAAGACTCAAGATTGCTTTTAAAAATCATTAGCAATCTACAACCTTGCTGCACCATAAAAATGTGCAAGCCTACAGCTGTAAAGACTTATGAAAGCAATATTACTATTTCCATTAATGCAACAACATTATTTGTTAGACTTTTCAGGTGCCTTTTTTCTTTCTTGCTAATGCTAGCAAATCAGTGTTTCTCGATGCTCTCCAAGATTTCTGGCTTCCTTGAAGACATTTCACTACCAAACTAGGTAATGACATCACTGATGCTCTGATGATACCTACTATAGTTTGGTAAGGAATCTTCTGCAACATAGCAATCCAGCTCAGAGGGCACCAAAGACCCTCATTTCAACTCTGACCAACAAATATTCTCCTCTATTGGCTAACAATTCAATTCTTGTCTGGGAACCAGTTTACATAAATATAAGTTTAAAAGTTTACTTATTGGTGGAGATAGTCTATACATGTTGTTTTTAAGCTTTTCCTACATTACCTTTTTTTAAAAATTAAACAATAGCTTTAAACTACCCTTCATAAGCCAGAAAGATAATTTCATGGGTATTTACATGAGAAGTTAATTTCTGCCACATATCAATTGATTACAATCTCTAATGAAATCAGTGTTGGATTTTTTTTTAGGTCAGAGCTCAAAAGATCTGTGCTTAATGCTTATAGTTCCAAAATAATGGCAATGCAACTACAGATTCCAATAGCCACATAAATAGCCTTTATTTCCCAAACTTGTTACTTACAAAGTGTGAACACTTCACACAACTTTATACCAATTTACCAGAGAATTCACTTGTGCTTTTTTTTTTAAAATGCATCCATAGAACTGGAATGTCTGTGTGGTTTCAAAGCTCTTTGCTTTGTAATTGCCCAGAATTATTCCTCCAGATGTGCACGTGCTAACAATGGCCACATGTGTGACTATAAACTCCACCAAGGGAAGCCTGGCTTTGTTTTCGTGATCAAATAATGTTTGATTAATGGTGAACTACGCCTTCCAAAGACCTGCAACAAAAGCCAGCTGCTTTGGAGCGAGAGTTACATCTGAGACACTAGGAGGACCTCCCGCCCACTCCCTCCTTGCCTTCATTATTAGGCATGTGGGAGAAGCAAAAGAGAGAGTGGGAAGGCAGCAGCCTGGGAAACTGTGACTTCACTGTTTTTCTTGTACAAAGCTCCATTGTTAGGGGCTTCGGTCATTTATTTTAGTAGGCCATGGTGTACCCTTTGCTCATTGCTGCCAATCGGCTGCATACAAATCAAAAGGAAGCCATAGGCAGGGGTCTTCTGTTACAGTGACAGCAATTGAAAATGGAAAAGGGGGCCGAACAGGGGACATGCTTTTCAAAGGGAATTGAGCCCTCTCGTTAGGTCTGAATCAAACTGGCAAACCGCCTCCTTCCCTTAACAAAACCTTTCATGCTGCTACCAGGTCCTTCCCAACTTCATTGTAAACCCAGGGATGGCTTGTCATTTCCCGAAATGCAAGTGGGCAAATTTCTATCGTCCCTCAGCAAAACAGGCTTGTTTAGGAACAGGGAAGAGGAATGGGTATGGTTTTGACACATCTTTTTTTCCAGTATAGCTAGGACATCTATATTTTACATCAACTGGAAGGAAGAAGTGGAGCTTTTGCCAAAAACCCCAAGGACATCTGCTTAGAAATCTTTGAGAAATCCAAGTCATGTTATTCCTCGCTGCTTTGACGATTACAATTTGTCAGACCAATGTAGTTTGCCTCCCTGCCAGCCTCTCTTTTTATGTTCTCAAATCTCCAAATATAACTTTGTCAATCATTTTAGGATCAGAACATAGTAGTAGTTGAGGGATAGGTGGATGGAGCTTCACATATATATTAACCCTCCATGAGAAGGGGAATTTACTAGCTCCTATGTGGATTTTTACACATGTAAACACACCGGGCCCATTCTCACTGAGGCAACACATAAGAATACTGAGAAGAGTGGTTGGGCAATATGGCAGCATGCCAATAATTAGCAGCTGGCACAAATATATTCAGTGTTTGAAGACTGCTCACTGAATACTCCTACCTAGCAATAGGAGAAGAGCCAAAGCAGTCACCAGAAGTGTTCATAGAGCGTGGTCAAAAAAAAAGTCAGGATGGTGGCCACAATGGTGCAGTTGAAGCGTTTGTTTTTATGTGTGTCACATAAAAAAAGAAAACAGGGAGAGTTTTCATCGTACTATTGACTTGGAAGGAGTTATTCCATGCCGGTTCTGGTTACCATTACCAAGAAATTGAAACCCACAATTATTTCAAGAGTGGTCATATGAATTACTGTATGTTTTTAGTTTGAAAATCCTGTTTGAAAACCCTGGGCTTAAAACTAAATATTGCTTGAATTCAGCCAGCTCTAATTTATTCAGTAAGCCATGGATAAGCTAATGGTGGCTTGGTATAGCAGCTCTTTTCAAAAGAGCCTTCTCCCAGTATCAACTTTCATCTTCCAGCTAAGGAAAAAGGAGGTTTTTGTGGGAAGCACCTTTACCTTCCTCCCCCAAAAGTGCTTCAAGGATCCAACATCCTTTGTTGTACTTCTTCAAATATTATAAATAAAAAATACATTCGGGGAAGAGGAGAGAAAGAGAAAGTAGTTACTGATCATTCTACATGATCAGTAACTACTTTTGATAAATGGGGGAATGGGGAAATCCTCTACAATCTAGACTCTAGAAAGTCTCATTTTTCTTGTGCAGATTCTTGTACAGTTCATATATAGATAGTCCTCGACTTATGGCAACTGGGACTAGAATTTATTGCTAAACAAGATGGTTGTTGTGTACCCTGTTTTGCCATAGTTGGTAAATGAATCATTGCAAGTACAGTATTAGGGGAATCATGCAATCGTTAAGCAAATCCGGCTTTCCCCATTGACTTTGCTTGTCACAAATGGTGGTCACATGACTTTGGGATGTTGCAATCTTTGTAAATACATGCTGATTGCCATGTGCTTGAATTTTGATCATGTGACCATCGGGAATGCTGGAACAGTTGTATGTGTGAGGTTCCACTGTAAGTCATTTTTTCATTGCCATCGTAATTTTGAATAGACTAAACAAATGGTTGTAAATCTAGGACTACCTGGATTTCCAAAGAGGAATTAGTCAGGGGAGAGGAGAAGAAATGCTAAATGGGGAGGAAGGAAGAAAAAGATGTGATGTAGATGAGGAGGACCAAGGGAGAAGCAGGGCTTGACCTCAGTAAGATGTCTATGGCCTGTACGAAATCTGCTCTGTGATGACCTGGGACAAGGCACGAAGGTCACATAGACAGCTGAGAGTTCAAACTCTCCTTTAATGCTCCAAATTTCCCTCAAATGCTTCCATGTTCTTGGCAAGTCCCAGAGCAAAGTTCACGCGTGCGCGCACATACACACACACACACACACACAGAAGCTGCGCCCAGTCCAGCAAAACAAAGAAACAGGGAAATGAGTCCTTGAAACAAGGAACAAACAATGAGTCCATGAAGTAAGGAAAAAGCAAACAGTCCTGCAAAATCCAAATGTCTGTACCAGCACACCAAACTTTATCAATTCAGCATTTGTTCCTGACAAATGCCCCTCACCACAGAGTCTTCTTAAACGTGTGCCTTGTGAAGAGGGGCAGGGTGCTCTCCTTTCAAGTTGTTGGGCTGGCCTGCACTGTTCCTGCCTTCTCTCCACTCTCCATGCTCAGGGATCAGGAGGGGGCAGTCTTTGCTCATCACCTGAGCTCTGTTGCTCCTCATGTCCACTGCTTGCCCTCTCTCAGTCATCCTTCCCCTGTTCCTCCCTGCTAGCAAGCTGTCCCAATCCTGAAGGGCCTGGGCTGCCTCGGCCTACTCCTCCACACATTCCGCCAAAGCCAAAGCCACCCCTTTGGTGCTGCAGCTCCAGCTCCTCCACAGATTCAGGCTTCGATGGGGGGCATGACAACTCTACTGAACCATCAAAAGTGCAGTGCAAGTGTTGCTAACCAGTTCCTGCAAAGATTTGCATTTAATAAAAAGCTCATACTATCAAAGAAAGAACAGGAAGTTGTTTTAGTCTTAGTTAGATCATGGCGCCTGTGCATCCCTTCCCATCATTTTCCTTAATGAAGAAAAACCATTTCAGTTTTGGAAGCTTACTACATTTACTGGCATTGTTATTACATCAGGAGCTTCTGCTGCCTTTCTACAGCTCACAGAGGTAGTCTGTTTTCCATCTCAGAGATTTCTCACCATGCCTAACTCTTATATTCAGTTCAGCCATGTAATTTCTGCCTGAAACCAGGACAGATGCAGCAGCTGCAATTCGTCTCTTCCCCTCCCTCCTTCCCTCTAAAAAATTATTGTCTTGTTTTCATGAGACTGCCCTATCCTAATGATCCTCCTATACAGTTCTATAGCTGATCTCCCTTTATTTTCTCTTACACCGATGTGTCACTATGTTCTTATTTTTTTAAAAAATGGAAGTGCAGCCATGTCACTTAGCAGCATCTCAACCTCAGCAACTTTAAGAGGATGCAGACTTTAATTCCAGAATTCTCCATAATGGCTGGAGAATTCTGGGAATTGAAGTCCATTTCTATTAAAGCTGTTGAGGTTGAAAAACATTGCAATAAACACTTGGGATTTCTACTTGTAGATTTATTTTCCCATCTCTGCATCAACAGATTCTCAAAAACAAACATATGAAGGAATGCTATTAAGTTATTTTTTGTGTAGCAAATGAAGTGATGTGTTTGTTGTTGAAGTTCAAGAGGTAGAACATTTGGGTGTTGGCCAATTGGGAAATAGGAAGATTAGATGCTAATCAGATGATGTTCTCCACAAGCTGTAGCTGTAAAATATAGACATATCCACAATTATAGCTTGAATTTTGATATAGATCTAAAAATGGTAAAGGCAACTTGGAAATATTATTTTTCCATTGAAAGAAAGATTGTGAACAGAATGGCTAGAGACCCCAAAACCTTTGAGCAAAAGACTGTTTCTAAATAAGCATGTAGAGATTGTATTCTACATCTTGGAGTGCTCCATGAGTGGACTGTTTTCAGCCCCTCAGTAACCCATCAAACTAGTATTTTCAGTTCTGAGGAGAAATCTATATTTTAGTGATACATAAAACAAAGTAAATCTGGAAGTGGAGGGAAAAAAGTCAATTATTGTATCTATATAATTATTTTGGAAGAAAATGCCACCATATTTTGGAATTTTAAAAGACAGTGATTCCCATCAGACTAGTGATATTGCTGTTAAATTATATAAAGAGATGTGTATGCAAACAATGCAGCAAGAATGTATGCATGTTTAATGGGCTAAAAGATTGTCAATAACATCAAAATGAAAGATAATGAACCAGCTGCAACTTACGATGGTTTTAAAAAAAAAGACCTGGCAGATCATATTGTAGAAATGGTAAAGTAATTATGTTAGAGTAAGAAATGACAGGAATATAAATTCCCTTAAATTGGATAATGCCTACTTAGTACTAAGGTAATAGAATGATTTGTACATTTTTTCTTTTTTTAAATAGCATCATATAATCTCTGATGGGGCATTGTAACAATGTTCAAACTTGTATTTCTTAATGTGTGTTTTTTTTAAATGTTCTTATTCCTTAATGAAAATAATGGAGAATACTTTTAATTAGCACACACACACACAATTTCCAAACCTCACCTGCAAATTTTCAGCATTCCTCATAATCTTCTTCTGTATATGTGCCCATTCATACCCTATATAAGCACAATAAGCCAGAAAATAAAATGAGCAGGAATGCAGAACCAAAGAACGGAAAGAGTAGGAAAAAAGAAATGAAACAGAAGAAAACAATCCTCCCCAAAATCAGATGACCTTCTATGGTGTAGTAATATAGTAAACTACTACTCAATTTGCCCATTAAGCATAGCAAGTAAGTATATAATAAGCATAGGAAATTAATTCACTTGGTGGTATAAGTACAGTATTCTGATGGAGAAACAATCCAGATTTGTTTGTTTGTTATCAGTACCTGCTACAATCTTAACAATCACTGGACAGAAATGATAGAATAACACCAATGGTATTTAGAAAGAAAGAAAATTATACATTTATAACAATTAAAATAATTGTCTATGGAAACTCTCAGCCATCCAGGTCACGGTTGTCCCAAACAGGGGTGGGATTCTACTGGTTCAGACCAGTTCAGGCAAACTGGATGTTAAGTTTTCATCTTGTTCGCTGAACCAGTATTTCAAATGACCAGCTGGCCCACCCACCCCACCCTGCCCAGGAATCTCCATGCCACCCATTTTCAATGCAGGTAAGTGCAGGGAGGCTCTGAGAGGGGGAGAAACAGCCCTCCTGGAAGTACTGGAAGTCCAGAAATGGGCCTGATTCCAGCTTCCGGTGGGCCTCCAGGGCCCGGGGGAGGCCGTTTTCACCCTCCCAGAGGCCTGGGAGAAGCCTCCAGACTCTTGGGAAGGTGAAAAATGGCCCTCCTGGAAGTTCCGTTAGGCCATGCCCACCATGACCGCGCTCAGCCAGCAACCAGGCAGCGAACTGGTTGCTGGGATTTTTGAATCCCACCCCTGGTCCCAAAGGTGCTTTTTCAAAAAGCAACTGGACTTTCTTTGTTTTTGCTTGAAGACATTTCACTTCCTATTCAAGAAGTTTCTTCAGTTCTGAACTGAACATCAGAACTGAAGAAGTTTCTTGAATGAGAAGTGAAACATCCACTTTTCTTCTAAATAAGCACTACTCGGACAATTAAAATAACCATAGACACCAGGGCTGAAAGCACAGTATGGTAGAACCATCTTGATTTAATTTGTTTGCAAATGTAGGTAGGGTTGCTGCCATTCTTACCTCTGGAAAATAGCAATAGCTATACCACTTATATACCATTTTATAGCTCTTTACAGCCCTCTCTAAGCAGTTTACAGAGTCAGCATTTTGCCTCCAACAATCTGGGTCCTCATTTTACCCACCTCTGAAGGTTGAAAGGCTGAGTAAACCTTGAGCCTGGTGGGATTCAATTTGCCAAATTACAGGCAGCTGGCTATCAGCAGAAGTAGTTTGCAATACTGCACTCTAACCACTGTGCCACTGAGGCATATTGTCCTTCAGAAAGGCTAGGCAACACTGAATCAGTGATTTGTCTTGCTTCTTTCAGTAGAAAAATGTATTAACCTGCTTTGAGGATCTCTCTATCTTATCTTCATTGTTCAAAGACAGCATTTAAATTCATTCCCAGACACAGATTCTATATGAGATTTGCTAATACCTATATTTGAACAGCGTCTTCTTTTCTTGATTATGAGCTTATATGACATTCGCTAATGCAGATGTGTTATGATGTTACTATTTCTTTTCGCCTTCAATTTCCATTGAAAAAAGAGTGAAAAACAGATGTATTTCAGGGCTCACCTTTTTAATTTCTGTACTGACAAAATCTAGGATTCACAACAAAACTGTTTCAGCTCCCTTTAGGCAGATATCCTATCAACACTCAAGAGGATGAGCTCCCTAAGTCCTGACCCACAAGAATAAAGAGACAAGATGGATAATCAGCTACGATTCAACAGAATGTTCCCGCTCCCCCAAAGTGTATTATCCACTGCCACTCTGGGAAAACTAATGGCTTCTCTATTGAACAAATTAAGGTTTTAAAATCCTAAGCCTTTCAATCTTCAGCAATCTGGAAAGAACAAATAAAGGCCATTTCAGCCAGGCCCACAGACTATCAAATGCCATTTTACATTATACATCTGTAATGCCAGCAATTATGCAGCCACCACAATAAAAAATGTCTTCAAAGTATGCACATTTGTAATCACCCTGAGTCAAGTCTTCTAGAAGTATTCCAGTGCAAATTTGTAAGGATCTTGTTGAGAGTCACCAGGTGTATTTCTGACTTTTTATTATATCTGGTCACTGGACTAATTACAAATGGAGGTTTGCATGCTGCCTCCAATTCTGGCTTAAATTAATGTTTACACATAACTCTTTGGCTTTCCTGATCTTACAGGATAATTATACTGTATGTATAATTATGTACAGAGGCATAGTTTTGGAACTAATGTTTTAGGGTATATCTGTTTAATGTTTGACCTCTCTCAGCCTTAGGAGGGACCCACTGGTACCAGTATGTATTTCCTTTTATAGAATGGGCCTGATTGGAAGACAGCAGTTCCTTATGATAATGATTTAACTGACTTGGAGAAGAGCTCTGGATTCAAAGGTTTGCCCTGAAAGGAAAATTCTGTAAGGCTTCTATGCAGAAATCTTTACTCTCTTGCCCCCAAATAGTGACCATTTCACATGTTTTTGAGTTGCTCTTTTCATTCATTCATCATTCATTCTTTCAACCAGGTTAGAATCATTCTAACATCCTTCATTATAACAACTGGTTTGGAGAGACAGTGCTTTGTGCGCATGCAGGCCAAGCATGAGCTTCGCACACGCACAAAGGATTTGCTACTGACCTTCTCCAGCAATATCTCTGTGTTAAACAGCTGATGTGTGGCAATCTGCTGCACTGTGTGAATCAGCTGAGCTTGAAAACCAGGATATAAAGCACAGACTAGAGCCCGGGCAGGTGGGTGGGCCCAACAGCTGATTGTCAGAGCAAACGGTTCCCTTACAGCTGATCTTCAGAGCTACCAGTTCACCTGAACCAGGCCAAACCAGTAGCATCTCAGCATCTCATCTTCATCCAATTTCCATAGCCATCTATCTCAATCAATGATTCTGTGTGGCTTACAATTCAAAAAGATATATTACAGTTAGAAATTCTAGAAACATTTTAAAACAATAAAAACATCCAGATTAAATATACATAGGAGCATGATACTTGACCAGTTAGCAATACAGCCAGGAAATGGGGCCCTTAACACATTTATACATTAGATATGAGGAAGATCTAATATCACACACACCTTTTAACCAAAAGCCATGGTGTCAACCCTGGATCCATCTTGAGAAGGACTAAATAAGGCTGCCACAGGAGAAAAAGAGGAAAGGGAAAGTAGCGAAGGGAGTATAGCCATAACAACATATTTCACATGATATCAAGGATGGGTTACTGGCACTGGGAAGGAGAGAGACTGAAGTTTGGCAGCAGCAGAGAATGAAGATTGATTGGGTCTCGTGATGTGCTTGTCGTTGAACAGGCAGGGTGGGAGTTTAATGTGGGTGGGGGGAAATGTGGGATCTCAGATTCGGGTTTTCCCCAGATATGCCAAGATGACTTCTCTAATAAATTCTTACTTTGATGGATTTTGTCTCGGAGTTTTGAATTATCTTGAGAATTTCCTTGGAACGCTGACACATGGTAGATCAGAAGAAGGGAACGTTGTCCTCTGTTTGGTTCATTTTTTTCCCCCTTCCATTTAATCATTTCAAATTCTCAGAGGCTACCTAGACAGGTTCCTGCAATTTTCTTGGCAAGGTCTTTCAGAAGTTATTTGCTATTACAGGTAATTATGACCATTTTTCACACTTTCGATCATTGCAGCATCCCCAAGGTTGTGTGATCAAATTTTGGATCCTTGGCAACTAGCATGTATTTATGATGGTTGTAGGGTCCCAGGGTCATGTAATCACCTTTTGCAACCTTCTGACCAGCAAAGTCAATGGTAAAGCCAGATTCACTTACCAATCATGTTGCTACCTTAACAACTGCACTGATTCACTTGGCAAGAAAGGTCATAAAAGGGGCAAACTCACCTAACTACTGTCTTGCTTAGCAACAAAAATGTTGGGCTCAAGTGTGATTGTAAGTCCAGACTACCTGTACATCCTTCCTGGGGCTGAGATTCAGTGACTGGCTGAATGTCAACCAATTGGCTTTGTGCCCAAGGCAGGATTAGAATTCACAAACTCCCAGTTTCTAATCTGATGTTTTAACCAGTACACCAAACTGATACATCTCCTCTAAAATAAATACACACACACACACACACACACACACACACACACACACACACATCCAATTGCACTTGCATTCAATTTTTTATTGTTATATATATGTATAAGTTTTCTTGGTCTTTCCTGCAAATAAAAATAGTGATTCAATGAAACAAGATTGCTGTTAAAGGGAAATGGGTCAGCCTATGTGTTATCCAGAATTATCTGCCTAATTTGTAACTCAAGGAATGGAACTGGTTACTGAAGGAAGAATAGAATTATAGGGAGACTTAGCTTGAAAATCTATTGAAAACCAATTAAGGTTACTAAATGAAATGTAGTGACAGCAACACAAATTCAATAGATGCCCATAAGAGAATAACAGCAAAACATTACACAGATTCTAGGTAGTTTTGTAAATGCATTATTTATGCCAAAGTAATTAAATACACAGAAGGAAAAACCTTTCTGAATATAAGTCAGAATGGTTCCTTTTGAAATGGTCTTATCTCACAAACCTTTTAGAGTTATTTGGAAGTACAGTATTATTAAGCATAGGAGTGATTTGACAGACATAGATTACTTGGGCTTTTTAAAGGCTTTCAGTTCCTCATGATAACATCTGAAGAAACCCAACAGCCATAAGATAAAAGGGATGACAGAAGCTCAGGGTTGGAAGACGCTGGTTTACTCATCAAGTCCAATCCTTACTCTGCAGGAATCCAAATTAAAGCTTTCCTAACAGATGGGCAGTTAACCTCCCCATGAATGTGACCAGTGAAAGGTGACCTACCCCGTCTCTGGATAATTGGTTCCACTGGCAGATTGTTCCCACTGTTAGAAAGCTTTTGTCTGATTTCCTAAAAACACTCATTAAGGACAGAAAATGAAGTCCCACTGTTATGTCCTGAGGACTCTAGGAGTTCTCACTCAGGTCCATTCACTTTGCGGGGGCGTTTCTCCCCTTTACCCATTGGTTGGTTCTCCCCAGCAGCCAGCTATAAAAGCAGGCTGCGGGGTCCAACCAGTTGCTGATCGCTGCGAGCCAGTTCCAGGCGTGGCAAGCACGGTCAGCCCTTTATTGTTATAATAAAGTATTGTTGCACTCATGCTCTGGTTCAGCCTCTCTTTTCCCAAACTTAACACTGGCGACGAGGATGGGATGGCTACCAGAAGCACCATGCAACTGCTGAGTCACTAGCCGCCGATCCGCAGCCAGAGAGAGCGATCGGCCGGCGATAAGAGCAACGCTGATCCACAGCCAGAGAGAGCGGTCAGCAAGCAAAAAGAGCAAACAAAAAGAGCAAACGCTGGTCCGCTGACAGAGAAAGCGGCCAGCAAGCAATAGAAGCGAACACTGATCCGCAGCCAGAGAGAGCGGTCAGATCGAAAAGTTAGAAGCGTCTGTAGCCGCTTGTTAGCCCAGCTACAGGGAAAGTGAAGCGCTGCGAGCCGCAGCCGCTCATTGTTTAGGCGCGAAATTCAAACGGCTGTCATTTGAATTTCAAACCTAAAAGGCACAGCACGGTGCTGTAGTCAAGTCACTGACGCCCACACAGGCACGAATTCAAACACCGCCAACGGCTGACGGCCAAACGTGGCTAACCCAGAGAGAGAGAGAGGATTGCGAAAAGCCTCTCCAGAGCTGAAATCACTTGCCTGCCACAGGCACTAGAACATTTTTCTGCTGTCCCAGAGAGATTTTGTCCACAGGTTGTTCTACCGGCTCCATCACCATGAACTCCAATCCAGTCTTCCCAGCGTTCAAACCGGATGAGGAGAAGTGGGAATCATACAAGAACCGTTTTAACCACTATATCGATGCAATTGGGCTGGCTGATGCTGGAGAGCATCGGAAAAAATCGTATTTCCTGATCTACTGTGGAGCCATCGTCTTCGATACTGCCACAGCTCTCGTGGCTCCACGTGAGTTGAAAAACGTTCCTTGGTCAGAGCTACTTGAAATCCTCACTAACCACTATTCTCCCAGGCCCTCACAGATTGCCAGGAGATTCACCTTCCGTATGAGGAAGCAAGCGGACAAGGAAACCATTAATCAGTATATGGCCGCCCTCAGAACAGCAGCATTGCATTGTGGGTTTGGAACCTACCTGGAGGACATGCTCCTCGATCAACTAGTCTGCGGGGTCAAGGACCTACACCTTCAAAGGCGCCTCCTCGCGAAAAAAGACCTCAATCTCGCACAAGCAGTCGAGGAGGCCTTAGCAGCAGAACTGGCAGCGCTCTCAGCCACCGAAATCCATGGCCCGGCTGCCAAGCGGACGTCAATTCCAGTCCACTCCGAGGAGGTGGTAGCAGAGGAATCCCTGAGTGATGAAAATGACGTCCACCGCCTCTCCAACGACAGACGGCCGAAGGTAGGAGCTAAACAAGAAAACATCGGTCCACCCAAGCACATCACCCTGTGCCTAGCCTGTGGTGGATCTCATCTGAGGGCCACCTGCAAGTTCAAAGGAGCCACCTGTAATAACTGCCATAAAAGGGGGCACATCGCGAGAGTCTGCCAAGCCCCTCAAAGCCCCACACAAAGGCACCCCCCCTTCTCACACTCGGGGCCACAGAGGCAAGTATTGAACTGTCGCACGCACCACCGTGCCAAGCACACTTGCCACACTGTTAGTAAAATCTCTCTCTCCGTTTCCTTAGAAGGTAAACCGTGCCGCATGGAGGTTGACACAGGGTCAGCGCTCTCAATTATCTCGTGGAACACCCTCAAGAGGCTCCAGCCCAGCCTGACCACTAGCCGGCTCCAGAAGTGCCATTTCAGCCTAAAGGACTACCAGGGGAAGACCATTCCTGTAATCGGCAGAGGCAAGTTCCTTGTCAATTTTAGAGCTTTTAAAGGTCACCTACCTCTAGTGGTAGTTAACGGCAATCTCCCCACCTTATTGGGGCTCGATTGGTTTCCCCATCTCGGCCTAGGGCTAACAGGAGTCCATGCTGTCTCAACCTCAGACACTGACTCCTTATTCGCTGATTACTCAGATGTATTCAGCGAAGAGCTGGGGTGTTATAACGGTACCCCAATATCATTCTCAGTGACCCCAGGCAGTCCCAATCAGGCTAAAACCGCGTAGGGTCCCATTCGCTATTCGGCCAAAACTAGATGCTGAATTGGATAAACTATTAAAACAAGGGGTCATTGAGCCAACAGATTTCGCCAAATGGGAGACGCCCATTGTCACACCCTCAAAAAGACGGTAGCCTGAGAATTTGCTCGGACTACAAGACCACAATCAATAAGTTTCTACAAGTTAGCGCTTACCCAGTGCCCGTCATTCAGCATTTATTACACACTTTTGAACCTGGCAGCATTTTTGCCAAATTGGACATGTCTCAAGCGTATCAACAGTTCCCTGTTGACAACCAAACAGCGGAACTCCAGACCATTGTCACTCACAGGGGTGCTTTCCGATGCAAGCGTCTCCAATTTGGCGTAAGTGTTGCCCCAGGTATCTTTCAATCCCTCATGGAGCGGATTTTACAGGGCCTCCTGGAGTAGTACCCTACTTCGACGACATCTTAGTCTCGGCCAGGGACAGACCCCAACTCTTCCAGAGAGTTCGAGCAGTGTTAGAGAGGTTCAGACAGCATGGCCTCAAATTGAAAAAAGAAAAATGCGCCATTGCCACTAGACAGGTGGACTTTCTGGGTTATAAAATTGACGCCTCAGGCATTCACCCCTGGAGTCCAAGGTTAAGGCAATTCACGAGGCACCCACTCCAACCTCCAAAACTGAACTACAGGCCTTCTTGGGGCTATTAAACTTTTACGCGTCTTTCTTGCCCCATAAAGCATCAGTAGCTGAACCCCTACACAGATTACTGGATAAAAAGTCACCTTGGCACTGGGGGCACAAAGAAGACCATGCTTTTCACGCCGTGAAATCACTACTCACGTCAGAGGCGGTACTTATTCAATTCGACCCCAACCTTCCTTTAGTGCTGGCAGCAGACGCATCCCCCTTTGGAATTGGGGCAGTATTAAGCCACAGGCTTCCCAATGGCGCCGAGGCTCCCATTGCCTTTTTCTCCAGGATGCTCTCTGCAACAGAGCGTAATTACAGCCAGATCGATAAGGAAGCTCTAGCGGCTGTTGCAGCAGTGAAAAAATTTCACGAATTTCTCTTTGGCCATTTTTTCGAGCTGGTCACAGACCACAAGCCCCTCCTGGGTCTACTAGCTGGGGACAAACAGACCCCTCAAGTCCTTTCTCCTAGGATGACGAGATGGACCCTCTTCCTAGCAGCCTACTCCTACAGACTCACACACCGGCCAGGTAAAACATTGTCCCACGCTGATGCTCTCAGCCGCTGTCCCTTGCCGGCTCCGGCTGAAGACCCTGCTCCTGTCCACGCTATTTTCGAGGTAACCCAATTAGACCTCCCCATCACTGCCCTTGACATTGCTGCTAAAACCAAGGCAGACAAAACGCTCGCCCAGGTGCTCGACTGGGTGAGGAGGGGGTGGCCGGGTGGCAATGTTGAAAACAAATTCTCACCTTTCAAGACCCGCATGCAGGAATTGTCCAGTTTGCAGGGCTGTCTACTGTGGGGCACTCGAGTGGTCATCCCGACCTTACTGCGTACCCGAGTCCTGGAGGCGTTGCACGAAGGACACCCTGGCATCGTGAGAATGAAGGCATTAGCACGCAGCTACGTATGGTGGCCAGGCCTCGACGAGGACGTTGTCAGATGGGTAAGTTCCTGCAACATTTGCCAGGAATCCCGTCCTGCTCCTCCTATTGCCACCCCTACTAAATGGGAGAGCGCCAGCGCTCCGTGGTCCAGAATTCACATCGACCTGGCCGGCCCCTTGCATGGGAAAATGTTCCTAGTGGTCGTGGATGCCTATTCTAAATGGATTGATGTTGCACAGCTATCCACGACCACCACACAAGCAATCACCAACGTATTAACACGCCTGTTTGTAACCCACGGGCTACCCGACTCCATTGTCTCCGACAATGGCCCACAGTTCGCATCAACCGAGTTCAGCCGTTTCGCTGCCAACCTGGGTATCCGCCACATCTTCACAGCCCCATTTCATCCTGCCAGTAACGGATTGGCTGAAAGGGCCGTCAGGACCACTAAAGAAGCCCTGGCTAGGTTCAGCAAGGATGACTGGCACCACAAACTCTCGCGTTTCCTGATGAGCCAGCATTCAACTCCATGTTCAGTCACCAACAAGTCCCCAGCTGAGCTCCTGATGGGCAGGCGTCTGAGGACTGTATTGGACAGACTTCACCCACAATACTGCCCTGACTCTCCCCTCGCTTCCACATCGGGGGTTAGACATTTTATCTTACAGGAGCCAGTATTCGCGAGGAACTTCGCTGGAGACCCCCTGTGGATCCCGGGCGAGATCGTGGCCATCACCGGACCAAGGTCGTATCGGGTCAGACTGGAGGACGGCCGGGTCTGGAGAAGGCACCTGGACCAGCTGCGTAGGCGCCTCAGCACCCACACGAGCAGGGGCCCAGAATCACAAAGCGACGGGAGGTCTCAGCATCAACCCCACATCCACATCCTTCCCGGCGACCAGTACACACCAACAGTCATTCCAGAAAGCCCGAGCACGGACAGCGGCGCCCAGACGGTGGACCAGCCCGATCCAGTCTACGGGAGCACGTCCCCAGTGACCAACCCTACGAGTCCCGGGCCTGCCCGAACCGAGGGGCACGTTGGTGACACTTACCCGGCTCTGCCTTCCCAGACAGACTCTGAACGGACAGTCAGCGCTCCAGAGCTGCGCCGTTCCGGGCGCCAACATAAACCTCCTGCCTACCTCAAGGACTATGCGTGTTCGCATCTGGGGGGAAGGGGTGTTATGTCCTGAGGATTCTAGGAGTTCTCACTCAGGTCCATTCACTTTGCGGGGGCGTTTCTCCCCTTTACCCATTGGTTGGTTCTCCCCAGCAGCCAGCTATAAAAGCAGGCTGCGGGGTCCAACCAGTTGCTGATCGCTGCGAGCCAGTTCCAGGCGTGGCAAGCACGGTCAGCCCTTTATTGTTATAATAAAGTATTGTTGCACTCATGCTCTGGTTCAGCCTCTCTTTTCCCAAACTTAACACCCACCATGATGGGATAAAACTATGGACCCACAATGATCTTGGTTGGCTGTGCCAAACATTGCCCCTTTATTGCTACCATTATTCTCAGCTATGGTTGGTCACTCTCAAGGTAGGCTAGGTTAGAAGGAAATGGGGGACCGGAGGCTAGAACAATGACAATATTAGCAGTTTGTTAAATTGGGGGTCTAACCAGACATGACAACTATGGTAGGCATTTTTGTATACAAGTAATCACCCTCCTCGTGGCACCTATTTTGGGAGAGCATATAGCAAAATTGACAGTGTGTCTAGAAGCCCCAGAATATGACATAAACATTTTCTACGGTAACATCCCCAATAATAGCTGTGCTAGCTTTCCCTACAGGACAGCTTCAACAGCTTTGGATGAACTATGACAGAAATCCAAGTACAGATTGTTCAAGAATTGCTTGTAACAAGCAAGTCAGTGAAAGAGTGTAAGAAGTCTGAAATCAGCTGGTTTGGGTAACCAGCACAAAATACGTGGCAATCAAAAATCAGGATAATACATCATATTTCCACCACTAGAAACTAAAGCAATAATCATCTGTGATTGGATTGAATTGGATATGGCAATATTTAAGTCCTTCTGAGCTACACAGCTAGGGGTCAGGTAGGAAAACTGAAGTAGTCAAACGGTTCATTAACATTCGTGCTATAGATTGGAATGTGATGAGTTTTTTTTCTCCAAACAAAACACTCTGCCAGTAGTTCTGAGGTGCACTCAGTGATTCTTGATTTCAGCACTCAATTTACTAGACATCGCTCCATTGCATCCCTCCCCCTAACTCAGTCAAATGTGAAATAGAACTGTGATTATGGCATTCTATCTGGAGCCATCGAGAGCCTCTTGCAAATTAATAATGCAAGACTAGATATGGATTAGTCATCAAACAGCCAAAGGAAAACAAGTCTTGCTTTGGGGTCAAATATGCTTACTTTCTCCAAGCACCTTAGCCTTGTTAGAAGCATCATTTTGAAAATAAAGGATAGGGGAAAAAAGTAGGAACTATTTTCTTTTTGTAATTGTATTCATACCCATTATGAAAGATGTCATTCATTTGGTTATTGTATTCCTGTTACATTAGTTTTCTTTAAGCTTTGAATAATTATATATTCAGCTTCCTACCCCTAGAAGCTCCGACAGTGATGTCACCAGAGCTTATTTTAGGGAGCTCTTTTATTTTCTTCCAGGGACCTATAATATTCCAGAAAAAAGGGTGCCAATAAAATGTCAAGTGTAAGAAATCAGGAGGCAGAGTGGGTCAAATGAATACAGGTTTATTGCATGATCTCTATAATAATCTGAACTATTACTAATCATCATCATCTTTTATCGACCCCATAATCCCTTGCAGGGTGGTGTCTGGGCAACTGAATGGAGCTAGCAGAGTGTTTAATGGCTGGATACCCTTTCTGTCACCAATGCAGAGTTTTGTTTAGCACATATTGTGCCCAGAGAGAGAAATATCTGCCTCTACCTAGGATTGAACTCACAGCCTCCTGATTGTGAGGCAAGAGCTCCACTTCTAGGCTACCACACCACTCCAATAATTTGAACTGCTAGTGATCAAAGCAAATGGGTGGTAAATAAAAATCAATGGACTTCAAGGTGGGCTGGACTTAGATCTCTTATGGGCGCAAAGGGACTCTAGACTGATGATGCACTTGACCACTCCCTCAGGTTCAGCCTGGTCAATTCCTACATCAAGGCTGCCATTGGGGAAAACTAAGTCCCTCACTGCCAACAGAGTGATGTCAAAAAAGGAAACCAAACAACTCATGTGCCATTACTCCATTTTTGAAAAGTGTCTCGGCTGTTCCACTTTGTTTTTTCACCCACACAGGTGCTGGGAAACAAAGGGGATGGAGTAAATTGGCCTTCTCTCACCCAACATGCAATAACTCCAATTCCAGTGTGGCCACAAAGGGCTTTTTGTTGTTCCCTAAAACAAAGAAAGTAGTAAAAACAAGAAATGCAAGCTAGAACAAAGGCTGCTATAATATTTGATCCCTGCCACAGAAGTTCTGCATCTGTAACTAAATTACTATGGTGATTTTGTTTGTTTGCATTTCTGTTTAAATTCTAATGAGATACATTGTATTTTGTTTCAAAGACAGTGTCTAGGCCAAGGCTTTGAATCTTACTCCCATTAGAATCACAATTTCCTCCTCTTCTGTGGACTTTTGCCAAATGGTTTGTTTATGGATCATTTATTAGATAAAGATAGGCTTACAATAAATATATGATAGGCAATGTACAGATTTAAAACAACAGATTGTAAATATAAAAATATATGAAATATAATAACACCTTTGCATCGACAGCAACTTCAAATATATCAAAACAACTAAAAACAATCAAGCTGGACATTATACTTCTCAATCCACCACCTGGGAGAAAAACCAGGCCCTTAAAAGCCTTCTGAAAGACAGGCAAGGTCAGGGCCATCATATTGCTCTGTGGTACCGTAACTATTGAGCAGTAAACAGAAACAGCCACAAAAACAGCTGACACCACTGAGTACACTTAGGCTGCTGCCAAAGAGGCATTCAGTGCCGCCACAACCAGTACCAAGAAGCTTATTACCTAACGGCTGATCAAGAGGGCCTCCAACAAAGGTTGCAAGCAAGCAAGCAAGCACCACCAACATCTTAGGATGTTGCTGCAGCTACTACCCAATGGTGGGATTCAAATTGTATTACCACAGGTTTGGTGGGCGTGCTTTGCCTAATGCCAGAGTGCAGCTTTCCCCACACCAGCTGAGACCTGCAGCACCAATCAGCTGAGAGGATAAAGAAGAGAAATGTGTAGGGGTGGGTGGGAGAGCCAATCCTGGCTTTTCTCTTTGTTTTCCTCTCAGCTGATTGTCAGGAGGATTTTTTTCCTCCTCTCAGCTGATCGTTGGCTTTTTTTACTACTGTGTTTGAGCTGGAGGTATCAGGGGGGATCTGTTTGTGCCCAGGTGTCCACACCACAAGCCAGGCAAAATCTACACACCACAAGCCAGGCAAACACCTGGGCACAAACAGATCCCCCCTGATACCTCCAGCTCAAACACACCCCAACCAGGCACCTAGATGAAACCTAGCTTCTTAATAAGTGATAGCTGTCCATTTACTCTGAGCCAACCCACACTAAAAGCCTCCGATACAGGAAACACAATGTTGCCAGCCAATCAAGACAAAAAAAGCCACAAAACAGACAGAAGATATTAGAAACACCAATCAAGCAGAACACAGCAAACTCCAAGACCAATAAACACAGTCCAAGACTCCCAACCAATCAGGATGAAGAAAAAACCATTCTGGCACAGCAGTAGGCTAGCCCCAAATTTAAAACAGAAACGGCTGTGAAAGTCTGCCTCACAGATGAACACAATATGGAAGCCTGATGATGGCAGATGAGATTCTGCCAAAACATTGCTACAACTTTAAAAGCACAACTACAATGACGTGGGAAAATACCCGAACAAAGCTGAAATATATATATATATATAATTTTCTGAGGTTCTCGCAGGTATTTGTATGTGGATCTTTGGTTATTCTGGTTTTCTCCCACATAAAATTGGAAGTATCTAGGCAACGTTTCGATGAAGTCTCATTCATCATCTTCAGGCTTGTGTCTTGGCTCTGTGCTTCTCAGAGTAATGTACTGAGTAATTACTCTGAGAAGCACAGAGCCAAAGGCACAAGCCTGAAGATGATGAATGAGACTTCATCGAAACGCTGCCTAGATACTTCCAATTTTACGCAGGAGAAAACCCGAATAACCAAAGATATATATGTATATGATATATATACATAGTGGCTCAGTGGCTAAGACACTAGCACTGTGTAACGGAATGAGCTCTTGTTACTTGTCCCAGTTTCTGCCAACCTAGCAGTTTGAAAGTATGTAAAAATGCAAGTAGAAAAATAGGAACCACTTGGTGGGAAGATAACAGTGTTTTGTACGCCTTTGGCATTTAGTCATGCCAGCCACGGAGAGGTCTTCAGACAGCGTTGGCTCTTAGGTTTTGTAACAGAGATGAGCTCCGCTGCCTAGAGCTGACTGCTCTGAAGAAGTTATTTAAATTTTATATATATAATATATATCATTATATATAAATTTATATCATTATAGTTATATAATAAACATATAAAGAAGTCCTCCAGAGCAGTGCTCCCAAAATTTCCCTATGAAATAAATCCAAAGCAACAACCCAATTACAATGCAGCTATCATTGTATGCAGCTACTCACAGACTCAATCACATATTAAAAGCCATAAAGTACTGAACTAAGCAATGATGTTTCCAGGCTATGTCCCTTGAGAAGTAATTTCACAGCCATCAAGAAGGCCCTATCCTACATTTCCATCAATCTAATTAATCATGATAATATAGCAAGTCCTTCAGATGAGAAGATAAATGTGAGCTTCCAAATTTACACTGCAAAAATCCAAATGACAAATAAACAGCAGACCAGGAGCTTTATGTATCTCCTTGCTGTCACCTTTTGCCCATCCAGATTTTTACAGCCCATATTTACTAGTTCTATGTCAGCAAGAGGCTCACAAAGAAAAATACAGTCTAAAACTATTTTTAAAAGCATTCAAAATATTTCAAGCTTGAAAAGTCAGAACATGTTATTTTGATTGTACAAAAATGGACTGCGCAGATGGAATTGGGGCAGTCACTGACATCTTTTGAGTTGTTTTAATATCTACCAATGCCATTAATTCCCACTAGCTGTAGACTAATTTATAAATGAGAAATGAGTACCTCATTTTGCATTGGAAGCCACAGAAATATTCTAGGTATAAATCTTCCCAGATTTTCAGAATTTTTCTCTAATTTCCACGAAGAAAACAAATACAATGAATGCTCCCTTCCCAAAAAGGCATATCATTCTGAAGGTTCATGCAACATCTATATTAATGTAACATGCAAAAAACAAAAAGGTATATTAGTGCTGTTCAATTGAGGCATAGCTAGTCTATCATATTTATAATATCCATTAAAATCTAAAGGTTCCAGGCAAGAAACTGAAGATCTGAAGGAAGACCCAAAGGTGCTTTTTTCAAGAGGCAACTGGACTTTCTGTTTTTTTTTCCTTTGAACACATTTCACTTCTCATCAGCTCAGAGCTGAAGAAGCTTCTTGGAGAAGAAGTGAAATGTCTTCAAAAAAACCCTCAGAAAATCCAGTTGCCTTTTGCAAAGGTGCCTTTGACTTGGATGACTGAGAATTTCCATAGACATCTGAAAGAAGAGGAAGTGTTAAAGGATTTTATTAAAAATGATTGTTTGGTTCTATAGAAATTTTAAAAGTATTTTAAAATAGCTTTGGGAGAAGTATTAAATGTATTAATTAAACTTAATATAGACTAATTAAACTTTAATAATTTCTTACATAAGTAAAACATGTGAGTCAATTACAGATTTACAGCAGAATTAATGTTTGTTTGGAAATTTTCCATAGCACCACACTCAAGAGTCTCTTGGTGTTGCACAGCATGATCCAACATCATAAAACACGCATGGCAGAAACAATTTTAAAAAACCACAGTAATAAGGGGCATCTACACAAAGGTGATATGCAGCTGATTCTGACCAGTTCTGGAGAACCAGTAGCAGAAATTTTGAGTAGTTCAGAGAACTGGCAAATCCCACCTCTGACTGGAGAGTTTACAGTATCCTTCCCCTGCCACGCCCACCATGCCACACCCACAGAACCGGTAGTAAAAAAATGTTGAATCCCACCATTGCATCTACATCTCTGTTCTTCTCTTACATAGTTCCTTCTTCCCTATTTCTTTCCTATCTTGTTATTGCCAACTGTTTATTGCCTCAAATATAATTAGTTTTTAGATGATAGATAGATAGATAGATAGATAGATAGATAGATAGATAGATAGATAGATAGATAGATAGATAGATAGATGAGAAAGGGAGAGATAATTGACTGGTTAGTCTTATTACTATACCAAATACAATAAAGGTAAAAAAAATAAGGTGTATCTCCAGAATAAAATAGGTACTATAGCTGTGATGGTGAATGGCATGCAGAGCCATTTCTCCGGGCACGCCAGCCATCTCCTGTTGCTCTTCCAGGTTCCGGTGCATGCAGCTGGTTTTGCTGGCCAGCTAGTCTTTGCGCATGTGGGAGCACCAGAAACCAGAAGAGCAACTCCCCTGTGCTCATGTGTGTGCCAGCCAGCTTGTCTCCATGTGTGCATGCGCACTAGAAACCAGAAGACCAGGTGGCTGGCACACATGCATGCACCCAGAGGCTGAGCTTTTGGTTTCCAGTGTTCTGCGCAGTATGCTAGAAATCTGCTCTTCCAGTTTCTGGCACGCACACTCCCGTTTCGGCACTTGGTGCCAAAAAGGCTCACCACCACTCTACTATCCCATAAAATGCAATAATAAAGTAATAAGGGCTAAAGACAAAGAATCAACATTCAGACATACATTGCCTTTATGATGTTCTGATTTGTTCAATATAATGGATTCTTTGCTGAAGTGCCTTGTCTACAAACTTAGCAGTTCTACTAACAATTTATGGTGTATATTAGAACCATGAGGTAATAAGACAATCAGAGTCTTATTCAGGGTTCAGTAGGCTGTTCTTCAGTAGGGATTTTAAATAACTATGCCTAAAAGGGGCAGACAGTTGACAGACAAACCAAACATGAGCAGTATCTTCAGTGACTGGGACACTATATATACATATACAGCATATATGGCAAGTGAAGGAAGCACCCATATTTGTCCAAGGAATCCAACAACTCAAATCTTGCTGTAGACTAGGCCCACCTTAGGAATTGCATCAATTCAATGACATTCAGTCATTTTTTGGCTTAGAATGTGATTTTTCTTCTTAGCCAAACAATGCAGAGGTCTATTTGTTGCCAGTAACTCTATTTTTGGACTTGGATATTTAAGAGTTTTTGTTTAAAAATTTCCTTTATCTGGGAGGCAATTGTGAATAAATATTAGATGGGAAACCCATGCTGTAAAACAAGTTTAGTAACTGGGCTTACCCAGGAGTTTATTTATCTAACTAAACATGTTGTGAGTAACCTTTCAGGACTTGAATAGGTCCTCTGTCAATAAGTAAAAATTTGTTGTGTGGTACGGAATGGATACCTGTTTCTGCTCTGACCACTATTGCTCAGTAAATTGCCTTGACTAGATATCAATTATAGTTTCATTTTTAGTCTTCCGGAACACATTTACATATTTATTCAATTTATTGAGTAATTCCATTTGCTTGCACTTCAAGTGACTTACAAAAACAATAATAAACATACATTTTAAATGCATTTTGAAAATCAACAATAACATATCATGTGACCTCATTTGGGCAATAAGATCTTCAAGCATCCTCAAATGAAAAGCCAATGTTTTAACTGATAGTATATCAGAGTCAGGCTGTACCTAATATCTTGGGCAAGCTCTTTCAGAGTTGGGGGGCGTGACTGAGAAAGCAAAATTTAATATGGAGTCTTTGTAGATGTCATTCCTTTAAATGTGGGAACCTCAACAAGCCCTATCTCCTAGATCTCATTGGACCAAGAAATTCAACTCAGGGAAGGCAAATGTAGAACTCTCCCAGTTTAAACCTTCCAGAATTCATAAGCACTTTTAATAATCTAGAGTGCTACAGTCCTGGCAGAATTAGTGCTAGAGGTACTGTCTCAGGATGTAAGGTGTCCCAACTAAAGCTGCCTTTTGTAATTGACTAATGGTGAATTTGTTTATGCCAATGTTGTTCACAATAGTTGTTTTGGGATTGCCTCTGAGGTGCCTATTACTATTGGTACTATCTTTTGCCATAGTCTACCTATTTCTATTTGTAGGTCTTTGTATTTTGTGATCTTCTCCATGGGCAATCCAGCATAAAATAATCATAACAATAACAAACCACAATACCCCCAACACCTTAACCCCAGGTCTAAGATTAAAACCAGGTCTTAAGGGTCTTCTGCAAACCCCAGGAGAAAAGGCACCATCCTACTTTTAGGAGAGGAGGGGGACTGCTGTTTCAGAGGCTGGGGGTGTGACAGAGAAGGCCCACTTCTCAGTCCTTGCATGATGACATCTTTAATCGAGGGACCTCAGACATTAGTACTCTACCAGAAACTACTTGGTAGGATGAGTTTTTAGAGTGTTGTTTTGGCTAGGTCAAGAATTATCTGTACAGGCTAGTAGTAGTTTTCTTATGGTTCAGATGGATGACCTTGACATTATTGGGAGTTTTCAGGGTAACCTTTTTGGACAAAGGTCTGCTGTTGACAAACTCAATTATGTGAAATTGCAATAAGTTAATATCTGCTAGTGTAGGTTTGATACTGTTAGTGACATATTTAAGCTAAATATAGAGAATCTGCAGTTTACCCAATGCAGCTGATCTAAAATTCTCATCATCTATTTCCATGTTGCCCGAGGCTGCTGAGAGTTGTAATACAGCAACATCTAGAAGATCAGAGTTTTCTCCCATTCATCTAAGGCCAACAAAAAACTCATTTCGTATTCTGTCTTCTTCAGAGATCTTTCTGGTTTTCCAAAGGCAGAGCATTCTCAGCTGACATCCAAGGGATTGAAGGACCTCTGTGCAGGATGTTCTTTTAACATCTACTTAAACAATACTTCAGAAAAACTAAGATATTCAGGTTATAATATATTCTATTTTTTGTATGTTCTTGTTGCACAATGGCTATGGATTTCATTGTGTGTATTATTTCTTTGTTTAATTTAGGTACTTTTCAGTTGTAGTTAAGTATTTTTAAAAATCTCCTTAATATCGGCATGTGAAAAGCATGAGATTGACAAGCTCGCAAATAATTTATCCTAAATTAAAGCTGCTAGTTCTTTTTTTTCATCCCTCACAGCTCCCTCACAAAAGAGGGTTCCAAAGGGCACATAACTGTGTTTGGGACCATCTGGTTTCTGTGAGGTTACTTTATACATCTGCTTGAGCATAAAACCTGCAGTAAATTATCCAGATGTTACACACACTTATATGTCTTCTTGGCCATTACCTCAATGAAAAATTGCAAGTGCTTTGTAAAAGAATTGCTGCAATTGGGAAATTAAAATTACGGTATAAATACTAGTGTTGCCATAATCAGAATCATGTGTGCTAAAAAACAATAGCATACTTCAAAGTATACAATTCTGAAAAATGAAGACAAATATTTTTCTCAGGAAAATTTCTCAGGCTCAGAAAAAAACAAAAACAAAAGGGAGATCTTGTATTCAAAGGGAAAGCTTTAGTACTTATACAATCATGTTAGCAACTATACATACATAAAAAATCTTTTGACCAAAATAAAGTGGGGGATGCCCTCCCCCTGAGAATGAAATGTTTTGGGGTATATTAAAAGAAGCAGAATAATATATGTCCCCGAAGGAGAAATGGAGACACATGTTCTTAAAGGCAGAAAACAGCCTCAAGGAAAAGCTTGAAGAAGCTGGTCTTTTGGAATGGAGATTTTCTATCCATTCAGAAAGACTGGGCCAAACTATTTGTAAGCAAAGAGACTTCAAATGAGCAACACAATTAGGCAAACTGACAAGATTACCTCAGACAAACACCTAGGATTTGCATTTCCTCTTTTGCCTAAAGAGCCAGCCATGACCCCTACATGATCTCATAGGAATCTGGCAACAGCCTTTAAAAAATTAAAGGACACATTCTTACACAGGAACAGGCATCTCAAACACAAAGCCCCCCAAAATGTATAAAAGCCCACCTATCACAACCCCATTTTGTTAGCTACCGCAGAAATATGCTGCGGTCACTGAAGTTTCTGGAAAACCAAATAAACAGAGACCTTCTTTCTGCGCAGCCAGCCTCCATTTTATTTCCAGTATCTTTCTCCCTGCTTAGAATCGTCTAGTTTTTTTTCTCCCAACAAAAGCAAGAACATGGAAGGATATATATTGCAAAGAACTTCCTTAACAGTTCAGAAAGCTTTCCAACAAGACATTTCAGGCATCTTCCATTTGTTCCAAAAAAAATGGTGATAGATTTGGTGAAAGATAAGGGGAAGGAATAACTTTGTTATAAGAGGAAAGAGGTGTGAGTTCTCAGCTACAATGTTTGACTCTGAATCTTATTTCTCATCCCAGATGCCTCTATAAAGCAGTCTATAGGAATGTTGCACCTCTTTTTGAAATGTTGAGGGAGCCACAACATTTCCATCTGTCAATTACAAAAGCTCATATTGCTTGGATCTACACATATACTATGCTAATACATTACATTGTAAAGTATACCTAAATTCTTGGGAAGAACTTGATTATTATGATGGCCAATGCTAGCCAAAGAACTGGCACTGTGACTTCACATTGTTGTGAACAGATAATTACAATAAATATACTGTTTACCCATTTTGTGTGTGTGTGTGTGTGTATGTGTAGTATGTGTGTGTGTGTAGTGTGTGCGTGTGTGGTGTGTGTGTGTATTTATTTGTATATGTGTATGTATGTATGTATGTATGTATGTATGTATGTATGTATGTATGTGTGTATATATATATATAATGGGCAACAGGCTAGAGTTGAGGTGTTTAACTGGTGTATCACACACAGGCCACGCCCACTCCAGCACCACTAAAGAAAAAACATTGTGATACATCATGTGATGGCAACATGATGCCGCAAGTTTAACACTCATGGCCTAAAGGATATGCTATGTCTGAGAGGTGTATATGGCAGGGAGATAAAAGATACAACTCTTGTAATTAAGCTATCACACAGAGCCTATATTTTAAATACCATGTAAATGCTTGTCTCCTCATCCCAATGACAGGAAGTGAGTTTGTAAGGATTTAGCTTTCAAGAGGATTTGATCCCCACTAAAGTTTGTAAAACTGTATAAAATGTATAAATACTATTCATACAAATTATCGAAAGTATTGTTTGGCTTTTCCAAAAGTGCTTTTTCAAGAGGCAACCGGAGTTTCTGTTTTTTCTTTGAAGACATTTCACTTCCAATCCAAGAAGCTTCTTCAGCTCTTGGATGAGCTTCTTGAATGAGATGTGAAATGTATTCAAAGAAAAACCAGAAAGTCCAGTTTTCCTCTTGAAAAAGCACCTTTGGGACAACCATGATCTGAATTAATGAGACTCTCCATAGATAGTGTTTGGCTGCTTATTATTAAAAACTTTTTGATAAATATATACCTTTCAGATTAGAGAAAAGTATAATCACATTGACTTTTTTGAGATGCAAATATCTTCTATTTTGTATATTTATTTATTTTTTGAGTTAAAATGGTTCATTAACAAATGATGTATCAGCTTTGCTAATTTTATGAAATGCATAAGCCTCCTGCCAACATTTAAGTTGCTCAAGATCAAATCTGAAAAGAAATGTGTGATATGGTCTTCCTTTTATTGTCTGTACAAAAGCACTTCAGTGTGCATCTTTCATGCCAGTCACTCCATTTATATTCAATGCACATTCATTCAATAGCCATTCATTCTTGACTCTATCTGTTCTTAGTTTACCACACATGCTTAATTACTTCGTTTCCACTGCATTAAACTTGCTGTTATAGTTCTCCTGACACATAAGCCTCTTGCCTCTGTATTATAAAGTGGAGAGAAGCACATCCTCTCACATAGTCATTTTTTGTTCCTTTCCACAAATACTCATACCTCACAACAGACCATATAATGCTTTCTATCTTTCTATTAGTATTTACATTTTCTCTATTCAAATTTAGCAAATATTTATCAAGATGCATTCCTTTGCTTGGTTTTCTTTTCATTTGTTATGTTAAATTTCCAAATGCTGACTCTTTGAGCATAATTTCTTGGGTATTTAAGACATTTTTTTTTAATCTATAATTCGTGCTGCATCATACAGTCTATCTAATATTCACTGCAAATCATTCAGAATTCTCAACCAATAAATGCAGCAGCATCTGCATACAACAGTATATATATACATTCATATTCCATAATTCAGGTCTAGTCAACTTTAGCGTACCCTTCCCCAAATCAATAAACAACAAACTTTCTTATATCATAGGGTAGTCATCAACTTACAAGAGTTTGTTTAGTGCCTGTTCGAAGCTACAGCAGCACTGAGAAAAGTGACTTATGACCATTTTTCACACTTACCGACAATTACATCACCCCCATGGTCATGTGATTAAAACTCAGGTGCTTGGCAACTGATTCATATTTGTAACAGTTGCAGTGTCCCAGAGCCATATGGTCGATCACCTTTTGCAATCTTTGCAAGCAAAGTCAATGGAGAAACAAGATTCACTTAGCAACCATTTAACTTGCTAACGTGGTGTAGGGTTTCCTGCCTAGGCAGCGGATTGGACTAGAAGACCTCCAAGGTCCCTTCCAACTCTGTTATTCTGTTCTATTCTAACTAACTTAACAACTGCAAATGATTCACTTAATAACTGTGGCAAGAAAGGTCATAAAATGGGGCAAAACTCACTTAACAACTGTTTCTCTTAGCAACAAAAATTTTGGGTTCAATTATGTAAGTTGAGGACCACCTATACATTTCTCAATAACCTGCTGAAGTAAAAATTATCTCCAGGTGTCTCGCTAGATATAAAGCTGAATTTCATTTTCCAGGTTTTGTTCATTGTCTCAGACTAATTCAATCAGAGGTCAGCTAAACATCTCCTTGGACATATTTCACAAACAAATATTCTTGTTTTTTTCATTGGCTTTTGCTGCCCTTCCCTTTGTGTAGCTAAGCATTGACTTCATTCTTCCATTTATCAGGCACAGATAATGATGATGATGATTAACAAAAAATGACAGTGTACATAGCAAAAGAGATAATTATGCTAGGTTTCGTATCACAAATCACTAGTCAAACACTTCCCAAGCATTTAGGACTGCTGTTAAGAATGATAGTTACCTAACAGTTGGGTTGGAAATATATAAACCAGGATAGTAATTTAATACTGTATCTTTAAAAGAATGCTGTAAGTGTGATTGGCTGAAGTTTCTCCAATGGCCATAAGATGGAGCCAGAAACCTGGTTTCTCTCTCCTTGCATTTCCTGTTTTGCCCTATTGCCTGATCATAGTTCTGCTTGGATTTCTGTGAGTCTTGTAACTGTTAGCAAACTCCATTTACTGAACTCTGTTTATGATGCTTGACTTTGTTTTTGGATTATCCCTGGACTAACTGCTTTAATTGTGTATGATTTGGACTATTTGTTGGACTTTGTTTACCCATTTACTAGAAGTAAAACCTACATTTTACTATTCAGTGTATCTGTATGCTGGTTGTGTGTTATTCATCATCTCTCTCACTACGTTTCCCTGAGTGCACTCATTCTCCTAATGGGGAATACCTCAACAACTACATGATGTATCGGCGGATTATGCAAGCAGATCCCAATAAGATTCTGCAGCTGATCAATGGTGATCTTGTCAATGCTAATTTTTTAAAGTGCTTGCCTAGGTCTTTAGACACAGCACCCAGTGTGCCAAGTACCACTGGAACCACCTGCACTGGTTTATGCCAGACTCCCTGCAGTTTGATTCTCAAGTCTTGATATCTGGTGACTTTTTCAAGTTGTTTCCTGTTGATTCTGCTGTCACCAGGTATGGCAATGTCAATGATCCACACTTTTTTCTTCTCCACAATCGTGATATCCAGGGTATTGTGTTCCAAAATTTTGTCAGTCTGTATTGGGAAGTAGTTTTGCGTGCTCATTTTCAACCACTTTTTCAGGCTTATGATCCCACCAGTTCTTTGCTACAGGCAGATGATAGTTGTAACACAAGTTCCAGTGGACCATCTGAGCAACTGTGTTGTGACGTTGTTTGTAGTCAGTCTAAGCAATTGTCTTGCAACAGCTCAGTATGTGATCAATTGTTTTGTCCGCTTCTTTGCAGAGTTTGCAGTTGCGGTTGCGGTTGCTGTTGTTGTTGTTATTGTTGTTATTATTTGGAATTGTTATATTAGTCAGGAGACTACAATGCTATTGCAAAGTAGTACCGTAATTTGGCTGCCTATCTACCAGCCCTATACATGCTTGTGTGCTTCCCATGGTGCACCACCGGGGGTGGACTAGATTCACACCAGAAAGAAAGATGACTGGTTCTTCTTATAGCATCATCCAGGGCCCCCTTCCCTCACCCCTCTCACAATTGGGTATTGCAATCAGGAAGGTTTAGAGCCGTCAGAAATCTAACTGCCTGCACAGAACACAATCACTTAGCTACTTAGTTGCATGCAGTTGTACAGCAAGGACTATATTGATCAGTCTAGTCACATTTTAGGTAGTATGTTATAAGTATAAACAAAGCCCAGTTTTATCCCACATGAGGGTAAAAAGCAGAAGCTGTAACTTACAATTTAGCAAGCCAACTTGGGGTTGTCTACATCTCTCCAAGCAGAAGAAAATACTGTATAAGAATGAAGATATGGTGCCAGTTCCTTTATCTGATGCTACTCTTGTAGAGTATTACCTCAGCACTAATGCAATTATTCCCATACGCAGTGTAGTTCTTTTGATTAGTCCACAGGACTGTGTCTACGTTCATATACTTGTCCTTACTCTGAATTCCAAGACTTGCTTCTTCCATGCCAATGGGTAGGCGGTGTCAAACTTGTGTCATCATGGTGTTGTCACGTGACATATCATGATTTTTTTTCCCCTTCGGTAAACTGGGCATGGGTGTGGCCAGCATGTGATGCATCCAGCCTGCAGGCTATGAGTTTGACACCCCTACCAATGGGTGTCTGCTTCATTGCATCTTCCCAAAGGTTTGAAAGAACAGACAAATTGAACATTTTTGGGTTTAGAATGACAGAGCTGATTTACTCATTTACTCTGGGCCATCTATGTAGAAGTAGAAGTGGGGGGTTCTGCCATTTCTCTACCACTCTGTTGAGGGGTGGCTCTTTCATATGAATAACTAAGTATTGCTTAAGGCAATACTATGGGGCTAAATTTTGAGGAAGGGAAAAAAAGCAAACTGAAAATATTTTTCATGGGCATGAAAATGTGGATTACACAGTTTGCCTTGGAGTCCAGTTGTTCCCAACTGGACTAGGGTGATCACTGGCTTATTATAGGATTTCTTAATGCAAAGCTTGCTAAGATGAAAGAGAAGATAAGCAGGCTAAAAGTTGACTTCTATTTCAAAATTGGTAACAAGACACCACACCAGAGGGCAGTAGCTTATCTTAAGCTCCAACAGCTGTTGGAACTCTTCAACTGTGAGGGCTCCTCCCATAATGTCACATTTTTCTCTGTCGACCTCTATTCTGCTAAAATGATGGCTAACCTTACCAGTCAGAGTGCATTTGACCCCCAGGATAGATTTGTTGGAATACAAATCTACTAATTCTCTTTGATTAAATAGAGCAATCATCTTTTTATATATCCAATTTAAAAAAGCACATTTCCCTCTGTATAAAGCCACTTAGCACCTCTTTATTTTTGTCTGAAAAAGTGCTTTCTTCCAGCCATGACTGAAAATGGTTCTACAGTTATAATATGCCTTTTCATTGCAGGATTATCAAATATAATTCTGGCAAGCTCTTAAATTAAGACTCGGAACTTTTTCTCGAGTGTTTTAATAGGCTTTGAGAGCGGGTCTTGTGGTCTGCCAATCTCATTTTGTCTTCAATCAGCATCCATAATGCACTTACCTCACAGTCACTTTTCTGCACTATATGCAGACAATTTTCACCAAAGGTGTATATGTTTGATTACTTAGCAAAGTTTACAGTCGCATGAATAATAATAGTAGCAGACAGTGAACTCAGAATCTTCCTCAACACAGAAGTGTTAATTCAGCCAGTCTGTTATCACATTGAAGGTACCACTTTATAAATTGAAAATAATTTTATCCAGAAAAAATATTGTATACTAGGACCATCTGCATGCTAGGCTGAATTATAAGCCTGGTCTAATAATGATTGTACCATGTGCATCTTCTGGCTCCAGACATGATTGGGTATAACTAGTTAATCTATGAATTAATCAGACTTAATATCCATATCTGGAGCTGTTTTCATCTGTTTGGGAGAAGCCAGAGAATAAAGCCATCCACATATCTACATCAAATAATGACTTTGTTCTCTTGTTTTTCCCAAGCAAATAAAACCAGAATATCTTATTTTGATATATCAGACACTTGATTGGTTAGTTGGCTAATTTCTTGCACATAGTCACATATATCAGTGGAGTGACATGGTGGCATTCACTGCTAAAGAAGATTAAGCCTCAGGTGGGACATATGAATGTTGTTGATGAATCATACAAATGCATTATTCATAATGTAATTTCCTTCTATTTGCATGGGAGGCCATCTTCCTTTATTGAAAAACCATCAGTGGACTTTAACAGCTGCTGTACTCTTTGTTTTTGTGCAAGCCTAGATATAAAAACTGTGGAAATACTATGCAGACTTTGTTACATGGACAGCCTTTGAGTATATTTGTCCTATTCCTCGACTGGAAGATGTGCCTCTGAAAAAATAACGATTCAAATGAGGTCTGCAAATAGCCTGTTGGAAGAAATGTCCATCTGGATTCTAAGTGGGGAGAAAGGCACTGGAAACATGGAGGCTATTTGGAAAGATGGTTTAATGGAGGAAAGGACCACATGGCTGGAGTCCTGGGCAATCGAGCACATGGGTGAGAGAGGGAGAGAGATTTATACTCTCTCTTGGGCTTTGAACTTGTGTCCTGTTCCTGTGAAAGAAATATATTCTGATTGGTTGTCAGACTCCCACGGGGCCATGCAGGGGTAACTTTGTAGATTGTCTTGAGTCCCAGGGTTGTTTGAACTTTGCTGGGTGATACAATCTTCCCAGGTGCCATGTGGTAAGATGGGTAGAGGGTTAATCCTATTATGTCCTGGGGGTGAAGGTCTTTTTTTTTTGTAGATAAGCTGGCCCAGCCTTTCTGGGCTATTAACAAAGATGGTGGCTGCTTTCCAAAACCATTTTTCTCCTTTTCTCATCCAGGAAGGTATAATATTCTGCCTTTTTAATATTTCCTAGAATATTTCATTCTTCTAGGAGACGGGTGGGTGCTAATTTTCTACAAACCCATAGGCTGGACAACCCATTTAGCTCACTGGGAATTGCAATAGCAGGTGGGAAGGGCTGCCATTTTGAATTAGCACATTCTTCCAAACATCCTCAGCCTGATGTATTGGGCAATAATAAAACTGGGTGGCTTCTCAGAGTAAAAGAAGCCCATCACTTTGTTGGAAGGAAAATCCATCTGATTCAGTTCCAAGCTGGGAGAAAGGCACTGGAAACAAAATGGAGGCTGGAGGCTGATTGGAAAGAAAGGTTCCCTTTACTGATGAAGTAGAACCACCAACCAGATGTGATTCTGGCAGCTGATAAAATGGAGTTTAGAGTGGGTGGTTTTTATACCTTCTTTGGGCTTTGTATTTGTTTCCTGTTCCTATGCAAGAACATGTCCTTTAATATTCTAATGACAGATTCCTAAGGGGTCATGACTGGTTCTATAGGCAAAAGGGGAAATGCAAATCCTAGGTCAGTGATGGTGAAACTTTTCGTCATTGAGTGCCCAAACTGGAATGCGTACATGCACAATGGGGGGCCAGAAACCTGAAGACCAGCTGGCTGGTGCGCATGTGCACACTGTCCAGCTGGTCTTCAGGTTTCCGGCACTCCAGTGTGCACAACGGCTAGCTGGCTGGCACATTTGTGCATGCCAGAAACTGGAACAGCAGCTGGTGATGGCACACATGCCTACAGAGAGGGCTCTGCCTGCCACCTCTGGCATGCTTGCCATAGGTTCGCCATCACAGTTCTAGGTGCTTGTCTGGGCTAATTTTGTCAATCTTTTGTTCGTTGTTTATCTGAGTTTCTGTCTTGATCCATGGATTATCAAATATGAATTTCTAAAAGTTGGCCTCCTCAGTTCCTGCTTGGGGCAGGGAAACTGGGGCTGGTTTCTGCCTCCCTTAAGATTTTTTTTCCATTTCTCCTTTAGGGGAAATATTTTATCCTGTCTTTTTTAATATTTCCCAAAATATTTCATTCTTCAGGGGGGGCTTCCCACAATTTAGAGAGTAAGCAAGGCCAACCAGCACAGGCAGGTAAAGCGCCAACATGCAAGGAGACTTATCCATTGGTTTCCATGGAAACTCACAAATCTGACGCTGAGCCTGCAGTGTATTTAACATATTTGTAAATTATATCCTTTGTTCATGAAATGAATCTGGTTGCACCAATGTAATTACAAATGATATGGCATTCTACTTTTTCCTTATCCACAATCAGGCATCTTTGTAATAGTCCAAGTGATACAGCACTGTTGCCAAGTTTGCTTTGTTGGCATGACCACTTACCTTCCAACATGCAATCCTGAGCCTCAGCAAAATCATCATCCTTGATGGTGAATGCTCCTCAAAGTTAGCTACTTTAAAGGTTAAGAGAAAGTAAAAGCATAATTACTTATGTAAGCACTGCTTTATAGAAATGAACTATCTTTTTCTCTCCATCTAAACTTCTTTCCCTAGATAGTATTAATTAGCAACAGGCATTTGTAATGTCACAATTCATGACTAATCAGCTGCAATGATTTCAACAGATACTTTAAAAGTAATGATCTGAGCCATCAACATGAGAGCACAACCAATAAGTGTTTATTTCCCAGGAACCATAAAAATATCTCAGGAAGAGGAAGTAAGAGGAAAAGCTAAGAGTTTTCCATTAATAAAGGGAGGGGGGAATAGCAATAGCACCTAGGACCGTCTTAGACTTATATACCACTTCACGATGCTTTACAGCCCTAAGTGATTTACAGAGTCAGCATATTTCCCCACTCTTTTAAATATACAGTATTTGAGAACAATCTCTTTCTCTCTCTTCCAGAAAGATGCACCCAGCCAAGAAGAAATGTTCTTCGAAAGCAACTGCAGGTGTTTTGTTGCAAGTGAGAGAAGAGGTAGCTAAGATTTTCCTTCCTTCTTTCTTACCTTTGGCAGACAGTTTTAAGCAGCAGCTGGAGTCCAATTTTCTGCACATGTCTGTTGTCCCTACCACTGATTACTGATAATGTCCAATCTTCAAGACAAGTGCAACTTGGATTTAACCATTTTACAAAAGTAATTACATGTGACATAGGGAATCAGAAATTTGTTAAGCGTTTAAAAAAAAAAGATAGCCTATAAGTCATCTAACACGTTTTCTTCCTATTAAAGCAAAAGAAAAAGCAAGAGAAAAAAAGCATTACTAAACACTGAGTAAAATTTACTTAGTGACCTTCTGTTGCTAGCATCGACAGCCTAATCAGAGTTTTCAAAGCAATATCCACAAAGAAGAATAGATCAAAGGATTAAATCTGGAGAGCACTAGAAATGACATATTTTGCTTAATTCTGCTTGGAAACTCAGGCTTGGCCCCTAAGATACCCTTCCAAAGGAACTCATTGATTTTGGCAAGGCAGGAATGGAAATAAATCTGTTTTTCCAAGCAGATAGCTGCCTCACCACTACATGCTTTAATTGCAAGCTGTCTCGTTTTTTTTAAAAAAAGCTGTCTGTTGACTTCTTGAATTAAAAAAATATGGCCATTCAAACAGTATGGAAAACAATTTCCTTAAACTTAATTTAAATATCTCTTGCCATCTTGTTCCAAAAACTGCTCACATTTCCTATATATATATATTACTCCTTCCATCATGTGGAATGCAAGCCTGAAAAACATTTTTTTTCCCTCACTGAACTGAAGTAACATATATTTCGAAATTATATCAATGTATTGCTGTGCCTAAAATTTAGTGACTAAAGCCACAAATCACACTTAAGATACAACGTAATTCTACTATGTAATTTATTAGTATACAAACAATAAAAAAGTATATATTGCTGTCTTTGCAAAACATTAGCAGTTTGCTGCTGAGCGAAGACAGAACCGTAGCTTATACAGTACCATTACAATACCCGTATAATATATTGTATGCAGCAGCACTCACAGTGTGATCAGGAGTAGAATTGGCAATAAAGGAGTGAAAAGCTAACTTCTACTATTTTAAACAACAATAGCAAAGGAAACTTACATTTTAGACATTGTGCATTTCTACATACACATGGATATGGAATAGGCGCCAGTGGTGCATTTATTTAAATGTTAGTAAATTGCTCTCATTAATACAGCTGTCTATGCAGAACTCCTATTTCTAAGGTTGTACAGGAGGATTAATGGATGTTAAAAGATGCTGCTAAAAGTTGTATAGAAGGATTAATGGAAGTACTGATGGATGCAATTATGTTGATTCAGAAATAATGCTTTTTAATATAAAAGTAGCTCATCATGAGGATGAAAAGGCAGTTCAGATGTTGAAAACAGTGGATGTGTTGGGTACTTTTGGCCACATCTTCTCTGTTTTTCTCCTTCCCGGTTTTCCTTTGCTTTGAAATTAGTGAGAGTTTTGCCACTTGCTTCCATGTGCAGCTAGGTTCCCCCATGCAGCTCCAGAATGGATGTTGAGTGAACGTTACAAAAAGCTATTTGACAGGGCCAAGAAAACAGGGGAGAGAAAGACGGTAGGGGAGAGGCAGCCTGCCTTTATCGCACCCAGAGCTAAACAAGTTCTTTCCTTCAGGCTGTCTAGCCATGTCGCCATCCTTCTAACTCCTCTGCACTCCTTTATTTTTCCTATCCAATGAGCGTGAACAATTCCACACTGCAGCCTGTCTGCATTTTATTCCTTGAATCCATCGGCAGCTTCTTCACAAAGAGAAAGCTCCTGTAAATGGGTTTTTAAAATGAGCTTTCTTGCCAAACACAGCAAAGGTGTTTATTGCTATGTGGAGCCCATAAATGCATTAAAGTTGTCATAGAAAGAAACAACATAAAGAAATATAATTATTCGCCACCACCACCAATCTTGTAACCATTTTCTCTCTGTTGTAATTGACGGTGACTGGTTTTATATGTTGCATTGTCATGGTGCAGTTGGTTTGCTTTGGGGTTAATATGTGATTTGAACCTAGCCAGTTGTGGTTTAGACAACAAATCACAGTTTTAAAAAAAACAGGACACAGGAGAGATTGCAGATCAGCCATTATCTTGGTATTACATAAGTTACATGAGATAGACAGCTATATAAATTGAAATAAATAAAATTATTTCTGCTTCTTCTTTGTTGCAGGTGCTTTGGCTCTTGATTTTTGGACTGACTTTGGGTTTTCTCTTGGCATTGGACTCCATCTACTCTTCTCTTATATTCTGAAATTCACACTGAAGTCCAGGATTGCCAGTTGATGCTGCTATACAGTAAATTATTCAGTACTCCAGATAGCCAGCCTGGCAATCCACACATTCAAATTAATGGTGATCTCTTTTTCCTTTTCCTTTTTTCTTTTTTGGCATAAACTACAGCAATGGTCCCCAACCTTTCCAGCTCTGCAGACTGGCCGCGGTGGCAGCAACAGCGGGGGAGGATGATTTCAGGCATATGCCCACCGTATGCATAAATGGAGCTCTGCATGCTCACCTGAGGCTTGCACGGCCTGGTTCCTAAAGGGCCACAGACAGGTACCAGTCTGTGGACCAAGGATTGGGGACCCCTGCTGTATAGGAACCATATAGAATAGATCCTCTTTCCAGGGAAGGAGAAGAATGGAGAAATTTAAATCTTAAATCTCTCAGCCATATACCTACAATATTTCTTCTTTTATGTATACTGAGCACATTTGCACCAAATCAAATTCCTTGTGTGTCCAATCACACTTGGCCAATAAAGAATTCTAATTCTAATTCTCTAAATTCTACAGCAATTTGGGGATAAGTGGAAGAGGGAAGATTTTCATTGGTGCCAATAATTTTTCCTTTTTTCAAAGAAAGTGCCTTGGGGAGTGAAAAGTAACTGGAAGCATTAATATTTCCCCCTATTTTGTGCTGTCATGTGACAATATATGAAACTTGTATGTTTACTTTTAGGGGAGGGAGGGAGGGAGGGAGGAAGGAAGGAAGGAAGGAAGGAAGGAAGGAAGGAAGGAAGGACCTCCTGCATGCTACATTTTTAACACAGTAAGTAGTTTGAATCTCATTTAACGTCAATTGGTTTTAAGTCATTCTCAGGGCATCTTATGTGCCATGGAGTCTGATTACTTCTAAGTAACTGAAGATTTTCATTCATTCATTCATTCATTCATTCATTCATTCATTCATTCATTCATTCGGTTTTTTTTTACACCTGTTTGTTTTATAATACCTGTTTCTCTTTGTATTGCTTCAAAGAGTATTACACTACTAATTTCTTTTTATTGTAATGTAATGACAGGCTGCCTAAGGCTCCTGGTGGGTGGATTCCGCAACTCTTGTTTCCCTGTACGATATTAGCAAGAAGGGTGGGAGTAGAGAAGAAACCTGTTCTCTCTTCACTTCCCACCTCCCTTCTCTGCCACTATAAGTTGATAGGAGACATGAGAGGTGAGGTGACATCCCTTACAGTGGAAGAGCCCTGACTCTCCTTCTGTCAAAGGTCCAGTTGCTCATAAAATGAGTGACTTGGGACTGTGCCCTCAGTAGCCATATGTGCCAGTACTGTATGCCCTCTGCTACTCCCCAATAGCTTCTGGGGAGGAAGGTCATCTCCTAGTATCACCTCCATAGTGTCTAAGAGATTTTGCCAGAATACTAGAGTGGATTATTATTTTCTTATCTATTGGATTGTGTTAAATGATTCCTTGTTATGATCTGACAATCAAGTGTGATCTGGGAGTGTTACACTTCATCCCTGGTAATATAGCTGACTGCAGTATTAGATTGCACAAGTTTCTTTGCCACTACAAGCTAACAATCTGGAATGGAACATAAGATTAGATGATTATAAACCATCCCTTTTCCTGCTTTGCTCGAATCTCTGGCAATCATGCTGGCTCTCCACCAGCTTTTTGGTGTTTTGATTGATTGTGTGCCATCTAGTTGAAAGCAACCACATAGATAATTTTGTTTCCAAATTAATCTGTCTCCGATTTGGTCTTTCTGGTCACCCAACAATGGACCCATCACTTGCTGTAATCAAATTGATCTATTTCCCTTTCTGCTGATCATTCTCTTTTCTTTCCTTCCATCTTTCCCAGTTTTATGGACTTCGTACGATGTGACCAAAATGCAATAATTTGAATCCAGATATATATGCCCTTCAGTGAGAACTCTTGATTGATTGGTTCTATGATCTCTTTTTTTCTTGGTTGTCCAGGGTATTATCAGGAGTTTACTCCAATACCAAGTTGAAAGTCTATGGAGATTCTCAGTCATCCAGATCATGGTTGTCCCAAAGGTGCTTTTTCAAAAGGCAACTGGACTTTCTGGTTTTTCTTTGAAGACTGAAGTTTCTGGGATGAGAAGCGAAGCGTCTTCAAAGAAAAAAAAACAGAAAGTCCAGTTGCCTCTTGAAAAAGCACCTTTGGGACTACCAAGTTGAAAAAACTCAATATTCTTTCTATTTTGCTTCTTCAAAGTCCAACTTTCACTCCACTGATGTCACAGAGAAAACCATTGCCTGTGTGATACTGATATCAATAGATATAGTGTAGATACATCATGAAAGTTGAATATCTTTTCTAAAGCCTTCATTACTACCTTACCAAGTGCTAGTCCAGGGTTCTCCAAACTTGGCAACTTTAAGACTTGTGGACTTCAACTCCCAGATTTCCCCAGCCAGCATGGCTAATTGAAGAATTCTGGGAGTTGAAATCCACAAGTCTTACAGTTGCCAAGTTTGGAGACTCCTATGCTAGTCTGTTTATATTTCTTGATTGTATTTTCTTTACTGTAGACAGACAATCAAAACAGCAAAAGCAATCTGCAACTTCAATATCTTCTTAGTTCTAAGACTAAGACTGTATCTATTATAATTAATTTGGTCTTATTTCTATTTTTTTTCATTGTGCTTCTTGATTTTTCTAGACTCGCAGGGGTAGGGTAACTTGGTTCTTTTATCACTTCAACTCCCCAAATTCCTGAGTGAGCCATAAAAGGTTCCCCATCCCTAGCCTACTGGTTTTTCAGTTGTGGGGGAAATCAATTTTTGACTGGAATGGGACTGTTCAATATTAAACAGACAAGTTTCCCTAGCTTCCATATTATCTGCATTTTCAGCTATCAGAGCAGTGTCTTCAGCATAGTGCAAATTAAAGCTTTTTCCTTAATTTTAAAACTACACCCATCTTCTTCCAATTCAATTTTCCTGCATATATGTTCTAAACATTTTCTTTCTTTCTTGGAAATATGTCAATCTTTAAAATGAAATTAGGAAAACTCACATGGAATACTGCAATGTTGAGACTGCACAACTTTCTAGACTCTTTTTAAAAAAACAGAAATTGAGTGGTGTTCCGGACTAGCAGGCTCATAGCCTGCAAATCTGATTGGCCCGCTGAAAGCCGATCGTGATTGGTCGCCATAGACTGATGTGACTGGCCAATAAACGGGCTGCCGCGATTGGCCCTGCCAAGAGCGGCAAACTCAAATCGCCTTCATTGGCTGCCTAGCCGCAGCCAGCCCTATAAAAGGGGCTGCTGCGGCTGGGGTTAGTTGCTCAGATCTGAAGTCACAAATAAAGAGCTTTAGTTACTATCTGAGTCTTGCCTCCGTTCTTGAACCGTCCTCCCAGATATAACAAGTGGAAATCATAAAATTGTAAACTATCCCTGTTTCCAATCTTTAGGGAGTTATTAAAGATAACAAAATATTTGTACTGTTATACGTAATTGCCAAATAAAAAAAGTTGAATAAACCTCTTTTGTTCACAGAAAGTATCTACTTTTTCAACTTGAATATTAGAAAAGCAGTGCAAATTCTACTGCTAAATTATACATATTTCATACAATTTATAAACAAGCCTTATTTGTTTATAGCTGTTTTTATGAATGCCTAAAGTTGTTCATACAGGGGCACCATTCACATACAAAAATTGAATCTTCCACATACTGTTGCATGAAAGTATCAATAGAAAATGCTTAAGGAACAGTTGCCATAATTGGATAATTGCCTTTTTTTTCTTAATTGCTTCATCTGAAGTATGTGTGTGTTCATCTTTCTTGTCTCCCCAAATTTCAGTGTCTACACATTTTTAGAAATCTAAATACACAGACTTAAAATATACAAAGTATGAATAGGAACTCAAAGTGATGGGCTGAATATTCCCAAAAAAGAATTATCTGGACATATGTTTATGATTACTATTCCAGGAAGAAATCTGCACCCACAAGCTTTCTTTCACAAACTGATATATTTTTGTCAGATTCTTTTTTTTAAAAAAAATACAACTTTCAAATAAAAAAAAATACACATATTTTCACCCACATCTTGTTGGCTGCTATGCTTTTATTAGAATGTGTAAGTAAACAGAAGAACATTAATAAATGATTATAACTTTTCAAATGATAGTCCTAACTAAATAAAGACAATCAGAGATAAATACATAATAGCTTAAATGGAAAAGACAAATGTTCCAGAACATTTGAAAAGAGAAAAATGGTTACTTTTACTTTAAGTTGACTGCTGCATTTTCTATCTGGCATTAATATAAAACATGTACATTTGAAAAGCAGGAAGAGAGAGAAACATGAATAACCCACTATCCATTTGCATTACAAATACATCTGCATCTATATCAATATCAAAATGGACATGATTTTCCTGAGCCACTAGAAACAATGAGTAGTTAACGTAGACCAGTGTTTCTCAACCTTGACAACTTTTAAGATGTCAAGGCAGGGGAAGGATACTGCAAAATCCCATTCCCTCCCTACCCCACAAACCTGCTTTCCAGCTCTGTTCTCCTGTGCAGGGCAACAAAAGAAGACCCAGCCGATCAGCTGGGACTCTGGAGGCAGAGAATAGATTGAGGTGGAGCCAGATGGTATTTGCCAGTTCTCCAAACTACTCAAAATTTCCATTACTGGTTCTCCAAAACTGGTCAGAACCTGCTGAATACCACCTCTGGTTCTGCCCCAGGAAGGAAACAATTTGATGAATGTGTATGATGTATCCAACAACTTATAAATAAAATTAAACCAGGAATGCTGGTGAATCCTCACCACAAATAAACAAACAAAACTGCTTTTATTTCGGAGGCATCTACATATAGCATCCTGGCTTTGTTCTGATTCAACCTACTATCTGTACATCAGCAACAAACTTGGATGTAGAAGAAAGCTGACTGCTCCTTGGATGATTCCAGGATTGATGAGGTGGGGGAGACAATAAATAAGGAATGCAAGGATGAAAACAACACTCTCCAAGACAGCTGAAATATGAGTTTGTGGCTCCCTCCTCTAACATTTGCTTCTGCCTCCCAGTATCAAGAAGCAATCATAATAATGCTCCAAACTGTAGAGCGGGGGGAGAAAAGCGTTTTATTCCTTAAATGCAGTAGTTCTCATCTTCAAAGCAAGAAACAATCTCAGTGTGTTGCCTCTATTTCTGCTTCAGAGGTCAGAAAATATTCTCAAGCTGTGATTAGCCTAATTGTGATGCAGCCTGGAGGTTCTTAGGGAAAGTGGATGTCTGATTAGGCCCTGATTGGACTTCCTTCCCCTGTGTTCAATTGCACAGCAGAGCTCAGCACTATAAATCGGTGATTCATGCCAGGGCTCAAACACTGAGCTAGGAAATCAATGCACAGCCAGGGGGGAAAAAAAGGATAGATGGAAACCTGACAAGAAAGAGGAGAAAGCAATGAGATCAATTCTCTGCTTTTAGATATTGTGAAATCAATAGGACTATGTGAATCAATTAGAACAGCTGATATACTAGTCTGGCAGCTCCAAGCTATCTTGAGCCATGAAAGTCCTTCCTTACTTCGGTACTGGCCTTTCAAATTGGTCTTGGTGCACCGCACTTCCCCACGTTACTAAGAGACAACCAAGGAGCAGCATCAAGACAACTTCGGCTGAGCCAACCTAGTACATGGAAGAAAGTGAACCAGGAAACCCTAAGACTGTGAGCACGTTTGGGACATTGAAAAACACTTACTGAAAGTCGAAGTGATGCAAACCACTCACAACTGTTGCCAAGAAAACAACCTGGACATGTCCAGGTTTGTGGTCACCAAAAGATAAGGTTTGTTGAAGGAGATTGTAAACTGAAGGGATTGCATTAATTCATGACACAAGCTGCTTTGCTAACTTGGGAAGAGAGGAATTGGCAATTAAACACTCCCCTATAAAGTTTCCCGTTCAGAGTTCCAGGGCATGTTGCCTTTTTTCTGGCTATACTATCCTAAGTCTCTTCCTCCTTGCTCATGTACAACCAGAGCCCCTCCAAACATTCTTCATTCTTTAATGTGGAAGCTGTACTATTTCTTTGTTCCAGATTGCTTTCTCTTCTCCCATCTATCCAGTTCCAAATGCATGTTTAGTTCTCTCTTCGCAAGGGCTTAAGCAGTGGTGGGATTCAAAAACTTTTACTACCGGTTCTGTGGACGTTGCTTGGTGGGTGTGGCAGGGGAAGGATACTGTAAAATCTCCAGTCAGAGGTGGTATTTGCCGGTTCTCCGAACTACTCAAAATTTCCACTACCAGTTCTCCAGAACCTGGTCAGAACCTGCTGAATACCATCTGTGGCTTAAGGGTGTTTGCAGGAGAGGTAAAAAAAAAACCTTCAAGATGGTGACCATGACAGTCTGATTGAAGTTTTGCTTGTTTTGATGTGCAACAGCGCAGTTTCAACTGCACTATCAAAAGTGTCATCTGGCCTTTTATTTACCATGCTCATGGACACTCTTGTATAGGCCTGTCCACAATCAGACATATACAGAGAGTCCTTGACTTATGACAGTTTAGTGACAGTTTGAAGTTAGAATGGCACTGAAAATAATGACTTATGACCATTTTTCACACTTATGACCATTACAGCATCCCCAGGGTCACATGATTTACACTCAGATTCTTGACAACTGACTCATATTTATGACGGTTGCAGTGTTCTGGAGTCGTGTGATCCCCTTTTGAGACCTTCTGACAAACAAAGTCAATGGGGAAACCAGATTCACTTAACAACCATGTTACTAATTTAACTACAGTGATTCACTTAACAAACGTGCCAAGAAAAGTCATAAAATGAGGTGAAACTCATTTAGCAACATACATTTTGGGCTCAGTTGTAGTCGTAAGTTGAGGACTACCTGTAGTTATAGAAGAGAGATGTACTGTTATAAAAAAGCACCAAAAAATCCCATATTGCTTACAGAATGAGTCATACATCTATGTTTTTGGGATCGGAGGCTGAGACTATTCTTACTTTTGGGTTATCAAAATGAACAAGCATGAAGCCAGAGATGTGGTGTTGGGTGATCAAATCCTTCTGAAAAAGAGACCCTCTAAGGCTCTTCACAGTGCTAGTGTTTTATGATCCAAACTGAAAAATGGGTTAGTTGGAGCAGCTCTGTTCTTGCTAACACAATAGATGTATGGATAAATGTGCTCTCCCCCAACCAAGTTCCCACAAGTGCAGATGAAAAGAACAGAATAACTATTCATATTATAACATCAATGTTTGAATTCATTTTGTGCAAAATTTGTAATCAGATAGTTAACCTTTCATATGGCATGGCTTTTCAATGGCTGTACCATTTCTCTTGGTTCCACATCGATTATTTTCAACCTAAACTATTCACTGGCTTATTTATCTATAGATTTCCCAATCAATTTTCTAAACAGTAGACACTCAAAGATTTGTGAAACAGCTCTAGAGAAAGAAACAGAATTACACAGATAAAAGCAGTTCTTCATATAATCTGATTCCACGTCTAGATCAGAAACTATTTTATACCTCAGTGAATATAAATACAGATGGATGAAACATTTGTGGTGAAGTTTATGGGCTTGGAGTGAAGATAACCATACCATGTCGCATCATCTCACTCTTCCCTCAGAATGCTTTCTAACAATTAGTTTTCAGTCACCTACCAAACTCATGGATTAATCTAGAGGTGTCGAATTCAAGGCCTATGGGCTGGATCCAGACCCTGGGGTACTTAGATCTGGCCCGCAGGGCCACCCTGGAAATAGTAAAGAACCAGACTGCAGTGCCTGTGCCAACAAAAACAGAGCTCCCGCAGCCCTCCATTTTTGCTGGCAGAGGGCTGCAAGAGGTCGTCCCACCTGAAAACGGAGCTCAGGAGCCTGTTTTCACTGACAGAGTGCTTGGCCCACCACAGGCGTTCCAACACGAGTGACGTCAAGCTGGCCACGCCCACCCTGGCCACACACACACCCCCCAAGGTCAAACACAAACCTGATGTGGCCCTCAATGAAATCGAGTTTGACACCCCTGTATTAATCAAATAAATATTGGGGATAACGTAGAACTGGCAGTGCATTAAGAGTTAAATTCAGCTCTCTTATTCACCTTCATAATCAATATTGCCATGGCCCAAACACACCCTTCATCCTTAGATGCACTCTTAGAAGGCACCCAAATCCTTCTCGTATCATGGCATCTCTCCTTTCTATTTTTGCTTCATCTCAATTGCTTGGGAGGCAATTTTTCAAAGGCAGGACCAGCCTCTTGGCTCTGTTTTGGAATCTTGGGGAGAAACAGTGGAGTGGCGCTAGAGAAGATTTGCAGCTGCTGAGAGAGAAGGAAGAAGAGTGGAATTCACTGAGGAAGCTGCTCAGCAATAAGCCTCAAGAATAAGAAATACTGACCGTGTCAACATGGGAATTAAGGGGGGGGGAAATTTGATGAACATACCTGAGGAATATAGGCCGAGTCTAACCTACAGAACATGATTCTGTTTAATTAGATAAGACTAAGTGCTAGGTAGCCCAAAGTACGTAAAGACAACAGATTGGTTGCAGATAAATTAAGAAATTTAATTGGGTCAAATAAACATATACCCTCTTTGGACCACAACTTGGTACAATAGAGCAGGAGTCCCCAACCACCGGTCTCCAGACCGGTACCGGTCCGTGGATCATTTTTTACCAGGCCGCAAAGCTTGGGTGCCGCCATCTTGTTTTGACAGCGCTTCCGGGTTTTTGGTTGCTTCCGGCTTTTGGTTGGAAAGTGCTTCCGGTTTTTCAGTTGGAAAGTGGCTTTTGGGTGCTCGCGCCTTAGTTTCGTCAAAGTGGGGGAGCGGCTTCGAACGAAGAGCTGTCCCGATGGTGGTGGAGTCTCACGTTACTCAGGTACTGGTCCGTGGAAGAATAAATAATCATGAAACCGGTCCCTGGTTCGAAAAAGGTTGGGGGCCACTACAATAGAGAACTAATATATCTTTTGAAATAAAAAACCTAGCATGATTTTTTTTTATTTAGGTACTATTATGCCCAGGTCATTTGAAACATACAATGCCTTAAATAATTCTGGCTTTATTTCATACCTTAGAAAACTCAACATTTTTTAATGTTTTTCCATTACCACTTTAGAGTAAGGAATAAGAAGAATAGATGCTACTCGTCTGTTGCAAAATAATCAAAATAAGGTCCTAATTGTTGCTAACAGTGGGAACAGTTTAGGATGAAAGAACACTTAGGGGGAAAAAGATTTCAGACTAAGTAGTGTTCAAAAACTATTGATCCAACCAGAACACTTGATAACCCTGTCTGAAATCTACATACATACCTACAAGCATTCAGCTATAATGTTTGTCAGGAATACATTTGCACTAAATCTTCTTTTGTGAAATAAATCCTTAAAATATCATTTTTACTCAGCCTTCTTGCCTTGGAGGAGGGCAGTAAACATATAAAAGTCTTAGCCTGAATTTTATATTTGGCTAGTTCTGTTTTCAAGACAGCAAATGAGAATTGCTATATAACCATCTTCTTACAAAAGACCTATACTGCTCTTGGCAGAGCATATAAGTCCTATATGGATCTGTTTATTTTTCCCAGAAATCAAGTAAAAACCCTGGAACTATATTAGCTAAGATCATTTACCATTGTGCATACCTAAATCAAATAAACTATGTTTTATCATAATGCCTGAATTCAATATGAAAGTATACATAAATACACAATTCTACTTCACTTAAAGCAGTTTGAAGTGGTTGTGCTAATTAATAATTATGGTCCACTAGTGTTAGATGAGGTCTGGCAATATCAGAAGGAAACTACCTAAGATCAGGCTATGGCATTATAATAGCAAGAGACATTTATAACAATAAGCCTCAATTCCAAGCTATGATGACACTTAAAATGTACATCATGGCACAAGTTCCATCTTTTTATACTTACAGTAGAATATTGCACCCCTACAATGCAGTGATGGGATTCAAAAAATTCTACTGCAGGTTCTGTGAGCGTGGCAGGGGAAGGGTACTGTAAAATCCCCATTCCCCAACCCCACCTCACTAACTTGATTTCCAGCTCCGTTCCCCTGTGGAGGGCAACAAAAGATGATCCAGTCAATCAGCTGGCACTCGGGAGGCAGAGAATGGATGGGGATGGGGCCAGTCAGAGGTGGTATTTGCCGGTTCTCCGGACTATTCAAAATTTCTGCTACTGGTTCTCCAGAACTAGTCAAAACCTGCTGAATACCACCTCTGCCTACAAGAGCATAAGGAGCAAGTTTTGTATTATGATATCCCAGTTCATTATTTGCTACCCTGTACAACTTCCATAGACACCCATGGTGCCAACTGCACTTACCATCCAAAACCAAGAAGCTCAGAACATAACACGGGACAGAGAAGAAAGTACAAAAATGGACTCTTTCTTCTGTTATATATATGGCTTAGCCTGCATTTCATTCTTGGCACTTGCCAACTTCTTCTTAATGGATTTTTGTTAGTTCCTGCAATAAATAGTACTTATCAATGTGTTTGTACTTGAATTACCGCCAACGAGGTGTCTAGTTCCAATATAAGCTGAGTGAAGCCTGACAACCAGGTGAGGAAGGATGGTCCAGATCAATCAAGAGATACACAGAGGCTATTATGGGAAAGCTTTCAAAATGCTTCTCTACCTTCATAGCAATTGATCATGTTTCCAGAATTTGAGCCATTTCACACTTCACTGTTTTGTATGGGTTTTTTCTTTTAATGGAAGTGGAAATAAAAATGAAGTACATTCTCTAATTATATGGGGCAAAGAGTAACTCGTGAAAACCTTTAAATGATCCCATTTGTCACTGTCAAAAGTCAGAAGATACAAGCTGATCAATGCCAGCAAACTCAGAGATGAACCTATTTTAAAGTTGGACCTTTTGGCACCAGATTGTTCTGTCTTGATGCTTTACAAATCTTCACACTCCATAGGAAACTTTTGATCTGGGACCCATGCTATGTGAGAAACGCTGATTTCTTGACCCATCAAGTTTGCCAGACAGAAATCATATCAGGGCATTCAAGTGTTGAAACATGAAACATTTGGTGGGGGAAAGGCCTTTAGAATTATGAAATCTTATTCATGGAAGTTGTATACATATTTCTAACTATTCAAGGCAGGACTTACAAAACACATAGATTTTTCTAAGAAATAGCTCTAGCAGCAATCTGTTGTCATGGAAATAATCCTTCACCTAAAGGTACTTGATATTTGCCTTTCTGTTTAATGACCTAGCTTGTGTGGTTCACAATTTTCATTCCCATTTGTTCTTTAACTCCAACAGTGATTCTTTAAGTTGGTTTCCAATTGTCGTATTTTATTTCTTAATGATGGCCTTTCTTTTTGTCAACTATCAAATACTTCATTCTTTATACTGTTTCACAATAGTAATTTTTTTATGTTGAGCTGAGAATAATTCAAAATTATTAAGTGCCCAATTTCCAAAATAAGGCAAGACAAGCCGAGCTTTTTATTTAAAAGATTTATGGAGAGATGCATTAATCAAAGCTGCCCCATAATTTTAAAAAATGGATGGATTGAAACAGAATATCTGACAAGTAGCGTTGTATTATGGCAGCCCTCCTGAATTTGATTGTATCCCCACCCCTCCCAGGTGTGTCCATACAATTTCCATAATCATGTGGGCTATTCTGGCTGAGAATTATGAAGTAGAAATCCTTTGTAGTAAAGCCTGATGGGATATTATGCTGTGTGAAGTCAAATTGAAGCAATCTATATCAGGGGTCTCCAACCTTAGTAGCTTTAAGACTTGTGGACTACGCAGAAATGGATAAATTGACACAAGAATTAAAAAATAAGGATGATTCTGATTATTATAAAATATGGGAAAAGTTTTATCACTGGTTGGAAACTAGGAAGGATCAAAAAATATTGAAAATAACTAATCTTTATGTATATATTATATACTGTGTATATAAAATGTAAATATATATCATTCTTATATGTATTAGCAATGTAAGACAACTAGGTGTGTCAGGGTGATTGCACCACATCTATTGTTTTTAAATGTCTTTTTCTTTTTTGTGTGTGTTTGTTCAATAAAATTTATTTTAAAAATAAAAATAAAAAAAGACTTGTGGACTTCAACTCCCAGAATTCCTCAGCCAGCAAAACAGTTGAAGTCCACAAGTCTTAACGTTGCTAAGGTTGGAGAACTTTGACCTATATCATTACTGATATAACATCTGTAACTGATCTCCTTCTAGCAAAATTGGTATTTTGTTGTAAATGTCAAGCTCCTCATCCATGGCCCACAGAGAAAGCTGTCACACAAACTGTTTGATTAACAATGCTCCCAAACCATCTGAAAACCACTGCATTAGAGAATAATTTTCATTAATATTCATTAATATTTGCCTTTAGATAGTTCCTCCTGACCCAACATGGATATTTGCACTATTTCAAAGCCAGAACATGCAGCACTTTATATCAATATTTCTCAAACTTGGCCACTTTAAGAATTCTGGGAGTTGATATCCACCCATCTGAAAGTTGCCATATTTGAGAAATATACTCTATACCAAGGGTGTCAAACTCACATCATCACAGCAGCATCACATATTGTGATTATTTTTCCCCTTCACTAAACTGGGTGTGGGTGTGGGCATGGCCAGTGCATGCACATCCGGCCCACAGACCACGAGTTTGTCAGCTCTGCTCTATACTCATTTAACGTTAGCGGTAAGACATTTCCAGGCTCAAAAACCTTTGCATTTTAAAGGTTTTAACAAGCCAGTGAGACAATAATGTTTGAGAAGATCGTGGAAGGAGAAATATTAAGCAGATTGAAATTAAACATTGTCCAACCTTGGAGTTCAACTCCTGGCAACTGCTAATGGGCAAAACATAGATTTTTCTTAGCCACAATACAGTATTTGTCACTGCCTTCTTCCAAATCTTTCCAGTAAAACTTCCATCCCTGGAATTATAGATTATCATGCCCCTGGTGGAGACTGACTCTGAGGAAGAGGAGGAACAGCCAACAGGGAGTGGGAGTGTGGCTCCAGAGGTGGTGGAGGAGGCTGGGGAAGGGCAGAGGCCGGCTGAGCAATCAGAAGAGGATCCAGGCTCATCCCCTATCCATCCTAGGGCACTCAGAGAGGAGAGGATCAGGGAAAAGAGAGGTCTACTCAGGAGGAGATTACCATGATCCTCCTCGTGGCTTGCAGCTGGGAGCTATGTATATAAGTTTGTATCTGCGTAGTCAGAATTTCTGGAGTCAAAGTTTAGTGTTTCCTTTGAAAGAGGTTTAACTTTGTTAGCATTCTTCCCATGGACTCTCCCCGTTATCTTCCTGGAATGTATGATTAATTATCTTGGCTTGCTTCGGAACTCTCGTCAATGTAGTTTGTTTTGGTTTCCTTTTGCCTCATTATTTACTTTTGTGACTTTAAACTGTGCTTAATAAAACAGTGAAGTTAAGCTGAAGGCATTACCGGACTTGAATGTATGTTTTGGGTTATTTTGAGAGACTACGGGTCATCACACAGATAGTCCTTATTTAGTGACTGTTCAAAGTTACAATGACACTGAAAAAGTGACTCATGGCCAGTTTTCACACTTAACTGTTGCAGCACTCCCATGGTTATGTCATCCAAATTCAAATACTTAGCAACAAGCGTGTATTTATAATGTTTGCAGCAATACAGGATCATGTAATCACCTTTTCTGACCTTCTGACAAGCAAAGTCAATGGGGAATCCAGATTCACTTATCAACTGTGTTACTAGCAATACCAATATCACTTAAACCAGGGGTATCAAACTCGTGTAGTCACGGAGTTGTCACATGACGTATCAGGACTTTTTCCCCACATCCGGCCTGCGGGGCGTGAGTTTGACAGCCCTGACTTAGACCACTTCACAGGGCTTTACAGCCCTCTCTAAGCAGTTTACAGAGTCAGCATATCGCCCCCAACAATCTGGGTCTTCATTTTACAGATCTCAGAAGGATGGAAGGCTGAGTCAACTTTGGGCCTGGTGTGAGTCAACCTGCCAAACTGCAGGCAGCCAGCAGTCAGCAGAAGTAGCCTGCAGTACTACATTCTAACCACTGCGCCACCACAGCTCATTACTAACTTAACAACTGCAGTGATTCACTTAACTATGGCCAATAACTTCATAAAATGGGGCAAAGCTCACCTAATTCTCTCGCTTAGCAACAGACATTTTGGGTTCAGTTGTGGCTGTAAATCAAGGATTATCTGTATCTGATGATCTCCCAGGTAAGTGCTAATCTAGATCAACCTTGCTTAGTTCCATGCTCACAGAAGTACTGCTCTCTGCTGAGACATTACATGGGTAAGATCTGCAATATGACTCTTTTGGCAGTGATGAGAAATTACTCTAATCTCAAGCTTTGTTTTTAATTTTAAAATCATCCAAGGTAAGATTAGTGGAAGTAAAATACAAAATCTGCATTCAATATGGAACACAAGCTGATGTTAAAAGACCAAATGCTATTAAATGTGAATATAATACCAGGCTGCTTGCACTAAAGTATAATTAGAAACAGATTATCTACTTGTGCTGAAGGTTTTATTTTTTGCATTTTTTGTTATTTAATTTATGATATTGATCTGAAGGAAAGGACACCACAGGAGATGGAGATATCTTGTGGAGGTGAAGGAAAGTCATATTCTGCTTTAGGCAGCAAAATATTGTAGGACTAATATAGATAATCATGCAATGTAAACTTTGAGAAAAAGAATTTGAAACAAGTTATTTCAGTAGAAAATCTCACTCATGATCTGAATATCTATCTTTATTGCTGGAATCTTCATGGAGGACACATACATTGTCATCTGTTTTAACAAAATGCCATAAAATCATATTTTCATAATATGGAGGACTATATAAGCTACCAAATCTAACTCCAAGGTTAATTTGTCCTGCTTATTTTATAGATAATGTGTGCACCTTTGCAGTGAGTACCCCTCAGATGAAATTGCATATATCTCAACTTTGAGACACCCTGTTTGGCAAAACTGCACAATCCCTGCAGTGTTCTTAACAAGGTTTTACAGAATGGTTTACCATTGCTTCCTTCCTAGGGAGGAGAGAGAGTGACTAACTCAAGGTCACCCAGCTGGATTTGTGCCTAAGGCAGGACTAGAATTTATGGTCTCCTAGTGTGATGATTCCCCCAGACGCTTCCCTAGATACTTCTCCAAATGTCAGTTCAGAGGAGAATGAACCAGTTCCTGGCACATCTGGAGGAGAGTTGGTCAATGGCTCCAAGCAGCCATCTGAAAAGGATTTGGCTGAAGCACAGCTGCAGCAGGACAGCCCTGAGGCTTCAGGTGGGGGAAAGCATGCAGCTGTGGTGGATTATTGATGAGGAAGAGGAACAGCCTTCTGCACTTGATCCAAGAATACCTAGGGAAGAGAAAAGGCAGGAGCAGAGAAGGTCAGCCAGATTACTTGTGAGGTGGCAGCCTCACCCTTCTTGATAGGCTGCACCAGAAGCTGACTATTTAGCACAGCAGACAGATGGGAACAACGTGTTCATTTCCTAGCTGTGGTGTTTTCTGGTTGTTGTGATTCTTGCCTTGTTTTGGATTGATTGACACTGTGCTTTGACTTGAATCGTGCCTTATGAACTCTGGACTTTTCTTGCCTGGTGAACCCTTTTGTATTGTGGATTTAATTTTGCCTGGTGGGTTTATTTTGATTGGGAAACTTTCAAGTGCCTTGTGGACTCATTGGGCATTGTTCTGTGGACCAGCATTCGTCTGCTTGTGCCTTGATGTAATTGGGACAGTTCTGGGTTTTTGGTGAAGGGAGTTGCAGGGGAATGTTAATAAACCTACTAAACCACAGTTATGGGTGTATGTGTGTGAGCAGGACAGCACACCTGGTTTTTAAACCTGATACATTAACCACTATACCAAACTGTCTTTTGTTGTAAGCAATAAACTGCTAATAAAAAAAATCCAATGAAATATGTGAAATATAATGACAATTAAGTACTTAGAAAAACTTTTTTGATCAAAATGGAAGAAGAGTATCAAAGCATTTCATATGAACATATGCATCATTCATTACATTTTTAATGAGTTGAAAACAGATTATTTATAATGTTTGCAAGGAAATGTTCATGTGGTAAATTCATGTAATGATTAGCACATGCGATAACTAATCACAGTCACATTTTCCTACACAGAAATATATGTCACAGAGCAATTGCCACAGTCAGAGGAAACTTGCCTTGCAGAGGCCATTATAGCAATAACATTTAGACTTATATACTGCTTCACAATGCTTTATAGTCCTCTCTAACTGGTTTACAGAATCAGCATATTGCCGCCAACCATCTGGCTCTTCATTTTATCCACCTTTGAAGGAAGGAAGGCTGAGTCAACCTTGAGCTAATCAGAATTAAACTGTTGGTAGTCGGCAGAGATCGCCTACAATATTGCAATATTCTAACCACTGTGCCACTGTGGCTCTTATTATCAACACTAATATGACACCTGATTAGGTATTTCAAAGGAAATACCTGATTAGGAATTTCAAAGTATTAGGGTATTTCTAGGTAATTGCCTTAATAAAATGGTCAAGTTGGTGCTATTAGTACTTGTTGAGGTAATTCCCCGTTAGGAGAATGAGTGCATACAGGGAGACGTATTTGAGAGTAGTGTTTGAATAATACACATACACAGTACACAGATACACTGTACAGTAAATATAGGTTTTTACTTCCAGAAATGTTAAGCAAAGTCCAAACAAGCAATCCAAAGTCATTCACAGGTAAATCAGTCAGTTTTTCAATCCAGGGATAATCCAAATATCAAAGTCCAGTGTCAAAAAACAGTTCAGTAACAAACTTACATCAAATTCCAGTAATATCAGTCAATTAGAAAAAATGGAGAAACGGCAATACTTTCCAACAGAAGGAAACAGAGACTGAGACACACTCTCTTCTGAGATTAAGACTAAACAACCCAGGTTTCTGGCTCCATCTTATGGCCGTTTGAGAAACCACAGCTAATTACAATTTTGCATTTTCTTAAAGATACAGTTTTTAAAATGTTTATCCCAGTTTATATATTTCTAACCCAAATACCTGTTAGGTGACTTGTATTCCTAATAGTACTGATGTCTGGTTGTGAAGTATTCTGTATTCAAGAAGGCATCATATATAAAAGAGAATATGATAGCAGGATTTATTTTATTCTCTATAATTTTATTTTATATTTTAGTTTTTTCTACTTTTCAGCTTAAGTTTCCTTAACCCCCCCTCCTCCCCCCCCCCAAAAAAAACCCTTTGTTTGGAAGGAAGGTGAAACAAATACAGAAAATAACAAAGGGAAGGATGATGTCGTAACAGGGTCACTGAAATAGAAAGAAATGAAGGGGGGGCGGGAAATAGAAGCCTGGAAGCGTCGGTTCAATCAGATGAACATAAAGAATGGGTCAGATTCAAATTGTACAGTGTGTATGCTTCTAAATTATATGAGGAAGCTTATATGGTGGCTGGAAGAAGGAGGAGAAGTTGAAATAAAAGGGAGAAAACAGAAAAATTAGGAGGAAATAGAAAAGAGAAAATTATTTTTTTAAAAAAACAAAGAAACTGAAACATTTACAGTACAATCTCCTCCTCACAACAAAATACACAAACTGCCCTGAAGCATGTCTGATATTGAACAGCCCTGAACAAGAATATTCCATGCTATAAGTTATTTTTATTATCCTAAATTCACAAACTGACTGAATACTGTAGATGTACACAATACTGTAAGTAGTCTAAAGAAAGTCCTCAATTCAACTTTGAGAAGTCGAAATTTCTTGAATTGCAACTGCAATTTTCACCGAGTTTAATCACTGCTATACAATATGTCTATGCAAGACTGCCCTCTAGTGAGCCATTCAAAGTTTTCCACAAAATAAACACCATCAATAAGAGTATTAAATTGAAATAGTTGTTCATCCTTATTAAGGGGTTCAAGGCTATTTCAGATTTAGAACCAAATTGCAAATAATTAATTCTGTAGGAATTCTACATATTTTTAACAGAAGCCAATAAAAGCACAAAAGCTAGTATGATGTGATTAGAGTACCAGGATAAAAACAGGAGACGCTGTGTTCTATTTTTACCTTAGACATGGAAGGCAGATGGGTGACTTTGGACCAGTCACTCTCTTTCAGCCCTAGGCAATAGCAAATCACTTCTCAAAATGCTGCCAAGGAAAGTACAGGGACTGGTCCAGGCAGTCACCAAGATTCAAGACTAACTTAAATGCACCAAAACAAAAAAATAATAGAAATTTACATTATCTGTGGATCTGAACACACTGAACCTACATTGAGTTATGGTTAGAATGCAGTGGTTCAGTGGTTAGAATGCAGTAATGCAGGCTAACTCTGTCCACAGCCAGGAGTTCAATCCTGACTGGCTCAAGGTTGACTCAGCCTTTCATCCTTCCAAGGTTGGTAAAATGAGGACCCAGATTATTGGGGGAAATATGCTGACATTGTTAGGAATAACATAGGTTACCTAACATAGTTTGGGTAAAATAATATATATAAACTATGATTGTAAGTTTAAGTGTGTGTCACTTTAAAACTGCAAAGCATGTAATTTTGGGTGTGGTGTGAAACCACCATAAGAGGGAGCAAGAGAACCTGATTGATTGATTGCTGACAATTACTGGATTGCATGGATTGATGGTTTGTTAACTGCCTGTTTCCCCTACTGCTGAGTTGCTGAAGGAAGAGAGGAGTTTTTGACTTCTTCATATCTCTACTGCAAGGAGATATATTACTGGACTGATATTTGTAAGTTTACTGACCTCTCTTTTTCGACACTGGAATTTGCAACTGAATAATCCCTGGACGGACTGAACTAGTGAATGATATATGGACTGTTTGACTATGCTATAACTGTAACTGGAATAAACTGTTTAATTAGCACTGTGTATCTGTTTTACTGAGTGTAAGCTACAAAAACGTTTATCTCACATATTTTGCCTGCCTGACTGACTGCTGTGCAGATTCTGCTAGGGTGTATCCCTAACAGACATTACAAAAACCCAAGAGAGTGCTGTAAAGCACTATGGAGCAGTATATAAGTTTGAGTTCTATTGCTATTGCTATTCTGCTAATTGTGATGTATGTTCAGATTGTAATTCCCCTCACATTGGTCCTACCTATTTCACGAAAACTATAACGAATTTAATATATGGCAACTCTAGTTACCTATTTTTTGTGTTAACTAAAAAAGACTGAGTAAATGGCTACCAGTGTGCTAAAACCAAAGTCAGATAGACAAAAATGTACTGAAGTCCATGGCTGGCTTCACTCCAAACACTAAGTTTTTCAATTGAGCCACTCTGGCTCCTATAGTTCTAAGACATTATTTATAGCGTTATTCAGAACCAGCCCCTGTATCTTGTTCACACAAACAACTGTTAAAACAATCAATGATATGGCAAGTATGAGAAAACAGCCAGAATTAAACTCTTCCAAAAATATAAACTAATGCAGGGGGTTAAACAGCCAAAACATTATTGAAAAAACATGATATATGTACATCAACTACTGCAGAAGGGATCCTTCTAAAACCCTTTTTAGAAGAGTCAGAGTTGCTTTGGTGAAAACTGATTCCTGGCTCTCATTCTTGCCTCTCTTTCTTATCCAAGAAAAGCCTATTGTCTCTCTTGGACCTTGACATTCTCGCTTTGTCTCAATATTTTCTGGATCTAGATTTTAAAAATTATCCATTTCATATTCAGTTTCATTTTGTATAGGAGTAGGAAGATAGCTTTGAAGAACTTATCAGCATCCACTAGGGAAAAAATGAATGTAGCCTAGAGAGAAGGGTGAGGAAGAAATTTAAGATTTGTTTAACAGATATAAACATGGACATCCAAAATTAACAACCCAAATCTAGAGGTATCATTATTGAAGAGTAGTGGGGTTCACTGCCAGACCTTTGCCAGAAATGAGTTGTTTTCTAATACCGTGTACAGCAGACATGGGCATTTTACGGCTCATGGACCGCATCCAGCCTTTCAGGTGTCCCTGTCCAGTCTGCAGTATTGATGATGTCAGCAGAGGGGTGGAGTGTCATGAGGGGGAGGATATGGCAGTTTCTCACTTGGTCCTTTGGGAAAATTAATTGCCCATCGCTGCTGTAGATAAAAAAGTTACTTTAATAAAATGCAATACTTTTACAAACCTAGTGTTACAATGTAATTATCTGCTTGTCTATTTAATTAGAATACATTGCTAAATTCTTTCTCATTCTGTGCATACAAAATTGACCTGTCCACTGGACAGGCAGCTGGCTCAACAGCAGACTTGTAGAAGTGCCATCTAAGGTATCACTACTCATTTTACTGTCCTGCTTAATAGATTCCAAAGGAATCTCACATGCTCCCCTCCCTCTCCAGGTAGGTGTAACTGCAATTAAAACTTCAGCCTTAAACCAATAGATGTGTGTGTAAAGTGGAATTCATCATCGTCATTTTAGCCATTGTCTATCCAACTGCAGGGTAAAGGCCTCTTCTGCATGTTTCCAACCAATACAGTTGGAACAATTTTACATAAGTAAAATTTATAGATAATTTAAACAAGGAAAAGAAAGAAAGTAATTTTGTATAGACATTCAAATTTTATCTGGTGCCTCAGTGTTATATTAAAGTTGTTGAAGTTGGGAAACACCTCAGCAACTTTTAAGTTGAAAGCTGGCTGAAGTGGCTTTCTTGCTTGTGATTCAGTACATTATGGGAATCCAGCCAGCGGCAGGGAGCTATGAAATCTACTCATTCTACAGGTAGTCCTCAAGTTATGACCACAATTGAGACCAAAATGTATGTTGCTAAGTGAAACATTTGTTAAGTGAGCTTGTCCCATTTTATGACTTTTCTTGTCACTGTTGTTAAGTGAATCATTGCATTTGTTAAGTTAGTAACACTATTGTTAAGTGAACCTGGATTCCCCATTGACTTTGCTTATCTGAAGGTTGCAAAAGCTGATTGCATGACCTTGGGACACTGCAGCCATCATAAATATGAACCAGTGGTGCCAAGCATCTGAATTTTGATCATGTGACCACAGGGATGCCGCAGCATTCGTAGGTGGGAACAATGGCCATAAGTCGCTTTTTTCAGAGCCGTTGTAACTTTGAACTAAATGAACTGTCACTAAATGAACCGAGGACTACCTGTATTTGCTGCCACCAACCGTCATCCAGATTCATTCTTTCAACCAGGTAACTCTAAGCTGGACCATTTCACCTAACCCTGCTTCCATTTAACGAAACGTTTTCATTTTCTTTTTAAACCGCCACTAAGTTTCCTTGCTAAGGATAAGGAGCCAGCGCCCTAATAAAAATAGCCCTGATGCTGATGCAGCTGCAACCTAAGGAAAGAGCCCCGTCCTGCTTTCAGCCTGAAGCGAGGAACCAAGCCCAGCTGCAAAAGGCGCTATAACCCCGCCCTTCTGAAATCCTCGCGCTGAGTTGCTATGGCAACACAGGCGCGGAGTCATGGAGCCCAACCATCGAGTAGAACCGGCCGCTAAGCGGCGCTCTCCACCAGTCAACGTTCGCTCGTCTCTTGGACTCTTTCGTCCGGAAGCCTCCGTGCACCGCCCCTCGCCTTTTTTTCCGGAAGAGAGTTTGGGGGATTCCTCGTGCCCGACGTGGGAGGAGGGAAGGAGCGTTGCGAAAGCTAAGGGGGCCCTCGCGCAGGCCTCGGCTTCGCCCGGCGCGGCTGTGATTCGTTCTTTGCGCTCCGTCGCAGCTCCTCGCGTTATACAGGGGACGGAGGCAGCGGGCAGACTAGGTGAGGAAGGGAGAGCCTTTTCTTTTCCGAAGCAGCCCACGTGTAGTGATGATATGTCTGTGTGTTTCAATTTGGCTGAAGAACCCAAAGCAGCCCAATTAGCATACCGAGGTACGTGCCGATCACGGAATTGCCCGTTGGGGTAAGCACTTTATTTAAAGTCCAGAACAGGAATAAGAAATGGCGAATCAAAGAAATAAGGATGGCTAAGAAAACGATTATTACAGATCACCGTCTTTCATCCTTGTATCTCTTTGCCCTAGCAGACTGATGAATAGAATAGAAAATCGAACAGATAGCAGAATTGGAAGGGACCTTGGAGGTCATATAGTCCAACCCCCTGTTCAGGTAGGAGACCCTTCACTATTTCTGACAGATGGCTGTCCAGTGCCTTCTTGAAAGCTCCCAGTGATGAAGCTTCCACAATCTCTGATGGCAAGCTGTTCCATTGGTTGATTGCTCCCACTGTCAGAAAGTTTCTCCTTATTTCTAGGTTGAATCTCTCCTTGATCAGTTTCCATCCATTATTCCTTATCTGGCCTTCGGGTGCCTTGGAAAGCAGCTTGACCCCTTCCTCTCTGTGGCAGCCCTCAAATATTGGAAGACTGCTATCATGTCACCCCTGGTCCTTCTCTTTACTAGACTAGCCATGCTCAGTCCTTGCAACCTTTTCTTCATATGTTTTAACCTCCAGTCCCCTAATCATCTTTGTTTCACTTTTTTTTTAATGGCTTTCTGAGGCCTTTGTCAGTTTTTTCCATCTGGACTTTCTTGGTCTTTCATCTGTACCCATCCTTTTTTTTCATATGCCTGCTTTGCAGTTGGATGTTCATGAAGATTTTCAGTCATCCAGGTCATGGTTATCTCAAAGGTACTTTTTCAAGAGGCAACTGGACTTTCTGGTTTTTCTTTGAAGACATTCGCTCTCAGAGCTGAAGAAACTTCTTGGAAGAGAAGCGAAATGTCTTCAAAGAAAAACTAGAAAGTCCAATTGCCTCTTGAAAAATCACCTTTGGGATTTGCAGTTGGATCTTCAATGGTTTTTTTATAGTATGACAGAAACACCACTCCTTTTGTACAGTCAAGTGCTTTTATACTTAATCCATATTTATACTCCACTTTTAGTTCTAATTGCTTTTTAGAACATAATTAATCCATTCCTACTGCATCCAGATTTTATCTTCTGAGATACCACATTCTCATTTTTTAAAATAACAGTGTGGGCAAAGGCACATTTATTTTTATGTCTTCCAACAAGAATTTATTCCTTACAACAGACTGCAATACATGATATCTAATACTCTGGTTTTAAATACATTAATTTTCAGATCTATTGTCCTCATTGTACTGTACAATTTAACATTTACTGGAAATCAGTTCATTTCTGCAACAGCCATAACTTTGGGCATGGATCACAAGTCCATTTTTTTCAGCACCTTCCTAATTTTGGAAGTCACTAAATGAATGGTAATAAGTTGAGAACTCCCTATACTTAAGAGCATCAGCTCCATAAAATCATCTTCATTTAGGTTTGCTAGCACCTTCTCTTTTTCTCTTCACAGATATATATCAGTTTTTCATTTCATGTGTTAATTTATGTTGTTCATCATTTATTGTTCTTACATTCTGTGTTTCAGTTTTTCATCTGCAGGTCAAGATATTTATTAACTTTTTAAAACCAATATCTGAGTGATTTATAATAAAACACACTAAAATACAATCTGAATAAAGATATATACATAAAATCAAGTAAAATAGGCCTCATTTAATAACTACAATTGGAACTGACAATTCCAACATCAAGTGACATGATCATTAAGTGAGATTAAGCAATTCACCATGGTTGTTAAGCAAGATATCACATGACCACGACTTGCCAACTTCTGCACTGATTCTGCTTGTTGGAAGCCGGCTATGAAGCATACAAATGATAGTTGTCTGACTGTAAGACACTGCAACAGTAGTAAATATCCACTGTTTGCAAAGCTTCTAAATCTTGATCAGATGATTGCAGAGACATTGTGTCTTTCTTAAGTGGAAAAACTGGAAAATTATTTTTTCAGCACTATTATAACTTGGAATGGTCATTAAACAGGAGAGTCATTAAGTGACGATTACCTGTACAAAGTAAAAAAAATCATGTAAACTAGATAGAAACAAAGTGGTCTCTCAAAAATTAAAACAATATTAATTAAGATATACAATAAAAAGCCTGACACCAACCTGATGCTAACGTGGCAACACTCGGAATGGAATTCCATAATGGGGTGCCACCACAGAAAAAGCTCTCCCCCTTCTGAAAGTTTACCTCACCATCTAGATATGCTATGTGTTAATAAGCACGTTATTTTACACAGGTAGAAATATAAGCTCTATTGCTAAACTCTATTGCTTTGGAGTTTAGTCCTGTTTCAAAGACCGTAACAATTATTTTAATTGTTATTTTATCTTACCTTATGTATTTGTATTTTCTTTCTGGAAGATCTTTAAAAGCTACCAGACAGCCAGAATGTCTGAAGTTGCAAAGGCTGCCGATGTGTTATCTGAAGTGAACCTCAGTGACACAAGTACACCATTAGATGAGAATAAAGAAGACCTAAAGAACCCCAACGATATTGTGATTACTATTGGAGCTACTGTACCAACTGGATTTGAGCTGACTGCGGCAGATGAAGTACAAGAAAAATTAGGGTCAAAATCTAGGATTAGCAAGGGCCGTGGGAAGATCTACTTTGAAATTCCAGTAATAAGTCTTCCAAAGGTTTGAAATTTTTATTTTTTCTGAAATTTGCTATTTGAATATTGGTCTGAGGCTGCAGTCATTCTTGAGTCATTCTGCATGTACGTATTCTGGATAGCTACAAATTTCAGATTCATAGCCTAACATTCATTCCAGCTTCTGGCAAATTATTCCATTAATATTATTTCACTAATTATACTAGATGATTTTGGATTCACATGCTGGGACTTGATTCATAGTTTTTACTAAACTATATGTTGTTTTGTCATAATTTGTTGTAAAAGGTAGAGTTGGATAGCTGCAAATCACAGTGAGTGGATTAAGAACATAGACTATAATCACGAGCTGGATTGGACCATCAATCCCATATAGTCCAGCAGTCTGTCCTCATAGCAGCCAACCAACTACATGAGGTAACCCATTAATTTCTCAACCAATAGCCTTCAGAGGCAGTCATGCTGCTATCAAAGCTAATCCATACTGATCCCCATGACTTTTCTGAACAGATCCAAACATTTTTGAAGTCAGGCAGGCTGGTATTGATACAGTACAGCACATCTTACCAAATGTTATAAGGTGGCAATGCATCTATTCCATTTTTAAATATGTTTGGTCAATTTATGTTCTACTTTTTAAAATAGAGCCTTTCATTAAAAAAAAGTACTATGGAATGCAGCAGTTTTAGTTTGTATACTTTTGAAAATGTAAAAACTAAAATTGTACAGTATACTTAACTATACATATCTGTCATGTAAGATAAGAATCTGTAATTTCATCCAGGTTCACCAGTTAAGATCAGTTGATAATTTATTTGTCGTCGTTCAAGAATTCAAAGATTATCAGTTCAAAGAAACTAAGGTAAGTTATTTTTTATTCCATGATTCTAAGCAAATTCAAATTTTAAATTAGAAAAATAGTTCATTATTGAGATTTGAGAATATTTATTCTTTTATTTGGGAGTGGTATTAATACCTTACCATTTTCCAAAACTTCTGAAATTACCAATTCTCATTTCTGTTTCTCAACCCTCAGTCTAATAAATAATGTGCAAATAGAAAGGGAAGAGAAAAATAAACAACTTAGGCACTTGTTTTTCAAAACTATGTTGATTTTATAAAAATGGGCATTGATCTGAACTGCAGGAGTAGAGCTGCTTCTTTGAAATATAGCTCACCATTCTCTTAAGAGAAAAATCAATTATGCTTAGTGCACAATATCAAAACAACATAGAAACAAAGCATAAATAGCTAAAAATGGGAAGAATAACCATCGGAAACTAAAAAGCCACATTAAAAGCTAAAGAAAGACCCCAAACAATGCTATTTAACTCATATTTTAAGAATAATTTTAAATTACTTAACACAAGGTCCTTCTCAGAGAGGCAGTCTATATTCTTTGCACCCAATTAAAAAGACTCTGTGCCCCTAATAGGTACAGCTAAACATTATTTGGAGAACATTCCTGAAGCTAGCCCTATAATCAGAACTGACAAAATGTACAGGTATTGGCAGATCATCCACTGCTGTCCAAAAATGAATTCATTTTCTGAAATATGGGAAATATGCAACTATATACAATGAGTTTGTCTCAAAACGTTTATTAAATTGTTACAGGAAGAAGCTTTAAAGGATTTAGAAGACTTGGTTAAGGATCTCCCTTGGACCAACTCTTTGGAAGTGTGGAAGTTAAATACAAGTCTTAAGAAAAGAAAAACTAGACGAAATAAAGGCAACCATCAGAGTCATGCAAAGAAAAAGCTAGATAAGAACAAGAATGAAGAAGAAAATGAAGAATTGCAAAAACCTGTGCAAAATGATTTCAAGTCTGCTGAAGTCCCAGATCCAGAAAATGCTGATGAAATAGTACCATCAGATGACGATGAGCAGTCTGCACCCAGGGAAGAGTTAACATCTAATGGTGACAACAAAGATGAATCAGGTGATGGTAAGAAACAGAACATGGAAGCTGAAATGCTGAAGTTCCGGGTAACTTGCAATAGAGCTGGGGATAACCACAACTTTAAATCAGATGAAGCAGCAAGAGATTTTGGAGGAGCTGTACAAGACTTCTTTCAATGGAAAGCAGATATGACCAATTTCGATGTAGAGGTAACATTTATTCTTTGAAAGTCTCCCCTTATATGTTCAGTGGACAGAATGATTTAAAACACAATATATATAGTCCTCACCTTATGACTAGTCGCTTAATGATTGTTGGAAGTTATAATGGACTTCCCTAGAGCTACAACCCAGATTTGAAGTTCTGATGGCCGGTCTCCCCCCTCCCCATCACATAATTGCATTTTGGTTGCCCAGCAACTGGCCTGCATGTACAGCCATTTGCAGTATCCTGCAGTCACGTGATCATGGTTTACAATGTTTTTTCCTAAAAACTGGAATTTACTTTTCCCAGCAAAAAAATTCCTTTAAGGTCAATGGATTTACTTAACCATGATGTTCACTTAATGTTTACAATTTCTACAGAAAAGGTCATGCAATTGGGCACAGTCATGTGACCTGCTTAACTACTGGCATGAATTACAACTGTAATTCCAGGCTCAATTATGGTCATTAATAATAATTAATAACTAGCAAATATTAATCTGCTTTATTCAAGGTTCTCCTCAATATCCACAATAACGAAGTGATAGTGGGGATTGCATTAACAGAGGAGAGTCTTCATAGAAGAAATATTACACATTTTGGGCCCACAACTCTTCGTTCCACTCTTGCGTATGGAATGCTGCGGTATGTGTGAAAATGTATTTCAAATTTGGACCAAAATCATACAGTCAATCAGTCTATTAAAAAACAAATGTGTATTACCCTAAACTGTGCAGTATGCCCTACGTTCTAACCTGGTGTATATATGTTTTACTATTCTATTCATCATGATACTTAAAAGTATTCCACCAGATGTTTACTGTAGTTCTCTTTTGTCATTGCTTTTGCTATGTTTTGCTTCATTTAAAAAATAAACCTCATACAAAAAAGCTTATTGCTTTTTTTATATGAAGAATTATAGCCTATCGGTACTATAATGTAAAAACATCTATTTCTGATGTGGGCCGCAGTGGTTCACATGGTAAGACACTGGGCCCGCACACCACTGAGGTCGGTGGCTCGATTCCCGTGAGCGAATAAACTGCGTAGGAACAAGAAAGAAGCCTCCCCCTGATTGCCTACCGGCATTCAGGTGTCCCATGGGTAAAGATAACACTGCTCAAAAAAATTCCTTTCACAGCTCTTGCTGGTGGAATGAGATAAAGATGAGTGATCTTTACTGATTCTTTTCCCCTGGAGCAGATAGAGCACTTTCCCAAAATTCTGACAAACTCTCTTTAAAGTACATCATCATAGAGGGGAGGATCTACCTATGCAAAAAGTATAGTAGCAATATTCCTTTTACTTGTTTTCTAGTAGAAATGCTTTCCTAAAATTACATCTTAAAATATAAAAATAGTCTTGCCAGATCAAGGCAAATTCTATTATAGTCCAGATTTTTGTTTCTTAGAGACCAACCAGGTGTCTGTCTGGCTCAAAAGGAAATGGTGAACACATACCCTTCTGTTACTGTTCTCCTGCAGGTGGTATCTCTGCCAATGTCCAGTGATAATACTTGGCTCTCAAGACTAAGAGACCCTGATAGATGTGTTCTCCATAACTATATTCAGTTAAAGTCTTCCAAACTTCCAGATTATTATCCCATCTGAGAGTGAATTCGACAGTTTAATTGTGTTGTATGAAAGGAGCTACTTTTTATTGCCTTTTCTAAATTTATTTCCAATCAAGTTCATTAAATGATTAGCAGTCATAGTATTTTGAGAGCAGGAGAACTCCTTGTTCACTTTCTCCATGCCATACATCATTTTATATGTGGAACATTAGTAGCAATACTTAGACATACTTTTATACCACTTCACAGTGCTTTACAGCCCTCTCTAAGAGATTTACAGAGTCAGCGTATTGCCCCCAACAATCTGGGTCCTCATTTTACTGACCTCAGAAGGATGGAGCCTTGAGCCACTCAGAATTGAACTGCTGGTGGAATGCAGAGTTAGCCTGCAATACTGTATTCTAACCACTGTGCCCCCATGGCTCCTTAATCGTGTGCTCCCCAATAGCATTTTTCCAAGATAGGGAATTCCAAATATTGTAACCTTCACTGAAGCCGTGGATCATTCTGCTTGCCATATGTATACAGTATGCATAAATGAAATAAGATTTTGATTCAGTATGCATTATTTTAAATCTCCTTAAATCAATCTGCAGTATATCCTTCTGGAATGTTTCATTGTAATGTTTTTACTTATCTTGAATACGTTAATATTTTTATAGGAATATGCAGTGAGCTGTCCAAATTTTCAAATTATTAAACGCATGTGAAGCTATTCAGATGTGGAAAAGGCACTTCAGAAAGTGAAAGCACATTGCTACCCCTGTTGATGCCTCCTTTAAGCAGCTACACATTTTCCTTGGCTCACACAGTAACGGAATAGTTCTAGTTCTATATTTGAGTTACGGAGGTATCAACATAATGCAACAAGACGTTTGCAACCTATCACTATTCTCTTATCCACTTCTGAGCTTAAAGAAATATTTTTCTGATGCTGCACCTTTTCTACTTTGGACTTGAATGTGGGTAGTCCTCAGGTCACAATTGGATCCAGAATTACAGTTGCTAAGTGGAGTGGCTGTTAAGTGAGGTGCTCGAGTGGCCACTTCGCTCAACAACCACAAACCTGACTCTCCCAGTTGCAGATGTTAATTGATTGTATGGGTCTTTACCTGGAGCCCAGGGTGCCGTGGGGTGGAAAAACACTAGGAGACCTGGCCCCCAATAGCAGATGAAAACCTGGCAAAGACTGGGAGGCCCAGGCCTCTCTCCACCCCACCATGCCCAGGTTCACTTACCTTTGTGTTGTTCTGAAGCTGCTGACAAGTGTGCCAACAAGGCCCCTGCACACCATCCTACAACTGGGCTCCATTCTTGTGATCATTCAGAATAAGTTTTCTTCAAATCATATGACTTAGACGTCTTCTGAATGATCATGAGAATGATTGCATTCTCTAAGTTAAAAGGCTAGAAAGCTATTGAATGCAATTACTTTTATATTTATTTTTATTTGGAAGGCCCTTTCTCCAAATTGCCCACTTGCAGGATGGCATTGTTCATAAATGTTCTTGATGGTATCAACTATTGATATGGGGGAAGAGGGAAAAGAAAAAACTAATATTAAATTTGTATGTTTGTTACCTTTTTGCTATCAGTTTTTGTTTGCTGCTTTGTTGTTTTTTGCTCTTCACACATTCCATGATGTGGTCAGTTAGAGTTTCCTTTGTGTCTTAATGCTATACTGCACTTCTTTTTATCCTGGTTTTGTTTAGATTGTGTGATCCTCAGCCAGCCGATGTAATAATTGATCCCATGTGTGGGACAGGTGCTATACCAATAGAGGTACTGCTCTCTCCCTGCTTCCCTGTCCTCAAGCATATTGTGTCTTTGTTATTTCTGAGTACCGGTAGATATGTATATCGGCAACTTCAATTTCCAGCCTTGAAGTTGAGATTACTACACCATATTAATCTTAGCAGCATGCAGAGGTCCTCTGGTATATTGGCAAAGCAGTAACTGTTCTGAAATATGCTTATTATAAAATGGGGAGGGGTATATAGCCATTTAAAACATACTGATGGAGGTTGTCGGAGCTTTGGATATATAACTTAAAAGGATGAGTGCAGCCTCTGGAAGAAGGCCTGGTGCAGCCAGCAGCTGCTTCACAAAAGGCCAGGCAGGGCACACCTCATCAGCAAGCACAGGAAGAAGATGGCAGAGGTTCAGCTAGGGATGGCAAGACTGGCAGGGCTAACAAGCACAAGACAACAGGGCCACCAGGAACAGCAGGCCAACAGAAGGCACCAGCATACAAGGCAGTCAATAGGAAAGAGATGGAGAGACAACGCTAATGTGGGGAATTGAAGGAAAAGCACTCTGTTAACAAGTCTCGAAAGGGAGGGACCAAGCCAAGAGTGCTTTGGAGTAGAGTGAGTCCTTGATTAACACCAGTGGGATTCAGTTAATTATGGCAACTAGGGTTTCCGGGATTGCCATCACTAAGCAATGCTGTCTCATGATATCACACTTTAAAATGCTTCGCTTAGCATTAGAAATTCCAGCCCAAATTGCCATCCTTACTTAAGGATGATACTGTATAGCCAGAAGGTCAGGAACATACAGAAGACTCTTACTCTTGATCTCAAAAACTCAAGAAATCTAACCAGTTAGGTTTATATTAAATATATATATATTACTTAATTATGGGTAGATTCTTTTGTAGACAGCAAAGAAATTGCTAAATTCACTGTTTCTCATTCACAGGGAGTTACTGTCTGGCCAAATTGTTATCATATTGCTGGGGATAACCATTCACAGGCTGTGAAGAAAACGGCAAATAATATCTCCTCTTTACTGAAGCAAACTGAAAGTAAAGAAAGGTAAGAATTAAGAATAAAAAAATAGCATAATCTCATATTTGTTTTTTTAAAACATCCAAATAATAGAAAGTATTTATCAGTTCACAATTGTGAATATGCGGGTCTAAGCAATGCTTTCTCCTTGAAATGATTTACTGCTGATGGGAATTTTTAATTTATAACAGCACTTCTACAGGAATACCCATAGATAGCATCCAGTGGGATAGCTGCAATCTCCCCCTGAGAACTGGCTCTGTGGATGTCATTGTAACAGATCTGCCATTTGGAAAAAGGTACAAATCCATACGTTTGTTTGGATGATTCTTCAGGGCTGGGAAGATTACTGATCAATGAATTACTATTCAAATATAAGATATTTTATGTTTTTTTTAGTTTCTTCCTCTGCCCTATTCATAAGAATGCAAAGACCTGCCAATAGAAACAGAACAACTGTGGCAAAAGAAAACAAAGGTAGTACCAATAGTAATAGGCATCGTGGGTCCAATCCCAAAACAACTGCAGCACCACTCAAACACCATTGGTATCAACAAATTCAAAAGTCAATCACAACAGCTAGGGTTACTCAAAACAGCTTACAACTTGCAAATATACTGTTGACACTATTAAACCTCAGCATCTGCCTATTCCAGGCCCTTGGGAAGGACACAATAGTGCATAAAAATTGCCAAATCCAGTCTGAAGATCTGATAGACTGTGTGACGAGCCATAAAATTGTATAAGAAATAAATGAAACTTACAACTGTTGAACTACACCTTTTTTCATCTTTATCTTCTTTCACTCATTCAGTCTTCCTTTACATATTTGTTTGATAATGCATGTTTAAAATACAGGTAGTCCTCAGCATACTTCAGCAACCATCAAAGGTACTGCAGTAGTGAACAGGAAGTACTTATGACAGTTCCTTCTAGTTCCAGCTATTGCAGTGTCCCCATTGTCAAGTGATTGTAATTGAAGCACTTGGTAATTGGATTGCAATTATGTTGTGTTCCACACTCATATGATCACCCATTTGTGATCTTCACTGCCAGCTTCCAACAAGCAAAGTTAATGGGGAAGCCAGCAAGAAGTTGCAAATGGAGATCAGGTGACTATGGTACACTGTTACCATACGATATTCACCTAATGACAGCAACTGGGACTGCCAGAGCTGCCATCATGAGTTGGTGTGATCACCTGACTGTACAATTTCGTTACTTAATGATGGAGTTCCTGATCCCAATTGCTGTTGGTAAGTAAGGAATACCAGTACTTTACACATGCTTTGTATTGGTCACCCACTGTTCTGTCAAAAACCACATTTATTCAGTAACAAAATGTTATTAGTCTTTTCTCTTTGTTTTATCAAATGCACTTCTTAAGCAACCCAAAGTGGGTGGGCACATTGCCCAAACTCATTACATTTACTAACTTCCTAATTGGTAAGATGCAGGGAAATTTATTTATTTTAGCAATTTGTTTGGCTGCCTATCTTAAAAAAGTGACTGAGCAACGAGAAGGATTAAAAAATACAATTTAACAACTATAAATAGAATCCAGCTCATAAAAAAATATATTAACTATTCTACTCAAGATATATAGAACATTGTATGGATCCAAATGCAGAAAACTTCTAATTTGAAAATAGATAATTTATTATACATATATCTTAAATTCAGATTTATCATTTTCAAATCATCAAAGTAGTTCTTGATTTTTTTACCATAATTTAGCCTGGAATTAGCTGTCCAGAATCAATTCAATAGTGATATAAATGATATATAAATTTAATTAATTAATTGAAATTATTTGTTAAATTATAAATTTATATAAGTTTTTGTAGTTGTGAGTCAAGAGATCTCATTACCAGACTCGATTTTTTGACATTTTTGGCTGCGGTCATTAAGTGAACACCACAATCATTAAAAAAATATATTTTAAGCAGTACTTTTTATTTCCTAAAAACTAAACATCAGAAACAAGCAAAAAACATTGAAAATTTCAATCACTTGCCTGTGCGATGGTTCAGGTGGCCATAAAGGTGAGCTGGTTGCCATGCACCCACAGTACAATCACATGATTGCAGAGAGCGGGTTGCTTCTTCAAAATCTGGTCCAAAGTAGTTTTTGGAAGTCTTTTGGAACTTTGGTGATTAAACAACCAGCCATAAGTCAAGGACATAAGTCAAGGACTTGTATTCATTCTTTACTAATTAAAATAGTTCAATGTTTATTTAAGATTTTTATTTTCTTCCATCTTGAAACTGATTGTACATGATTAAAAGTCATTGGAAGTGTATAGCCCATTACTGTAGAAATATGTAACAGCATGAAAGTACTATTTATAATTAGCTTAAGTGAGAATAAAAACTGGAGAAATAGTACAACTTCCTGGCTTCTTACAGTTTCTCATTCTAATTTAAATTGTTACAATATTCATGACTTACCATTGCTGGACAGCTATTAATATGAAGACAAAAGTAACGACGTGAATACTTCTAAAGTTACTCACTTTCTACTAATAATCAATTTCACTGTAGGATGGGTTCCAAGAAGAAGAATTGGAATCTCTACCCCTCTAGCCTTATGGAGATGGCCCGAATTTGTAGACCAAAGACTGGGAGAGCTGTGCTGTTGACTGAAGATAGAAAATGCTTTGCCAAGGTAGGCATGGATTACTTGCCTATGATAGTAGTGTGTTATCTTCAAAGCAATTCTTACATAGGGCATAGTAGAGCATACAATCGGCATAGGTTAGTCCTGATGGCACAGTGGTTAAGTGTAGCATTGCAGGCAAATTCTGCCCACAGTGTGGAATTAGATCCTAATGGGATTCAGGGTTTTTCCAAGCCTTCCATCCTTCCAAGATTGATAAAACTAAGACCCAAATTGTTGGGGGTAATATGCAAATAATGTTAACACTGTAAACTACCCAGTGAATGCTGTAAAGCACTATGGGGAAGTGTATAAACTTAAATGCTATTGCTGTATTGCAGTAATTTTTGGTGTCTGTATCCCACATTCTGGGAACAAGCCCAATTCTACATTAGAAAAGGTAGATAACAAGTCACATTTATTTTGCCCAGGATAAATTGCAGCTTGTATGTGAGGAATTGTAAGCTGGATAAATTTTTCAAGGGGACCTTAAAAAGCACCTCCAATTATATTTGTTTCATTATAATTCTTCCCATTTCTTTGCATTAGCTAAGTTAAGATATAAGTTAATAGCAGTAACTCTTATATTACTAACTTGGTTAGCAAAAGTACTGGTGGGCTGTATAGATGAAAAGAATAACATAATTTTATTCAGGTTACCCTCTAATGAATATCTTTGCTTATATACTAAAAGGCACCTTCAAAGAATGCTTATTCCATTCTTTCTCCATTCCCTTCTCCCTTTTTCCTTAGAAAATTGTAATCTGTATAATTCTGGATTTTGAAAATGTTCCTCAAAATTAGGTTCCTAAAAGAAACCAAAGCAGCTTTTTAACTTGTTGACTGCTTTCCTATTATATATCTATTTGGTGATTAAAAATAATGAAAATTTCAGCTCAGGATTGCAATAAGACTTTGCCTTTAGGCATTTATTTACCAGATGATTTGCTAATCTTTGTTTCAATTTTTTTTTTTTTGAAATGTTTTGCATTTCAGGCACTGTCAAAAATGGGGCACCTGTGGCAAAAGTCTCACACAATCTGGGTGAATGTTGGAGGCCTCTGTGCTGCTGTATATCTCCTGAAACGCACCTCAGAAATAATTGAGCAGAGAAAATCATATTGGTAACATTTTAGGCAGGCCTAACACTCTTTCATAATCTAATAGCTTTACTTGAGATTCCAGATTGGCCAGTGTTTCAAAATTAAGCGAGTTCAGCAAAACGAACTACTGAGTAAACATACTGTGCCAAATCCAGCTTGAAGCTCTTGAAGGCACTTAAATAGGAAAATGTAGTAAGTTGATAAAGCTTGCAGTTTCACTATCAGCCTGAAAATGACAGTTACTGTACAAAAGTGCAAATTCTTTAATATTCATAAAGCAAGCTACCCAGTTTGGTTGAAAGGGTTAATAATAGGAATTTTAGAAGAGATACTTCAAAATATAGTGTTAGTTGTTTTCTTTAATATTGTTCAGTTTAGAGTTTCTTTAGGTAAGGGAGTATATATTTTGCCACTGCAGAATTGCCTCCATTTTATTTGGCATCCAAAATAATGGTAACAAAGTTAGTACAGTTTTACAAACTTTATTGCCAAAGTAGGGACAATAATGTTAATACAGTTTTACTAAGTTTTGTAAGTTCTGAATTACACTGGGATCTCACTAGTGTTGTTTCCTTATCTGCTGTCTCAATGTAAAAGTTAAATCTTTTGTTTACTGTCATATGCTTGTTATAGCTCTAACTGAAAGGTGTTGTGTAAGTCTTTATATCTTTCCTTTGCCATTGTTTTAATTCAGTTTTCAAGCTTAAAAATACAGGAATAAACATATGTATTGTTGATTGGAACTTGCAGGATACATGAGAATATAAGTTAATTTTAACCTGAAAATAATAGCTAAAGAATGTGCTTAGTAGCTGAAGGATAGTAACTTGTAATGATTCTTAAACATGGTCCAAATTAACAAGATCTATTACAATAAATATACATCCACCATCAGCTTGTTACTCTATTCTCTGGCTTCTCAAATTAGTTGTTGATATTCACTGACTTCTAACATAATTTTTCCTGTATATAATAAAATTTTTACCAGGATTATCTGTCCTTTGTTTTCTTGGTGTTTATTTTCACACATATTAAACAACCCAAGCAGTTTATTGTAAGGTAGGTTATTTAGGTATAATTGTTCATATTTAACACCATAATTCAGAGAAAATCAGAAACCATCATTCATATTTACAATTATATTTGTTCTGTTTAATTTATAACGAAGTTTAAAGCCTGTATATTCAGTCTCTTAAATATTAAATAAATCCTTGAATAATAAATATTATATTCTAATGAAGTATTTTTGAGAAAAGCAGACGTAGAATCAGTTTTGATTCTTGCTCTGGCCCGTTATAAATCAACCTTTCATAAATGAAGAACTTATCTAATTAAACATCTGTTTTGTAAGTAAAGAATTTTGAAACTAGATGCGATTGGGCTCTTTTTAATTAGTGATATCTCAATTGCTTGCTACTTATAACTTTAAACCTAATCCTTTGACCTGATTAAGGGATATTCTTAGTTTTGAATACTATAAAGACATCTGGCAATTCCTATAGAAAATACAGCTAGCATAAATTTTGAACCATCATTTCTTCCAGAGACATCATATCTTTCAAAGAATGCTGAGGCACCACTTTATTATAGACAGGTAGCAAGAAAATACTTTTAGGATCTAACTGCACCCATAAGAGCTAAGTCCCAGGAGCTAATATGTGTTTATATCTTGTTTTGCTGGATATTTAGATATTTATTAGATTTATATCCCTTTTCTTTTGCTCCTCAAGAACAACCTTAAGGTAGACTAGGCTTGCAGTCATTGGCACCTGAAGCCGTTCCATTGCACTCAGGGAGCTTCCATAGCTAAAAGTGAGTTGAATCTGGGAGTCCAATGTCACAGGCACATGCTAAAAAGTTGCCTTGAATGCATTTTCATCTAGTATTATGCTTCATACTCAACAAGGAAAGGTGGCTCTTAATATTATGCAGCCTTTGGTGTTGTAAAACAAGCTTCCATCTGCGTAAGTGAGGTGAAGAATTTCCTTGTAAAATGGTTATCTCAGAATTGCAAAAGGAATGAGATTTTTTTTTTTTTTTGATGTAGGCTTAAGTTAAACTTTTTTGAAAGTAAACTGACCCAACTCACTTCCTTGATGTTAAAATTTTCAGTTAAGAATTTTGTTGAATTATAAAAATGTTTCAAGAACTCACAGCTTGGGAGAAAAAGACCTTGAAAAGTTCCTTATTTTGCTCCACTTTCCACAGCCATTTCTTTCCTCAGAAATGGCTCTCCCTCCTCCATCATAATTTAATGCTGCATATTCCTGTTGCTATCAATATTAACCCATTATTAAAACACTGTATCATTGTTGGGCCAGTTCACACTGTCATAATGTTAATCACACAATCCATGCAGTATTAAGAAACATTTATTTTTAACCATTAGCAAGGACAATGACAGTGCACAGCATAAAAGGGGGAAGATGGCTGAAGAGAAAGAGGAGTGATTGAATTGACGTCTGGCCTGGAACCTCAACAGTTTTTTCATGTAGGAATAGGATTCTCAAAATAGCAACAGTGATAGCAAAGAAGCCCCTCTTCTGCAATTAGCTCTTTACATAAAAAAGCCCATTCTGTACTGAAAGCTACTTTTGAAGCCCTTTGTTTCAGTTACTTACATTATGGCTTTGGCTTTAGTTGAAAAGGGGGGGAAATAAGAGTACCATTTTTACTCTGCAATACAACCTAGACAGTGGATACCATGTGATCATCGGAGGATATTTTGGTCCCAGAGTAGAGTGAGTTTTATTTTCAAAATATATGTCAATAACTAGACAAGTGTGATACAAGTAAATAGGTGCAAATAATTCTGGTGTTGGGATATATACTGATAGATGAAAATTCCATTGTCTTTCGTGACCTGTGCTCACATTCTCATTTTTGTGTATTGGGATTACAGGTCATTTGACATAATCAAATGTATCTCTATATCTGGCAGCAAGTTTAATTATTTTATTATCAGTTGTTACAAATGCTTTATGCACTTTTGTAACTCACCTGGAAAACACTACTTGTGAGGTGGATTTTAAAAATTATGAAGATACGAACAAGGCAATTGTTAGGGATACACCCTAGCAAGGATCTGCAGGGCAGGCAGGCAGGCAGGCAAAATATGTGAGATAAGTGTTGTGTAGCTTATACTCAGTAAAAGCAGATACAGTGCCAATTAAAGTAGTTTTATTCCAGCAAGAGTTAAAGCATAGTCAAAACAGTCCATATTTCATACACTTAGTTCAGTCCGTCCAGGGAGTATTCATTTGCAAATTCCAATGTCGAAAATGGTCAGTACACTTACAAAATAACAGTCCGGTGATTTATCTCTTCGCAGTAGAGAGAGATATGCAACAAACTCAGAAACTCCTCTCTTCCGTCTGCAACTCCAGTAATTGCCAGCAAAGCGTCAGAGAATCGTCAACGTCTCATCAGCATCTCTTGCTCCCTCTTATGGTGTTTTCACACCACACCCAAAATACATGCTTTGCAGTTAAAGTAACACACACTTTAAACTAAGAATCATAGCTTATATATATATTATCTTACCCAAACTAGTTAGGTGACCAATGTTATACCTAACAGCAATAATGAATTTATTTTCATCAAAGGAGAATAAAGTAATAGCCACCAGTAAATTTTCGAAGCACTTTAAAATATGTAAATTAAAATACCTTTTGGAACTAACCAGATGGTCTATAACAAGTGCTGGGATTTTTTTAAAACGTCTCTGATCATTGATTCCCACAGTTTATTAATTCAAATCTCAGCCAAATGATATTCTCTTAGTATTAACCATTTTACTAGAAGATAATAATGTATCTTTCAAGCAATTGTTGCAAAACAGCCATACAACTAGTCATACGATTTTTCCCCTCTCAAAGCGAACATCAGCCTACCACACGTCCCTCCAAAACATCCGAACTGCGCAAGCGCTTACGCGTCCTTCACGTCTAAGGCACGCGATTTCCGCAAAACAATGGCTGCCGGGGATGCGCATGCGTGGAACGGCGGGGGTTTATTTCTCCGCAAAATAATGGCTGCTTGCGTGCGCGGCTGTCCGCGCGCGTAAAACTTCCCCGATTTGGGTCGCGGGAGGCACCGGGACCGGAGGCGCTTAGGATGCCGCAGAAACCTGGGGAGGAGGAGGAGGAGGAACGAGAACGGGAGGACGCTGCTCGGCGTCTGTGCTCGGTAAACACGCGGGAGCCTTGCCAAGTTATTTTCTGCAACCGCACCCCCCGCTTGGTGAGCCCAGTCTGGCTGGACTTCGACGGGAAGCCGCGCCCCTATCCCACCCTGAACCCGGGCACCGGCCGCCGGATGTACAGCTACCTGGGTGGGTAGTTTGCCGAGGGGGCGCTTCGGGCGTTTAACGCTTTGCGGTCGTTTTAATGGACGCGGTGCTACGTGCAGATCGCCGCCTTTCCGCTTTCGGGTTGTAATCCCTTTGCAAAAAGGGGCTAATGTTGCAAAATGTTCATCTGGGAAACCCTTCCATTTCCTGGAGCCCCGAGAGGCAGCTAAAAAGAAGGAGGCGACTGGTTCTGCAAGAAACCGTGGGGTGATGCTGAAGTCATGAGGTCTGCAGGCTTAGCCTTTGAACGGGAAGGTCTTGTTAAACAAGCTAGCCTTTGGGTGACTTCAGACTGCATATAAAAACGCGGGGGGAGAAAACAATGCGTTGTATCTGCTGAAAAGCTTAGAAAAAGTAGTCTTCGGCTTTTGCAATGATACTGAACGTGTCTTAATGGTTGCTAGAGCCCTGACTTGGTGGATTCCGCCCCCCCCCCTTTTTTTAAATCTTTCCCTCCTGCGTTGTGAAGAAAATACCGCTTTTTTCCTCCCTAGGTCTTTTTTTTTGAGTAGATGTTTCTCCTTTTAGGAGAGAAGTGGTAGAGCTCCCCTCAATTTCACCTTTTTTAAAAAAATGTCAGGAAAACTACAAATGCAGTTTCATTTGTAGTTGCCAGAACAAACTGAGAATGCCAAGGCGCATTTCTGAGCCCAAGGAATGGTGGCTGTTCCTGCACTGGGTAAGCAGGAAAGCCCTATGAATGCATATTCAAGGGACTGATTCTGTAAAATATCTTTATTATAAAGATATGTGCATGTGTGTGTGTTCTTATATTTCAATGTAAATAAAAACATTATCTGGACTGCTTGCAGCATCAAAACCAGTAAAACTAATAACTAAAACAGAATAAAAACACAAGTAGCATGCAGTATTTTATTAAAAATGGAAAGACCTGGGAAATTGAAGGAACAAACCCTGAGGTACTAATAGATAACGGTTAGATTAGCTGCCAAACAAATCACAGCCCTGTGAAGAAGGCAAGTACAAGCCACTTCTGAAAATGCTGGCAAGAAACTGCAGGGATTTGTCTAGTCAAGCATGATTTGAAAGAACACACTCACAAATATTAACTCTATCTGCACAGTTACTTGTGTATCACTCTAGTTCTGACAATCCTCTCATTATACTGGTAATTGTCTCACATTCCATAGAAGTCTTAATCATTGTGGATATTGCTAAACCTGATAAATTACATTTCCTTCCAGCAATCTTCATATCTATAAAAATATGTGGCTTTTCAATATATGTATATGACTTGCTAGCAGATACTTTATTTTTCCTTTTCTAGAACATCTTTGGTTATTCAGAGATGCCAAATCAGATGATAGTCTCCTTGTCAACCAGACAGAGCTGTTTGTAGCTACTCGCAATATAAATGGACAACCCATACTTGCAAATATTACATTGCCAGGTAAAGTTAGCAGTGAATATCTGAAATAAGATTGATTACAGTATAATTGTATTCTGTTGTATGATGAAAAACAATGCAATTACTAAATAGCAGTTTGGTTCTCTTCTTTTTGTCTGAAATAAACAACAACTGATGTGTCATTTTGAGGATCATATCAGCTGCACCATACCTTTTTAGTCTTCCTTTCCTTCTCATCTTTTTCCTTCTTCTTTCATGTATTTCTTGTTCAGTCCTTTTTTATTCTCTTTGTATGACGAAACCACCCCAGTGTGCTACTTTGGATTCAGTAAACACTCAGCATTTATTTACACTCCCATCTTTTCTTGTTTTACTAGATACAGTTCTTAAGCATCTCATTTCCACTTCATTCAATTTTTATGTTTTCTCCTGACATATTCAGCTTTCACTTCCAAATATCGAAGTGGGCAAAACAGCCCTTTTACACATACATAGCCTTTTCATTTCTTTCAACAAACATCACTGCAAATCTAGTAGATAAATATTGATTCTCAAGCAGTTTCTATAATTATTGCTGTTTCCCTTTTTTTAAGGCTAATTTATCATGGAGGGCCATGACTTTTGTTTTGATAGCTAATAAGAATATTTTATCTTTAAACTCGTTTCATATTAGTTTTGAGTATCTTCAGCCAAACATTAAAAGTCCATTCTTCTCTCAATAGTGTTCACTCTGAAAGAAAGATGTCTGCAAGTTATCCGCACATTAGTGAACCCAGGAAACTACAGGGAATTAGACATTGTTCGTTCATTATATGAAGATCTAGAAGATTATCCAGACATTAGGAAGGATCTTCAGCGGCTTTCTATGGAAAGGCATAACCGGCTGAGGAATGGAATCTCTGATCGACATGAGGAGTCTTAAATGAGAAAGCTACTTGGGCTAATAAACTGCTATGTACAAGAGGTATTAACTATATTTTATGAATGGAAAAGATGACATTGACTTTCCATTGTATGTTACTTAACTTGTTTGGTTTAGCCTGTGTAGGTTATATGTTGACAGCTATAGGCAAAGACAAGTAAAAATGCCACCAGGCCATTGCTAAAAACACTTCAGGAAAACACAAAACATTAGGGAAGATATGGAACTTTATTTAGATATCATACAGGAGAAGATGAAGTGTTTCCAAAGCTGTTTTCTGGTGGCTCTTCACATATTTCAACTACTGTTTTATTTTTATTTTATTGTAAAAACTGAACTGTGAACAAAATAATCCTCATATTTAAGAGTAAATTACTATTAAATGTTTCACCCCTCTATATCTTACAAATTGATTTTGAGGGACAAGAACATTAGGTTGTCTTTTATTATTCTTACGTTTCCTGTAGATTATTGTTATTGCTGCAGATACCTGACATAAGTAGAAAAAGATGGAAAATTCTGTGAATGAACGTAATGAAGTAATGAATGTTACTTCTGTTAAAGCAGGGAGTAAGCATTTTCTTAGCTAGTATTCTTCCCATTGCCACTAGCCCTAAAATCTGACAGCTATATGGCAGACATAGTTTTATGCTAAATCACAATTTAACCCTGGTTCAAGTGTCACTATAGTAGTAAAAAGTGAATGAAATAAATATGAAAATAATAACCTCTTTGGTGCTCCAGCCAGAAGATCATGACCAGGTATTTCCTAAACAATAGGAATAAAAGTTCTTGAATTTCCTATGCTTCCTCAGTTCATTGCACTACAGGTTGCCCTTGATTTATAACTTCATTTAATAATAGTCCAGAATTACAATGGCCTTGGAAAGGTTCTTTGCAGTCCTTAAAGCACTTCTGGCCTTTGCATAACACTGCATCACCACCCTGCAGTCATGTGATCGTGATCTGGATGCTTGGCAACCTGTTCACATTTATGACCAGGTTATTGTCAAATGCCTTGCGATCACATGATTGGCATTTGCAATCTTCTCTGCCGGCTTTTCTAGAAAATCAGTGGGAAAGCTAGGGGGAAGGTTTGCAAGCTGCTGCCATTCTTATCTCTGGGAGCTGGCTGAAAGAGCTGCCTCCCAAGGGAAGCTGAACCCTTTCGGAAAGATGCAGAAATGGAGCTAAAATCCTGAAGATTTCAGCTCAGTTCCTGCACCCTGTCAAAAGAGTTTCCTTTTGTGTACAGAGGGGAGCTGAACTCCTTTCAGCCAGCCTCCAGAGACAAGAGGGAGCCGAAATCCAAGAGAATAGAGAATCAAAGTAGTAAGGAAAGAAGTGAGGACATAATGGGGGAAACCCAGTGCAGGCTATGCATGAGTGTCTCTAACTCAGGCTGCAAATCTTGCTTGGATTTTGTCAAGGAGGATTTTCAGCTCCTGACTAGAGCCTCTTTGGATTTCTTCCTCCGTCCTGAGGCACCCTGCGCTCCTTACCTGGGACTCCACTTAACTCACACAATTATTTAATGACTACAGTCAGATGTGTCAGGATTATAATCATTGAGCAAAACATCTTGTTTAATAACCGCTGCTCAATTCTAATCCAAATTGTGGTCGTAAGTAAAGACTACTGTATACCATATATCATGCATCCCTAAAACTCTAAATTTAAATAACTCTACAACATGCTGAGGAAGTGTTCAGCTGCTTTATAAAATATTTTTGTTTTGAGGTTTAGCAGGTGATACATGGAATCATTGTTGTCCAATTTTCCAGTCTCTTTTCTATATAGCTACTGAAAACTAATTTTCACAATTATTTTTATGTTATTTGTGTCAGAAAAGAGTGCTTTCACTATTTAATCTTAAACTTTCAAGATGGAATAATTGAGGTGAGAGCCAATGTTTAGATACCATTTTTCAAGTAAGGAATGTTTGTTAAATAATTGCATTCCAAAGTAGTTTCTAGTGTACTTCATTTGTGTAAATGACATGAACGTTGGGATCTGGAATTTTGTGTAAATAAGATATTCCTGTTTTAAACCAGACAGCAAAAATCGCAACATAAAACAGGAAGGTCTTTATGAAAATGAAGTCTATAGCAGCTCAGTTTTAGCAACTTAAATATTTAGTTCTGTACTTGAGTTCTTAGAAGAAAACATGTTAATGTGAAATTGGTCACATCTTTACTTTTGTGTAATTCTATGTTTATTTGATATAGAGTGATAATAGTTGTCCAGGCTGGCCTATTTGACTTCTATTTCTGAATTGTTAAGAATTACTTTTAATGTATATTTGATTATTTCTCAGCATTCCATATAATGCAGTTTATCTTTTTAAAAAAAAAAAATCCTTGAAAATATTAAAGCAGCTTGTTAATTGGATCTGTTTTCTTTTCTCTTCTGCCCCTTCAGTTTGTATAAAATGTAAAATATAGACTATGTTAATGCACACTAAGCCATTGTTTATAAAATTCATTAGCTGGATATGTATCGATGGTAAGCCACAAACAGACATATCACATTTTGTCTTGCCACATTATATGAAGCCAAGCATAATGTTACTTTGGCTAGCTTCCTGCTGGATTCCTAAGTAATGCAGGAAAGCAATTGTAAGAAAAAATGCCCCCACACTAAGAAGCACAATGAGCTAATTGGCAGTCTTTTCCTTTTAATGCCTGCAGGTGTCTCAGGGCGATGCTTACTTTTTTGGACAAAGTACATTTCTTAGTAGTGTTTGGCTGGGGATCTGATACACATATGCATGTCTCCATTTGTAAAATGCGATTAGATCTCCTTTTTAAACTCCTTTTGAAGCAATGCAGCTGAATAGACCCAGATGTCACAATGGTTACTCTAAGTAGCACTGTGTACTTACATGAAATAAATAACTTTTTAGATATATATTTAATTGGTAATGCTTTACAATAAGGATGGGCAATATGTGATAAAGCTGAAGTGACCACATTTTGCTTTGATGCCTGGCTCCTCTCTTAGTTTGCAATAGTGGTTCCAAAAGGTCTCTCGGAATTCATGAGTGCCAGTGGATGTTATCATCTTAAAGATCTCTTAAATGTGGAGCTAGTTATCAAAAACACTTTGGAATGTCCAAGCGTGGCAACTTTAAGACTTGTGGACTTCAACTCTCAGAATTCCTCAGCCAGCCATGAAATCCTCAGGTCTTAAAGTTTCCCAAGGTTGGACACCCCTGTTTTTAGGCCCAGCATCTATCAGATACCAAAGTTATATCAGAGATATATAGGATTATACCTGTATTGGAGGTGGGGGGCGGTGCACAACTTTGGAACTTTGAGAGCATGTTCTGGCCATGCTCCTAAAATGCTCATGACCAGCATGGCCACCAGTAAAAAAAACCACCCAATTATTAAAAGCCAAAGGAAAATCTATTCCCTCCCATGCTCCCTAGTCGCTTTCTCTCCACTTTCATTAAAGGAGTCCTAAAAAGTGAAAAGGGGAGCTGGGAGTCTTATGTATTGACAGGCATGGGGGTAGATCAGTACCCATCCTTTGTAATGACATTATATCCAGAGGCATGCATCTAAATCATGTTGGCTTCCATAGTGTCTTTTCACCTTGATTTTAAGTATGACAATGAAAGGCAGAAGCAATGTATAGAGTTTTAGCCATTGTTTTAAAGTTTTAAAATATTTAATGCTATTAATAATTTGTAATCTTATATGAGCTACACAAATGAGAACAAGATTATATTATTATTACAATGGCCTTTTTTTTTTTTGCTTTCTATGTACGTGCTTGTTTTACCATTGCTCCTACAAATTAGCTTTAGACACTGCACTTGAGAAATTGTTACAATAATAAACATTTTCCTAGAGTTTGTTATAGATTCTTGCTGGGTGGGTGAGGGAGGCTGGGGGGGCAGAATAGACATTCTGCTATATTGTGAATAATATCAAAAAAGGAACAACTCAGCTGGCATATAAATTTCCTAAGGCTGCGTTCTGACGCAATTCCCCCAAAACAACAAACCCTCTGTAGTTGAAGCAATGATTCCTTTATTAGGAGTGCCAGCAGCTCCGGCAAAAAGTTTCTCTTTCACCTTAGGCCAGTGGTGGCTAACCTTTTTGGGTTCCTGTGCCAAAAATTGCATGTGCGCTTGCATGCTCACATGCCAGCACCCAGAAGTCAATGCGCGTGCACCCCCCACACCTCCTGCACAGGTGCGCATGGACCCCCTGCACGTGGCATGTGTATGTGCATGCGCAAACACCCCCCCGCACCATGCATGCCTGTGCATCTCCCAAGCACACACACCTGTATTTGCACGCCAGATACCCCACAATCAGCTGTCAGGCGGATTGAATTCTTTAGAGCAGGGGTTCCCAACTTGGGGTGCGAGACAATATTCCAGGGGGTGCGAGAAAAGTCCAGGTAAATAATAGGATATTGGCTATATGTTGTCATTTTATTTATTATTTATTTCAGGGGGTGCGAGGTTCGAGTGAAATTTCTTTGGGGTGCAGGGCAAAAAAAAGGTTGGGAATGCCAACATTTCTGCATGCACCCTGGGACATAGAACAACAGGATCCTAGAAATCCCAGGATTTCCATCCAATCTTCTTGTTGGGTTTCAAAACATTTTGGATTACCAATTCAGACTCTCCTATCTCCTCGTGACTTGCTAATTGAGGACAACTGTGGGATGTCTAGTCTGATACTTCTTGCAAATGTTCAAGCACGAACACTTAACTGATTCCTGCTGGCCCTACCTCCTCTATTGCCAAACATTTAAAATAAAATGCATACAGTAGGAGTTCTAAGCCATAAAATGGTGGCCATCAGTCACCATTGGCTTTCCAAAAGAATTTGGTTTTCAAGAATTTCTGGAAAGCCGAAACATTTTTTGCAGTGCAGTATGGAATATGCAAGATGGCTGTGAAAACTCCTTGCAGGGACTGTCCAAAAGGAACTTTTTGAATTTCTTAACATACTATTGTTTGTGGTTTTTTGGGTGAAGTGGGAATGGATATGAGTTTTGTGTCCTTCTAAGAGGCAAAGATACCACCAGATGTCCTGATTGCAATGAAAGTCATGCTATTGGTTCCTGTAATACCAGCCCAAGGAGCGAAGACTGACAATTCCTAGAGCTGAAAAATATTTTTGAAAATGTACAGCTGGAAGAGTTTGCAATCTAGCAGATTGGCTGCTAATATCTACTGAATTCTTATCTTTAAGAATGCTGGTACTTCACCTGTCATTATGAACCATCCATAGCTTTTAGGGTAAACAACTGGTGGCTTCTCATTGTGCTCCTCTGACAGCTTGCAGAACACAATCTTCAGCTCCCTGAACTTGTCCTGGTTACCCATCCCAAGAAAGTTCTGCTCTGCAACTTCCATGCTATCTTCTGTTACAGGCAGCTGAGCTGCTGCCTTTGATCAACATCTCTACCATTTTAAATGCTAAGACCAGGCTTAGTATTTAAGATGGTAACATTTAAGACTTCCACCTTATCTTGATGCACCCCAGCAAGGGCAGCCATACTTGCTTGGATTTGAGCATAATAAGAGGCTATGGGCATAAAGTCATTCCATGTCAGAAATCAAGGCTCATTGATAACTCATTTAGCAGAGAACAGGACCATCACTGCAACCAGAGGCACAGGAACACCCCCGGCAGCAAGGAAATATATTTAGACTATCCAGGAATAATTTCTCCTCTGCCCTCCCCCCCAAAAAACCCACTGTCCCCACTTCTGCACACTACAATTTCACCTGACTGCTCCATTTTGTAGCTGGGTTTCTTACTGCTGTCACAGTGAAGATCATTGTCAGTAATCCTGCCATTAAAAAAAAAATGGGAAGAATACCAATACTCACCAAGCAACAACCTACTGAGCAATGATACATCCAGAGTCATTTGTTGAAATGGACTGTTATAGAGATCAATTAAAATTTTGAATAGTAATTGGCGGGTGTTTTTGTGGGCAGAAGAAAATCTTAGCCAAGAAAGTCACCAGTGGCTGCTGTATGGGAGAGCAAGAGGTCTAGTCCAATTTCAGATGCAAAGTAAGGACGCTGCATAATGGCAGCAGAATTTAGGTTGACACAATTTCCTCTTGGAGGAAAGAACAGCTCCACTTCCCTTTTTTGCTCACCACTAACGTGAAAATATTACATCTAAAACATTTTTGCCTGCCACAGATGGAAGCGAGGGGTGCAATATCCTTGTTGTGAACATAGCAGGGCTACATAAATTTGCATAGGTAGTTGTCAACCATCAATAAACTTAACCCTAATCCATGGAGGCGGAAAGAAGCATGACACATCATAAGCAGATATGGTTGATTGACGTACAAAACTCACTGGGGTCAAAAAGGTATAAGAGCCAAAACCTCATTAAAATACCCCATGGGTGAGGTCTAAATCTTTCGGTGATATTTTTCCATCTGTTAGAAGAAAATTCTTGGTCTGTTCTGAACTGGGTCAATGAGTACAGGATGCCTTCTTGAAATAGAGGTAGAATTTATTCCACAGAAATGCAAACGCTAAGCAGTTGAAGGTGGCCACGTTTTGAAAAGGAAGGTTTGGAAATATTGATAGACAAGGTTAGGCTTTGTTAGTACAGCATGCAAATATAATTTGCTTGGATGGAGGGCTGAGCTGAGTCTGGTGGGAAGGAAGTGTAGTTTCATCACCCCTTGGAGTGAGATAATCTTTGTATCTGTTTGTATAAGTTGGCTGTGGGCCCAGATCTGGGGAATCTTTAGTGTTTCTGTAAAGGATTTTGGTATCTTAAGGGGCTTTTGGTTTTTGTCTTGTTGACATAAGCTTATTTCCTTGTGTAAGAGGCTCTTAATAAATTAATATCAATAGGGTCTGAAAAGCTTAAGGATCTTTTTGTCTTACTGTTTAAGTTTAACTGATAGCTACAGGGATTGCTAGGATCAATCTGTGGTCTAGCTAGTAACTGTGTCTTAGACCTAGAGGCTTTCACCTTCTCACACTTCTATTTGCATAATTCAAAGAATTGGACACTTGAACTTATATATATATTTTTTAAAAAACCTTGCAGACTGATTCATCCTTACTGCCCTTGTTTCTCCATTTATCCAAGTGGAATGTAAGTGATGTTCAGGGCACGGAGAATTTTATTTAGAAATGTTAGGCGCCGGCCTGGGGCCAAAAATAGCCTTTTGCTCGCATCTCTCCCCCAAAAAAAAAGTATGGCCCTTTCCTGTAAGCGAAGCGTCGTCCGTCCCCGTCCCCCCATCTTCCCCAAATTCTGGCCGCCCGAAAGTGTTTACCCCTGCCCTCCGCGTTGCCACCTTTCCTTTCAATGCCTCGTTTCCTTTTCCCCGAAGTGACCTAGAAACGAGGCGATCAAGGCTCCCCTTGACGTTTTGCAACGCCCCACTTTGCTAAAAGGCAAAGACTCTTGCGTCACGTATAGCAACTGATGTCAGGAAGGGCGAAACCCGGGGAGCTCGGGGCGGAGCCGAGCCCTTTCAAGGCAGGGCAGTCTGAAAGCCGCGGTCCGAGCGGTGAGCTGAGTGGAAGCCGCGACTCCTCCTCGGACGGAGCTGTCGGGGTGCGGCAAGTTGGGGGAAGCGGCCTCGACTTTCTTAGCCTGCCGCTCTGAAGGCGAAGGCGAGTCCGGCGCTATTGCGGGGCCTCGCTCTCCGGGAAGAAAGCGCCAAGTTCACCTTCCCTTTCTCATCTGGACTGACAGCTCTTGTGAATGGTTAAAGGTAGAGAGACGGGAATTCCCAGGCCTGTGACGCAAGCGGAGAGCGAAATGGCTCAGCCGCCGCCGCCGCCGCCCTGTTCCATGGAGAGGTCCAGTCCCCCGTCTCCTTACCTCCACAACTTGCCCTCCTGGGTGCTGGAGGACTTTTGCCAGAAGATGGACTGCCTCAACGAGTACGACTGGATGCGCTTTGGTGAGCAAACCGAGTGGGTGTGGGAGAAGGGAGGGGATGTTGCTGTTTGGGTCTTCTGCTTAGGCAGCTGTACAGAATGAAGGTGAATGAATAGAATTAGAATTCCTTATTGGTTAAGTGTGCTTGGCCACACAAGGACTTTGTCAGAGTACATAATAATCTATAAGTGATAAATCATAGTCATAGTCATCATAAAAATACATCATAAATCATAAATCATAAGATACAACACTTACTGATAGTCACAGGATACTAAATAAGCAATCAACATAAATCATACTAGGAAACTAAATAAAACAATATAAATCGTAAAGATACAAGCAGCAAAGTTATAGTCATAAGTAGAAAATGAGATAGGTAATGGGAAAGATGAGAAGAATACTAGTAATGGCCTTACTAAATAGTTTGACAGTGTTGTGGGAATTAGTTGTTTAGCAGAGTGATGACATAGGGGAAAATTGTCCTTGTGTCTAGTTGTTCTGGTGAATACACAAAAGACACACACACACTTTAAAACTTCACAAAAGTACTGTATATCTTTGCTCTAATGAACTGAAATGTTAGGTCTTGCAAATTCTGGCAGTGTGCCCACCCCGCCATGCCAGAAAGAATTTAAACTGTCTTGGTAAAATAATGATAGAATTAAAATTAGAAATCTACTCAAATAAATGTCCCTGGGCATTTCTCAAGAAGATATGGCATCTGTGTAAAAGATCAGAATCATTTTGGAACTGCATTTCATATTTCGGCTTCTGTTTTGTTTTGTAATAAAAGAACTATCTCTTTTTTTAATGGAGATGATAAAAATTAATCTCATCTGTCAGTGAAAAATGCCTTAACAGTAAACTGATTTATGATTCCTTTAAGAGGCTTTGGTAGTTTAGCAAAAGGCATTTCTGTTGGAAGTTATTCACTTATTGTGACCTGTCCTTATTGCTTAACCCTTCTAATAAAAGGCTTTTTGTTACAGCTATACCTCTTCTTCCTTCTTTTGAAATAAAAAAGAGCTTAATGAAAGTGTGATCTTGGTGTCTCCATTTGTATGTTCTAGCTACAAGAGTCCTCAGAGGATATTTGGGTGTAAATTGTTATTTCAGTTTCCCCACATGGTTTTTCATTAACTGAGGAGTTTCAAGAGTTATGTCATACATAAGAAAGCCTGTGTCATCATTGGCTTTTTAGTTCATTCACAAATAATTATGAGTCACGATTTATGAACTGTTGGATTGCATTCCTGAAAAATGAAGAATAGTCTGCTGCGGAGTGATTTCCCATCAATGAGGAGTGGGGCAGCTCCTCTGTGTATGGTATTGCCTTGTGCAGGGGAAAGATGCCTCCAAGGTACACCTCCCCTCATGCCCTTATGCATGTTGAATCCAGAGGTGGTATTCAGCAGGTTCTGACCAGTTCTGGAGAACCAGTAGTGGAAATTTTGAGTAGTTCGGAGAACTGGCAAATACCACCTCTGATTGGCCCCGCCCCCATCTATTCTCTACTTCCCAAGTCCCAGCTGATTGGCTGGGTCTTCTTTTGTTGCCCTGCACAGGAGAACGGAGCTGGAAAGCAGGTTAGTGGGGTGGGGAGAGAATGGAGATTTTGCAGTATCTTTCCCCTGCCACGCCCACCAAACCACGCCCACAGAACCGGTAATGAAATTTTTTTAATCCCACCACTGAATCAGAGGTCAAACTGGCAGCCCAGAGGCTTTATGCGTCATGTGCAGGCCAAGCCCACCCCAGCTCCGCAAATGGGAAAAACATCACATGACAACATGACGTCGTGAGTTTGACACCTGTGTTATAAGTAGTTTAGGAGAAATGTTCCTTATCAGTATTAAATCCATCTTAATTCTGCATAGGATGTTGACCTATGCCATGCAAGCTACTGCATTTCAAGAAGCCAGGAACATGAAAATCTGGCACTCAGCTGGGCTTCACTTAGGTCTTGTCTCTGCGGCTGATGAGTGATTTTTCTAGCAAACAACTTGATGGCTGGACTTTATATGTAAAGTATGTCTTGTACTTTGTCTTACAATAAAAAGAGGACATCACCGGTGTGGCAGTCTGTCCTGTCGCCAAAACAGATAAAGCACTTACTCATTTGTCCAATGTTGTTTGGATACTTTCACTAAAGTTCCTACAACTGGAGTCCCTTTCTTCTCAAGCATTTGTCTGTATATAAACAAACAGAAGAGCCAAGACAGCTGGAGTTCTCTCTGGCTTCTCTTTTTCATTTCTCTGTTGCACTTGTGAAGAGAAATTGCCATGACATGCCTATCAATAGATGCCAGATGTTGTACTTCCTCAGCAGGATGGGGGGGCGGATGAGGCAGGGAAGCAGGGAAAAGTTAGAGTCTCAAGGGAGAAGCAAAACAGGTCGGTACAAATCTGAAAGGGGCAGATTTAAACAAACAGTGGGGGAAAGTGGGGGGAACCTTCTCTGCGTGGTGGTGGAGCCCAACTAGCTTTGGAGATGAAGAGAAAGTCCACTCCCATTTGGAACAGTAATAGCAAAACCAGCACTTCAGTGCTTGCTTTGGAATCACAGATTTATTTTCTGTTAATACTTCCTTTTGCTAGCAATTCAGGTTCCTTGCAGTTCAGATTGTAAATCTCAAGGTGTGCTTAAAAATAAATCTGTACTTCTAGTATTGAGGGAGGAGTTCACAGATAGTAAATCAAGGTTACCTTACAAATATGCTGAAGTTTCAGACTCTGGTTGGAGCTTAATTTTGCTGAAATTGATATTCTTCTCTGGCTTGGATTAATGTCTAGCAACACAAAAGTTCCTTTTGCTTACCCCCATTATTTTTTTAAACAAAATCTGTTGTCAGAAATGGCATGCCAATTCCTTGTAAGGGAAGCCTACTCAAAAGTCTGAGGACCAAAGGTTCTACCCCAACCCTCGCAGTGTGAGTTTTTGTTGCTATGTTGTTTACCGGGCTGCTTGCTGAAGCTGGAAACCATTTTAAGGGGCATGGTGACACAGCCTTAGGGAGCAAATCCATGATGATTAATCTCTACCTGTTTCCTTTTAGGGTTCCTCTTTAAGTTGCACCCCAAATTTGTAGCTTAAACAGTCTTTCCATTCTTAAAGGGGAAAAGACTGAATGAAAATCTTTCCAACTTTGTTTATCTGAGAACATGTATCTCATTGGTGGAATTCAGATGAAGCCAAATATACTGTACTTACTTAACATTTCTTTTTGTTTGTTTGTTTGTTTCCAGTATTCAAGCCTTGCCTTTTTTTTCCTTCCTGAAAGTTCATTTAAATTGTCCCCAGGAGAGGCTGTATGTTCTTTAAAAAGCTGACACATTGAATCCCAATGTGTAAGCAGTTACTTTCCTCATCACCTATGAGAAGAATTACCTCTAGATGAACAGCAGAATTTGATAGTTACTTGAATAATTGGAATAAAATTTACCTATTTCTTTAATACTCACTGGTGGGGCAAGACATATGGATGGATAGCTGGTCATTTGATGCTCCACTAATGTTCATAAATGATAGCAGAAAAAAATGAGGAAACATAGCAATTGACTTCTCAACCTTTTGGCAAAGCTGTTGTGATTGCAAAAGGCCAGTATAAAAAAGGGAATACAGTGCTGCATATGAGGTCCACCCCTGAAACAGCTTTTCTCTCTTCCAAGTTCTAGGGCATCAGCAATTTATAGCTTTTTCATGGAACAGTAAAATAGGGTGTTATAAGGGCAATGAAGAGACTTGCATAGAACTTTAGCCAACACTGTTTCCTTATAGTTGCCAGTCATCTGCTAAAAAGACAAGGAATTGTGGTGAGACCTCCATTGTCACTATTACCTATTACCTATAAATAGAATAATGTTAAGCAGAAGTAGGATAACACATACCTTTCCAGATTATATGATCCTCCAGTTCCCACCAATTTTAGCCAACGTCACCAGAGTTCAGGGAAGATGGATGTTCAAGTCCTACAAAATTTGAAGAGCTGCATGATTTTTTTCTAGACACCCACAGCATTAGTTGACATCTGTCCTCTTGCATGGCTTAAAGCAATATTATTCTGTTTTGTGTTGTACCTTCTGTACTGTTAATGTGCAGATCTGTGTCATCATGTAGACAATGTTGGTAATTGAATCAGCTAAAAATAAAATAAATTCAGATACCTAAACTATGCTATATGAAACTTTTCTTTTCAATCTAAGGAGCATCACCAAAGTAGATTTTAGGATCTGCGAATGTAGAAAATTATCACAGTCAAAACTATTCCCTGTGATCATAGTGAGAAACTTGATACATGTCAAATGTTGCTAAGATACAAATCCCAGATTTCCCCATGATCTGCCATCCTGGTTATAATTGAGATTTGTAGTACAGCAATATCTGAAGTAAGCTCTGGATTAAATTCTGAGGTAAAACCATGGGAGTTTCCATGTCTTTCAGATTCAACAAGTTCAACCAGGTGATAAATATGTGTGAAAGGAAAGTGACCTGTTAATCAAAATTGTCTTGTTTTGCTTTCAGCATCTCATGTGATAACTGACCAGACTGAGCTGAGAAAAATCAAATGCATGGAAAAAGCAGGAATTAGTATAACGAGAGAACTGATGTGGTGGTGGGGAGTGCGGCTTGCGACGGTCCAACAATTGTTGGAACTTCTGCAGGAATTGGAGTTCTATAGAGCAGCACAAGTGATTTCAGATTGTACGTACCTTCTGTCTTTTCTTGAGCTAGGCAAGTGAAAATATGCAAAGAGCAGAAAAGATATAAGAAGTGCTAAGCTAAATAAGGCCATCAGATGAGGTTTATACTCATTTATAATAACATGTTTCTGGTTGCTTCTGCCTCCCCCATATTTCTTGATACCTAGCCTTTTCTTCTTTAACCATCTCATTTCTCCACTGAATTATAGCCTGGCAGATTCCAGTGGTATGAAATTTCATTCTACTGCATTGTTTTCAACAAAAGGAACATTGAAGAAAAGATGGGAATTTCCTGAAAGATAATAGCATTTGCAGTTTCCCTGAGGTTACTGAATTCCTGTTATTTGCTTTGGAGAATTCAGATATTTATCTCAATGCAGCTTGTACTCATTGTAGAAGGCCATTTGTTTGCACCCAATGCCTTACCCAGAAACAAATGAAATACAGGTAGACCTCAACTTACGACCACAATTGATGTTGCTAAGTGAGACACTTTTAAAGTGAGTTTTGCCCCACTTTACGACTTTTTTTGCCACATTTTTAAAGTGAATCCCAGCAGTTGTTAAATTAGTAACACGGTTGTTTAATGAACCTGGTTTCCCCAGTGACTTTGCTTGTCAGAAATTTGCAAAAGGGGACCACGTGACTCCAGGATATTGCAACCATCATAAATGTGAGTCAGTTGTCAAGCATCCAAATGTAAATCACGTGACCATCCTGCAACGGTCGTAAGTGTGAAGAATGGTTGTGTCACTTTTTTCAGTGCCGTTGTAACTTGAATGGTCACTAAATAAACTGTTGTAAGTTGAGAACTACCTGTATAACTGAAAAAAATTAAAGGATTATTATGGAGGAGAAATAGATATTGAAATCTATATATTATTATAGATTGTTCTCATCGAGGCCTATCCGTACAAGTGTAAATGCAAGTATTTTGAGCAGAAAACCCATCTGAATTGAATGTGCAAGTCTCAATATCCTACTGCTCTGGCTCTACACATGTACAATTAGAAATTCTCTACCAATGTATTTTATATTTACAGGGAAGTCACACAACCATGATTCTGCCAGGTCTCTTTTCAAGTGCCCTGAACAGGAGAGTGACTTGCCACATCAGCATGGGACGAACAATAAAGAGAAAATAGGAAATGGGATGGAAGTATCACCATTATTACCAAACTTGACACAGATGCATAGAAGACAGAATGGTATGGTACAAAAAGCATTTAGACTTAAAAAAAAAACCCTTAAGTTTTGTTTAGTTAACAAAGAAAGGAAAGAAGTTGCTAATTGTATATGCAACATCTTATTTCTTAAATGTGCTATAGCAATAGCACTTAGACTTATATATACCACTTTATAGTGCTTTACAGCCCTCTCTAAGCGGTTTACAGAATCAGCATATTGCCCCCCCCCAACAATCTGGATCCTCATTTTACCCACCTCAGAAGGATAGAAGGCTGAGTCAACCTTGAGGCTGGTGAGATTCGATCTGCCAAATTGCAGGTAGCTGGCTGTCAGCAGAAGTATTTTGCAGTACTATCAAATGTAATGCTTTGTTTTCTTGATTCAATCAAAACAAATTAAACTCTTTTCCACACTAGAGGTTCATAGTTGTTGGGCTTATCTTGCATAACCATTACCACAAAAATGCATCTGTTTCCTAGGGTACAGGAGAGTGATTAGACTCATGCATTACATCACCTTGTGACTAATGCCACATAATTTGTTGAACTTTTCATAATGGCCTGGCTCATGCATAATATTAAGCAATGTCACACTTACGGCAATTTTCCTCATATTGGTATATGCCACATATATTGGATTTCAGTTCCCGTAAATTCTAGCATGACACATTGTCTATGGATTTATCTATTAATTAAAATTGTTTGCTGCCCATCTTGCCACAAAGTAAAGTGCAGGGGTGGGATTCTACTGGTTCAGCCTGGTTCTATAGAACTGGTAGTTCCGAAGAGCAGCTGACACCAAACTGATTCACTGCGATGATCTTTTGGTCATCTGTTTGGCCACCTGCCTGCCCTGGCTCTAGGCTTTCCTTTAGCCCCTGCTTTTTGCTCCCCAGCTGCTTTGCGCGGCACAGCTGAGTGCCGCTTGTCAGCTGGAGCAGGTGAATGCTTGCCAGACCCGGTAATTTTTAAGTAGTGCGCACATGCGCATTTGGCACGCACACATGTGAAGCGAACCGGTTGTTATGCCGTTAGGTCCCACCCCTGGTAAGGTGGCTTACAACATTAAATGGATAATTAAAATTTGAACTCCAGACATCTGGAAGACTCCAGGATGAGTGGATAAAGAAGTAAAGTCACCATTGAGTTGAACTCAACCTCTAATGACTATGTAAACAAATCCACAGGAGATCAATTTTCCTTACAATAATCTAAAAATGAATTTGCGATTTCTCTCTTCCAGGATGTTTCATCCAGTTCCCAGTGTAGTAGCCCTTTGTCTGAATAGTAACTAGATACATTCTTGCATTGCTTTGTCAAGATCAGTCACAATTGACTAGGATCTGCAACCCAAAATGCTAAAAGATTTGTAACTGTTTTAATTTTCTGAGTACAGATATTTGAAATGAAACAAATATTCCTCTCCTCTGACTCCAAAACTGCAGAAGTAGCCTCTAATGTATTTCATTTTGTTACTTTCAGATCCTCTTTTAAAAGTAGATTCAGACATGCCTTCTTTATCTCTGCCACCAACTTCCATGGACCTCCCACATTCTTTACATTCAAATTTCTCAGATTTCTCAAATGAAAAGGTAAAGAGTAGGAAAACTTACACTATTTTAAATTATTTTCTTTTCTTTTTTTTTTTTAAATAAACTTTATTAATTTTACTTTTTTAAAAAAAAAGACAACAACACAGCTATAAATTATATACAACAAAGAGACGCACCAGTCTTGGTGTAAGCCAAGAGGGAAAGAAAGGAAAGTTTGAGAGAACTTTGAAGAAGAAAAGAAGAAGAAAAGACCTTACTGACAGTCACAAAATATGGTTTTATTATAATTGTCTTTCCTACCTTTGTTTTCCCCACTTAAATTATTTTCTATGGATCATTTTTATTGCATTTAGCTAAAATACTCTGCAGTCAGTAAAGTATATTACTTAAGCATATAGATAGTAAAACATTATATTATACTAATTCATACTATTATACTAATAAGATATTAATTTGAAATATACAACAAGTTTTAAAAACTCTATTATCAGTATTATTGGCTATATTTTTATTGGTAAAAATAATTCTGTGCATAGTTAGCAACTATCTCCTTTAAATGTTTTGTTCAAATAAGATAAATATTTCATTAGAAATGAATTGTTTGATAGGGTTATTATGCAAGAGGCAAAGTAAAGCATAACAGTTAAGATGTTGGAGTTTAAGGCAGCTGCCAAATCCTGGATCCCAGCTTTTTTCAAGAGAAGCTAAGCAACAATATAACATCCCGTCCAAAATCTTGCAGTTCAGCTAAATTATCCTTTATTTGAGGCGGTAAATCCTACAAACAACATGGATCTGCATCTGGTATTAAAATGCCATTAATAAATAATTATCAGTTTGACACTCGTTAGATACACAAACTAAGCCAGTTAGTTGCCCAGTCTAATGTTATGAAAAACCATCCATATATTCAGGGTTGAATATATTTATCCCATTCTAGGAAGGAACATCCAAATATGCTGTATTCTGAAGATATACAATGTGAGAGTTATGAAACAATGCATATTAGCACCTGGCAGTTAAAACAGAAAAGACTCAAGAGAGTAATAAAGGAAAAATATAAATAAAATGTATTATATTAGTTTTTAGTAACATTTCATGTCATATTTTCAAACTGATTTATACCACTAACCAAATCAAATTGAAATGTATACTTTTTGGTAGGCAATTCTAGTGGTAACCAGAATTAGGTATATTATTTTGGAATGAAAGCCTGTGGTGTGGCTTGAGATTGAAAGTAATCTTTCTGATGTTCACCAAAATATCAATCATATCTTTTCTCTTAAATGTATAGCTCTACAGTTCTTCCATTCCTCAGGAGGAAGTTTCTCCTAATCATGACACTGCAAGTCTTTTGTGGATGCCAAGGGAAGTGGAAATTGCCACCAGCGGCTTCAGTGAAAAAAATCGAATTAGTGAAGGCATCTTTGCTACTACTTACAGAGGTCAGAAAGATAATGCTCACTATGTTGTTAAAAAACTAAAAGAGGTACGTGCCTGTCTTCATTTATCTCATGAACAAAATTAGAAAGGCATATGCATAGCTGGTTAACAATAGGAGGGTGTCTCTATATAGCCATATTGGATTCCTGGCACTGCCATTCCCATCCCTAGCACTGTGTTTCTGAAAGAAGACACTTGGCAGTTATCTCCACTACTTTAGAAAAGGTCTACAATAATTTCACAGGGCATCTTTTGTTTATCTGTCTTGAACCCAGACTGGCTGAATCTAGCAAGAGACAAGAAGTTCAAAAATCTGGATCCCCAGTTATTGTTAGGAGTTAAGATACATAGGCTTGGATTATTATAATGGGTTTAATGTTATTGAAGCAGAATTTATGTTGATGAGAGAAAGGTGTGAAAGTCTTGTCACTTTTTAGCCATCTTTTCTGCAAAGCAATATAAATTATTTATGCAAATTGAATACAATATAAATATAGATTTCAATTAACCTCTCAGTTAAATCAGTAAATCAGCCTGGTTGAAAATAGTAGAATTAAAAACACAGAAGCAAAAAAGAATTTCGCTTGCAGATACAATAATATAATGTGATTTCATTCTAAACTGGTAAATAATGTTAGCAAAATGCAGTGTATGAACATGTTGGCAGAGAACACTTGGAGCTTGAACTACTGATGAAATTGGGTATAGCGGAATAAACATACAGCTTCTCCTTCTCCAATTCCGACTGTCATTTTGAGTTTAATAGATTCAAACAAGTTAAAGAAAATGGCTAATATATACTGTATGTATAAATATGTGTAAGTATGAACTTGCTGTTCAGAAAAAAATAATAGGATTCTCTTTATTCCAGAATGAGGCACAAGTATTTTTTCGTACAGAAGTGCAAATCTGCTTTCGGTAAGTAGCTGGACAACACTTTCAGTGGGGAAAAGCAGCAGATGACAATGTTAGTTTACCTTGTGAGCCAGACTTCCTCGGTATAAAAATTTAATAAATAAATGAATACATACACACATACATTTCAAAGGTCAGTTATAAGTCTATTTCTTCAGCACATGACAACTTTGAACAGTTGCTGAATAAATGGATGTTATGTGAGGGCTACCTGTATGTGTGTGTCTTTTAGTCTGTTAATGTTTTTACATTTTATTTTTGCTATTTTGGCTTTAATAAGAAAATTGTTCTCTTTAAGAAATGTTTGAGCTCGGGTAGGCATTGTAACAATCTCATTCATTTTTTCTTTTCCTGTTAATGAAATAAACCTTTTATTTTCAAAAAGTATTAGTAACTTAGGGTTTGCATTGGAGAGGCCCAGAATATGGGTGGATTGAGGGGAGGACTTTCATTATAAACGACCTCAAAATAATGATTTTAGACACAGAGAGATAAACACATAGGCTTGTACAAACAGAAATGCCAATATTCCCTTAGTTACCAGAGTCAAACTCAACCACCAGGAATTTCTTGATTCCTAAATTCAATCTCTTGGGATTTTCTGCCTTTTCACCTGACCAAAAACTGCTAGCAATCTGTGGTTTCATTGTATCCTGAGGTCTTTAAACCTTAAATTTTCTGGTTCCTGTGACTAAGCTTGTTAAGTATTTTAATAATAATAATAATAATAATAATAATAATAATAATAATAATAATAATAATAATAACAACAACAACAACAACAACAACAACCACCACCACCACCACCACCACCACCACCACCACCACCACCACCACCACCACCCTGGAATTATCTCAGACAGAAGGGTTCAATTCACGGCCAAATTTTGGAGGGAGTTCCTGCGGTCTATTGGGTCATCTCAGGATCTTAGCTCAGCCTTTCATCCAAGCACCAATGGGGGGCGGGGGGCAGAGAGATTGAACGCCATGGTAGAGCAGTATCTGAGGTGCTACATTAATATAAGGAGTAGAAATTTGCAAGAAACAATAAAAAATTTTGTTTATATAACAGGAAAATCCCAGTAAATAAATTAATATAAGTAGCAAAGCAGTGAAAGGAAAACAAGGGAAATAAGAAATGAATTTTCTTTCTTAAAACTACAGTAACAAAATGTAGTCAATAAAAGATATAAATAATTTCCACAACAGAACCACTTCCTTATGAAAATTACTTCACCCTGAAGAATCAGGAAGTGGATGTTTAATCCAGGGAAAATTTCTTAATTCAGTTGTGAATTTGTTATGGAATGTCTAACAGACTCTATGAACATGTAGGAGGGAACAAAGACTGTTACAGAAGAAAGGAGAGCTATTATAGAAGAGTTTTTTGAGTATAGGAAGTGGGGGAACTCAAGAGACTCAGTGTAATTCTGCTTTAAACCAATTTAAGGTTTAAATTGATCTGGTGAACAGCTGTGGCATGCTGGCTAGATTCTCTTACAACGCTCAACTGTTTATTTCTGTTTAAATCAGAGGTATTGGCAAGGCTGAGTAAAAAACTCAAGATGGCAGCCTTCACTGCATTTGAAGCCATGCCTCTTGCTTATATGTGTAATATGTACAATACATGAAAGAAAGGATATGATCAGGCTATCATCTTGACTCTTTTAACGATTACACGCGCACACACACACACACACACACACACACAGAGAGAGAGAGAGAGGGAACACTGCCTGGTTAAAAAAGTAAAATGCAAAATAAAAAAGTTCTCATTAAATGGTGTGTGAAAAAAACTAAACATATCGGAAATACGTTTTACCTAACCAAAAAAGCAACAATAAAAATCTCTATGAAAACTATGAATATCTATAGAATGAATTCAGTTATTGAATTTATCAATAAAGGGGGGCACATAGGAACATAATGCATCATCTAATGTTTTAGAGCACAAAGACTTTTAAAAACCAGTAAACTCATATCAGGGATCCATTTCTTAAAACCAGAGTAATTACTTCCACCCCACCATAACATAGGTTTGTCCTCTTTGTGATGCCCCATGACTGATAGCTAAAGTTTTTCATAAGATAGCAGTTCTATACTTTAGGAATATAATTCAGTATCATATTTGTCATGGTGTGAAACAAAATACTTTATGTTGACTCAATAAAAACATAAAGTATTAGAAATGAAGAGCTACTTTATTTTGTTTTTGCATCCTTCAGTGGCTGGGGGAGACTTTACAACAAGAAAAGCTTATCCCTCCCAATTGTAAATATTAAATCCTTCAACTATTTCAGAAACTAGTATCTTATTGCTAAAACTACAGTATATACTATTTTAACTATTATCTATAGGCTTTTACTTTACACCATATTGTTTAAAGTTCAGTGTCGTGTTTTTGTATCAGTTTTATATCTGTAATATATTTATTGCTGACTTCTATATTTCTTTTGTCTTAAAGCCTACAGGTGAAACTCGAAAAATTGGAATATCGTGCAAAAGTTCATTTATTTCAGTAATGCAACTTAAAAGGTGAACCTAATATATGAGATAGACTCTACATGCAAACCAAGATAGTTCAAGCTGTGATGTGTCATAATTGAGATGATTATGGCTTACAGCTCATGAAAACCCCAAATCCACAATCTCAGAAAATTAGAATATTGTGAAAAGGTTCAATATTCTAGGCTCAAAGTGTCCCACTCTAATCAGCTAATTAAGCCATAACACCTGCAAAGGGTTCCTGAGCCTTTAAATAGTTTCTCAGTCAGGTTCAGTAGGAATCACAATCATGGGAAAGACTGCTGACCTCAAAGTTGTGCAGAAAACCATCATTGACACCCTCCATAAGGAGGGAAAGCCTCAAAAGGTGATTGCAAAAGAAGTTGGATGTTCCCAAAGTGCTGTATCAAAGCACATTAATAGAAAGTTATGTGGAAGGGGAAAAGGTAGAAGAAAAAGATGAACAAGCAGCAGGGATGACCGCAGCCTGGAGAGGATTGTCAAGAAAAGGCCATTCAAAAGTGTTGGGAACTTTCACAAGGAGTGGACTGAGGCTGGAGTCAGTGCATCAAGAGCCACCACACACAGACGGATCCTGGATATGGGCTTCAAATGTCATATTCCTCTTGTTAAGCTGCTCCTGAACAACAAACAACATCAGAAGCATCTTACTTGGGCTAAAGAAAAAAAGAACTGGTCTGTTGCTCAGTGGTCCAAGGTCCTCTTTTCTGATGAGAGCAACTTTTGCATCTCATTTGGAAACCAAGGACCCAGAGTCTGGAGGAAGAATGGGGAGGCACACACTGCAAGATGCTTGAAGTCCAGTGTGAGGTTTCCACAGTCTGTGTTGATTTTGGGAGCCATGTCATCTGCTGGTGTTGGTCCACTGTGCTTCATTAAGTCCAGGGTTAATGCAGCCAGAGATTTTGGAGCACTTCATGCTTCCTCCTGCAGATGAGCTTCATGGGAATGCTGACTTCATTTTCCAGCAGGACTTGGCACCTCCCCACACTGCCAAAAGCACCAAAACCTGGTTCAATGACCATGGGAATACTGTGCTTGATTGGCCAGCAAACTCGCCTGAGCTGAACCCCATAGAGAATCTATGGAGCATTGCCAAGAGAAGGATGAGAGACATCAGGCCGAACAATGCAGAAGAGCTGAAGGCCGCTATTGAAGCATCCTGGTCTTCCATAACACCTCAGCAGTGCTACAGGCTGATAGCTTCCATGCCCCGCCGCATTGAGGCAGTAATTGCTGCAAAAGGGACCCAAACCAAGTACTGAGTACATAAGCATGCTTATATTTTTCAGAGGTCCAATATTGTTCTATGTACAATCCTTGTTTTATTGATTGCATGTAATATTCTAATTTTCTGAGATTATGGATTTGGGGTTTTCATGAGCTGTAAGCCACAATCATCACAATCATGACACATCACGGCTTGAACTATCTTGCTTTGCATGTAATGATTCTATCTCATATATTAGTTTCACCTTTTCAGTTGCATTACTGAAATAAATGAACTTTTGCACGATATTCTAATTTTTCGAGTTTCACCTGTATAATGCTACACTTTATAGACCTATACTCCTTTTGTATAGGGTTCAATTTCTTCTTTGTTTCAATTTTCTATTCTTGTTCCATCAAAACTATTGCTTATTCTTTACCTTTACTGCCTGTTTGTTCCTAGCTAACCTTTATAGCTCTTCTTCTCTTTTGATCTTCAGCTCCATCTGAAAGAAAAGGTTGGAAGAACTTTTCCCTCAACCAAGGTCTTTTTGGATTTGTGTGTTATGTTTCTTATATCTCATTGTTTTGTGAATGTAACCATATTTTAATTCTTGGGAAATTATTGAGTTTCCCGTGGGATTGTAGTGGGATATAATTGCAATAAATGAATAAATACAATTTTTTCAAATGCCTTTTAGATGTTGCCATCCTAATATTCTACAGTTGTTGGGTTTCTGTGTAGAAAATGGACTTCACTCCTTGATTTATCCCTACATGGAAAATGGATCGTTACTGGACAGGTTACACTGTCAGGTAAGCAACAAGCATGCACTTTTGCTTAGCACATCCATTAAAAGGAAGCACTTCTGTCAGCTCAACCAGCATGAGAGGGTTTATGGGAGTTACATTCCAAATAACAACATTCAAAGACATGAGATTGCTCATTGAAGTTGATGTGAGTTGCAGAGATAGGGGGGAAGATGCCTTGACTGTATCACTAGTAGAAAGGCAAACAGCTAATGAGGAATCAGACACCCCCAAGTACAGAAGCATCAGTTTGACTCTATCTATTGTTTCGCCTCAAGAATTTACTTCTCTAACCCTTTCAAAAAGATCTTGGTTTCAGTGATAACCCAGTGGATACTGTAGCCCTAAAATCTGGTTGAGTTTAGGCAGTAAGCTGTGCTTGATATTTTATTTTATTGAATAGGAAATTTATTTGCCAGCCATCTTGTTTCAAAGCAACTTTGGACAGCATACAAGATTAAAAAAACATTAAAATAATCAAAAATAAACATACCCAATAAAATCACAATACAAGCAGAATAAAATCATTGACACATGATGGAGAAGGAGGCAGCCCAATTTACGGGGAATGGGAAGGTGGGTTCAGCTCTTACTTAATCAACCAGCTCCAGTTTGAAACAGTTGAGAAGCTCTTTGGCTTACTTAGTTATCTGAATTCAGAATAACTGTTAATAACAGGTTGTCGTCACTTAATAACCACTCATTCAGTGACTGAACTTAAGACGGTACTGAATGGGTGGTACCTATGACTGATCCTCAAAGTTTTGGCTGTTGCAATGATCCCGCAACCATGTGATTACTTTTTCTGACCTTCAATACCAGTTTCTGTTGCAGTATGTTTAGCTGTTGCTATATAGCAGGGGTGTCAAACTCAAGTCCTGCAGGCGAAATCTGGCCCCTGGGGTGCTTAGGTCTGGCCCACAAGGCCATCCTGGAAACAGCAAAGGACTGGCCCGCAGTGCCTCTGCCAGCAAAAATGGAGCTTGGGACGGCTCCATGCAGCTCTGTTGATGGCTGTGATGGCCTCCTGCAGCACTCTGCTACTGAAAATGGAGCTCCATTTTTGCTGGCAGAAGGCTGCAGGACATCAAGCTGGCCATGCCTACCACGGCCACAGCTCCCCTTGCCCCCCAAGGTCAAACAACCTATGCAACCCTGATGTGGCCCTTAATGAAATCAAGTTTGACACTCCTGCTACACAGTTAGGGTTTTGAGGGGAGAGGGCTCCTAGGCGCACAACAAAACTATTTCCATATTCCGTAATTCTATTTTGAAAGAAAGTATAGTGCTTTTTCAGAGCTTGGTGTCCCCCAAATTGATGAACTACAGTGTCTATCTCCAATCCTCATGGAGACGATGGTAGTTGCAATCCAATACAGTATCAGTCTCAAGGGGCTGAAATATATGGCAGCAGAGCAGAACAGCAGAACTATTCCCAATGTGTTATTCGATTTTTGCAGTAGGAGTGTTCATTGCTAAACAGTCATCTTTTTAAAGATCCATTGTTCTTTCTGTTTCAGGATAGTTCTGAAGCATTAACTTGGGAGAAACGCACCAGGATATCTTTGGGATTAATTAAAGCCATTCAGCATTTACATCAGTTTGGAATTATTCATGGAAATATAAAAAGGTGGGGATGTGCATTTAAAATAGCATTTACTTCTTTATGTATCCTATTATATATTACTTAATGAACTATTTAAACGTCTATCCGATTAAAAATGTTGCATTTTCATAAGAAAGGAGTATAGCTAAACAACATCAGTACAGTGCTGGATCCTTCTTAGCAACTTTGTCTTCAATAAGTATTAAGTAACTGACTCATAAAGTACTTCCTCCTACATAGATGCACGCACACACATACACACACAGAGCTGGCTTGGCTTTCATGACTAAAAAAAGGGAAAGCAAAACACACCTTCAATAGTTCAAGGCAAACTTAAGTTTAGAAGTAATCCATTGTGTCAGATAAATCCCCAAGAGTCACGAAATTAGTTAAAAATGTACTGTAATCAATTCTTACCTGCTGAATCTACGGTGTACATCTGCAGCTACCCTCTCAGCTGATTTTGGCTTTCTTTCCCTTGTCATAAATAGGGCAGAATAACTAGAACGTTTGAATGGAAAAATTAGAGTGCACTCTTTGTTCTTTTATTCATTTATTCTGCTTAATACACCACTTAATTATTTTATCTCCAGATGTATAGAGTTGCCTTCATTGAGATGGGCAGCATATAAGTTTGATAAATAAAAAAATATTTATGAATACATATTTTCTTAAGAAAATAATTTGTTTGCCTTAAGAAATTGTCATGAAAATAAAACACTATTGGTTGATAATATTGGCATAATTTATATTTTACATTACATTACATTTTGTTAGAATTCAAATGTATGCACAGTATTAACGACCTGAAATTAACTGCCATTTCTTATAGCTTTAAAACCAGGTTTTGGTCACACATTTGTTTAACTGATGTTTATAAGTTCTGTTTTGATAATAATGCTGCTTAGGGTTAAGTTCTCATTCACGTTCAAAGATCAGTGTTGTAGCTGATCTTTTATTTGTATTTTTATCTCCTATACAAACAGTTCCAATGTTTTGCTGGATGCAAACTTTGTACCACAACTTGGACATTCTGGTCTTAGGCTGCATCCTGTGGAAAAGAAATCGGAATATACTGTGATAAAAACCAAGGTCTTGCAAGCTTCACTAGCTTATTTCCCAGAAGATTTTGTCAGGCATGGGCAGCTAACTGAAAAAGTGGACATATTTGCTTGTGGAATTGTAAGTTGTTGTTCTTCATGAATAATCTTATATAACTCTCATGCCAAGAATTGGACATGTTTTCCTTTAATTAAGTTTGATAACTTACTTCCAGTGGATAAATTAGTAAAATGTCAAGATGTTGTTTCATGAAATTATGCTTGGAGATTGAAAAATTATGAATAAGCTCATTTTTCCATGCCAGAGAACACTCTTTGCATGGCAGGCACCATTTGTGCTATATTGTGTCTTGGTGTCTTAAAAAAAGGGTTTTGGATTATAAGACTAAGGAAGGCTTCTGCCTAAGATTGAAGAGAGAAGCTGCCTGTCAGCATAGGCAATATTAATCTCTATAGACTTGGTTAAAAGCTGGCTTGTATCTGATAGAAAGATTTTCTTCTACGATAGGATGGATTGCGCCTAGATAGTGCCAGATGAACTGTATAAATAATCTGAAGGTCAGGATTATCAGATGTCCATTATAATTTTTAAAAAATCTAATTGTGATCATTTTTCTAGGTTTTAGCAGAAATACTGACTGGCATGAAAGCAGTGGATGAAAGAAGAAATCCTATTTTTCTGGTATGTAGAAAATATATTTTGGAAGATTTAAATGTTTGAAGAAAGACCCTGAGAGTGAGAAGTCCTCAGACTGGAGAATATAATTTTTGAATCGTTGTTGTTTTATGCAGTTTAGTTGTTCCACATCTGCATAAGAAGGGTACATGAGGTTCCTTCCTCTTCCCTTCCCCCCCCCCCCACTATCCTCATAAGCAGAGAAAACACAGGATTGCAAGAGTAGCTGAGCAACTGCCAAAGAATGTTCAAAAATAACCATAGTAGCAGCCTGACAACATTGAAGGAGCCACAACTTCCCAAAATTTCATTCCCTCAGAGTCATGGATTAGAAGCACATTCTATAATTTAGTTCTTTTGAGGTACCTTTGCTCAAAAATTGTTCCCCTATGATACACCATTTTGCCCGGTTAAAATTTGTGGAACTATTTAGTAATATGTAGAAAACAGAACAATTACTTTCAGCTTCATTATGTAAGGGAACCAAATAACTTAACAATTCTTTAAAGGACAGAGAAATAACATCAACTGCATTCTTCCAACCTTTTCTTCAACAGAAAGATGCCTTGCTTGAAGAACTCAGAATGGCAAAAGAATTGTCTTGTACTAAGGAGAAAAACTTTGAAAATCTTGCTGCCATACAAATATGTCACAAATACCAAGATAAGCAAACTGTTTGTTTGACAGAAACAGTTTCTTTATACTTGGCCACTTCTATCTGCATTTGCCTGCGGAAAAAGAATGCAAACACAAAAGAGGTAAACATAATCAGCTTGTTAGTGAAGATGTGCTTGCTATGTAGTCCTTTTATTTTCTTTATTTTCTTGGATTTAAGAGTAAGTAAACGTAGAAAATAAGGGAAATTGTTTTATTTCAATGAGGAAAGTAGAAACAATCCATTTAACATTCTTGTCAAAAACAGGTGAATGAAATGATTGAAATTGCAGATCATCAGAACATGTCAGAAAGAAGCAGAAATCTTGGGCTCTTCACCAATATTCCAGAAGAAACCAATGATGAACCAGCTAGTCCCTTCAATGTTGATTTCGATGGTCATAACCACAAGGCCTCTGCCAATTCTGGATCTCTAAACTGTACCACTATATTATCACCTTGTATAAAAGTTTTGCCTTCTGAAACATACTCTGAGCAGAATTTACGGGTACCTTGTGAATCAGATGAATCCTGTACCTGTTCATGGGACGCTGTAGAACACGCTTCCTGCTGTGCACCAGCCAAACACAGTCTGGAACTAGAAAATGTTTCTTTCCCTAAGCCTATGATGTATATAGCAAAAAATACAGACTCTGACAGAAAAACAAATCAACAGCAGAGAAAAAACGATAGCACCTCTTGTTCCTCACAAGGTAAAAGCTAATATTTAAATATTCTTTTGGGGAGGGGAAAAACAAATTGCATTCATACTTTCAGAGACACCAAGTTAGGGACGCCTTGTTAGCTGTCTGGGAGAGAATCAAGAGAAATCATATGAAAATTCCAATGTGATTATCTAATATACAGGCAATGGTATATCCTAATGTCCTAGACTTAAATAAAATAGTTAGATACAAAGAATTATTGGACGAGCAAGGAGAATTAAAATCAAACCAAGAATTGAAGGTACAAGAAATAGAGATAGATTGGTGGCCATATCTACAAATCCAATTAAGGCATAAGAAACATATAGAACAATATGGGATACACAAAGATCAACAGGAATTAGATAAAATATTCCAGGGGGCAGAGGAAAAAATTATTACTAAAATGTATAACTATCTCTTTAAGATTTTGAATGGAAGAATAGTAAAGGAGAGTATGATAATTTGGGCAATTTTGGGGGGATATAGCATTGATTTGGAAGATTAGGAAAAATTATGGTAAATAAACTACAAACTACTGTAACATTATCAGTAGCCTATAAAGAGAACTTGTATAAAATACTCTATAGCTGGCACTTACCTCTGGCAAGGCTGGCTAAAATGTTCCCTATCAGGTCAGCAAATTGTTGGAAGTGTGATCATGAACAGGGAAATTTTTTCCATATGTGGCAGACCTGCCCTAAAGTTAAGAAATATTGGCTCAAAATCAAGAATTGGCTAGAAGAAATTACAAAACAAAAAACTGAACTGAAACCAGATATATTTTTATTGGGTATATTAAGATATAAAATTGGCAAAAACTTTCAATATATCATACTTCATACAATAACTGCGGCAAGAATTGCCTTCACCCAGAACTGGAAATGTGACAATATTCCTTCCGACACCGTGATAATAAAAAAGGTTTCAGAATGCACAGGGATGGATAGGTTATCAATGGAATTGAAAGAGAGAGAAGAAACAGAGTATCGTGAGATTTGGAACTTATGGTATAACTGGTAGACGTAAAGACGTAAAGCAGATGGATGAGATATGTAGGAGTTAAGGTAAGATGAAATAATACTTTGTATAACCATGTAAATAATTATGTAAATAACTATGTGAATATATGCCTTAAATTGAATGTAGGAATAACTGTAACAATACTTAGTAGCAACCTATACATTTAGAAATATGTCAATGTGAGTGAACACTAGTACAAATACACTGTAATGAGTGGAAATGTGCTTTTAATTGTGAAAATATGTTCAATAAAGATTATTAAAAATTTAAAATAAATATTCTTTTTTTCAGGTTTGGTAGAAATTAATAATGTCAAAAAATATGTGGAAAGTTTGATATAGCATCACAGAAATAGCAATGACATATAACAGTTTCTCCTCAGGTCCAAGTAAGGAGAGCCTGAAACAATATAGTTAGCAATAAATCAGAAAGGGTAAATATAGTGAAGAAAATGGAAGTACAGTACTGTTTACTGGGAAAATATTCACTCCAATATATATTTATTCTTATGTTGATGGGATAGCACTCATATTTGAAAACCTACATGCTGCTGGATGCTCATATGCCAGATATACTAAATAATGTATTTTACCACTTTGGCTAGTTCGTCAGCTGCATTAATGATGATGTTTGCACTGGTAACCTCTAGATTAAATTTTGGAAGTGGTTGAAAATACTGGTATGCCTGACAGAATTTTGATCAGAGCTGTCTGTACAGAACATACACTGCTAATTCTATAACTGTTTAACTAATTGGTTGGTTTCCAGGTCTATTCATTGGGATTATATTGTCTCTTTCCTATAAATTGAGAGATTTTGACTCATTTTATCTCTACAATAGTAATCCTAGAGAACAGGTTGAATTAAGAGAAAGGGACTGGAGTAAAATCACTCAAGTCAATTTCCATAGCTTAAAGTAGACTTTAATTTTGGTCTCATCAATCCTAATTTTGATTAATTTTAATTTTACTATTCTAAATAATACGACTCCCAAATGCTTGGGATTTGCACCTATGTAGACCATAAGATTTCTGTGGAATTCTTGATCTGGTGGTTTGTTTCCCTGATGGTACTCAGGCACAGGAATTCTTCCCTTTGCTTTTTGCAGAATTTGGCTTTCAAAAGCAAACTAAGGCCACGCTTTTTCCAGAAGTCTTGGACTGGTCTTTCATGACAACTTTTGGATTCTTTTAACTGTTGTGTTTGCATTTTAAAAATATTTTTCTTTACATAATATTTAGCTTTCTGATGAATTGTTGATCTGTTTTAGACGTTGTGTTGAAATGCATTCCATAAAAGTTTTCAATGAAACGGAGACTAAACTTGTATATTCATTATTTAGATCAGTGATATTATTTTGTCTTTTATTTCAGCTTTAATTAAAGAAATAAAAATCAATGATAAAAAGAAACAGCTAATGGAAAAAATAACATTATATGATGAAAATAAGATAAACAGTTATGACCTCTTTGAATCTTCAATATAAATATATTTCTATCGGACTTCAGAAGATGGAGCATTTCTTCCCCAGCAAAATGCATTTTTAAAATACTGTTATACTTCTATATACAAGAAAACTACAATGATGTTACATAATGAGAAAGCATTCTTTTTCAAATCCATTTGTATATGAATTTCTCTTATTTTCCTATTCTGGTTAAAATTATTTTTTTGGATCTAGCCAAAATATTCTTCAGTTGCAACTGATTACTAGTTGGTATATTCTCTGAAAACAAATGTATTTTTCTTATTTTGTACAGGTATTGAATTAGATAATTACTATGTCTCCTTACAATTTGCCTATGATTTGAAAGATAATGACTCAAAACCTGGGATATGTATGTATGTATGTATGTATGTATGTATGCATATTTTTTGCTCCTTACAAACTTAGTGCTTGAATAAAAACATTATGAGCAGATTCCTCTAAAAGGTATTAAATGAAGAAACAATGATAAGTTTTATCTGGCGTCCTTAATATGTGAGTTCATTAGATAGTGCTCAGTGCACCGATAAGCACTGTAGAACATTTAATCATAATAAAAGGAATTCCACAGTTGAATAGTAATATATATCTGTATACCAGATGAGGGTAAAAATATATGGGTTTTTTTTCTGCTATGTGGATGATTCAAACAGCTTAGAAAATTATCCTGTTGTTGAAATACTTCCCAAAGTCAGAATAGGCCATTTTTCTCCTTTCGTGTAGATTATCTCGTGGACATAAATGGCCTTCAAAAAGTCCCTGACAAAATTCTAGCAACTTATTCATTTTCTGAGTAGTAGAAACAATAACAATATTTTTTGTCCAATGACAAAATTATTTTCTAAGTGAAAATATATTATTTAGAACAATCAAGCACACCACTACCAAACATGCCACCATGATTTCATATAATATAGCTTTGGTAATTTCAGAATTCAACTCCTACTATTCTGTACACTGATTAATATCCTAGCACAGAGTTCCCCAACCTTTCCGGTTTTGTAGGACTGGCAGGAGGAGGAGGAGGGGATGGTTTTCTGTGAATGGCTTGTAAGCACACGTGCATATTGCTTGCACAAGGGGTGCGCATGCACACTCACCCAATGTTTGCATGGTCTGGTTGCAAACAGCTCACGGCACACTAGTGGGTTGTGGCCCAGAGGTTGGGAATCCCTGTCCCCTAGCACTTATTGAACATTAAATAGGCCTTAATTTGATCTAAGCAGACCAATTGTGTTGCAGACAAAATTGATGGTTGTTTCACACACTTTTGAGGTTTTTGCAGAATATAAAATACTGCAACTTCATTTCCATGTTTGGAGAATTCGGGGATGACTGAGTGGTTAGATGGACTTTCCTGACACTGACTTGAATAGTTTTGTGTCATGAATAAATTCACAAATTCTATGAATATTGGAGTCCATTGGTGGGATGGGGATGGCAGTGTATGATAGTGACATCTAGTCCCGTCACCTTTTGTGTTTAGTCTTGGGTCCTTTGGTACCTGATTTATCTCTACATTTGCGAACACAAAATAAGAAAAAATTCTATTGTCTATACCTAGCCATGCTGTGCCACTAGCTGTAAATGCCTCCTGGAGAGGACCTGGCTGGCTATCACTCCGACTTTTGCCATGTGTTGCACTCTGAAAAGTATAGTTGACATAAAATGCAGCAACACAAATATTGAGTGGTAATGGTTTTTATATATCTTTTATCCTGCAACACTGGAAATTTCTCTTAGCTCATTGCCAGCTGGAGGCATCATTAGTCCTATTTCACTGAGGGAGCCAGAGGAGCTTTCTGTAGAGGAAGACGTTGCAGAAATAGAGAAATAGTACTTGAAAGAAGAGGAGGAATAATAATTATTTTTCTCCAAATTTGGCAACAGTGTTCTTCTTTCCTTTGGCCTACAGCAGTGGCATCCAAACTGGGAGTTGAAGTTCACAAGTCTAAAATGTTTCAAAATGTTGCACAAATTGGATATCCCTGATCTACATTTAATGGTACTGAGGACACAGAGGTGGCAGAAGCAGGATTGAGGAAGAATGCACATAAAAACGTAGTAAATTGATGACAGAAAAACAGCCAGTGATCCACTGAGCCTGCCCTCTGAGTTTTTTTGTTTCTTTTTATTTTTTTTATTTTTGTTGGATGATAGTGTTGGAAGTTAGAAAAATGAAATATTTTAGGATATACTAATGTTGGAAGAAATATCTTTCTGGGTTCAGTTCCAAGTGGGGAAAAAGACACTGGAAACATGGAGGCTGTTTGGAAGGTTTAATGGACAGGACCACATGGCCTGGAGCTGCAGAGTGAAAAGGAAGGATGATCACATGCTTCAAGGTGAAGAAGAGATCAAAAAAGGCTGATATGCTGAGAGTGCCTGGGTTTTATAACCTTTGTTGGGATTTGAATTGGAGTTTGTATTCTGATTGGTTGTCAGATTCCATGAGCCATGCAGGGGCAACTCTGTAGGCTGTCCTGAGTTCCAGGCTTGGTTGTGCCTTACTGGATGATGATGAAAGGGCTTTTGAGCAATTGCTATAGCTTTACCTGGAGATCTTTGTTATGTAAAGTATTTTGGCCCAGGCCTTAATGGCCCACCCATTAACAAAGGTGGGGGTGAGCTTCTGCTTCTGAGGTGAGTTTCTGCTCTTGAGTTTCTACTCTTTTTAGGGAAAATATTTTGCCTTTTTAATATTTTCTAGGATATTTCAATTTTCTAGGAGAGGGGTGGGTGCTAACTTCCTACACTAATAAGGCAGAATATTTCCCCTAAAAGAGAAGGAGAAACTCAGCCTCCCCACTTTGCGAATGGGCCATTAAGGCCTGAGCCAGTCTATTTTACAAAGATCTACCTTCCTCAGGTAGAGCCATAATAGGAATTGCCCAAAGCCCTTTCATTACCTCATCATCCAGCAGGGCTCAACCAAGCCTAGGACTCAGGATAGCCTACAGAGTTGCCCCAGCATGGCCCCATGGGAGTCTGACAACCAATCACAATACAAGCTAAAATTCAAATCCCAACAGAGGGCATAAAACCAAGGGACTCTCAGCATTTCTTCCTTTTTTTTTCTTCACCCGCAGTATGTGATCCTTTCCACCATTAAACCAGCTCTCCAAGCAGTCACCATGTTTCCAAGCTGACTGGGGAATTCTGAGAGCTGAAGTCCACCAGGCTTAAAGTTGCCAAAGTTGGAGAGTCACACACGGTCCCTTGAAGGGAGGCCAGCAAAAGCAGGTGGCATCCTGACCTCTCAAAGCGAGGTCAGCGATAGGCTTCAAGCCCCTTCGTCTTTTAAGCTACCATGTCTAGGGAGATTCTCAGTCATCGAGGTCAGAGGTTATTTGTTTATTTATTATTTTGTCAAGCGATTATAGGATAACAGGCATAAGTATAAACGTAGTTATGAATCCATGAAATGGATACATATAAGAAAAATAAAAGGTGTTTTATTTTTAACTGGATAGTAGGGAATGGAAGGATTTATATGCATACCGGCTGCCTGCAAGGAATATAATTCCTTCCATTCCCCACCATCCAGCCAGAGCTGAAGAAGCTTCTTGGATGAGAAGCGAAACGTCTTCAAAGAAAAACCAGAAAGTCCCGTTGCCTCTTGGGGGAAAAAAAAAACACCTTTGGGACAAAACTACCATTACTTTCACTTTCCAAGAAGCCGCTCCCGGAGCGGCTGTTCGGCTCACCCCTATTTCCATTCGAGCACCCGCAGTGACCTGAAACTAACGCCCCACCCTTCCAGGCTGAGGCCTTCACAAGTCAAGCCGCCCTTGTCAGCTTCGCGGCTTCCGAGCCCCCTTCGCAATTCCCGACGCTTTTGGGGAGGCGCTTCCCGGAGGGTGGGGGTTGGGGGGAAAGGGAGGTGGCGCGCGGCGTGAGGAGGCCGCGAGAAGGTGTCGGAAAGCGGATGCAGCCGGGAGAGTCGCCGAAAGGCGGCTTCGCAGAGGAGGCGGTTGGAATCGACCAATGAGCGGGCACGGCTTAACGGCAGGAGGAGGAGGAGGAGGCCGAGGCCGTCCCCAAGGCCTGGAAGAAGGTTCTGTATGACCCCCCTCTCCTTCCTTTCGGGCTGATCGCGAAGTACCCTTCTGGGCATTACTAGGGCGGCCCTCCGCCTCTCTTTCCCCCATCCCCATCGGTTGCTGTTCTTGCAGGAGGAGGCTGGCTGGAGGGTGGGTGCGCCTGGCGCCCCTGAGATGGGCCCGGAAGAAGGGCCGTAGCGCTCTGCTGCTGAGCGGATCCGCGCCCCCTCTCCCATATTTTGGCCTTAAAGATGGCTTTTGTTGACGGTCGTTTTATCCGAGGGCGCGCGGATGAAGGTGGGAGAAAGAACCTTGGTGTGGAGTATTCTCTTAATGGTCCTTTATTTGCATTTTCGGCTGATGCGAGGTTTCAAAAAAAATAAAAATCCGCAGCATGTTTTGAAATAGACTGCACCAGCCAAGCGGAAACGGGTTAAAATTTGCCTTTTTCTAACCCCCACTTCCCCTTCCCCATTTTAATATCCAGATAATTTAGCCCCGATGCAGCCGAGCAGGAGACGCAAAATCGTGTGGGACGGCTTCGCTGGGAGCTCACCTGCGAAATTCAGCAAGCTCACCGAAGAGCCGGCCCAGCCGCCTCGCGGGAGTCCCGGCGGTAGCCAGGCGGCCGGGTTTGGGAAGCCTCGCGTCTTCTCCCCGGCGTTTTCGTGCAGGGAGTTCTCCCGAACTTCGTTCGCTGCCGAGGATTCTTCCTCTGATGAATTTGAAGCAGATGGTGACATCAGCGGTGGTGGGCAAGAGCCTCCTGTCCTCAGCAAAACCTTCCTCACAAAGCCCTCTGCTTCGGATATGTCGGCGAAAAATGTGGCGTTTTCCAACCGGGAATCCCTGAAGGTATGTTAAGTAGCAGCTGAAACTGCTGAGTAGAAGTAGTTGCAGAGGGAATTGGAGAATATAGATATTGCTGTTGATTCTTAGATGTTTTTATGACTTGGCAGTTATTTATTATACAGTGCTACTTGGAAAGGGTTTAGTGATGAATGGCCTCAAAAATCCGTATTTGACTAAAATACAGTATGCTGTATTTTGATAACCTTCTTTTGGAGGATAATTCCATTTTTATCCAGTCATTAGGCTTTCATTTTGTAATTTTTTTTGAAGTATTTGTAATTAATGTTACGTTGCCCTCTCTCATTTGGCCTTCAAAATATTTTTAAAATTATATATCCCAGATATTTTCCCCTCTACAGTCTTTAAGAAATAGGCAATTCTGGTCTCACTAGCAAAAAACAATTAACTAGAATTTGATAGCTTATATTATCTAAATTATTTTGCCTGGTTACCGTCCTTGTAGTAAGTAAGGATAAACATAAGAACAAATGTTGACTTGCAGTTTTGGTTTTGAGAGTAGATTGCCAGGAGCCCTGGTGACATGGCAAGTTTCGGATCCTGGCAGAGTTAGTCCTTATAATGTGAGGAACCAAGTAACAGGGAAAAAGCTATTCTGAACCAGCATGTAATGTATGGCCTGTAAACAAGAATTCCTTCAAAATCTCAGTTTTATTATTGCTGATGAACATGGCTATTGCTGCTTAACCTAGTATGAGCTAAATAGTTTTGAGAGTTGGCTTTTACTTACAATTTATGGAGCTTACCTTACTCTTTACTATTTAGATCAAGCAAGAAGATTGCAGTGATGCAAGAATAAATATTGCAGCAGTCCCTGAAAGAAAAAGTGCTTTGAAAGAAAAGTGGGCTGAATGCGGCCGGAAAAGAATAAAAGGCCAAGATCCAGATGAGGGATCTCGATTAATATATCGTAAAGCTCTGCTGAGTATATTTGGGGGACAATTGCAAGCCCGAAGAAAATCTTCATCTCTAAATGGAATTCATAAGGAAAGCCCTTCTAAAGAAGAGGAACTCGGCTCAGTTAACAACCGGAGACAATTTTCGGTAGTATCAGAAATTAGAGAGCAACAAGCTGGAAACAAATCTCTTTGTTTGAAAACTGCACCTAAGGAACGTATTAATATTTCTGTTAAGCAAGGCAATAAAGAATCATGTTGGTCAGATGGCAGTTCAAGGCATGTATCTCTAATGTCAAGTTCAGAAGAAAAAGAACAAGAATCCAACATTCAGAAGGATTCTTTGAATTCAGAAAGCTCTGTAGAATTGCAATTTGAAAAAAAATCGGAACTTCAAGAGGACTCCAACTTCAAAAAAGCTACTACAAAAAAAGAAAATAAAACTTTGCAGTACAGTACAAAAGAGATTTCTAAACCAGGAACTGGATTAATACAAATCTCTACAGTATCGAGATCAGAGCATGAAACAGATTTTCAACCAGATCTCAACATTGAGAAAGCTGTTACAAAAACAGATAATAAAACTGATCATAGTGTTAAAGTTTCCAAACCAAGGCATAGTTCAAAACATAGACATAAACGATCAAAATCTGAATATGAATTGGAAGTTCAACAGGCTTCCAGCTTTAAGAAGGCTGTTAAAGAAACAGAAGAAGAAAGTTCTAAGTATAGTATAAGAGAACATGCCAAACCTTTGGTTAGGTCAAAGCAAAGTCATCGATTATCAAGACTTGAGGATGAACTTGATGTGCAAGAAGATTCCAATATTGAAAAAGCTTCTACAAAAAGAGAAAATAAAACTAAGTGTGATACAAGAGAACTTTCCAAACCGGTAGTTACCTCCAAATATGTTCACATAGAATCAAGTTATGAAGATGAAGTAGAATTTTATCAGGGATCAGATGACTCACAGGTTTCAGTAAAAGAAAAAATAGAAGTTGGGCAAAGTAAAACGAAGAAAGAAAATTTCCATTCACAGCAGAAATTTAAAATCAAGTCTAGCTGTTCACAAATTGGAGAGCAAAAAGATGAGCAAGTCTCTTATAAACAGCTTAGTAAAACCTCTGATGGGAATATTTTTGCTAGCCAAGGTAAAACAAAAAAATGGAAATCAGAAACTCACTTGAGAAGCATAGCTGAAAATTCAAAATGTGAAGCTGAAGAGACCAAGCAGAACAGCAATAATCAGAAAGCTCTTATAAAAGGTATCAGTGCTTCTGCAAAACATAAAAACATAACAAAAGACAAATGTATTTCTTCCACTTCATCTAATGCACAAAGTGATGCCTCAGAGAAGTTTGTGAATTTGCAGACAAGTGTTACTGTTGAATCCTCTCAAGAATTAATGTTTATGGATGATTCAGAAACAGATCAAAAGGTAAAACATTAACCTATTAGAAGGTAATTTCTAAAAAACATAAATAATATTGTCACTATTTTAACCAAACCTAAGAAACCTAAATTGAATGAAAATACATTTAACTTAGTCTGGAAATGTGCTAAAATGCCTCAGCTTTTCATTATTTTTTATCTAGATAGTGCAAGAATTATAGCAGGCTTTAATTGATAAAGAGAGTTGCTTTAATTGATCAAATATTTAGGGATTCTAATTATGTAGATGTTTAGAAGTGGCACCATTGTGGGAAATTTAAGTGGTAGATGGAAATGTGATTCCAGATAACACAGCAGATCTATACTTTTACTGAAATATTTCTATATTTGACAAACCTTCGCTTCATTTTGAGACTATATTAGCTTTTCTGGGAGTTTTCAAGTTGCATGATTTTTTTAAGAATTTCTGATAAATTATTAAGAATACATATATCTTAGCCAGATGTCCATAGTAGACCTAAATTATTCAGAATGAGTTACACTCAATGAATGATATTATTTCCAACTATTTGCCTTAATGACAAATAATCTGGCTTTAGATGTGATTTTTAAAAATTTACTACAGCAATTCTAACTGTCCTTTTTTTACAATTACAATAGTCATAGAACTGGAATGCCTAATAAAAGATAAGTGTACAAAGTAAACTCTTAGAACAGCTGGTTTTAGATGCTTAGGAAGTCTATCAGCAGTTCAGGTGAGAGAGGGAAGGGAGGTCAGTGGGAAGATTGTATTGGCCTGCTGGAAAATTGTGTTACACTGGGACATTTTAGGGACAGTCCTATCAATTGACTATACTGCACCAGAAGCTGCTGAGGGAAGAAATGCCATGGCTGCCATTTTAAATATTGTTATAGAAAAAAAATAGATTTTTGAATAAGTCTCATTTTTATGCTCATCTTAAATGGATCTCTCCCTTTTTTTTCAGTGTATGGAGTTCAAGAAAGAGCTTTCAGGTGAAAATAATTGGTCCGACACGGAAGATGGAGAACCACTGGTTACTTTTTCACAAGAAGATTCCATCTCTAACCACAGTCTTTCAGAACCAAAGGAAATGTCATTGTCAACAACAGAAGTTGTGATGTATCCTCCTCATTTATACAGTCAGAAAATGAGTGTTTATTCAAAATACTGGACAAGCAGTCCAAAGTCAACACATACTTTTTCAAGCCCCACTGAAAACCTTTCATATTCCAATCATCTCTGTGATATTTCTTTAGAAAGATCAATAAATACAACGAAGGATAAAAAATCTTCAGAAAGTATGCAAGAGAGAGAGTGGTCATATGGTTCCTTATTGGACTATAAAGAGAAAAAAAGACGCCACAATGTGGAAATAGCATATGTCCCCATCTTCTCTTCATCACGCAAGTCAGACTCTTTTACTAATAATTGTGTAAACCAGGATTTATCTAGGAGCTTGCCCAAATATTTAGAAGAAGGTTTTATTGATACGCACTGTCATTTGGACATGTTATATTCAAAAACAGGTTTCAGAGGCACTTTTTTTGAATATAGGAAAATGTATAGTAGTACTTTTCCTAAAGAATTTCAGGGCTGTATAGCTGACTTTTGTGACCCTCGTACTTTAAAAAACAACTTGTGGGAAGATTTATTAAAAGAAGACATGGTTTGGGGGGCATTTGGCTGCCATCCACATTTTGCTCGTTATTACACAGAACTTCATGAAAGAACTCTCTTGCAGGCAATGAGACACCCCAAAGCAATTGCCTTTGGCGAAATAGGACTGGATTACTCTCATAAATGTAGTACAGAAATTTCAGAGCAGCATAAGGTAAATGTTTATACTAAACTGTGTTAACATACTTTATAATTGTGTAGTACTAAACAGTAATTGCATTGATTAACTGGCTTTAGATAAAATACCTTGTCAGACCTCTGAAGGTGATAATAGTTTTAATGGTGGATTGCAGAAGTGTCCAAAAAAGTTTTGAACTCAGCTGCCAAATTTTGAAATCCAGTTGCTCTGTTTCAAGTTCAAAGCAACTGTTTTGGTCTTGCTGGAAGTGTCCCAACAATGTTCTGAGCTTAAATGGCCCCAGTTACCACTCAAAAGTACCAGTTTCAAATCTAATGTCAAAACATTACAAATTCAGAATCTTAGAGAATCTTTTTTTACTCCGGAGTGGATTGTTGAATCATTGTGACAAATTCCAAGCCTTTTTAAAAAAACTTCAGAATGGGTTGTTGAATCATTGTGAAGTGTTATTTCCAAAGAAACATGCAATGCTGTCCTAAAATGGTAAATGTGATAAATAACTGAAAACAGTCCAGTATTTCTTGTATTTAAGTATTCATCATATGCTTTGGTTTGGTTACATTATAAAAGGCCGTGCTTAATGCTAGCATATTTCCCCCATGTCTTACTTTTGTTCTCAGGGCAATTGTAATGGCCTTTGAAGGTGTGCTGCTTTTTACTTGCTTCAGGTTTTTGAGAGGCAACTGAATCTAGCTGTTTCCTTAAAGAAGCCATTGGTCATACACTGCAGAGATGCTGATGGTGATCTGTTAGAAATCATGAAAAAATGTGTACCAAAAGACTACAAAATACACAGGTAATTGTACTGGGTTCTTAAATTGTATTATTCCTTTTATTTAAAAGAAAAACAGTAATTGGATCTTGAAAGGATTAACAGTCTGCCTGATTAGAATATTATCATGAGGTGTAACTCTAGACAACAACACCTTTGAAAAATTATAGAAACTGAGAGATTTGAGTTGTGAAGACCTTACAATTTATGGACAGCTAAGCAATGTATCAAATAATTTTTTCCCATGGTCTCTTCTAATTCACAAATCAAAGCTGAAAATGAAAACATAATCTGAATGAAAGAATTCAATTTCATTGAAGTAAGATTCCATAAATAATAGTTTTCATTCAAGATAATTTTGACTAAAGGTTTTCATACACAATTTTTTTACCAAAATGGTAGCTACTATGCTACTTAACTGTTTTGTTAAGTTTTTAGTATGACCTTTATTAATGTTTTCTTGTTTCTGATTATTCATCTGACATAGTGGGATGACCATTATTTTTGATTCCTTCATAGGCATTGCTTCACTGGCAGGTATAGTGTCATTGAACCACTTTTAGACTACTTTCCAAATCTAACTGTTGGATTCACCGCATTGCTATCTTACCCATCAGCAAATGAGGCTAGAGAATCTGCTCGAAAAATCCCATTAAATAGAATAGTGGTAGAAACAGATGCACCATATTTCCTTCCTCGGCAGGTAAGATTGTTTTTTAAAAATGCATCCATTATCTTTTACTCTATACTGAATTAACATAAGTGGTTTTTTTTTTTTGAAAGGGAAAGTCCTAGGATAGGAAGTATGATTTTGAAATGTAAGAGGCTGACATTTTTTCTTTTGATTTGTAATAAAATAGTTGATGCATGTGATATCTCAGAAAACTAACAAAAGATTGATAACAGAGATATTACAATATTACAGGCATCAAAATATTCCATTAGTTCAAAGCTTTCCATATCCAGTAAAAACTGAGATCAGTGTATTTGTAGCACTACTAAATAAAATTGAAAGTAGTTCTAAATTTAATTATGCCTTCATTGCTGTATTTTGATGATATGCAAATAAATAAAGCAGAGGCAAAATAGCCCTTAACAATGACATGGTTTATGTATTAAATGAAATTATTCCTAATCCATGTTATATTATATATTCATTTGTGCTAATGTTACATAATAATAAAATCAATTTCCTTAGTAGGGAAAAGAATTTAATACATCAACCAGTATAGATGATTCAAATTTTTAATCCAAATGGAACTCTGACAGAATGTAAGCATAATAGGTGGAAGAACATACTGGTAGTCCTCAGTTAAACGTTTACTGGAATTTTTGTTGATAATGGATCTGGTCATAAAGTGCAATGTCACCTGACTACATTGCTTAGTGACAGCAATACCAGCAGTTTCCGTTGCTGTCATTAACCAAATACCACCAGTAGTTATGTGAGGAGCCACCCATTCCCAGTTTGGTCCGTCTCAGACTGAAACCTTGGTAAGGAAAGGGACTGTCTCCTCTTAATTCCTCCCCCATCGCCCCCTATCTCTGTTTTTTTTGCCTCCCTGCAGGACAGCATTTGGCAGCAGGGGATGGTAGTAGTACCAGCAATGTTGCAGTGTCCCTAGCACCATTGGAGGGTGCCAAACCTCAACCCTGCACCACAACTAGCCCTACAGCACAAACCCCAGCTGTCCTCAACAAACTCTGCTTCACAGCTCCTGTTGCTCCTAGCTGACCATCAACTTCTTCCTTCTGTTGTTTATGAGGTGCACCTTATGCAAGACAGCTCGTATCAAGCCTTCTCTCCGAGGCTACATATGCACTTCTCCAAACTGCATGCTACTTCCTCAAGATTTTTGAGGCCTTCCAAAAGCTCATGGGAAGGCTGCACCCACACTGCATCCCCAAATGCCCATGGCCTCATTATTTTTCAGAAGGCCTCAAACTCTTTCTGGAGCATAATGAGGAAGCAGCACACAGTTTGGAGAAGCATGCACGTGGCCTTGAGAAGAAGGTCTGGCAAGGCCAGCAGCTGCCTCACATAACACCTGGTTGGATGTGCCTTGTCACCAGCAGGAGGAAGCTGGCAAAGATGGTTAGCATGCAGGACCTGGTAGGGCTGGGACTAAGCACTGGCTGGCTGTGGCATGGGGCTTGAGGTGACACTCCTCAGCAACAAAGAGTAGCAGTACTAGGGCTGAAGTAGAGGCCCAGGGGTGGTAATAGGCGGTTGAGACTGCTGAAAGCCCTGTGCCTCTATTTCAGTTCCAGCAGTGCCACCCTAAAAGGAATTATGCTGTACGGAGCAATTAAAAGGGTGGAGATAAAGGGGGAAATAGGCAGATGGGAAAAGTGCCCCTCTGGTTGTAAGTCTGAGTAGGCTGCCTAGCAGCCACATTTTGTCTATGTAGTCATGGAAGCTATGCAACAACCATAACTTTAGGGGACCAGTCAAGTTACACTGGTTCATCTTCACTGTAACTAAACGATTGCTGAATGAATGGTGGTTAACTGAGAAGTGCCTGCAAATGTTTCCTAAAACTAATGAGTCTTGAAGAACGAAAGCAGTATAGAAATTGCACTTAGGCTTATATACCACCCCACGGTATAAGTATATAAGTATACCATGGAGTGGTGGTATATAAGCACTCTCTTGAGTGGTTTACAACATCAGCATATTGCCCCCAAGAATCTGGGTCCTCATTTTACTCACCTTAGAAGGATGGAGGGCTGAGTGAACTTTGAGCTGCTCAGGATCGAACTCCTGGCAGTGGGCAGAGTTAGCCTGCAATACTGCATTCCAACCACTGTGCCACCATGGCTTCTGTGAAATACCAATATCTGCTAAAGACAGCCATAGAATATATACCATATCACATGAAGCAATATTGTATTTTGAGCACTGCATCTCTTTAACAATTTCCCCCCAAAAAAGATACATAGATATAATTATAAGTTACAGTAACAATCTATTATTAATAATATAGTCATGACACAATAAAGCATATCAAAATTTTAATTCCTTATTTCATGTTTCTGTATGCAATATATTGTTAAATATTCAATGTGTTCTAAAACTGTTATATAATAAAGTTATTATAGACTTCTTAGAAGAAACAGGTTAAATTCTCTTACCGCTAGAACAGATTCCAAAGGACATTTCTAAACATCAAAACTCTTTTAACTTAATACATTCATTGCCACTGCACTTAGTAGCACATTGCGGCTATACTGCAGCTCCTCAAACAGCATGCTATATGAAGGCAAAATTTCAGTTGGAATAAGGTGGGGCTAATGTCTTGGAAATAATATTGATTCATGTGGGGTGACAAGAAGTTGTTTTGTGGTCTTAGAGGTGGTGACTATTTTAGCCATACTGTGCTGTATATAGGAGGATAGAAATTGAAAAATTTCATAGGCGGAGAACTTGAGGGTAACTGAGGGGTAACTGAACTGACAGAGTTCCCCAACCTTTCTGGCTTTGTGGCCCAGTGGGTGTGGGGAGACGGGATGGTTTCAGTGGGTAAGCATGTGCGTGGGCACATCTCCATTTACACAAGTGGTGGAATTGCCCACTGTTTGTGCAAAAGGAGTGCACCCACAATACTGCTGCTTGTGCAAATGGGGATGCGTACTGTCTTGCCTGCCACTTTGGACAGCCCAGTTCTGAACAGTTCACGGCCCAGCAGTGGGCTGCGGCCCAGAGGTTGGAGACCCTTGCTTGTAAAAGAAGTGAAACTTGAGGTTGAAATTGCTATTAGCTGCACATTAATATATTGATAACCAAACTTTTTGGGAGGAGATGTCAATCTTTCTGCTAGTAAAAGAAGATAAGTAGTTAAGTCTGTTTAGCAATTGCAAGATTTTTTTACATGTTGCTATACATATTGTTAATAAAAACAACTTTGTTTGCAGCAATAGAAAGACATATAGAAAGGGCTATATCTAAGATAAGATATGATCATTTGTTACTTGTTAACCTACTTTCTTGTTTATAGAGTTGAAATCTGTTCTTTGTCTAAAGCTCCTTTTTTTTCTAGGTGCCAAAAAGTGTTAGCCGGTTTTCTCATCCTGGAGTAGCTCTGCACACAGTGAAAGAGATTGCCTATCTCAAAGGGGTGTCATTACCTGTCATGTTAGCTGTTCTAAGGCAAAACACCAACAAAATTTATAACTTGTAAGAAGGTGCAAAGAGAAGAGGGAAGAACTGGAGAGGAAATGCTTTTGTAAAGTTGATTTGATCCTTTTAAATTTATTTTATAAATGTAAATATAGATCTGAACTTGGAATACCCTTTAATATCTTTTTTTAATTCCTTCAATTCTGTTACTTGTTCCTGCTCTTTAATGTGCCTCGGTGTTGATTTTAATTCTAAGAGCTTTGGTTTTTTAGTTGTTAATCTTTGGGGGCACAAACTGTCAGTATTTTAATTTTTCAAAAAGAAAACAAAAACAAACCTAAAGTGCTCTTAAAATTATTAAGCTAAATTGAAGTATTTCTTCTGAGCAGCATAATCACCTACAATAATGGCCAAAATTGTGGAAACCTTTTGGGAAAAGTGTATTTTTGAAATTTGATGGCTAATAACACCACTTTTTTGGGAGTAGTATCATAAAATTATATATCAATGGAAAGATAATTTAATCAAGAATGTAATGCAATAACTTTTATGAAGGATTTGCTATTAAAATAGCAGTTATAAAGAAGAAAAGTGACACACATAGGAAAAACGAATATACAAAAATCATCAGAAAAAATGAGATATACAAAAATTATCACCATAGAAAAAAATGAAATATACAAAAATTATCACCATATCAGTTAATACTTAGTTGGGTAACCTTTAGCATGAATTACAGCCTAACAACATCTTCCCATGGAGTGAACCAAGTGTTTTAGTTCTGCAGCTGTTATAATGTGAAACCAAGATTGAATGATTGCTTCTATTAACTGGGTTTTATTACTTGGTTGCTTTTGACTAACAAGTTTCTTTAGTCGGCTCCATAGATTTTCAATTGGGTTAAGATCTGAGCTATTCCCAGGCCATTCCAGCAGTGCAATATAATTATCTTGAAACAACCTTTTGCATACAGCAGCAACATGACATGGAGCTGAATCCTATTGAAATATAAATGCTTCATTATCTTGGAAAAGATCGTGTGTGGAAGGCTTCAGTTTGGGTCAAGTATTGCATTAATGTATTTTTGACCATTTATACTGTATAATACCATTAATCACACAAATTCTGCCCACACCTTTTGATGTCATACAACCCCAGACCATAAAACTGACTGGGTGTTTCAAAGTACATGTAATGCAATCAGGATGCAAATCTTCTCTGATTCTTCTCCTTATATATTTTATGCCATCACTACCAAACAGGGAGATCTTGGTCTCATCACTCCAAATAACATTATCCCATTGTTCCTGTCTAGGTAACATGGGTTTTAGCCCAGTTTAGTCTTTTCAACTTTTATTTGTGAGATAAAAGTGGCTTTTTCATGGAATTCTAGATTTTAGGCCAAATTCTTGCAGTCTGTGCCAAACAGTCCTTGCATTCAACTTCACATTGAATTGCATCTTGTATACACCCAGATGATTTTCTTCTGTCACTTAGGCACAGTCTCTTAATTCTTCTATTATCACTTGCTATTGTGCACCTTTTCCTGCCTTTACCAGTGTGGTTTTGTAGTGACTGAGTCTCCTTATACCTCTTCAAAAATTTAGAAATGCCACCTTTGGTTAAGTTTCCACCATTTTTTCTTTTAATTTTTTACAACTGTAGCCTTGTTCACTTAATAATAGTATTTTACATTGCTTTCTAGGCAACTAGTCAACTCTTTGCACCATTACTTTAATTTTATTACATTTATTATGTTATTACGCTCACTAAATGAAAGAACACAAAAAACCCGACCAACTTGATAATGATCTCATAAATACACTGACAAATGTCCTCCTTTTAGCTTCAATACATGACATCAATAACTGAACCCTACTGTGATCTGATTGGTTCATTGCCAAAACAAGATGATACCTGATTGGCTCTCTAAACACTCATGCTCTTTGGCTACAATCAGATGAAGGAGAACTACCTGATACTAACCTAAGCAAGTTGTTTATTTGGCTATAACTTTTCACAGAACACAGATAATTGAACAGACTTCGTTGCATTACATTCTTGATTAAATTATCTTTCCATTAATATATAATTTTATGGTACTATTCAAAAAAAGTGGTGTTAGCCATCAAACCTCAAAACTACACTTTTCCCAAAAGGTTTCCACAATTTTGGCGACTATGGTAATTGCTGCAACAAAAACATTGCCCATTTATCTAACATACATGTAGAAATAACCTCGAAGAAGTAATGAAATGTATTCCCTGTTTCTGGTCAATTTTTTTCCAACATACTAACCCATTCACTCTTTTCACAAAATAAAAATAAATGATGAATAATTTTTTAAAGAGACATAAATATTGTTTACACTTAATGAAAGTCACAGAAATTCCCTAGCTTCATTATGCTGAAGTGAAAAATACCTGCACGCATGCAGGTTAATGAAACAAAGTTAAGGGAGTAAAATAGGGTATCAAGATGATTCATGAAAGGCTAATTAACTTTTAATTTCTATTTGAATGTGTTCATTTTTAGTTTCTTCAAAGAGTTCTTAATTAGGGAAGTGATTATATGTTTCTATAATTTTATGCATTACTTTGACTTTAAACAATTTGTCAATAAATTATTTTTGTATCAGTGTTCTGACAATTAATCATCTCGGCAAAGCAGAAATATTGTAGTCAATAACACTGAAAAGAAACATTCCTTTGTCTTCAGAGCAGCTGTGTGTTTTAGCTTTGAAATTTACTTCTGTAGATACTCTTGGTCATGTTATTAAATATGTTTCACAGTGTTTATGAAAGTAGATTTTTAAATAGTTCTTTTTCTCCTTTTGCATGTATGTTCAAGGTATACACATTAAGAAGGAATGGCAATATACTATTATCCTGCTAATATGCTAAAGGAATGCAACAAGATTAAGAAAGATGTCTTTTCCTTAAAGGTTATATTTACCCCTTTGATTTTGAAATTTTGTAATAAACTAATACTTTTCCTTTTTGGGCTGCAAAGCATTAGGCTAGTGGTATCCAGATAAATTAATTTTAGAATCTTGTTTTAAGAGCTATCTAGGGGATTATTCCTTTCCCTTATTCTCATCCACCTTCTTTGGTATTTGCTTTTTATTTCTGGCTTTCAACAGCTCAAGGTTTTTATGCTGAACCATAGTTACACATTCTGGAATCAGAAGATTTATTGGGTATTAATTAATAATCTTGTGCTTCAAAATTCAGAATAAGAGTTGGGGAAGGGACCTTGGAGGTCTTCTAATCCAACCCCGCTCAAGGAGGGAAACCCCGTATCACTCAGACAAATGGGTGTCCAGTCTCTCTTTAAAAGCCTCCAGTGATTCATTTCTCAGGTTGCTTGTTTGAGAGGTGAAAAGAACTGCAGTTATTTTTTTTCTATATTTTGCACATGTAACCAGGTTTCTTAGTGCTATGTTAATATAAACATCTTGCAGAAATACAGCCATAAAAGAGCCAGCAACGTGAAATGAAGATTGAAAGCTGTATTTTTATTAGTATGAACAAGAGATAAAACTAGCAATATACCAGTAAAATTAAATGGCCTTGTTCACAAGATTTTTTTCTGAATGGCTCTTCTATTCAGGCGTCTTCCTCCTTTTTGTTGTGTATCAGAAAGTGATGAAGAAAGGATTGGGGAAATAACTGATCGTTGCCGTTTTCAAACTGGTGTTTCCCCAAATTCTGCCTCTGAAAATTTTATGTGGCCTTCATAATGATGCTTGAATAAAAGAGCCATTGAAAAAAAACATTCAGTGAGAATAGAAAAATGGTGTAGGTTAGCAATCATCAATATGTGTGCAATAAATTATTTCCATAAATTGAGTGGGATCAGGTTAAGTAAATAGCAGTTTATTTCATTGGGATTGTGGATTGTAAAAGGAGCAAATGTCTCCCTTTGCGCACTTGGTCTTCTCAAATTGAGTTGACAAACCACAGATATATACTCAACATTGTTTAGATTACAAAATTAGACAAAATGGAAAACAGACACTGCTGGCATTATCCTGCTCAAAAGAACAAAGTGGCCCCAGAATCCACCTGCCTTTTTCATCACAAAGTCATGGATGTCCAAAGTGAAATTCCAGAGGAAATTTGAGGAGTATCTGGATCTGAAGAAAGGCCAAAAAAAAAAAAAAAAAAGGCAACGTGGAGATTTGATCAAAGGAACAACGGAAAAAGAGACTCCTGGCAGGTGGGCAGGAGAAGATGGGGAAGTGAATTGGTTCCAGACCCTAACTTAAGTGGCCAGTAATTGTACTAACCTAATGATAGATGATCTGATCTTTTAACTACCTCTATTGCCAAACCATCTGCCTTAATCAGTCAACAATTAGGGAGCAACCAATCTTTAGCACCAGTGCCCACATCTTTCAGATTGGTGATTAACAGTGTAATTAAAGAGAAAAGCTCAAATGAAGCCACAAGAATTAATTTTTTGATGTATTCTTGGTTACCCAGTAATAATGATGGTTAATTTTTAAGATTTTTTCTGTAACAGGCAAACATGGCTACCTTTTAGGAAATTATTCCCATTTTTCATGTGACTCAAACTATAGAAAATAATGGACATGTAACATATATAGGACCCTAGAAAAATACGTATCAGAAAATCTCATATTTTTGAATTAGTTTTTAAAACAATGCAATCATAAGGCTGGTAAAAATGACTTTTATCCAGAAATAATGGATGCTTGTATTATGGATTCATTTTATTATATTTAAGAGTGATCCAACTTGAGGAACTCTGGACAGCTTACATCAGTAGTGGCTAACCTTTTGGGGCTCCTGTGCCAAAAATTCGCACAAAAATTCTCGCGTGCCAGCACCTAGAAGGCAATGCATGTGCCCCCCATGCCTCCTGTGCATGCGTGTATGATTCCCCACCCCCCCGCTGCCCCCTTACCTGCACTGTGCCTCCCAACTGATTTTTGGCCTCCCAGAGGCTTGAGGGAAGCCTCTGCAGCCTTTTAGGCCAAAAAATGGGCCTGTTTTGTCACTTCCAATATTTCCAGAAATATAGGAAGTGACAAAACGGGCCTTTTTTTCAGCCTACAAAGGCTGTAGATGCTTCCCACAAGTCTCTGGGAGTCCGAAAAAGGCCTCAAACGGGCCAAAAATCAGCTGTGAGGCGCGCACATATGCAATGAGTTAAGTTTGCCTGGGGCTTGTGTACCCGCACAAATGGCTCTGTGTGCCACCTGTGGCACGCATGCCATAGATTCGCCATCACGGGCTTACATTATTCGATAGTAAAAACAAAGAAAAAATGTGAGGATGCATAGTGAACTAAATGACCTTGATGGAGCAGTGACACCAGCATTCATCGGCAACCAGATAGTAACTTCTGGCTGGCAAAATCTGTCCAGAAAAAGGAGAGATTGTGATATTGCCCACATCTACTCTGGATAGCTGCTCCTTGTGGGTAGACTACAGGATCTGAATTTTTTTGTGTGGTCTACTTGTGAGTTGACCAATTGGGAGTTGAGATTTCAGTCAAACTCACAGCCATAATGCCTATAGAGACATAAGGTTCACTGAGCCTCATTTCTTAATCACTTTCATAAATTACCTAACTGGTTTTCAACTATTAAGGAAACTTTGGATCAAGTTTTATAGCATTCAGTGTGTGAGTTTCCTTAAATCCTCAGCAAAAGAATTTTGAAATAAAAATTTAAGAACTAAAAAAATTCTCTTTTTGGAATAAGATGCTACACTGGATACACAAATGAAACTGGCGAATATCTTAATTAAAAGGGATATACTAATAAAAAACAAAGAAGTGACTTGTATAACTTTCCTATGTTGGATTTACAAAAGGGACCTGTTTAAAGTTTTGAAGACTTGTGACAAGGGACGAAGAAAAAATGAAAAGAAACCAATATCTAGGACATGATTTTGGGCCAGTCATATTGTCTCAGCCTAACTCACCTCACAAGGTTGTAAGGAATAAGGAGGAGGGTGTGTTGAATATATTCACCTCCTTGAGTTATTTGTTATTACTCATACTCGAGGTAGGATAAAAATAAATATTATTTAAAAGGATTTTAAAAAATCAAGATTACAGGGTCATAAAAAGGAAGTTTGATTGTTAAAAGCAAAGAATCTAAAGTTGGTTTATTTGATCAAGATTAAAATATATATATGTTATTTCTAGTAATCTTCAATAGACTTTGGCTGACCAGGACTGAGCAAGGGTTTAATTATATTTATAGATAAGAGATATGGAAGGAAGATATAATTAGTTGTGTTTTAAGAGAAAGTGATTAAGTTACTAAAATTGTTTATACTTGTGATGAAGAAGGAAGTCATTTCTTTATATATATATATTTTTCTTTTCTATTTCTCTATTTTTTCTCTTTTTAAATTTATTTTAGTATTTATCTTTTTAACCGTAATGTTTAATAAAATTATTTTTAAAAAATCATGAAAAATCCTAAGCATCTGGAAGGACAAAACCAGAAAGAAAAACTTAAGGCCTGAGCAGCCACTTTACTCCCAAATCCTGTAACAAAGCCAAGTTTTTCCGATTTTTCAGAACATCATTAGGTATCTCTGGAGGAATACTATTGCAGAGGGATGTGCTTTCCACACAAAGAGTCATCTGATTTTTCTACTCTGTAGACTAAAAATAACAAAAATATGATTATTAAAATCAGATTTTAAGCAAATAATGGAAGCTGTGGATCAAAATACACTGCTCACAAAAATAAAGGGAACACTTAAACAACACAATGTAACTCCAAGTTAATCACACTTCTGTGAAATCAAACTGTCCACTTAGGTAGCAACACCGATTGACAATCAATGTCACATGCTGTTGTGCAAATGGAATAGACAACAGGTGGAAAGCATAGGTGGTTAGCAAGACATCCCCAATAAAGGAGCGGTTCTTCAGGTGGTGACCACAGACCACTTCTCACTTCCTATGCTTTCTGGCTGATGGTTTGGTCACTTTTGAATGCCGGCGGTGCTTTCACTCTAGTGGTAGCATGAGATGGAGTCTACAACCCACACAAGCGGCTCAGGAAGTGCAGCTCATCCAGGATGGCACATCAATGCAAGCTGTGGCAAGAAGGTTTACTGTGTCTGTCAGCATAGTGTCCAGAGCATGGAGGCACTACCAGGAGACAGGCCAGTACATAAGGAGACATGGAGGAGGCCGTAGGAGGACAACAACCCAGCATCAGGACTGCTACCTCTGCCTTTGTGCAACGAGGGACAGGAGAAGCCCTGCCAGAGCCCTGCAAAATGACCTCCAGCGGGCCACAAATGTGCATGTGGCTGCTCAAACGGTCAGAAACAGACTCCATGAGGGTGGTATGAGGGCCCGATGCCCACAGGTGGGGGTTGTGCTTACAGCCCAACACCGTGCAGGACATTTGGCATTTACCAGAGAACACCTTTATTTTTTTGAGCAGTGTATATGAAACACACTATATTAAAAGCCTTAGAAAAGCCCATAATCACTGACTCACTCATCTTAGCTTATGCTTTCTTAAAACTGTAGACCTATCACACATCCCAGGAAATAACTTGTAGTGAGTAAAATAGGACTTCTGTATCAATTTATGTAGATTTACTTTGTCCTCATAGCTCTTGATAATTGATGAAATACTAGTTCTGAAATTCGTAAGTTTAAACATGTCACTGATTATGTTGCTTTATCCTGCAGATAATTGTGAAAATAATAAAGACAGCCTTGTTGGAGGAATACAAGCTCCGTTACCATAGCAACAAATAAATAAAACATAACAGTATTTCAGGTCAGCAATAGACAGATAATGTTCACAAACGGCTTGTAAGGATTTGTTATTTTAGCCAATCTTAAGATAAGTAGTTTTAACCTTTCTCTGAAATTGATTCCTCAGTATAGTCTACCTAACAATTTTGCAAGTCTCATTCTGCTGTACCTCCTCCCCCTACTTATACTTCAGTGGATCAGAGAGATATTTGACTGAGCTGCTATGAACCCTAATTTTATATAAATAAAAATAATACAACATCTGCTCACATCATTAGTGTAAGAAAAACAATATGCTTTTGACCTCTGTTCTTTATTCTGATACTACTTAAAAGCTGCCTCATTCCTCCTTCCACTTATTGTTTCTATTACTTTAATTACATAATTATGTTGTGCCATAAACCAACAGCAAGCAAATAACACATAATAAACAAAGTAGTTCAATAATTTCTTCCTGTTCTATGTTAAGTCAGGAGTGAAATAATCCTATGAGTCCAACTTAAACAACCTGAATTTATTACAATTTACTATGAAAAATGTACAAAATAATTACAACATAGAGCAACTTTCTTTCTGAACAATTCAGTGGTTTTTAATTGGACTTTATTTCTCTTTTTAAACCAAAAGAACAAAACATTAGTTATGCAGTATTTTAGAGATCAAATTTACATTTTCAGTTAAACGTGTAAGGCAAGTTAAAAAACAAAGGTGACTTTGTATTGGATCATAGTGTGTATAACTTTTGGCTCCCATCTCTTCCTCATGTTCAAATTGTCTACCACGTGGTTCTTGACAGAAAATATTAAAGTTTTTAAAAATTACTAAAACATCTACTCTGAGGAACTTTTATACTCTTTTAACAGAGAAATACTAGCTGAAAGGATGCCAAAATTTTCAAGTAAAATGATGAAAATCTACTGGTATTTCTTTTAATTAAAAAAATCATACTAAAAGGAACAGTATTTTTTCATGTAGATTTTGCCTTGAATTTTAAAAGTGTCAATTAAGACAAATTGTTACAGGGGCTTTCCCTAACCTGGTATCTTCTAAATATGTTAGTTCATCCTCCCCCTAATTCCTAGACAGTGCTACAAGGAATTAGGAAAGTTATAGTCCATCAAACTATTAAATACTAGATTGGTGAAGGCATTCCGCAGTTTATTTTTTTTTATCAAGACAATATTCATAACAAATTAAATTTTACATGGCCCGTATTCAATAAACCTGGATTACTAAGAAAAGTAGAAAAAAACTCTTTCTTTAAACTGGAAATCTTCATCATAGACATCATTGTTCATTCTGTTGTCCTTCTGTGATGGCAGATACTGCTCCTTGGCCCTTATTGACATCACTAATGCATGCCCACTGTCCATCTACCGATTCTTTCCATAGAGTTACCTAGAAAAGACCATGTTTATTTTAGAACTCATTCTACAAACAACATGAACCTTGCTCTGAATAAAATAATCTTCATTAAGGGCCCTAGATTTGATAGCTATCAATCAGCCTTAATGAATTTGCTTTTAAATTTAATTGGGTCTTATTTGGTCATGGCAAGCTATTCTTGCTAGCAGAACACAGACAAGGCATCCTGCAGATTCTTTTCCCTTACTCCCCAATATTCTCAAACTTTGTTTTGGAGGGTTTCCACAGTTAGTAGAATGCATTTTGAGAGAATAGTGCAGGAAGAAAGAAAAACTGTTGCTAGACTGATACGTATGTTTTAAACCAGTCAGCTGCTTTAATACTTACTTTATTATCTCCTCCAGACACAGCTAGAATATTTGCAGTAATGGACCAGCTAACATGCCACACTACATCACTGAACTTATGGAGTAATTTTGGTGACCATGAGTTTCCAGAGGCATCATCGCACATCCAGATAAATACTCTGCCATCCTAGAAGAAGGCAAACAAAACTGTCAAGACACAGACAAGGGTACATTCAGTATCTCCTATGGCTGAATGACACTGACATTTTAACAAGGAAATCCTTTCACCAGAGCCGCAGCTATAACTCTATGACCACAGAATTGATTCAAATTATGCTTCAAGTTGGCAATTGTCAATCCGTAAGGGTATCATATTTCTAATGCTAGTAGTTAAAAACACATTGATACAGATCTTAACTGGATGTACTGCTTCAGATTACAAACAGGGAACTGGAATTCTAAATGACTCTATCCACTCAAATAAATGAATGGATTTATTTTACTAAAATAAATTTTACTAAGGGCTGACTAAAAACAACTTTGCTAAAAACCAATATGCCAGAAAAGCTTAAGGTTAAAAATTTCTCCTCAATAAGCTGCTTTTTCATAGCATGTTAGATTTATTTTATTTATTAAACTTATATGCCACCCATCTTATAGAAGGCAACAACATATCTCTTTATTTTCATCGGGTAAACATTAAAGAAAAATTACCTGGGAGCAGCTGGCAATAGTACTTGTTGGCAAACCTATGGAAGGAGCCCAGGCTACATCTCTGACCCAATCACTGTGAGCTTCCAATTTTTGTTCTTCTTTCCACTGGCCATCTTCTTCTCTGGAAATATTGGAGGGTGGGAAGATGAAGATTCAGAAAAAGTGTCAAAACCAAGATGAATTTATTGTGATAAAGGAAATGGCTATTTTAACACATATCAGCAATATTTATACAGATAAGTGTTGCAGTTATAGGATTGGCCTATTTACTTTCTGATCAAAGTATGGAATGGAGAAGAGTTTCAAACAGATTTGCCCCAAAACCTAAGTTTTGCCCCCTTTGCAATGTGGTTATTTTATGTCTGCTTTGAATTACAATTCACAGATTCTTAACAGTTACAAGACATCCTTTGGGCAATTAACTTTAATTTGCAGCAAACTATGGGAATCAAACAGAAATTCCCCCAATAGAAGGCAGTCAAGCCTGTATTTGAACACATCCAGGGAAAGCAAACTTACCACCACTCTGGATAATTGACCCTACTATTTCAAAATTTGTACTGTTGGAAGTTTTTCTAAAATTCAGTTGGAATCTGGCTCCCTGTGTCACACTTTCAGATATTTGACAACAACTATCATATCACACCTCATTCTTTTTTTCTGAAGCCAAAAATGTTCAATTCAATGTGAAGCTACTTGTGACTATCAAGGGAGTTTTTGTTAAGTGTCCTTGAAAAAAGATCCATAAGAACTGGCTTCTGAATCACCAAAGGAAAATCAGTTCTGTTTTATACTCCAGTTTTCTTCACTGAGGCACTGAATCATAACCACCCTAGCCCAACAAATGAATGCAGAACCACTAAGCTAAAATATAAAATGACTACTGGAGACAAATTAGGAAAGGTTTTAAACTATTTAGTCATTTGGCAGATGGAAGAAGCAAAGAAGGTAACTTTGTAGCAAGGACAAGCAAAAAAACCCATCCCCCTCCCTCTTAAAAAATTAAAAAATAATTTTTGAGGCTAACTTACCTCCAAATTTTGATAAGATTATCACAGCCACCTGATGCAAATCGTTTGATGTAGTTTGGTTTTTGGTTTGAAGGCTGATCTATGAGGCTTCCTGGCACAACAGCAGGTGCCCAGCTAACAGCATTGCAACCAATCTATACAAAAATAAATCAATGTGGATTCATCTAATTTATAGCAAAACTAAAGACAAATTTTAATAACTATTTGTTTCATTTCTAAATGCCTCCTAAGAAAGCATTTTAAAGTAATCCTTCAGTTATGTCTTGAACAATAAATATATTCCCTCTGTTTAATACTGCATGAGTGTTTATCCAATTAAAGAAACATTGCCTTTCCTTCCTTAACTACATAAAGTGTATTTTGATTCAGGTTATTTGAACTTGAGATTCTAGTAAAAGATTAAAAATATTCTACATGCTTGAAATCTTCCAACTCGTTTGCCACATAAAATGTTTAATAAAATGACTCTATACTCACTGTATGTGCATTGCTGATTTTTTTCACTTCCCATTGTCCATCACCAGTATAGCTCAACAAAGAGATAGCCCCATCAGAACTGCCACAAGCCAGGATCAACCCATAGTCTTGTGGTGCCCAACATACAGAATTGACTGTTAGAAAATGTAGAAACAGATTACATTATTATATGAATTACTCAACTACAAGAGGAAAATATAGGAATCTCAACTTTTTAGTCTATGCTACTTAAATGGAATGAAAGCAACAGCCTCTTTTTTTAAAAAAAAATCTGCAGCTTCTAAGTATTAAAAGATTATAATGGCAACAATAGCACAAATGCCTCTAAGCTGGTATTTAGTTTACAGATCACAAGGCTACTTTGTCCCACAAGCAATAAGATATTACTATACAGTGTTACATCTACAGATACTGGTGATAGCAAGAAAACTGGCTTCAACAGGGTTGCACTTAAAAGCTGGAAATGCCTGCAGCCCCCCAAAAAAGAGAAAGCAAGAAATGAGCATAATCAAAATAGGTAAATTCCTACTGAAAAATTAAAGCAATCTGTTCTTAACCCAAACGGTTTGGAGAAGAATATCCCTACCTGAGGAATCATGTCCTGTGTATTCATATGTCTTCTCCCATGTACCATTCTCTTCTTTCCAAATAATAACCTTTCTGTCATAGGAACACGAAGCCAGGATGTTTCCATACATGGGGTGAGCCCAGGCAACCTGCCACACTGGACCTTCATGACTATCAGAAAAGATAAATAATTACTGCACCAAGGCCTTGTTTTTAGTTATGACATAAGGAGAGCATGTTAAAACCATTTTAAAATCATGCATCATGTCAAGTAATTTATATCCTGAAATAACACATAAAAAGCCATTCTAATCTTTATTCACACATATCAGCCTTCTTATCAAAGGCTTCAAATCAGGCATCAGCATATTTTAAATATTTTTTTAAAAAAAGGTTGTAACATTTCCATTTCTAAAGAAGATTCTTCTTTACAAATGGAAAGTTTAACACATCATATCTGGAGAGTCCTTTTAAAGAACAGGACATAATTCAAATAAATTATTGCCTAATTGTACAGAACTCAAAGTTTCCTTCTTAGTATTTGTGAGTCCAATGAATGATGTTTAGTTACTTTTAAAATGAGATGAGGCCTAAGAAATTGGATAAGTCAACCTTTATCTGGTTGATGTAGGATAGGTCAGATAAAGGTTGATTCTCAAAAGCTGACAAGTCGAATATTAGATATATTAAAAATATATTCTGGCAAAAAGCCAGCAATTTTGTCTATAAGCAAAATAGAAAAATGGGTCACATGACAAAGAATTATCTTGTTTTCAGCTCACCCTCTTAAGTCAGCTATGAGAATTTGTCCTCCATTCCGGACATCAAATATTTTCACAGATCTGTCAGAAGAGCAAGTTGCCAATCGAGTGCCATAGTAATCCATCTGAGCATCATGCTAGGAAATAATGTAATAAGCTTTTTAAAACCTCGTTGTTTCAAAAACAACAATTTTTAAATCTTTGCAAATGTAATATTTATTCATTATTCATTGTGATTTGGATGGTCACTTGTCTCAAAAGTGACTAGGAACAGCAATTAAAAAAAAATAAATTAAAAACAAATTCCCATCAAATACAAAAATATAAAATACAAAGCATAAGAAGATATCATAATAAATTACAACCAGGAGTTATATTATATATTAACTATTTGGCATCAATGAGTGGTAGCATGCAGGTTCACAAAGTATTTTACTGGAAAAAAAATTATAGTCAGCAGTCATTTTAGCAGCTAAAATTATAAGTAGGGAACCAGAAAAATGTGCTAGACAGTTAAAAACGAGAAAGCATTTTTTTTGCCCTAAATACTTGCCAAATATCACAACTGCCATAACATTTTTCAAAATCTAATAATATTCCAATAAAAATGTTAGAGGATGTTTTTTGAAAAATCATTTTGTTTCAGTGCAAATTCCCAGATATTTATAAGGCCACCCAACTCATAATTTATGACTATAGACAGCATACCTCAATTTTGAAAAAAAATAATAATATGAAAAACCAACAGTATAACAAAGCACAATCATGGAGAGAGATAAGTCTGGACTGAGACAAGGATTTACTCTCAAGTAGAATGTGCTCAATTATGATTATATAACGTCACCATATTATTAAGGCTGGCATCTACTATTTTATGCATATTTCAAAGTAGCAAATACTACTCACTGTTACACTCAGAAAATATAACAGATAATGTGTCTCTTGCTCCACTCACCCCTACATCTCTATATGGTATACAGTATATGCTATAATATGGTAAATTAACATGTAAATATATTTAAAATGAACACCTACCACACTTCGAGCATGTTCATCATTCTAATGCCATATTTTCTGGATTCAATTAATCCCATTCTATCTCTCCAAAGAAAGGAGAGAATTATTAGCCTTACCATAATTTTCTTTTCCCTTCCATGTAAAAATTAGCTTTAGCATATAGGTGTTCCTTTAAAGTTTCCTATAGTACATCAGAAAAATATTCATTCCTTGCATTATCTTACCAAAATGAATTTTGCTGTATTAATTTCGGAATAGAAATGTACTCTAAAAAAGAGACAAAATACTTACTATCATATCCTCATGGGAAGTGTCCACTGTATTAATTACAGACACCTAATAAGAAAACACAAAGAAGCTGTAAAGACACTAAAAGATTCTGACCTTATATTTATAGTCAAGAATTAAAATATATAGGACTTGGCCATACTGTTTACAGTAGTTTATCTACATTAATATGATTAATTTTCAGATAATTTTAGAGCATCCCATAAGCATTTTGACTTCTTTGTCCTTAATTAATCTTTAGAACTTCCATGACATATTGAAACTGATGCTAGTATAAGGTAATACGAGAAGCTAATCTTTAGCTGGCTGCCAAGACAGGAAAAAAAGTGGTGGCAGAACAACTAGTTTTGAAAACTTGGTTCTCATTCTGATACTGATTACCCTACCCACAAAACTGTGCCTATCCCGGGATGTAAAAATATCTTAGACCCAGGACAAAGGCGTTTGTGAACAAGTAAGTCTAATTTCAATAGTTTTATGGACTGTTTAAGCACATCTACTAGTACTACAATCCATCCTGATCTCCAGCAAGGTCAATAAGGTTAACTGTCCAGAAAGCTAGTACAATAGCACTCAACTTACAACCATTAATTAGTAACCATTCAAAGTTAAAACAGCATTGAAAATTCAGTTAAAACAGCACTGAAAAAAGTGACTTATGAGTTTTTCACATTCCTGATTATCGCAGCATCTTCATGGTCATATGATCAAAGTTTAGGCTCTTGGCAAATGGCATATATTTATGGCAGTTGCACTGGTCCAGGGTTGTGTGAACACCATTTGTAACCTTCCCAGATGGTTTCCAACAAGCAAATGCAATGGGAGAAGTCAGATTCGCTTAACAATCTTATGATATATCTAACAACTGTAGTGATTTGTTTAACAAATCTGGCAAAAGGTTTGTAAAATGGAGCACAACTGACTTAATGATTGTCTTGCTTAGCTTATTGCAGCAATAAGTCAAGGACTACCTGTACAGCATTCAGCATAAATATGCCCTGATGGGGGAAAAAATGCTTGACTTTTTCCTGGCTGCTACCCAGCTTCCCAACTGTCCTCCACAATTAGGTTGGTCACCAAATCCTAGTAACTGGTTTGGATCAGTCCCAAAGGTGCTTTTTCAAGGGGCAACTGGACTTTCTTGGAAAAAGCACCTTTGGGACAACCATGACCTGGATGAACGAAAATTTCCATAGACGTTTGGTTTGGATCAGAAACATTTAAAACCAGTAGATCTTTGATGTAGCCTTTTGACAAAATACCTGCTTCCGTTTTCAGTTCAGTGCAAGACAACACCCACCCACCCACCCCCGAATTAAAAACAAAATGAATGAAAAAGAGGCGCTTGGATGAATGGAGTAGATACGTCTCTTGCAAAGCGTCCAGCAGTACAGGACGGGCGCTTTCAGGACCCCAAACGAATGGCTTGGGAAAGAGTCTTAGACTTGGCCGGGATCAGATAAGAGCTGGAGTCGGGAAATGGGCCTCGATCCTCGACTCTCGCCTCGCTCGACTTTCGCCGTTTCCCCGGAGAAGCTCGGCGACCAGCTCAGCCCTTCAGGAACTGGCAAAAGGACCACCGCCAGCCGCTACCCCCGCACTCCTAAGACACGGAGGGGAGCACCCTGGGCCGCCAATAGGACTACCCTAAGCGAAAGGAACCCAAGTTTGATCGCCAATCCCGGTCCTCCGCCCACCCTCAATCTCACCATGGTGGCGACGACGAGAGAGGAATCTCCACCGGACCAGCCCGGCTCCGCAATACGATTTGCCCGCCCGGCCGCCCGTTCTCAGACGTGGCAAGCCGCAGCCTGGCTGTGCGTCCGACAACCAAAACCTTCCGGCTAGGGGAAAAAAAAAGCCCTCTTCCTGAGATCCGCAGGAAAGTTCCTCCTCCTGCTCCCTGGGCCGCCTTCTTTACCTTCCTTCTGCCAAGCGAGGGGCACTACGTGTTTCGGGACTTCTCCCACAGCCTCCCTTTTGTAACCTTTGCCGCCTTTATTCCCCCGTTGCTTTGGGGATGAGGGCAGAGTGATTATTTTTTCTTACGGGGTTAAATCCTAGCCAGTTTGGATTGAGTTGAGCGGGTGTAAATCGCGGTTTATGCACGATGTGAATAAATATCCAGCAAGCTAGGGCTTGGTGCAGTGTATAATCTCAGCCAGAAAACAAATCAGATTTGTTTTCCTGCCCTCAGTATCAGAGTTCCCCGAATAATTGATGCCTTGATATTGGATCATCAATTGCTCCACTGGCTGGGAATAGTGCGATTATAGTCTGAGACGTTTAGAGGTCGCAAGATGGATAAAGTAGTATGGAAAAATTAAGAGTTTCACAGGGCTGTTGAAAGGCTGAGTAGGCTAAGTCATGTTTTCACTGCGAGTAAAATGCTTTCTACCCCCAATATTAAAAATGATTATGCATTTGTAGTAAAATGTGTTGTGGTTAGAGTATGTTCTAATGTTGATAGGTATCAACATTGACTACCAGTTTCCTTCAATGCTGTCAACTTTTAGATAAGAATTTGGAAATGGGACAAAAGCTGAAAAATAATTTAATTCCATGAATTGTGCAGCAAAATCATGCCTGGAATGGACAATACAATCATTGTAGAATCCACTTCTCATATCAATGGTGGTGTTGCTTTCGTTTTCTTTTCCACAGCTTGGTAGAATGAGTATTGAAACCTGAATTTGTAAATCCTTTTTTTAAAATAAATAAATAAAAGAATGATTAACACTTTCATGTGGAAGAATCAAGTTATAGATAAGTAATCCATAGCTGTTACTTGATGCTTGTTGCACTCAATGTATTGATGTTGTCAATCATTAGACATTTCCTATTTGGTAACTGAACTGTAAATCGCACTAGGACAAAACATTCTCAAAGTGCTAGAAAAGTACATTCTTGTACAGGAATTATATACAGTACTTGACACAAGGAAAGAAAAATCTAGATGTATCTAAAATTCATGCCAGAGAGCTGGGTGCATCTTTGCTAATAAATAAATAAATAATCAAACTGGTTGCAATTTTGTGACATTATCTAACTGTAATTTTAAACAGAACTCAAGAAAATTAACGTTTTCAGTAGTTATGCATTGACTTGGCCTGTATCTGCCCTAGATTCATTGCTTATATTCACAGAACACATGGAGGCATAAACCACATTTCAATCTAGTAGGTTGCATGAATCGAGCATTGATGGTTCAATATATTGTGCAAGTAGTTCAATTAACCAGGACTAAATGTCACACAATTATGCAGCGATGGGAATTCTTTTAACCTTGTTAATTGGAAATACTGTAAAGTTACAAATAAAAGCAAACCGAACATAACTGTAGTTAGCATCGGTAGTCAGAACAAATTTACAGTTCAATTCAGGTTCCTGGGAGTGATAAGTGATAGCTTTTGTAATGAGCCATTTTTTTTCCAAAACGAATGCATGCTTATCCACCATCTATTTTACATTTATGGTGCTGCATAGACCTCAAAATAATTTGTATGCCATTATTCCGAACTTAAAAAGTACTTGGCAAAGTAGGAACAGCTGCTCCTACACTGGAAGAGTGGGTAGATTGATGAATGTAGAGAACTTCCTACTTAAGGCAAACTAATTGACTTTCTGCCTTGCGTGTCAACATCAGTTGTCCCTAGCCAGATAGAGGTGATTCATTGCTGATCTCTGTCTCTTTCTCTCTCTCTCTCATTTCAGGATGATTTGCCATTTGATTGTAGTGTGTCAGCAAACACCTGCAGTTCTGCTGCAGCACTGGCCAAAGAGCCACTGAGATGGGGTGAGAAGAGAAGCAGCTGCCACCGCCTTTCCTCCACTTTTCTTTCCCAGAAAACTTGAGAGGCTGCAGATGTCTGCCGGTAGGGGGTGCCGTTAGCTCAGCTACAGCTCCAACGACAGGCTATATATATCCTATGATAACAGTCCAGGGGCTTAGCTTTTCCAGTGACTTCTAACCAAGGGTGGGGGGGAGAGAGAGGAAAAACACTACCCCTGTGCCCCTTCTGTCGCCATATTCTCCATGCAGATTTCACGCCGGCAGGGCTCCCTGATTAGGACAGCTACAAACTTGAACTCTTGCTTGAAATCTCTATATTAAAGTAAGCCGTGTTGAAGATATCGTCTTCCAGAACCAGCTGTTCAAGATGACCAACATATCCTATCATATCTCCAACCTCCTGGAGAAGATGACATCCACTGATAAAGATTTCAGGTAGGAATTAGGGTTTCTTGGAGGAGGGTGGTGGTGGTGGCCTGTGTGTGTGCGCGCAAGAGAGAACTGCAATGCCCTGTTTGGAGGTGTGTGTTGCTTTTGTGAACTGTTTGGTGAATTGCCCACATGTGTCTGTATTTGCAAAGGAGAGGTGGGAGGGAGGCAGTTGTGGTGGAAGGGGTGATATTTTTTAATAAGGGCAGCTAAAAAAGGAAACCTTTATCATGAAAAAGGTACTTATGCTTAGCTAGAATTGATAGTGTACGGGAGGTAGGGCAATGCTGTAGGCTGTGTTTATAGATAAGGCAGATAGGAAATTTACTGCAGGTTTCCTCATAGGAGAAAGGGAAAGATTACATTCTCCAATTTTTCATGCAGCTAATATAGCAACCTTTTATATCTTTCCTGGGAGGTGGAGTGGAAACACTTTTCATCAGCTGTTACCTTCACTAGTTGGATTAAAGAAAAACAAATGTAATATTTGCTAATAAACTGGAAAGCTAGAGAGAGCATTGGTCACCAGGCACTGTTTTGCTGCATTGCTGAAATAATTTCTGTTGGAGTTTATTCCATTTTAAAAGATGCTTCATTTAATTGGAAATATTTATTCCTAAATAAGTAACAGTATGATGTATATTAGAAGTACTGGCGTATATTGTACATTTGGAAGGTCTTGAAAGAAATGGTGATAAAAGCAAAGAAGGTGAAATAGTGCTATCAAATATATTTAAAGGGGATGAACTCAGAACAATTGAATGTTCCTCAAGCTATTATCTTCCAGATGTTGGGGGCAGGGGACTGTAAATCCTAGAATTGGCAGCTAGGAATCCTGGGAATTGTAGTCCCAACACATTTGGACAGCAGCAAGCGAAGAAGGTTGAATTAAAGCAGAGTACAGAAACTGATAGTTCATTGTTTCAAGATGTTAAAATAAATTCCTTTTTGATTTCACAGCACAAATAGACTTATGCTGGCTTACATATATAGTACATTTAGTTTATTTTGCTCTGCTTGTAGATTGAAGTGTAATAAGATCATTTACTTTGATAGGCACAATTGGAGGGGAGGAAGGTTGTCCCTTATTTGAAATATGGATATGTCGCTGGAAAGACAGTCAAATTCTTTTTCTTTTTCTTTTTGCAAACTTTAAGTTTATCAGGATATAAAACACAAAAGAAAATGAAAATAATGGGAAAGGGGGGAAGGGAAGAAAGTGTAGGGTAAAGTGGGAACAAGAAAAGCACTGACTTCCAACTCTTATTAGCGCAGTAGTATAGGATAATAATATTACAGCCTTCAGTTTTTTTATTTTTACATGCTAATATATACTAACCATTTCTGTAACAACAAACCTTATCTAACCAGCAAAAAACAAAGTCAAAGTTTCATTTTTCCCCATCTCTAGCACAAAATCCAGAAGCAGAAAAACAGTAAAATTCTTATCAAAGAATATAAAGCTTACTTGGAGTCAAAAGTTTGTGAGATCAGGCAGATATTACTGATTTACTTAAAAGATGTGTCCCATATTTCTTATGTTTGTTGAGCTCAGAACTTTCTTTGTATCCCAAACCAGAAATAATTGCTTTGAATAGGCAGCAAATGCAATTGAAGTATTATCTATCATGATCTAATATATTGCATATTGTCTGTGACAAAAACTCAGAAGTATCTATATTTTTTTAAATGTTTCACATTTTTAAAATTGTGCTCTTATTTTATAGATCAGTCTTTATAAAATCTTGTCCCTAGTCAGATGCTTAGTAATTACCAAATATTTTCTGAATATTGTTTTAATTATATGCTATAAGAGAAGGAAAATAGAAAAAAATAAGTAATAACTAGCTTACAGTAAGAAAGGATTTTAACCATATTTTATTGATGAACCCATAAAGGTAAGATAAAGTAAACCTTGATTAAGATATGCTTATAGATCACACTAAACTGAAAGCAAAGAGTCTAGTATTATATAGGGATCAGCATCAGCATGAACCATAATGGCACAAACCAATATTATGAATAAACTAGCCAGGTGTATCTTATGATTACTAGCCTGGGCATGTTCTCCTTCATTATAAGTCCTTAATTAGTGTCTGTCTTCATACTAATGCTATCTTTTTAACCATAGATTCCTGAACAAGTCATAGTTACCTCATTCACACATATAATTTATATGAAGCTATAAATCATGATTTAACAAATAATAATGGTTGATTTCATGTATCACTTGAGTTAAAACGAAGGAAATCACATTATGGCTTAGGGATATGTTAAACCCTGGAAATGTAGCAGGCAATGATACAGCTATAAAACTTGGGTTTTCTTATCCCTGCTGCTATATATCTTAGTTCCTTTTTTGCAGTGCTGGAATCTGAAGGACTGTTCCCCGTTTCATACAAGTAGAGAATCTTTTTTCGGTGCTCAAGGCTGATCTCTGACATGTTCATGTTTTCCAAGTATTAATAGGTAGCTTTGCCCCAACTTTATCCTAGTGAGATCCAACATAAGATAGAGTTGCATTCAATGTTGGCTTTTATATGCACAACAATTATACTAACAATTTTAGGGTAGCAGTTGTAGAATGTTGAAATCTGCAACCTCTGCATTTGTGGTTGAAATGTGTTTGTAGGAAAATAATATTTTGGATTCAGTAAGGGCTAAGTCTTGGGTAATCATCCCCACCTTCCCAGAATTGTTGAACTGTAGTTTCTCTTGTGCCCAGTTAATATATTTAATAACCAAGCAGGCTGGAAAAATCTGGGAGTTTGGATCCAATTTATGTATAAAGGCAGCAAGCTGGAGAAGGATTAGTCAGAAAGATATCAATTTTAAATTCTGAGAATGTATTTCAGTGAGTTTCTGCTTTGATGTTATGCTCAGAAGATAGGCCTTAGAAACAGAATAATAAAAATGTTTTGGGCTTGGATGCTACAACCTGAGAATATCAGTTGCTCCATTGGTGTTTGCTGTCGTAAGTGGTTAAGACAAAAATATGGCATGCCAAAGATGGTTATGGAAATCTAAGCATAAAGACAGGTTTGGGGGAATGTGGGCCTTACTTGCCTAATGCATGATGCACTTCTTTGGATCAGAGCTGACAAGTTTCTTGGCAAAGCATTGCTAAAAGTGAAATATATTCTTCACTTTTAAATCAGATGATTTGCAGGCCTTTCAAAAGCAAGAAGTTCCTGGAGCAAGCAAAAATTGAGTGACTCTCTTTGGATATTTTAATATTTCTGTATTGTATTGCTTTTAATTAAGAGGGTTCTTGTTGCACAATTAATAAATTCATTATTCCTAGTGAAGAATTCATTTTGCTTATCTTTTGGATTGATAGATGTTGATCTTTCTTTCTATCATGGAACATGGATTTATGACTCCCCACTGACCAACCTATCACTGACACACTTTCTTCTAGATTTATGGCTACCAATGATTTGATGATGGAACTACAGAAAGATTCCATAAAGCTAGATGAAGACAGTGAGAAAAAGGTTGTGAAAATGCTCCTAAAATTGCTTGAGGATAAAAATGGAGAAGTGCAAAACCTGGCTGTCAAATGGTAAGATTTCTTTTTTACATGAGCTATAAGAAAACACTACGTGGCTCTGGTTGGATCTAGTTGAAATACTCTTGTCAAGTTCTGGGCAGTTAAAAAAAAGATAGTGACAAATTTCTACCATGGCCCCCTACTTTCTGAAATAACACTCCCGCTGAGATACAACACCCTTTCTCTGATCAGGTTTTGAGTCCAGGCCTGTGGTGAATGTATCTGTGGGGCCTCTGGTCTAATTTATTATTATTAAATCTGTGGTGGTTTACGTTTTTATTGTTTTTGTATTTGTAAGCCATCCAGAGTTAACTGCAGAGGGGTGGCTATAATACAGTTTAAAATAATAATTTACTTGGAATAAGTCCAGAGGAGGACTACAGAGACGATCAAGCATTTAGAATCCAAGCTTTATGATGAACAATTATTTTGGAAAAAGCAGTGGATCTAACAGACATATTTTACTGTATCTCTATGGTTTGTTCAGTATTTGCTGGTGATTGCCAGCAGTTCGATTCTCACTGGCTGAAGAGTAGACTCAGCCTTCTATCCTTCTGAGGTGGGTAAAATGAGGATCCAGATTGTTAGGGGCAATATTGCTGACTCTGTAAACTGCTTAGAGAGGGCTGTAAAGCATTGTGAAGCGGTATATAAGTCTAAGTACTGTTGCTATTTGATGGGCTTACTCAGGGATGGAATTTTGTAAGAGTACAAAACCTATGCTTTCCTAGTTTGTTCCAAAACCTGTCACCTCCCTAAGAATGATAAGACAGCAGACTTCAGCAGACTTGCAGAAATTGAGGAGAAGACCTTGGAAAGGGGAGGAAAGCAAACCCAGTGTGACTGATCAGTCACTTTGTATAGCACAACTTGCGCATGAAAAAGCCAGATGCCCTCCATTTAGGAGCAAAACAAAACTCAGTGCTAGACGCAGAAATATTAACTAGGCATTGAACAACGAGGGCTATGCTGTTACAATTTTCCGCTTACTTGTGGATGGGTACTTAACCGTTAAAACGGAATAATGGAGAAAGGTCCTTAGTAAAGTGTTGATGTAAGCTGTTGGATAAAGGTTGGGGACCCAGGATTAGGATCTGAAAAAGGCTAAGATATGAAGTTATTTTGAAAAGACTTCTAAAAATGGTGTCTTCTGTCTCCTTCTACAACAAGGGTCTTCAAACTTGGCAAGTTTAAGACTTGTGGACTTCACAACTCCCAGAATTCCTGAGCTAACATAACTGGAGGGGGAATTCTGGGAATTGAAGTCCGCAAGTCTTAAAGTTGTCAAGTTTGAAGACCCCTGTTCTACAAGAACTTCAATTTCACACCATGCAGGTCTGGTTTCTCTTCTGTGGCTTTGCTGCTGATTAGCCAACAGGATCATATCAGGGAAGAAAGCAGCCAGGTTATCTTTCATCTTGACTCAAAAGGCAGCAGAGACTCGCTTAAAGTGCCGAGCAAGATGGATATATTTTCAAGAGACCAGTTTGATGCTAAAACCTTTCCTGCGGTGTAGGCTTCCATAGCAAAGGATAACTCATATCTCTTGACCATTACTTGTATTGTGAAAGGTATATGTTGGCTGAAAGACATCTGCGCAAGACAGGAAGAGGCAGGTTGGTTTGAATTGCATTAGAACTCCTATCTTCTCTGAGGAAGGTCTTTTTTTAATATAGGATTTCTTTCTTCCTCCCCAGCTTGGGTCCTTTGGTGAGCAAAGTGAAAGAATATCAGGTGGAAACGATTGTTGATACACTGTGTACAAACATGCTGTCAGATAAGGAACAGCTTCGGGATATTTCTAGCATTGGGTTAAAGACCGTCATTTCTGAGCTGCCTCCTCCATCTACAGGTAAAAAGCCTTGACTCTCTGTTCAAACAATGAGGCTGGTTCTTCCTTTGCAGTCAGTCTGTAAGAATGAATGAACCAGCCTGCCAACCTCCAAATGTGATTGGGAAGCTAGGCTGGGTGGAGTTTGTTTTGTGGGGTTTATTTTCCAAATGCTGTGATTATTAAAAAGAAAAATGTGCATACCTGGACTGTAGAGGGTGGTTGTTTTTTTAAAAAAAAGAGTTTCATGCTGAGGCTGACAGTGAATATAATTAGAAATGTAAGCAAGGAAGCATAAATGAAATAAAATTCAGTTTGCAAATTACTACTGACCTTGGTCTGAAGAAAATGCCAAGGTGAAATTATTTATAAAAGATGCAAATGTTGCTCTGGTGATTTATCTAGGCAGATGCAAATGTAAATTTAATGAGATGATCACTGTCTGCTTGAAGTCCCTTTCATCAGAACAATGCCCTGTCAATACATACATGCAAGCTGTGGTCTTGACAATACAAATAATCTGTTGTTTGCCATTGTGATTGAAAGGATGCTACATGTGCGTTCCTGGCAGAAGGCCTTTCCTTTCTCATCATAGACAAAGAACTTGTTTTTCTACAGTAGTGATGGGAGGATTCTGGAAAACAGACTATTTTCTAAGCAAACAAGCAATGCCCCTTTCCCATAATCATTTTAGGTAGTTCTTTCACAAATGGACTTAGCTTCACGCTGACTTAGCTTTTCGCTTGATGAACATTGGAACCAAATCCTACCAAATTCATCAAATAAGGTCATCCCATCAGAACTTTTTCTTTTAATTTACTATTACTATTATTACTATTATTATTATGGATTTATTTTATTTTATTTTTATTGTTGCTTAAATTTGACATGAGTAATGCTAACAAAGTTAATTAGCTCTGGTAATCATGAGTACGAAATCTAAACTTGGAAATTCACAAAGGTAATATGTAAATATGTTACATATTACCTTTTATATATTTACCATTAATATGTTAAATGTTCACCTCCAATATAGCATTTCTGCTTATTATCTCATTCAGGCAGCAAATCATGTAAGTAGTTTTTGACCACCTTCTGAAATAACCAGATCTTGACAATATTTTGGAGGATAATGAAGAAAAGGGTTACTCTTGCCTCAAGGAGAAATTGTTCTATAGGAGAGGAGTACCTAGGGTTATGGCTGAAGAGAGGGAGAAGGATCAGAACCAGGGTCCCCCAATATGGTACCTGAGTGCCATTGTGCCTACAGACACCTTCCTTTGTCATTGCACCTGACTTTCTATGTGTTTAGAAAACAGGAAGCTGTGATGCTGCAAAAAAGAAATACCTTGGCCTCTGATAGCATCATCAGTTCCAAACATTTCCCGTGATTCCTGTGGATCTTATAATTTTTCTCAGGAGACCCAAATGATGATTGGCTGTAGTTCAGGGCAGTTTAGAACTGTGTCCTCCTGCCCTCAGCAGAGGAAGCAGGAATAGAAAGAAGCTTCCTGGGAGAGTTGCTGAAGCTTCTGTTCTTAGATTCATGTGTCTGGACAGCACACTAATCCTTACCTACCTGGAGCGTGTCATTTTGGAGAAGACTGATATAACATGGTGATTCCATTGCTTGTGAACAGACTTGAACCCTTGCTAATTAAATTTGCTTGATCTGATCTGATTGTTTGCAATGATAAAAGCATTGTAAAGCAGGAACAATTTTGTTGAAACCCTCACTCTTTTTCTCTTCAAATTCCCACCTTCCCAGGTTCTACCATGACAGCCAACGTTTGCAAAAAAATCACTGCTCAGCTGACTGGAGCTATTGGAAAGCAAGAAGATGTGTCAGTACAACTCGAGGCCCTTGACATTTTGTCAGACATTTTGAGCAGGTACATTTAAACAAATTATTTTTCAACAATGTTGTTTCAAAAAGCTTTAAAATGTTCTTGCCTGGGATGAATTCTAAAAATTGACGTCCACACATCTTAAAGGTGGCGAAACACTAGATAAAACAGACTCTAACAGCAAACTACCAAAGGTCCTTGAATTACTGGAATGCAGCACACACAAATGACAAATTTATCCCTTTTGCTTCTAAGTCAAAAAGCCCAAGAGAGCCAAATAGCTAAATCTTTGAGTCAAGGTAGCTTTCCCCATCACTGGTCCTTTGAGATTAAACAGCCAGGAGTTGTTGAAGCTTCTGTTCTTAGATTCATCTCGAGAGAGGAACATCTTAGCAGAAAGAGGAGGGTAGGGGAGAATATGAGCTGCCCTGCCTTATTAAGTGGATCCTTCCAGGATTCAGGAAGTAAAATTTAAGAAACAATAAGTAATCAGAGAAAGTATGTTAGAGATTTTAACTTTATTTTAGATAAATCTTGCCCCCTTCTTTAAATATTGAGGGTTGGTTTCCATTTTTGATGAGCCTATATATTGTGCCTTTGCTTGCACTTGGTTGGTCTTAAATTGTAATTCCTTTTTCTGTAAGCTTCCCCCAAGCTTAATATCTATCCATGGTTCTCTTTGCTGCTTCATGTCTGTAATAAACCAAACACTCTTTTAAACAGGCATCTCAGTGCCAATTTATGTTTGGGAGTCTGTGACCTGGTAACATACCTCAAAACAGGGGTGGTATTCTACCGGTTCGGCCCAGTTCTATAGAAGAGCAGCTGACACCGAGTCAGTTCTCCCTGAAGATCTTCTTTTCTCAGTTGGGCCCACCTACGGGCCCACCCACCCACCTGGGTCTAGGCTGTCCTTTATTCTTACCTGAGTTGCTTTGCACGGCCCAGCTGAGTGCTGCGTGTCAGCAGCAGGTGGTGATTGCTTGCAGGAGAAGTTGTTTTACAAGTATTGTGCACGCTCACACACAAAGCGCGCACTCACCTAACCGGTGGTTATGCCGGTAGGATCCTACCCCTGCCTCAAAAGATGTAGGCCTGTAAATACTAATTATTAGAACAGTGACAATATTTTCTTGGAAAATAGCTTTATTTTTTGAAAAAGGGACAAATCTGAAAGAGATTCACAAGGATAAAGAATTGTTTATGTTTATGACTTTATTTTATAAAGGAAAATTCAGAAAATAAAAAATTAAATACGTCTAAAAGACAGTTTTCTGGAATAAATCACTCTCTTTGCTAAGAAAGGAGATATGGTTACTGCATCTACCAGGGGTCTTAGATGACCCTGGGGCCCTTTCAGGGAAGAGGAAAGGGAACATGTCGTCCTTGTTATAGTCTTGCTTATATCCCTGAAAGGAGAAAGGAAAGAAAGGAAGCAAAGAGACGAAAGACAGCGTACAGTTACATCTAATCTAAAACTTAAATCATGGAAGAAAAGTGGAAAAAATGTATTGCAGTGGCTGTCTTCAGGAAATTAACCGTTAAGTCCATCTCTGTTTGGAGAATATTTGGTTGATATGAGTGTTGTCTATGGTTTCAGACTAGGGGGAACTCTGTACTCCTTCCATTCTTCTATCCTGAACTGCCTCCTTCCTCAACTGATGAGTCCCAGATTGGCCGTTCGGAAGAGAGCCATCATTGCCATAGGTCACCTGGTCTTGACATGCAATGGGAATATCTTTGCAGAGCTTATGGAACATCTCTTGTCAGAGCTGAGGAGGAATAATTCCACTTCTACTACAAGAACATATATCCAGTGTATTGCTGGTATCAGCAAGCAGGCTGGACACCGCATAGGTAAGTCTTGTGGATTTGGATTTTTATCTTGTTTCTGACCTGCGATGACTGTTATCACCACTGTTGTTTGATGCCCATTGCTTATCCTTAGAAACTCCCTCCAGTCCTGCCTTGCATTTTTAATAAGATGTTCACCTTATTCTTTCTTTAGTGCCTATTTTGCCCTGAATATCTACTGTTGTAGAAAATGTTTGGAGTTCCTTAAAGGGCAAGTTTAGTTGGGAACTGTGGCCTAAATAATTCTCCATTGATGGACCTCCTACATAATTAATATTCATGCTTATTCTAATAGGCTACAAGCTAAGAACAGAAGCAAAGAAGGTATTCCCTATTAAAGGCATCTCCAGAATAGATCCATCCAAGTGGTTCATATCTTTCAGCCCAACCAGGGGTTTGGAAAATGGTAGGGTTTAAGAACCTTAATGGGTGATTTCACAAGGAGGACTAAAAGAAGTTTTCTTTCTCTGCTATTGACACTATTTTCTTGGGTGCCTTGGGTCTTGTGCTTTTACTGTCCAAAATACAAATTCAGACTGCATGCTTGGATATTGATATAGGCTTTTATGTCAGAGAAATTAAATCATATTTTTTGAAATGGCAGATGCTCCTTCCAATGCTGCTTTGTAAAGCAATAGAAGAACACTGTGGTGGATTTGCTATGCCACCACAACTTCCACATTTTGATTGAAACACCAATATATTGAGTTCATCAAGCAGCTCTAAGTAAGAAGGATATCTCTTTAACAAAACAGAACCTGAACAGGCATTCTTTTCTTTTGTGATACTCCTTGTAATACCTTTCCTGTGAGGTAGATGGGCCCGTGTCTACCTTTGCTTCAAAGGGCTATGTACTCAATGGGCCCCAATTGTTCAGTGGATCTGTGCAAGTATTTTGTGGATCGCTTACTCTGTCTCTGTCTTTTAGGGGACTACCTAGAGAAGATGATCCCATTGATAATTCAGTACTGCAATGTAGAGGATGATGAGCTGAGGGAATATTGTTTCCAAGCCTTTGAGTCTTTTGTAAGAAGGTTTGTACCTTTTACTCAAGTGTTGTATACAGCTGACTTGGATCTCATGTTCTTTTGTTCTAACTGTTAGAAGAAAATCTTTTTCTTTTGTCACCTGTTGTTTGCAACAGAAACCAGGGCTATCTGCTCCAACTATCTGTGCTTGATTAGTTACCAGAAACGTGCAGTTTTGTCTGTAGGTGTCATGGCTCCCATGGGTGATGGATCTGTATCTGCTAGAAGAATGACCTATCTCTAAGCAAGGGCCTGTAAGGAGTAAGAAGACTCATATGAGCTTTTATGTCAGAGAAATTAAATCTTATTTTTGATACGCCGATGTTCCTTCCAGTGATGTTTTGTAAAGGAATAGAAGAACACTGTGGTAGATTTGCTACGCTACCACAACTTCCACATTTTGATTGAAACACCAATATATTGAGTTCATCAAGAAGCTCTAAGTGAGAAGGGCATCTCTTCAACAAAACAGAACTGAACAGACATTCTTTTGAGTTTGGGAAAGTCTGTTGCATCTCTTATCACTTTCTTGAATCAAAAACAACTTTTCATAGGGTGATATGGGATCAACTGGACAAATCCAGGAAAATTTGCAGTAAGGTTATGGAATAGCCCAGCGTGCTCCATATTCTCTTTTTCTTCCAAATTTGAATTGCTATAGACTCCTGATAAAGCGCTCTCAGCTAGCGACTCAGGAGAATTGAAATTATAGTTTTCTGCAACCAGGATTTTTGAAATTGTTACTTTTTAAAATAGGATTTTAACTTTTTTTTAAAGCCTGATAGTGAAGAAACAAAGGGGATATTTCTCTTAGGGTGAATAAGTGTAAATTGGATAATGAGGGCTGAAACATGATTGTTGCCAGGAAGAGAATATGATTAGATTAGCTGCTTGTCCGGAATCTTCCCTGGATCGTGTTTTTATGGGACCCCCAGATTTCAGATATATTTCAGTAGAATTATTCAGATTGCCTGCATAGTTTTTTTTAAAATAAACTTTGATAAGAAGCTTAAACAAAAATAAGTGAAACATTACCTGGTGATGGTTATATGTGTATGACTCCCTATTTGTAAACACTTAAAACTACAACACAAAGCATTGGGAAGTATGCTGATTTTTTAAAAATGATGCATCATTGTGTGCTGAAGCCAGGGAACATTTTTAGAGATGAAATGTCAGTTAACTGTATGAAAAACATGAATTAAACATTATATTCTATGCTAATCTGTGACTACCTTGCTGTTTTCTAAAGGTGTCCAAAAGAAATTGGCCCTCACCTTCCTAATGTGACAGGATTGTGCCTCAAGTACATAACATATGATCCAAATTACAACTATGATAATGAAGAGGAGGATGAAGATGAAATGATGGAAACTGAAAATGGAGAGGATGAGGAGCAAGGTGCTGCACAATTAGGATTATGATGGTCATTGATAAAGATGAATTGCCTCCACCAGCAGTTCAGGCAGTTCTTTCAAACCAGTTTCTTTCTTTCCCGAATCGATATTTCAGAGTTCAGAAGAGCATGTAAATTATACAGCCATCTCTGCTCAAAATCGATTAGTGAAAAGTCTCAAAAATGTGGCCAGATAGAAATCTAGCGCATCTAAAGAAAGAGTTTAAAAGAGTAGGTAAGAGTAGGTGATGACACTTGTGGGATCTCAGGTTTCTATATGTTGATAAAGGTTTCTGAAGGTACTTTTCATGGCTATCCTATTATCATTCTCTGCTATGAATCTTCCTTAAATCGGAAAAGCACTGTGATCTGACTTGACTAGGATCATTGCTGCCACCCATTCCCGCTCTCCCTGACCTGGTGTTTTCATGGTCTAATCTCTTCTTGAGACTTTCAAGAAGAGATTGGACTGCCATTTGTCAGAAATGGTGTCGGGTCTCCTGCTTGGGCAGGGGGTTGGACTAGATGACCTATAAGGTCCCTTCCAACTCTGATTATCTGTTATCTGGTATGGCTATTGTTGCTTGCATGTGGAAAAGGCAAAAGCAAGAAGGCCTGTCCTGGTATAGACCAACTACCAGTTAGCCTTGCCCTTTCTGTAGTTGATGTTACTAGCAATTGGTCTGTGCAACCTAAAGAAGACTTAAGGCGATTTCCTCTTTCCAGTCTAAATGTGTAGAATGAAATACAGGTAGTCCTTGAGTTCATTTAGTGACCATTCAAAGTTCCAACAGCACTGAAAAAAGTGATTTAAGACCATTTTTCACAGTTACAACCATAGCAGCATCCTCATGGACATGTGATCAGAATTCAGATGCTTGGCAACTGGTTCATACTTACGACCACTGCTTTGTCCTAGGATCATGTCATCCCCTTTTGCAAACTTTTGAAAAGGAAAATCAACAGGGAAGCCAGTGTCACTTAACAAACGTGTTACTAGATTTGTCAACGACAGTGATTCACTTAACTGGGGCAGGAAAAGTCATTAAATGGAACAAAACTCACTTAACACATGTCTCAGTTAACATGTCTCACTTAACAACATAAATTTGGGGCTCAATTGTGGTTGTAAGGACTACCTGTAACTCAGCATGGCTCTTTGTTCTCGTCATTCTAAGGTGAAAATGCAGCTTTCACATGAGCCAAAGGTTGCATTTGAGGTTGATGCTAGTTAGATTTGAGCTATGCTTCCATAATTAAAAGAATCCGGGATAAAATCAAGATGGGATTAATTTATCATTTAATTGAAACCATTGCGTACTCCTTTCTCTCAGATCTTTCCCACCAGAAGTACTTATAGGTCCTCATCTTGTTAATGTTTCAGAAACCCGGTATTTCTATTTTTATATGAATCTTTGGCTGGCTATGGAGTACCTGTTTTGAGTTTGTTTTTTGCTTTTGATAATGATTTAGTGGGAGGCAAGTTCTCTTTCTTTTTTTGTCATTTAATGCTGTCAGGAGTCCTTCATAATTTGGGCAGGTTGTGAATTCATACATCATATTAATCCGGCTTTACATCCTACTCAAAGCTGAATGAGGTGAGCGGAATGAGATCCATGAGAGCGTTATGTGAGAATTTGACCCACAGTCAACTTGTAAAATAGTCGCTGCTGAGTTTTCATATGAAAGAGAAAAAAAAAAAAAACGAGTTCTATCTACAATCCCTGTCAATAACAGTTCTCCTCCATTCCTCCTCAGAAAGTGATGATGAGTATAGCGATGACGATGACATCAGCTGGAAAGTTCGTAGATCTGCTGCAAAGTGTCTTGAGGCCATAGTCAGCACCAGACACGACCTTCTTCAGGATTTCTACAAAACTCTGTCTCCGGCTTTAATAAGCAGGTTCAAGGAAAGGGAAGAGAATGTTAAGGCGGACATCTTCTCAGCCTATATATCTTTACTGAAGCAAACTCTGCCCATTCAGAGTTGGCTACAAGCTTCGGATGAAGCAGGCAAGGAGGACATACCTCTTACCATGCTACAGAACCAGGTGAGTTGGCCTTAATCACACGTCACTGTTTGTCATGATATAGATGCAACTAACCAGTGTTTCAAAACAGCTTCACCTCCTCAAAATTTAGTTATTATGTAAGGCAGGGGTGTCAAACTCAAGGCCCACGGGCCAGATCCGGCCTGTGGGCCTGCCCTGGAAACAGCAAAGGACCGGCCCATGGTGCCTCTGCCAGTCAAAAGGGAGCTTGGGAGAGCCATGCGCGGGCCTCCCATGCTCAGTTTTTGGCCGCGATGGCCTCCTGCAGCCCTCTGCCAGTGAAAATGAGCTTGGAGTACAGTAGAGCTCTGTTTTCACTGGCAGAGGGCTTCAGGAGGCCGTCGCAGCCAAAAACAGAGCCTCAATTAATGACATCAAGCTGACCACACCCCTCACCCCCACCCCAGATGTCAAACACAACCTTGATGCGGCCCTGAAATCAAGTTTGACACTCCTGTTGTAAGGTATCTGGGCTCTTTCATGATGTCTCGTGATGATCCTTGGATCGTTCTTCAATGGACTCAATATTATGCAGCTACTTGAAAAGGTTACTGCCTCTTGTCCTGTTTGGTATTCTGAAGGATAAAAGGAGCTTTAGCCTTCCTTTGGAGTTGATTTTATGATTTGATCCAGCCAGTAAAGTGGCCTGCAGTAGCCTAGCAGATCTCAGTGTCAATATTTGTAGGCTTTGTCACCTGTCCAGAGTTGGTTTTGTTGCTTATTTGTCATGACTTTTACATCGATACTCTGGGTTGCTGAAAAACTTTCTGCACCAGTTCTAAATCCGTAGCCATACAACAAGATTAGGTCGGAGGTAAGCTAATGTAAATAAACCCAGCTGTGTAGTAATGATCTGCTCAGTGTATTTGACCACTCGGTCCTGATTTTGGAGACCATGGTGACTTGCCTGCTCATTAAACATAATGAGTGCTTAAAGTCCAACTAATTGTTAGAAATAGCTACAGAGATCACTGGAGTTGCGGTAGAGTGAGGCGAGGGTGGGATGGAGGTGGGTTATATATTTAAATAAAACAATGAGCTATTGAAGATTATTTTTTGCCTAAAGGGAAAAATATACTGTTAATTTCTCCACTTTAAAAAATCTTCATGATTTTGTACACCTCTAATTCTTCATTTATACCTGCAAACATTTTCCACATAGATCCAGTTTCCCTTTTGCACTAGATAATTAATGTTCGCTTGGATTTTCAGTTCTTTTGGCTTTGAATCAGATTACCGATGAGCTGCTTTCTGATCGCATAGGTTCCAAATATTATCAAAGCTTTGCACAAGCAACTTAAAGAGAAGAGCGTCAGATCAAGACAAGGGTGCTTCACTCTTTTGACGGAACTGGCGAATGTCCTCCCTGGTTGCCTCGCGGATCACATCCCTGCTCTAGTGCCAGGTAAAGCTTGTCTGTTGACTAAACAGTCACAGGGCAATTTTCAGCAAGGGTCATTTTTCATTTTCATTTTCACTCATTCTTCACTTTTGATATTAAGAGCGGTAGTGGCGCAGTGGTTAGAATACAGTATTACAGACTAACTCTGCCCACAGCCTGGAATTCCCATCCAGTTGGGGCTCAAGGTTGACTCAGCCTTCTGTCCTTCCGAGGTTGGTAAAATGAGGACCCAGATTGTTGGGGACAATATGCTGGCTCTGTAAACCACTTAGAGGGGGCTGTAAAGCACTGTGAAGCGGTATGTAAATCTAAGGGCTATTGCTATGCTATGAAGCCAAAAGATAAATCATAAAGCAATTTCTTTTCCACTTGTATTTTCTTCTTCATATTCAAGACTATCTTCCTGTTGCTCTATACCAGGGGTGTCAAACACCCGTGGGGTACTTAGATCTGGCCCTCGGGGCCACCCTGGAAACAGCAAAGGAGTGGCCCGCGGTGCCTCTGCCAGCAAAAACGGAGCTCCTGAGCTCCGTTTTTGCTGGCAGAGCACTTGGCCCACCACAGGCACCTCAGGCACGAATGACTTTGAGCTGGCCACACCTACACTGTCCCTCCCCAAGATCAAACACAACCCTGATGCAGCCTTCAGTGAAATTGAGTTTGACACCCCTACTCTATACGCATCAGAAGATGTTATGCCATCGGTTTAACTGAGGCCAGTGGCTGCAGACAGTGACTGGGTCTTTTTCTTCTTAAAAAAAAATCGATGTGAGCAGCCGAAGACTGGCTGAATTGTACATCTGTTTAATATCCATATATCATTGTACTTTGCTTCTGTTTTTTTTAAAGCCAGTATTCTACAGAATTCTGTCAATCGAGGTACACTATTTTGCTGTGGGAAATACTGGAACGTGTAAATTTTACTGGAGAATATAATTTGTTCTTCTTAATTTATGGTCTCATATTGGCTTCTGTTGAAATGAATGGGAAAGTGACTAACTGGGCTTTATTCTGCCATCTGCATTTTCTCAAAATATGAACAGAAAATTATGCTGGTAATTTAAATCCATATGATCTTTGGTTATTTTCAGTTTTTCTTTTGTTGTAATTCTCTATTCCTAGGTATGTTATATAAAATAACTGTAAAATGCTGCAGCGGTTTTCCACCAAACTGATTTTATCTTAACCTTGGAGTAAACGCTTACATGCAAATGTACAACACAAACTATTTGAGTGTCATAGCACTTAGACTTATATACTGCTTTACAGCCCTCTCTAAGTGAATTGCAAAGTCAGGATATTGCCCGCAACAATCTGGATCCTCATTTTATCGACCTCGGAAGGATGGAAGGATGAGTCAACCTTGAGTCTGGTGAGATTTGAACTGCCAAATTGCAGGCAGCCAACAGTCAGCAGAAGTAGCCTGCACTACTGCAGTCTAACCATTATGCCACCGTGGTTAGACGGATAACTTTTCCAAATAGACCTTGTAATTAATGACCACTTTCTGAAGTCAGTGAAGTCTTTTGAATCCTAGCAGCCGTGTGTAAGAGCTGTAAAGTTTTTAAAAATAAATTGGAACCATTCATTAATCAGTTTGAAGATGCTGTGAATTGTATCCAGTGGTATCTGTCTACTGGTATTGTAGATACCAGCAAGGAAATAGATCCCTATTTGCAGTGTAATCTCATGGAGGTACCCTAATCTTTTATTTATTTATTAGATTTTTTTTAAAAAAATAAGGTGACCACAAAAGGTTTTTTTGACAGCCTACCATGCTGCAGAAGTTTGGGGAAATCCTCTATAGCAGGTCACATGGGAGGTACAGAGTATGAAGACAGGAAATTCTGTTTTGATTGGGTTGGATGAGGTGCAACTATAAAGCAAGCTGACCAATGTTTTCTTGGCACAGGTATTGTCTTCTCCTTGACGGATAAATCTAGCTCCTCCAATATGAAGATAGATACTCTGTCTTTCCTTCATGTTGTTCTCTGCAACCACCCCCGAGAAGTGTTCCATCCCCATGTTAAATCCCTGCTGCCCCCAGTGGTAATTTGCATTGGGGATCCTTTTTACAAGATAACTTCTGAAGCTTTGCTGGTGACTCTACAGCTTGTGAAAGTCATTCGTCCCTTGGATGCCCCTTGTACGTTTGACGCCAAACCTTATGTGACAGACTTGTTTTCTGCAACGTTGAAGAGGCTGAAGGCGGCTGACATTGATCAGGAGGTGAAGGAACGGGCTATCTCTTGCATGGGGCAAATTGTTTCCAATCTGGGGGACTACTTAAGTAGTGAACTCCAGCCAACCCTGAAGATTTTCCTTGAGAGACTGAAAAATGAAATAACTAGACTGACTACAGTCAAAGCACTGACTCTAATTGCAAATTCCTCACTCAAAATAGACCTGAGGCCCATTCTAGCAGAAGGCTTTCCCATCTTGGCTTCCTTCTTGCGTAAGAATCAGCGTGCCTTGAAACTGAGTACTTTGACTGCTCTGGACGTCTTGATCCGAAACTATAGTGATAGCCTCAAGCTAGCCATGATTGAATGTGTTCTAATGGAGCTTCCGGATTTGATTAGCGAGAATGATATGCACGTCTCTCAGGTGGCCATTGTGTTCCTTACCACTTTAGCTAAGGTTTATCCCTCATCCTTGTCCAAGATCAGTGGTACAGTTCTGTCAGAGCTTTTCCAGCTGGTTTACTCACCTTTGATGCAAGGAGGGGCCCTGAATGCCATTGTAGATTTCTTCCAAGCACTGGTTCTGATCAAGGCGGTCCACATGAGCTATGCTGACCTGATGAAGCAGCTAACTAGTCCTATATACTCCTCTACCTCTAGCGGAGTCTCCACCACTTTGCACAAGCAGGCTTTTCACTCCGTTGCCAAATGTGTGGCGGCCCTTTCTTCCGTGTGTCCAAAGGAAATCCCTGGCCTAGTAAGCCTGTTCATTCAGGATGTGAAGAACCCAAAGTCTACCACTGCTGTCAAAATGTTGGCGTTCCTCTCCCTCGCGGAAATAGGCCGCACCACTAATCTGAGCACTCAGAAGGAACTCAAAGTGGTGATCTTGGATGCGTTTGCCTCGCCCAGCGAAGAGGTGAAATCGGCGGCGTCCTACGCTTTGGGCAACATCAGTGTGGGCAACCTGAAAGAGTACCTTCCCTTCATGCTGAAGGAGATTGGTGGCCAGCCTAAGCGGCAGTACTTACTGCTTCACTCCCTGAAAGAAGTCATTAGCTCCTCCCCAGCAGAGAGCTTGAAACCTTATGGGGAGGACATATGGGCCCTGCTTTTCAAGCACTGTGAATACACAGAGGAAGGGACCCGCAATGTTGTTGCTGAATGCTTGGGAAAATTGACTCTAGTAAACCCTTCTCAGTTGCTGCCCCGGCTGAAAAAACAGCTGTTCTCAGGTAAGGGAAGGGAAAGGATATGACTGAGGCAATTGCTCAGCTGAGGGGAGGTTGTACTTTGAATCTGTACTGTACTAATGTGCTGTAGAGCTGTGGAATGCTGTAGTGCACGTTTATCTTCCAGTGTTCACCCTTAACAAGCTGTTTCGGGGAGGGTGTTTGTATTCCCCTCAGGCTCCTTTCTAGAAGATCCTGCCCCGTTCATGTTGTAGGCACCATTTTAATGCACTTCCTGGTTGAAAAGTATTAGCAATGGCATCACCGTTGTCCAGGGGATGCCTGTGGAGGCTCCTTTCATATCTCCATCAAGGAGCTGGAGCGAATGATGGGAACTCATCCTGCCACACACAGCAGCTATCGTATCTCGAACACTGGCTTTCTAACCTCCAACCGAGTGTCCTTAACATGTGAGCCACTGTGTTCCCTCCAGAGGATGAGTGCTATAAAAAGAGAGCTCAGAATAATTTCCACACGGTGCATGCTGGGTTTGTTTGTGCTTCTTCATTATTATCAGTGTTCTGGAAACGATGAAGAAAAGCTATCTTAAGGGGAGAAAAGGGGGTTAGAAATGATCTGTGTTCTTTTCAAGATAAATAATTTCCCCCCACTTCTCATTGTAGGCTCCCCCTATGCTCGGAGTACAGTGGTGACTGCAATAAAATTCACCATCTCGGATCACCCACAACCCATTGATCCCCTTCTTAAAGGATGCATAGGTAATTTTGACTTTTTATAAGAGACTTTGGAAGTCAGTATAGCGGGCCTTGTTAAATTAAAAAAAATACAGAGTAAAATTAATGGAATAGAGAAATGACCAAAAGAATTAATTGCTATAAGAATGTGATCTTTAACTTTACCTGAAAGTGGTTGGCTTTGCTCTCATTGTTGCGTCCATATCCATCCAACCCTTTCCTGCTTGAATCTGAGAAGTTGTTCAAATTATAAATGTTATCTGATGTCAAAATGAATTAGGTGGGGAACAAACAAGTGGAAGTTGAATCCAAAGAAAGAGATGCTTCTCACCAGTTAAAACAGGAAATATATAATGGATGATGTTACTCTTTTTTTAATTTAATTTAATCAAGAAACAAAATCCAAGCAGATCTTTAACTGATTCCATTTTCATTAAATATATTGACATGCCATTTCCACAATGAGCTGAATACATATTTGTTATCTAAAATAGAGAATGGTTTTGTTAAATATGCTTAGATCACCTGAATTGTTTCCACATTGCTATCTTTAAAGTACCTGATTCTATGGCTGAGTCTAGATGTTAATAAAACTTGAATATTGATGCAGATACTAGGGAATAAATGACAGAATAGGCTGTCTATTTGATTTCCCCTGCCTTGTTTGAAAATTTGATTTTTTTTTATCTTCGTTCTGCTTTTTGAATATTATATGCATCCCAGAATGTATTTAAAGCTAGTGTTGCTGCCTCTTAAACTCTTGTTGTGCTATTATCATGCAGGTGACTTCTTGAAACCTCTTCAGGATCCTGACTTGAATGTTCGCCGTGTTGCTTTAGCTATGTTTAATTCTGCTGCTCACAACAAACCTTCCCTAATCCGAGATCAGCTCAGTACAGTCCTACCCCACCTATATAATGAAACCAAAATTAGAAGGGAGCTCATACGAGAGGTATGGACCATATTCCGTTTCAGCATTATCCTGTACTGATGTTGGATCAGGTGTAGGCAGTTATGGCCCCTTTATGATCTGTGAACATCAACTCCCATGTTGGCTCAGGAATTCTGGGAGTTGACATACACAAGTCATAAAGGGGCCATAGTTTGATCCTTGAGTTGAGTGGTTCCCTCGGTATTCCTAACTTACTGTTGTTGTTTTGAATGATGGCCCGGGATAGTGCTGCATGACCAGATCAAATGGAGAATGATAAGCGACATAGATGTATTGTTGGAGTATGTGAATATAATTAAGCCAATGTTCTTATGAAACCTGAAAGTAAACCAATCCCACAAGTGTATGGAAATGATTACTGAACCTGTAATTTAAAGCTGTAAAATGGAATGCATTCAGCTGAACTTCAATTGGAAATGAACTAAGCAATTCTGTGGCTTCACGCTGGGCCAGATCAGGTTGGCATCTGAAAGTTTTCCTTTTTTAGAACTTCCAGCTACTTTGAATTTCCCCTTTTAGGTAGAAATGGGGCCATTCAAACACACAGTAGATGACGGGCTCGATGTGAGGAAAGCGGCCTTTGAATGCATGTACACACTTTTGGAAAGTTGCCTTGATCGGCTGGACATCTATGAGTACTTAAATCATGTGGAAGATGGCTTGAAAGATCATTATGATATCAGGGTAATGCCTTTTTCATTAATTTTGAAACTTCTAATTTCATTATTTCATTGAATTGTAGGGCTGTTTGGGATGAATCAGTCCCCCCCCCTCCCCCCCGGCAATGCAATGAATCCAGACTGTTCTTCCACAAAGACAATGCCCGAACTGGGAGATCCTATAAGAGCTAAATAATCCTCCTCCATGTTATTTTCTTTTGCCTTACCTTATAACTTAGAAGGAAGATCAATTCTTTTATATAGGAGGGAAGCTTTGTTGCAATCTTGTAAAGCAGTGGCCCCCAACCTTTTGGACACCAGGGACCAGTTCTGTGGAGAAAGATTTTTCTGTGGACCGGGGGGTGGTTTCACATGCTGCCTGCATCCCATAGATGGGGCTTCGTTTCTTTGTGCGGCCCAGTTTCGGGCATGCTTTGGCCTGGTGCCAGTCCAGAGACCAGGGGTGGGGGACCCCTTTACAACAGGAGTCCTGTTGTAAAGGGGTCCCCCACCCCTTTTAAAGGCAAAAGTTGTTACAATGAAAGGGGCCACGAGTTGGTGGAAATTATTACTGAAATACATGCTTGAAAAAAACCACGATGCTAATGTAAGCTTTTCCCTTTCTTCATTATGAAGATGCTGACCTTCATTATGTTGGCTCGCCTCTCAACACTCTGCCCTAATGCTGTCCTGCAAAGATTAGAGCGGCTTGTTGAACCACTCCGAGCAACATGTTCAACTAAGGTAATGCCCTGGGAAGCTTGAATGTATTTATATCTTGATAGTCCTACCTCTCTTTTTTACTTGAGGTACCTAATTGTTCATATCCTAAGAGACAAGGGATTACTGTTGCAACAGAGTTACAATTGCAGCCCTCGACTTAACAACCATTCATTTAAGGACCATTCAAAGTTACCGCACTGAAAAAAGAGACTTGCAACTAGTCCTCGCACTTAAAACCATCGCAGCATCCTGTGGTGATGTGATTGCCATTTGTGACCCTCTCAGTCGGCTTCTGACAAGCAAATTTCATGGGGGAAGCCCAATTCATTTAATGACCGCATGGTTCTTTTAACAACTGCAACAGCAGTCATGGCAAAAAAAAATTGACACAAAATCAGGCACAATGTACTTAATAACTGCCTTGCTTACCAATGGAAATTATGGTGCCAGTTATAGTTGTGAAAGTGGAGGTGATTGAAGCAATCTTAGCTGATTATCGGGGATGAGTTTCCCCTGATTGGCACTGAGGAAGAGTCCTCAAAACTCTGAACTCTGCTGTCTTCAGTTTTCAAGTAATGGCTCCCCTGGTTAGTCAGGAGGAGCAATGATTTGTGGCACATAATCTGGTTCAAGTGGAGAGCAGGGTTGGTCCATGTGTTCTTGGAGAACAGGGTTGGTCCATGTGTTTTGAAGCAGTTGGGCCATCCCTCCTTAAGAAGCCATACTTGGATTCAATAGCATTGGGACAATTTTGCCTCATCTCCAACCTTCCATTTTAAGTGAGAAAGTGGTAGGTGTGTGGCTTCAGGGCTTTTTGAAGTTTGTTAAGCCATTTTCAGGCTGGGTTGAAGTACCAAGATGGTATCATTCATGGTTGTGGTGCCCTTTGGAGGCCTCAAAGTGGAGGTGGTATACCCTTCCTTGCTCTCCTCCCTCTCAGCAGGTTTCCAATGTCATTGACCATGGTATCCTTCTTGATCATCTTTGGGGATTTGGGTGTGGGTTTTTTTGTTTTGCAGTGGTTCTCCCTCCCCCAGGGCTGATTCCAGTAGGTGTTGGATGTAGAAGGAGCAACTCCAAACTTGGACCTCTCGTATGTGGGACATCTCAAGGCTTAACTCTCTATTCCCATTTACAATTTAAATGACCTCACCTTGCAGTTTTATCGGCACTGGATGAAAAACCATCAGTATGGTGGCGATACTATACATCTTCATCTCTACCTATATGAATGATGTGCTGGAGACTTTTACCCATTGTGATGGGTTGCGACTCAACAAGACCAGGTGACTGGTTTTTTGCCCCCCTTGGATCTAATGTTTTTTTCATCTACAACTCTTGATGGGATTGCATTTCCCCAGCACTGCGCTTAGTCTCAGGTCCTTCTGATCTCAGCTCCTACTTGAAGAGTAGGTGATAACATGGCTAGGAATGGACTTCGTAGATTTGTCTTGTGCACTACTTATGGATCAGGAGTCTTTGCATTCATTCTTGCCTTTATTGGATTCCTATAATGTGCTGTACATTGGGCTCTTCTTGAGGAACTCAAGAGGTTTCAGCTGGTCTAGAATATGCAGATTAATGAATGTGGCTACTGACTTATTTAACATTTCCTAAGTGTTTTGACTTATTTAACATTTCTAAGTGTTCTACACATAGCAGGTATGTAGTCAGATTTCCTTTTGACAACACAAAAAGTCACTGAATGCAGACATATAAATGTGATTAAGACTAATGTTTTAATTTTGCCCAAAGACCTTTTAAAGGTATTCTAATTATAATCATTTTTTTTTCTAGGTAAAGGCTGGTTCTGTAAAACAAGAATTTGAGAAGCAAGATGAACTGAAACGTTCAGCAATGAGGGCAGTAGCTGCTCTACTGACCATCCCAGATGCCGATAAAAGCCCTGTAATGGCTGAATTTTCTTCCCAAATCCGAGCCAACCCAGAAATGTCTTCCCTCTTTGAAAGCATTCAGAAGGATCCCACTTCATTATCCACAACAGACTCAATGGATCTGAGTTAGAACTCTTGGACTATTTTGTCTGCTGCTTAAAATCCACTGTTTCCAGTGCAGGAGCTAGAAATGATTTTAGAGCCAGGTGTCATTTTAAAAATGACAATTATTTCTATGGAAACAAGTAAGATTTCAGATATGATAAACAGCAACCTTATTTTTCAGTTACCACTTATTTCTTAGTTCCAAAATGCAATCCTGCCAAAAGAAAAGTCAACCTAATTACAGTATTGACAAGTGTATTTACCGCCCCTTCTATTATTAAAGTGAAAACCCCACAATGAATTCTTCGAAGTGATGAGATTGTCATGCTGTACCCCCAAATGAATCAACAGATGTGGCATCAGTTAAATGCTGATGTTCACATTTGCTGATATTACAATTAATTGATTTTTCAGTGTTAAAAGATTTTATAGCCATTGCCATGCCTCCCTCCTTTGAAATTAATACCGAATTACAGAAGTATCTCAATTGTCTTCCAAGATTGAATGTCTTATGCTTCGTTAATGTGGCTTGTCTGCCACACTGTAATTTTTTTCTTGTATGGACCTTCTTGCTATAATTCTTGGTTTTTTTTTTTTAAAGGAGCTAATACCAAAGCATTGATTATTTCAAAGTATATAAAATTAGCATGTTATTATCAAGAGACATTCATCTGGTATAAATACGTAGTAATGAATTGGCACCATTCATTTATCAAAATGGAAATACAACTGTAGTGTTATCATATATTTTTTTCATTCAGCAAGGGTCATCGTATTGCTGCCTTGCAGCTCCTGATTACATTTCATGGGGGGGAGGGGAGTCATATGCCACTTGATATGTGAATCACTTAAGTGCTCTATTTATAAAACAGGGTGTCACCTTTTGCTGTACATGCATCAGAAGAAAATAAAGTCAAATATATAAATGATGGAATTTGGTTAATGGTTTTGTAGCCAATTAACTTTTGCATGGACACCTGAAAAGTAACAATTTTGAAAATCCAAGGTAGTCATTGTTATGATACAGACAAGCAAAATGTTAACGTAAGGGAACCAAAAAATCATAATGAAGCCTGGTTGTTTCTAATGCTGAAATTGAATCAATTTACAGCAAAATGCAAGTTGCACAATTCACAATACCTTCAGGTATAGGACATTCTATATGCTTTGTATGAATTTGAACTTGTTACTTTATATAAATTAATTTTAAAATCTTGCAATTTTAAGCACGACTTAAACGTTAATGAAACAAAATTGTGAAGCTATTTTAAGACAGAATCTTCATCAGCAAATGACATTTAAGTACTTGGGTTCAATGTACAGGTCCATCTTCACAAGTACCATTGCTAAACTGGCTACATTGCATATGCATTTCATTTATGTTCCCTAAATTAAGTATTTTTCATTCATATATATTTATTTTATTTAGGTAGTTGTCCTGAGAATTTTAGTAAAACATAAGGATCTTATTAAATTTTATTTCTGCCTTCTAGGGTTTCAGTTATACTCCAATTTGTGTCACTTGCAAATTGAATCAAAATTTCTTTCAAATCTTTATCCACATAAGTACAATGTTGAACAGAGGATCCAGATCTGAACCCTATGGTGCTACTCTCAATAACTCTACATTGCTTGCAGTAGTTTTCAAGCCAGCTATGTGGTACATCCATTTAAGTATAATTAAATTCAGCCAACACTGAATTAGCTTGCTAATCAAAATGTAATGTGTCATACCTGAAAATTAAGATATATTATGTACAGCATTCCCACAATCTTTTGGAACTTGTTCAATGAAAAATGTAGTTTACTCTTGGAGGGTTTTCTGTTGACAGATTCATTCTGACACCTGGCAATCACTGACTTCCAACTGCATGCTTAACAATATATTCTTTTGTAACTACAATGAATTATATTTGTGCAAATATTTATTAGCAATCTCACTAATTTTAGATCTAGGATTAGAATTTCTTTCATAGGTGCACCACCTAATTCAATTCATGCCAAGAACACACATTTTCCAAATTTTATACTTTATTAAATATAGTTGCTCAAGACAAACTATTCATTTTCTTCACTGCGCAGTCTGGCATTTGGATTGGTAACTTTGATAGCAAGCTGAGCTGCTCTCTCCACAATTATCTTCCGGTTCTTGGATGAAACGTTATGAGCAATTTCTGCACAAAATGACCTAAAAGCAACCACAAAATAACGTCACAATCTTTTTGTTAATATATCGAATGTTTTTAAGAAATTTTCCTCAAAATTATTTTTATGAAATTCCGTACAGTGAAAAAATCATCTACTCTGACTAGAACGTAAACTAATCTAGATATATAGCACACCTTCTTCCCCATTTTCCCCACAACCACCATCCTAGGAGTTGGGGAGAGTAAGTGATTGATCCAAAGACACCCAGCTAGCTCTCATGACTATCTCTGGCTTTCTAGCATGGTGCTTTAACCACTAGACCGAACTGGTTGTCATTACTGTCCTGCCTCTTGTTAGGGAGAAAGGCAGCAGTGGGTACAGTTTTGGTACTATAGTTCTATGTTCTCCAGGCTTGGCTGCAAACTCTGGGGAAGCTCCCCTTTTACCCTCCTTTCTCCTTAGTTTTAGTTGGAGAATTAGATGTGCAAAATGAGTCAACTGCCCCGATTCAGTACAGATTGTCACAACAGTTCATTTAATGACTATTTGAAGTTACAACAGTACTGAAAAACGGTGTAACTTATGACCGTTTTTCACACTCATGAAGGCTGCAGCCACCTCATGGTTATGTGATCAAAACCCAGACACTTGGCAATTGACTCATGATGGATGCAGTGTCCCAGGATCCTGTGATCAGCTTTTGCGACCTTCTGTCAAGCACAATCAATGGAGAAGCCAGATTCATTTAACAACCATGTTACTAATTTAACAACCACTGATTCATTTAACAACTGGCAAGAAATGTCATACAATGGACAAAATTCACTTAACTGCTTAGTAATATAAATTCTGGGGATCAATTGTGGTCGTTAAGTCAAAGACTACCTGTATGACCACAACACAACTGACTGTTGGGAGTCAATCCTATGCTAGGCCTTATTGGATCGGTTTGGCATAAATATATCGGCCACTGCCTTGGGATTAGCGTTCAAGATGATGTGGTATATACACTGCTCAAAAAAATAAAGGGAACACAAAAATAAGACATCCTAGATCTGAATGAATGAAATAATATTCTTATTAAATACTTTGTTCATTACATAGTTGAATGTGCCGACAACAAAATCACACAAAAATTATCAATGGAAATCAAATTTAGCAACCCATGGAGGTCTGGATTTGGAGTTACACTCAAAATTAAAGTGGAAAAAAACACTACAGGCTGATCCAACTTTGATGCAATGTCCTTAAAACAAGTCAAAATGAGGCTCAGAAGTATGTGTGGCCTCCATGTGCCAGTATGACCTCCCTACAATGCCTGGGCATGCTCCTGATGAGGTGGCGGATGGTCTCCTGAGGGATCTCCCATACCTGGACTAAAGCATCCCCAACTCCTGGACAGTCTGTGGTGTAACGTGGCGTTGGTGGATGGAGCTAGACATGATGTCCCAGGTGTGCTCAATTGGATTCAGGTCTGGGGAACGGGTGGGCCAGTCCATAGCATCAATGCCTTCGTCTTGCAGGAACTGCTGACACACTCCAGCCACATGAGGCTTAGCATTGTCTTGCATTAGAAGGAACCCAGGGCCAACCGTATCAGCATATGGTCTCACAAGGGGTCTGAGGATCTCATCTCGGTACCTAATGGCAGTCAGGCTACCTCTGGCGAGCACATGGAGGGCTGTATGGCCCCCTAAAGAAATGCCACCCAACACCATTACTGACCCACTGCCAAACCGGTCATGCTGGAGGATGTTGCAGGCAGCAGAATGTTCTCCACGGCGTCTCCAGACCCTGTCAGGTCTGTCACATGTGCTCACTGTGAACCTGCTTTCATCTGTGAAGAGCACAGCCCGCCAGTGGTGAATTTACCAATCTTGGTGTTCTCTGGCAAATGCCAAACATCCTGCACGGTGTTGGGCTGTAAGCACAACCCCCACCTGTGGGCATCGGGCCCTCATAGCACCCTCATGGGGTCTGTTTCTGACCGTTTGAGCAGCCACATGCACATCTGTCGCTGCTGGAGGTCATTTTGCAGGGCTCTGGCAGTGCTCCTCCTGTCCCTCCTTGCACAAAGGTGTAGGTAGCGCTCCTGATGCTGGGTTGTTGCCCTCCTACGGCCTCCTCCACGTCTCCTGATGTACTGGCCTGTCTCCTGGTAGCGCCGCCATGCTCTGGACACTACGCTGACAGACACAGCAAACCTTCTTGCCACAGCTCGCATTGATGTGCCATCCTGGATGAGCTGCACTACCTGAGCCACTTGTGTGGGTTGTAGACTCTGTCTCATGCTACCACTAGAGTGAAAGCACCACCAGCATTCAAAAGTGACCAAACCATCAGCCAGAAAGCATAGGAACTGAGAAGTGGTCTGTGGTCACCACCTGCAGAACCGCTCCTTTATTGGGGATGTCTTGCTACCTGCCTATGCTTTCCACCTCTTGTCTATTCCATTTGCACAACAGCATGTGACATTGTCAATCAGTGTTGCTACCTAAGTGGACAGTTTGATTTTACAGAAGTGTGAATGACTTGGAGTTACATTGTGTTGTTTAAGTGTTCCCTTTATTTTTTTGAGCAGTGTATTATATAGCAATGGGGGCTGGAGGAAAAAATGAGAATAAAATACAATTACAGTCCAGGATTTCTAGTTCTATTGATATTTTTTCCAATCTTTAAATACTTTCCGTCAATAATCTTTCAGCAACACTAAAGAATTTTGTAAAGGCAACAAAGTAACAGAAAAAGGACTCATCTTAGGGAGGAAGAACCAGACATTCTGAGGAAGAGAATTACAAAAGATACCTAGAAAAGATGCCTAAACCAAAAAGGCTGGTTTAATGGATTCCATCATCATTTCAGAACAACTTAATTTTACTACAGCAACGCAACATGGCAGATCCTAAAGAATAATCGCAAAACACTTTTTCCAACTTACTTGTTGCTCATCATTAGCACCTCCAGCTCTTTGACATTATGAACAAGAAACTTCCGGAATCCCGAGGGCAGCATGTGTTTTGTTTTCTTATTGCTCCCATAGCCAATGTTGGGCATCAAGATCTGGCCCTTAAATCTTCTGCGAACTCTGTTGTCGATACCTCTTGGCTTGCGCCAGTTACGCTACAAGAATTCAAAAGCAATTGGAAGAACGTCAATATGATGTTTTCAGAGTTTGTCATTTTAAAGTTCTGAAGACCCACAATAAACCACCAAAGTATTTTAACATTAACTGAGGGTTTAACATTAACAAAAAGAATATCTACCTTGATTTTGACATAGCGATCAGATTGATGACGGATGAACTTCTTGGTCCTCTTTTTGACAATATTAGGTTTGATGAGAGGCCTCAGAGCTGGCATTGTAACTAGGAAGAAAAACATATGTAAGGAATTATGACCTGTAGTCTATAAATAAGTATAAGTATCTATTAGTATAAACTTGTTGCAGAATGTCTTCCGTTTGCTCGCACTTTTCAGAGCCAGAAACAGAATGGGTGTTTTCTGCAACTTATATCCCTCCTGTGTCCAAAGCTGGAAGAGTACAAAAACTCTCCAGATGCGATCCTGGGAGGTTATTCATTTAAAATGTGAGTTCTGGGGATCTCTCATTTTTCCGTATTTCTTTAGTATATACTGCATTCTTAAAAATGATACAAATTCTACATTACTTAAAGCAACCAACAGCAAAACCAATGGCTCATCTATTACAAATGGACTCATAGAAAGTGGATGCTTTGTCAGAAATCAGATTAACTTTTCCCAATTGTTATTGAGATTTTTTCTTTGTTAATCAGGACTGCAAGGTAAATTACCAAATCTACATGCACCATTCTAAAAATACATCTGCAGCATGATGGATGAGCAAGATTATAGTTGCTTTTCTGTGCCCAGCCACTGTTCTTTCAATTGGCTTTCAACTTGAAATTTTCATCTGAAAAAAGAAACCAGGTTGGACTTGCCCTTGGGAATTGTGAGGCTTTCAACTGCACAAAACCCATACATATCCCTGTAGTTCATTTTCACATCATGCCAAGTATGCAGACACTGGGAAGATTAGCAAAATCATAACTCTACCTTCATTCATTGCTAATTAAAAGGCTGGTATATGAAAATAAATCTTTATATATAGCACATGCATATATAAAAGGAACAAGCTCTATATAATGAGTATTTCATAGAAAGGACCAAATGGCTTCCGTAAGCCAAGGCTATGCATAATATTATTGCTGCTGCTATGAAACAACTGGGTCTTGGTCACTTAATAAGAATATCAAGCACACTTCATCTTCAGTGAAGTTTTCTCAGATGAAAGAACAGGTGGATGTATCATTCCCACCACACACACAATTGGGTACATGAGGAGAACAATGCTCTGGGGTAGCTGTCAACTGATTTATGTCTTGCAAAAAAAACCCACAATGGTCTGCAGGAGAGGTAGCCCTCGAGTTACGACCACAATGGAGCCCAAAACGTATGTTGCTAAGTAGAAACATTAAAGTGAGTTTAGCCCCGTTTGATGAATTCTTGCCACAGCTGCTGAGGGAATCATTGCACTTGTTAAGTTAGCAACAGGGTTGTTAAGCGAACCTGGATTTCCCCCCTTCCCTTTGCTGCTCAAAAGGTCGCAAAAGCGGATCGCAACCGTCATAAACACGAACCAGATGCCAAGCGTTTGAATTTTGAGGCCAACGGCCCTTCAGTGAGGAAAAAACGGTCCTAAGTCACTTTCAGCGCCTCTTTGGACGGTCACTAAACGAACTGCGGTTAAGTCGAGGGCTTCCCGTATCGTTTCTCAACCTTAGCAACTTTTCAGAAGGGCGGACTTCCATTGCCATAGTTCCCAACCCGCCATGCAGTCCCCGGGGGCAGCCTCAAAAACTCTCCTGCCGCCTCTGAAAGCAGCAGCTCCGAAGTATCTAAGCGAGGAAGGATCCGGGCCTGCCAGCTCTTGCGCTTGCCTGCCCTGCTGCTGCAGTTCCACCCCAACCCAAGAAGCCTCAGCCCGCAACCGCCCCCCCGCATTACAACGTGCGAGAGAACCCGCCGTTTATCCCCGCTTCAGAAAAGGGCGGCGGGAACTGAGGGAAACCATCTGCGAGCAGCCCCGAGAAGGAAGAAAACGCCCCTGCAATGTCTCTTCGCCCAGGATGGCAACGGATTCCCGACTTACCGACTTATCTTAAGTGCCGCGGTAACGAAACCTTGGCGGCACGGAAGGAAAGAGAGAGAGAGAGGAGCCGGAAACGGCAAGGGTTGATGGGAAGTCCTGGAAGGTCGAAAGAAAGCCTTTCGAGTCGGTTGAAGAGCCACGGAAAGCTGTGCCTTCTAGCCGGTCAATCTTGTTGAAGGATGATCCAATGAAAATGCGTTTATTTAAATTCTATTGATTTTCATTGAATTCTACTTAAATAAAATCCACATTTCAACTCGATGAGCAAGGACTTGGGTACGTCACTTTCCGCCAGCAGGGGCAAAATGTAGACGAGGAAGTAAGAAAGGGTAGAGAGAACTTGCTGTTCAATTGAGAACTCCTGATAGATTTAAATAGTGGACCCCGGACAGGGCAGCGGTGGAGTCTAGGTCAGGGGTCTCCAACCTTGGCAACTTTCAGACTTGTGGAATTCAACTCCCAGAATTCCCCAGCCAGAGGTGTCTGCTTCTTTTTCTCTTACCCCTCCAAAGTGGAGAGATTGCAGAGGAATGGATTTCAAGAGAGTATGCTATACTGGCTGGGGAATTCTGGGAGTTGAAGTCCACAAGTCTTCAAAGTTACCAAGGTTGGAGACCCCTGGATTAGAAACAAAGCGTGCGCACCCACAAACTCTTGTAACTAGCAATTTCTCTATCCCTTTTACCAATTTTGCGTTTACATTAATTATACATTTTAATTCAATGTAATTTATTATTATTTTTTAATCTGCCATCTGATTTCTGATCTTTATATCTATGGGGCAGGAGAAAATGAATGGATGATCATACTATGAATTCCTGAATCCTGACGTTACGATTATCCAGGTTCTCCTTTGTTCAGCTATTGGGTCACCCTAGACACCAACAGATAGAGATCTGTGAATAACATCACTTCTTTCGCTTAAAGTAGAAAAGATTTAGGAGACCCCGGTTATGAAAGTACTTTATATCGGGCATGAACACAATTGAGTGGGTTCGGAGATATTTCTCAAGAAAAGTACTCCACTCCTCCACTCACAGTTGAATCCCTTATGCCTCCAGGCTCGAAATTCTCGGCCTGGACAATCTAGAACTGCGCCGCCTGTAGTCCGATCTAAGCATAGTTCACACCTATACTTGTTATTTTGTGCATGTTTGACAAACAAATAAAAAAGAAAAAAAGATTACGTGAAAATATGGCTCAAGATTAAATATCAAGAAGACAAATTTGTCAGTCTGCATGCTAAATGATTTTACAGTTGGTGGCAAACAGGCTTGAGGGAAGATGAAAGGCAGCAAATTGGGCGGGGTGGGGGGTGGATATAGGACCTTCCAAGAGGTTATTGGAATGTTCATAGAACAAATTATTACTAGTAAATGGTCAAGGTGATGTTTGCTTGTGCAATTTTCAGAAGCCAAGAATGTAAAATTCTGCATTCTGCCTCCCCACTTTTCAAAGGAAATCTCTAATTTCTAATGGAAAGAGGAAAAAACTATAGAACTTCAACTATAGAGCTGGATCCCTCTATAAATTAACTCTTATCTGCAGCTAGGCACCAAATTGAAAAATTTAGAGATTTTGCAGGTAAGTTTCAGTATGAAAGCCCCAAATGGTCATTTTATACCTGATGTGCAAAAGGAATTTTATGCAGATGCTTGGGTTGGTTGTGCTACTGACATGAACCATTACGACGAGGACGTAAACATTCCTGTCAAATATACACAGCCTAAATTACATGTAACTGATCTTGCTATGTGATATAAAATATTCCTTTCTGAAAAAGTTGAGATTCAAATATAAGATTTTGGTTTCCACTTAATGATTATGTCTCGTGAATATTACAGTAGCAATTCCTAGTGATCCTACTTGATCTGGAAGAAGGTAAGCATCATCAGATCTGCTTAATAATTGAATGAAAACCCAGTATCTCATTGGAAAGTTGAAAAAATATCATGGAAGAAGATCAAGACTTTTGTACTGTCACCAAGAAAACTACAGGGATGTATCCATACAGCTAGCAGAAGCTGAGCTTTATTCAAGGGAGGGAGAGTAAAAAAAATATTTTGTTTGTGGCTACTATTAAATAGAAAGGCACCATTTATAAACCACATCCCTAAGATGATAACTGGATTCACACATACACAAAAGAATAATGCATTTTAGTATATTAATCTAACTGTGTTTTTAAAGTACTGTATGATGTATGGCCTGTGCCTAGAATATTGTAGAAGCCTAATTTGTTCATTAAACAAACTGCAGCCAGTTGTAGTTTAATGAACCAGTTAGGCAAATTAGGGCTCAGTGTACTATATAAAATAAATGAAGATACCATTTCCCATGCTAGTTGCATATTCAAAACTTGAATAACATAAAATGTACCATTCATAACTAATATAGCTCTACTATACACATGGATCCACTTGACGTATACAAATGTAGCTTGAGCTAGTGACCAAGCCATGAACAACTCATGGGTTTGACCTGCTAATTTATGAAGATCCAATGATAGGGTTAAATAGCTAACTGAAATCCTTGAAAGCAGCAGATTCAATTCTTCTGTTCAAAGGGTGTGTGTTTTCTGCTGTGGAAAAAAAGCCATGGTAACCACTAACATTAGCCACATTTTATACTGCTGCTCTTTTCCACATTCTATTCTGCCCTTTTATGCCTCCACTGACAACTTCAGTTCAAATTAGGTAGTATACTATCGTTGTCTGGATATTAATGTTCTAATTGCTCCATAAATTTATGTTTGGTTCCAAACATCCAATTGGGAGATTTTGCAAACATACAACAGAAATGAATGAATGATGAATGAATTCTTTATTGGCTAAATGTAATTAAACTCACAAGGAATTTGTCTTAGTGCATATGCTCTCAGTGTACATAAAAAAAAGATACATTCATCAAGAATCATAAGGTACACCACTTAATATAGTCATAGGGTAAAAAATAGGCAATCAAATCATACTAAGAAACAGTCAATATAAATCTTAAGGATACAAATGTCAGCCTCACCCTTATTTGGATCACCCCTTCCCCCTCAAATCAGGGGGCTGTTAGCAGTGGTGGGATTTTTTTTTTACTACTGGTTCTGTGGGCATGACTAGGTAGGCATGGCCAGATGGTCATGTGACTGGGTGGGTGTGGCTAGGTGAGTTTTTTTTCCTCCCGCAGCACCCTCGCCTACTGGGCCTCAGGAAAGCCTCCCCGGGTACTGAAAAAAGCAGCATTTTGAAGGTAAGTATAACAGCAAAGGGGGGGGGATCAGCTGTGCTGCACGATTTAGATTAGCTAGAAAGCAAGAAATCTGATGATTTCCTGCTTTCTAGCTAATCTAAATCACACGGCACAGCTGATCGTCAGAAATACTGCTTCGGAAGTACCAAACTGGTAGCGTTTTTTTTACTATCAAATTTTTTTACTTCCAGAATTATCCTGCTGGCATGACCATTAAATTAAATATTTCCAAGTTTGGCTGCAGAAGTCAAGCCAGGCTTATTGAGGTTTACCTGTCCAGCAAGAATGGGGCTATTGAAACAATAAAGCCTTGCTAGTGGTCACCTAATATAAGGGCTCAAAGAATATCAAGACACTTCCTAAATGCAATTTTGTAATCCTCCAAATGGTAGCTTGAGAAAACCCTTTATACTGCATAGGATTTCCATTTCTGCAGTGCAGTATATTGTATGTAGATACTACAGGATGAGATAAAAACTGACGATCTTCCATCTCCACCAGAAAAGGTTATGATGGGAGGTGTTCATTTTGGGAAAAGAATAAATGGAGGACAGTATATGACATAGGTTGATAAAACTATCTGCAGTGTAGGAAGATTATAAAGAAGGGAATTTCCTCCTTCTTGTGAAGGAGGAAACCAGGGCAGCTTAGGAGCTTTAGGGGTTTTCCAGATGCAATTTGTTGGTCACACTGGAAACAGAATGCTTAGCTAGTCTTTTGCCTGATGATGCCGGGACACAAAATAGGGACATTATGCCAACAAATATGTCACAGCCCTTTCATCTCCTTCAACCTTCTCAGCAGTACCATTATTATAACAGTGTTTATACATCTCCTGCAATAACAGTGGGGAATGTGCAACCTAAAGAGTCTGTTTGACTGTCAAAGCTAATGGGCACCGTAATCTCATTTTAGGACGCTACCAATTTCCCATCCGTTGAAAAAATGGCATATTTCCTGTTTTGTGTACCTCTCTGTTTCTAAGGAGGGAATAGAAGCAAACCTGTTTCCCCAAAAACCCAGACATTCAAACCTTTCATTGAAAATCAGTAGCATGGTCATTCACACAACACGCTTAAACTACATACAAATTGATTGTTTGAAAGCCCCTTTCACTAAGCCATAATTTTGTCATACTGTGTATATATAGGACTATGACCCTCTATTAGTCCAATGGAGCAGCTTTCTTGGTCAAGTTCTTCAGAAAGGCCATCAAATGTAATAGTTATGTTTGCGAGTTTCTGGATCCCCTAAGGTCATGTACCCCTTGTTGTTGACTGGCCAGTTGCGACGTGGAACGTTAATACCAGGATTGACCGGGCGTGTGTGAGAGACATGACTGAACAGAACTTCACTTCTATCCTCTCTTGGTTCAAGTAGATACAAGTGCAGCTTATCAAGGAGATGCCCCGGCCAGAAATTATTAGGGTTGGTCAAGGGATTCAGGTAGTAATACATTCTCCTCAGTTCTCTGCAAGCAAATAATATGATCATGAAACAATATACAGAAAAAATAAGGTGGAGATTTAATAAAATGAAAATTTGTCATTTTGCCAAAAACCAAAAGAAAAATCTAGGGTTTGAACATAAGCTGCGATGTGTCTTTGATTCCAAATTTGCCAGAATGCCACTATACAGTGCAAGCAGTGGTTTAGGTTTAATATGCTGTGTCAATGCAATTAATATGAAATTCCTATAGATGCACAAATAAAAAATTAAAGGGGAACTGACAATTTAACTTACATTTGTCACCTTAATGAGAATAAATCCTAATTCAAAATAAAAATAAAGTACTGTAACTTAAACCTTAGGTGCAAACTAAAAGGCTTGGGCCCAGCTAATCTGCAACACTGCCTCCTGCTGGAACTCACTTGCATCTGCATTTATTATGTATCCTGAGAAATTTGATGGCTAAAGCAGAAACTGCTCGAAACTGACTTGAAAAAATAAGCACATTTTAAAGCCAGCTACATTTTAATTTAAAAATATAAACTAAGAAAATGAAAACAATATTTTCCTTTTATGAACTGTAAGTAACAGTAGGCAAAATTCTTTGCATGTATGGATTGATTAGGACAGGGACTCAACTTATACCAGTAATAAAATAAACAGATTTACATTTGTTTTTACTATCGTACTATTATTTGGGTGCGACATTTGAATGTTTTAAAATTATTTTTGATGTGCATGATTCTGAATAATCATATTTAAATAAATTTCCCCAAATCAGCTTTATCTAGAGTATACACATCATTTTCCAGAATTCTCCTGCTGGCATGACCATTACTAAAAATTCGGGGAATTCAAAGGCGTCTTTGCAGCTCTGTAGATTTGTAGATACAGTTTTAACGATGAGCTGAAACTAATTAAGTTTGGGAGCTTATGAAGATATTAGACAAAGAAGATAAATGTATCAATGGCCAGTAGTTCTGAAAAAATGAATGGGGCCTTTTCTGTGTATTTGGGAGTGGTTTAAGAGCAAAGAGAGGGGAAATTAGCTTTTTTGAATGTTCGTGGTTTTGAAATGGCACTATAATTGCCCCGTGACACTAAAGTCAGCTACTCTGCCCCTTAAAATCCACCCTAAATGCTACAACGCAGGCAGGAGGAAACAAGTCTAGGATTTCTGCTGCAACTGTCAAAGTATTTCAGGGTGTGCAAGCCGGCATTATATACTTGACTTTTAGCATTGCCCACTATGGTTTACGTGATATTAAAAAACAAAACATAATGCTGAAGTCCTCAGGCTCATAATCTTTTGTTTAAAATATTATTTAAAAAGAGAAGGAGGTTGAAAGAAGGAAGCTTAGAAAAAGAAACTGGGGTGGGGGGGAGGAAGAAAGAATTAATAAAAGTTATGAACGAAGAACAGGAAGAAAGCGAATTATCAGGTGAACAAGGAGAATCAAGAATTTCTAACAATCCCTATGCCAACTTCTAGACTGATGTAGATCTTTAATGCTGAGCTCAATGAAAGAAATGTAAAGTCATACCTTTCCATGTATTTTTTTGTAAACTCATCTAGACCCTCAGGCAAATTCTCATCAAGAAATTTCTCATTCCAAATATCCGATGGGGGATATATTCTTTTGGAGTGTTTACTGCAAAGCGTAAAGAATTTCAATTTAGAATCAAACAGTATTTAAAAAAAACAGTTGGGCAGCTGGATGGCAAAAAAAAGAAAGAAAGAAAGAAATGCTATACTGTAGAGCAGAGGTCTCATTCTCATGGGCCGCAGGCCAATTGCAGCCCGCAGGACAATATCCTGTGGCCCCCACCGTGATATGAAAGTATAACATTTGAGGATATTTTTTTAACAACGTTTTTTGTGGAATCCCTTATGCGGCCCAGCCTCACCCAGACTCTGCCTCCAGGACCCCCCAGGTAAATTGAGTTTGAGACCCCTGCTGTAGAGTGTATATTGATGAATGAAAATAACAGGTTAGCTCAGTATTCTTTAACCTCAGCAACTTTTAAGATATGTGGACTTCAACTCCAAGCTGCCTGGGGAATTTGGTAGTTGAAGTCCAACATGAAAATTACTGAGGTCAAAGAACAATGGGATAAAATTATATCCTCTGTTCTCAACATAAAGTCTCGGCTAAGCTAGCATTATGGTCAATTATTTGGTGTCCTCCTTCAGCAAAAACTACCCCTAATTTTCTCTCCATCTTTAAGAGAAGAGATGCAGAAGCGCACCTTTGTATGGCCAGCTGTCAAGGTAGGACAAAATAAGACTCCCTCTAGAAGGGAGTTCTGCACATTTATATTCACATTCATTCACAGATTGATAGTACATAGAAATCTAAACAGCCTTTGAGAGTACATAGCATCTAAATACAACCCAAAGAATCAGATATATCTTTGCTGTGATAGATAACTTTGATTAATCTACAAATAAATTGCATAAATGCATTTTATTGTTTTCGGCCTCATACCATGCATCCCTCAATTTGAGATTACTAATCCAACATAGATTTCAAGTAATTCAACTGGAATTTTGCTGAAAGTTCCAATATAGCATTCCTAAAAGCTTGCCAACACTACAATTCTTTTAGCAAACTATCCAACTCTGGATTAGCACAAAACCTCTGGAAACTGAAAACAAAATTTTAGGATAATTCTGTAATATCAGAGTACATTCCTAATTCTGTGTCTTGTCCACTGAAAAAAATACTCAGTTCAATCCTATTGCAGAAACTTTGCTGAGCTCATGGCAAAGAAATCTTCCATAAGAAGATGTATGCATCTATTATTCCTATGGCAAAATACTTTACCAATAGCATGCAGGATTATACAGAATAATATTGATTTACAACAAAAAATCAATGTTATGTGGTAGGCGAGCAGAAGTCCAAGAAAAAATGATAACCATTTTGACAAGCAAAAAACACAAAAATCAGTTTTGCAGAATGGCTAAATCAAATCAAATACAGGTAGTCTTTGGTTTACGCCTGTAATTGAGCACAGAATTATGGTTGTAAATTGTTGCAGTTATAAGTCTAGGAATCCTGGGACAAGATGTGAAGTTACAACCATTTTTTACCACAATTGTTAAGTGAATGCAGTGGCTGTTAAGCAAATTCATTTTTCCCCCAAAGTGTTTTTTGCTGGAAACTGGAGCATTGTAAACTGGCAAAAAAAAAAAAAGTTGCTTATTGCGTTCATGTGACTGGGGACGCTGCGACCAGCCACAATGGTGAAACAGCTGCCGGCTGCCTAAAATATGATCATGTGACCTGTGGCTAATGTAGCCATTGTAACTCCAAAAATGGATTGTAGATTATTTGAAGGGGAGATTTCTTGTAATTTCAAATGGACATTAAGCGAACAGTTGTAAATTGTGGCCTATCTAAATGGAAGGGAAATGACAGTGTTTGTGGATACTGAAGCTCCATTATTCCAAAAGCTTTTTAGATAATTCTGTTCTACTGAATACATACCTCATCAGTTTCTTAAATTCCCTAAATGACTTCCAGCGGCAGGCCCGAGGCGACTTTTTGACTGGTTTCTTAATTGGTTTTGGCTTTCTAGAAGAAATAAACAAAAAAAGGTGAACAGAAATTGAGAGATTAGGATCAGAGCAGTCTTCCCCACACTGAAGCTTCTTCGATGTGTTAGAGCAGGAGTCTCCAACCTTGGCAACTTTAAGACTTGTGGACTTCAACTCCCAGAATTCCTCACCCAGCAAAGCTGGCTGTGTTAGAGTATATAACTCATAATTTTTTTATCCCAAAGGTGCTTTTTCAAGAGGCAATTGGACTTTCTTGTTTTTCATTTTGCTTCTCACTGAAGAATCCAAGGAACTGAAGAAGCTTCTTGGATGAGAAGCGAAATGCCTTCAAAGAAAAACAAGAAAGCCCACACGTCTCTTGAAAGCACCTTTGGGACAACCACATCCTGAATGCCTGAGAATCTTCACAGAGTAGACATTCCCAAATTTTTAAATATTAACGGGGAAGAAGGCATTATAATATGCTCAGGAAAACTGGGTTGGGATCACTTGTTCATGTGCCTGTAACATTTACACTAAAGTAGAGCGTATAAGAAAAAGCAAAAAGATGTATATATGAATGCACAATCCTTTTTTAAAAAAAAAAATAGCAACAGCACACAATATTCCGTGTTATGAAAAGTTATCACCAGATGCAAAGAAACCAAATCTGTAAAGGTGAATGCTCTGCATGTTCTCTTAAGCAGATTTAGCATTATGGTTCTATGGTGGCCAGCCAGCTGTCTCTAGGGAAACATACGCACAAGGCATAATATGTAGCAGCCAGTCCTGATTTATTCCCGCTATATTGTTTCCAGAAGAACTCTGCCTCTGAACATTGTGGTTTATTCAATTATCTACCTTTATCTATAAAAGTTTTTTCATGTTACAGCTAGAAACTAGCTGGATCAAAGGTTGATTAATGGAAGTGCAATTAATTAAGTGCAATTATGACACTGCAATTAATTGAACAGAAGGGATTCATCACTATCTGATGAACTGTAGACAATTCATATTAATGCCACGAAAAATTCACTATAAAAATATGCATAAATCAACACTACTATGAAATTAAGCATTAATGTGTGGGCCACTTGGGAATTGGCACTGATGTATTAGTAGGACTGCTTTGTCTACCCAGAATTGGAAAAAGTTCAGAGAAGAGCAGCTAAGATGATCAAAGGCCTGGAGACTAAAACATACAAAGAATGGCCACAGGACTTGGGTTTGGCTAGTCTAAAGAAAAGAAGAATTAGGGGTGACATGATAGCAGTATTCCAGTATTTGAGGGGCTGCCACAAAGAAGAGGGGGCCAAATTATTCCACAAAGCACCAGAGGGCAGGACAAGAAACAATGGTTGGAAACTAATCAAAGAGAAAAGCAACCTGGAATTAAGGATAAATTTCCTAACCCTGAGGACAATTAATCAGTGGAACAGCTTGCCTTCAGAAATCATGGGTGCTCCATCACTGGACGTTTTTAAGAAGAGCCTAGACAGACACTTAACCTAAAATTGTATAGGTTCTCCTGCTTGAGTAGGGGGCTGGACTAGAAGACCTCCAAGATCCCTTCCAGCTCATTCTATTCTATTCCAACTGTAGCACCCAATTCAGACATCCAGGGAGAAACCACTTAAGGGCCCTATAATTGCTATGTGGGGAGGACCAACAGTTGCAGATGCTGGATTTTTTTTTATGGCTGTGCCAATGTTGCGGAAGTGCTTCCCAACTGACATCAATTAGGCCTTCTGAAAATTGTTAGTGATCAATTATTTCAGAGAATCTATGGTGACAATTATGCCAATGTGAGGTTGGAGGTCCTTAGTGTTATTTTATAGCAGTGTTGATTTATGCATATTTTTATAGTGAATTTTTCATGGCATTAATATGAATTGTCTACAGTTCATCAGATAGTGATGGGTACATAAATTAGCATTCCTTCTGTTCAATTAATTGCAGTGTCATAAAAGAGCAGCAATTATTTTACACAGGTGAGGTAGCTGAAGTCCTCAAGATATTGCTGGATTATAATCCCCAACATCTTTTACCACTGTCAAAACTGGGAAAAATTACTGGGAGTTGTAGTTAAAACCAGGAGAGAACTTGTTCTTTCTGACAGTGAAAATGTATATCTTTTTTTATTTGGCCTGAAGGCTGCATTTGGTTTTTAAAAAGTGTGTGTTCTCCTTCTGTCCTATTGAAATTATAGTTTCGTGACAAATTCTGGATTTTGAGGAGCTTATTGAAAGCTTTGAAGGAGCCACATAACACCTCAGGGTCCCTATCTTCAGAGACATTTGCTCTATGTTAGGTTCATATGAAACTTAAATAAATGCAGATTAGGATTTGGAGCTTTTAAAATAAAAAAGCACTAACACGAAGAGGAAAACCTAAAGAAAAAAAATGCTGTTGGTTTACTGTTATAGAGTAAGTTTTCAGCTAAGTAAAAGCAAACCCCATCATTCTTCCAGTTCTGCTAATTTATGATAGTGTAGAATGTTCTCAGTGGTAACATGTGTACCAAATATACCTGTGATACCATAGTTTCAGATTATCCAAAAATTAGTTATTGACTAGTTCACAATAAGCATACTTGTTTGCCTACGTATATGTACCCAACTAGAAGATAATTACTGCAATAAGAGAATAATCCAGGGTATATTTTTGATCTTCAAAATAGCAGATTAAACAGACAAACAAACTCTGGTTTTAACGGTAATATGATAGACCAAGAATTTGTGTGAACGTGTATGCTGGTTAATTCATCTCTGTATATGCATAATGAATTAAACAAACCTTTCCTCCTTGGAAGAGCTGTCCACATCAGATGATTGCCCCAGATAAACAGAATTGTCAATATATCCCCCTGGCTGCCTCAACTTCCGGGTGTCCTTTCCGAGTTTCAGGAGCCTGTCTCCTGCGTACAGCAGACCTATGGTACACAGTGGTTGTTGTTGTTTTAAAGAACACGTGTAACATACTACGCAGACTAGTAGTTGTGGACCTCAATCTTTTATGACAGTCTCAGAGCAGAATTAAAAATTAAAACATTAATATGAAACAGAACAGAACAAGATATAATACTATATAAATGTTAGCGGTGAGATCATCGATGGGTGGCCAAAGTCACCTAATTTTACAGAAAGTGTAGCAGAATTTAGCTATGTTCCAGGTGACTATCATACTGATCCAACAGTAACACCTATTTGTAAAAGAGATCAGAATTCCCCAGTATTTTATCTGGTGCCGAGTTATGAGCCTGTGAATCCTCATAGAGGGTACAACATAAGGAAACATGAGCTGTCATTTCAATGGCTCCTTGCCCACACGGGCACAATATCAGCTCATATATGGGATAAGCTGTGGAATGTTCATCTAAATAATTTTCCTCTATTGAATTTACAAAAGAGACTTGTTAAAGCTTTGAAGAATGTTTTGAGAAGGGAGAAAGAAAAAAGAAAAGAAATCAAGTTTTAGGTTATTATTTGAAGTGACTAAAGATTGAGATTGTTAGCAGTAAAAGGAAGGAATATGAAGTTAGTTTATTGATCAAGGTTAAAATAGATGTATTGTTTTCTCTGATAACCCTGACTGTACTTTTGCTGCCCCAGGACTGGAATGATGAGGCTTTAATGATTTGTTTATAAATAAGAGATGGGATATGGGTAGAAGAGACCATTTGTTGCTTTTTAAGAGGAGATAAGTTACTAAAATGGTTTATAGGAGCCTTTCTTTTTTCTATTTAATTTGCATTAGTTTTGTTTTCATTGTAATGTTTAATAAAATTACTATAAAATAGAAGCAAGATGAAACTCTATTCTCCTGCTACGTTGCATAACTTGTTACAGCTACATTAGACTTTTAAACTACTTGTTTTCTAAGAGCAGCAATCACTGTTTCTAAACAACAATTCAGACTAGTAGCTGGATTCACAATGGCCCAGGAAAAACACCCGTGCAGACCAATGGATCATTCTAAAGTTTACAGACAGCATCAATTGCAAACTATATTTTTTTCCATGATTTTATCAGTTAGCACATTTTATGGCAGGAAGATTCTTTAAAAATGATGGAGCAGAATAAAGTCTATATGTAATTGACAATCTGCCGTATGGGTCACACATTTATTCTTCGTTATATGAAAGTTGGGAAGTTGGGTAACTTGTTGATCCTCACTAAGGAAATGAGCCTGAGACAGCAGCTTTAACTCAGAGCTTGAGACAAGATCATAAAACAGAACCCTGATATAGTGTTATACACAAGCCAACGTGGAACTACAGAAATCTAAAGAAATGCAAAAAATATCTGACGGAGTTCAACATGCGCTATTTTTTTACCAGTGTCCTTTGAATTAACAAACCTTTCTTAAATTTTTCTTAGATATTAGGCTAGTAGGAACTGCCCATGTTCTGGAACCTGCCTTTGAAATGGTAAGGATTAAAAAAACATTTTTATTTTAATTCTGTCAGAGTATATTCATGAACTGGAATAGAGTTTAGTAAGAAAGTCAGCCAATGAATAGGCAAGGCAACAGACCAGCCAGCGGAAGCTGAATTGGAAAGTGAAACTAGAAGTAGCCTGGGTGTGGCTCTAGTCTCTGAATTCTAGTGCTCTGAATTGTGAAGCTGTTGCTTGTGTTTTTGCTTGTAACCTTTTCCACGTTGGAAGAATCTATTATTGGTATTGTACATTTTATTCATTTATTATGTATATAAAGAAGTTAAGGAATCCTGCTGAATCTGTGTGTGTTTTCTGGATTTGAATTTCTGCTGCAAAATCTAACAAATTCACAGTCCTGCACGGAGCTATTCAACACAATCTTTAACATCCTTGTTTAGAAACGTCATGAAATTTAATTGAACCCGATTTCTAAGTGCTATTACAACACTACTAGACCCATTTCCCTAAATTTAGAAATATAAAATAGCCTTCCACTTAACATTTTTGTCTGCTAGTGGCTTCTATCCTGAATCTATAAAGCTGGAGCACGAAGTTACATTTGGACTGCCTGATATAAGGCACTCCTAATTGTTTAGTTTTTTCCATACCTCTTTTTAGTGCTCTTTCTGAAATTGGAATTCCATATTTTTTGCAAAGCTTGATACACTGACAGTAGACATAGTGGCATGCCAGTCGATGCTGGTCTACCAATTCTCCCATTTCACCCTCCAGGGAGCTTGGCAAGCAGTGACTATCGACAACTGGGTCTCCAGACCTCACTAGTCTGCACTGTTCTGCAAAGTCTAATGGAGTTGTCTTCCTCTGTTAAAATAAGACAGGGTTTCTGTTATAAAGCAATATTATTGTGCAATAAATCTTATACTGCTAAAGTTGTAACATAGTGGGGGATGAATTAAAAAGACAAAGACATTTTTTTGTCCTTCCACAAGAAAAAAACTCAGCTCTCTGTTGTAAACCTTTACTGAAAATGGATTGAAAAATGTTTTTGCAAAATGTGTGAACTGGGGATGTTTGCTACATAGTAATGATAATGACTTTGCACCAACTGCAACTAAGCAATCAATTCTTAATGTCAAAGTCAAATTCCAGTTTATAAAATCTCTGCCTTACTGCAAAGGGCAGTAAGAGAGCATACCCATTATCACAAATATTGTAGTTCAGAGGGAATCAGTACTTCCATCTGCCATTTCTGCATTTTATACTGAACAGGTGTCTAGTGTTAAAGCTGTATTCTTACCATTATCCCAGTGGAGGAGGAAGATATGTTAGAAATGTTTGCCTTGAGTTATTTGTAAAAATGATAAATAAATAAAAATAAACATCACCCATTATTCAGGAGGTAAGTCAGGGTGCCTGTTAGCATCAGGGAAAAGTGGCAATAGACAGTATAGAGACGGGCAATAGGGAGAGCAGGTTCATAAATGTATGGTTTTCAGCCAGCTCAGCCAGCTTTAACTCAGCAATGGGAAAACCCATTACATCATCTAACCTGATTGAAAATAGGAAAACTGCTGTTCAAGATTCAGGGAAGGTGTTACTCCTCTAATAGAAAGATGATAGGATTAGCCAGCAATTACATATGCTGGACTCTTCCAGAGAGGTAGAGCTATTTCTGTTGCCTACGTTTAAGTGAACGCTGATAGGGAACTACTTTGGCAGTCATCCTTGTGAATGCTGCCCACATTGGGCTTTTTTACTCTTTTACCCTTCTCTGTTGCTTACATTTCAAGAGCCCTGGTGACGCAGTGGTCAGAATTGCAGGCTAACTCTGCCCACTGCCAGTTCGATCTTGACTGGCTCAAAGTTGACTCCGCCTTCCATCTTTCCGAGGTTGGAAAAATGAGGACCCAGATTGTTGGGGGCAATATGCTGACTTTCTAAACTGCTTAGAGAGGGCTGCAAAGCAGTATGAAGTGGTATATAAGTCTAACTGCTATTGCTATTTGTTGAAACATTTAGTGATTTATCTGAAGTACTATAAAACGAAATGGCCTTCTCCCTATAATTCATCCTTACTTTATGCAATCAGTTACTAGTCAGTTCCCATGATCCAAAGCAAATGATTCTAGGGTACAGTCAGACCACAAAAATACAGTACCTGTAGCCGCCGTCTGGTTTCCTTGTATCTCTTCCCAACTATTTCCATTTGGCTATAAGTTAAGTGCCTGCGATCTGGCTCAGTGTTGATGGGAGGAACTTGCAAATGGTTTGACTTAGGTTCACAAGTTACCTGAGAAGATATACTGGATTTGGCATGAGGAATAATATCTCCTTTTGCAGTGATGGATGAAGATGTTGCCACAGGCAATAGCTCTTTAGCATTGTTATTAAAACAAAGGAAAGAAAGCAGAAAATAGATTATAAAGACAATATTTCTTCCTCATCTACTCCCCACTCCCAGCAATTATTGAGCTGTTTTATCATGCTGGCTGCTACTTAGTTCAGGAAATACCTTTTCAGAAATTAGAAAAATGTCCTGTCTTACATTCAACAGTTGGTATTCACAATATTTACTAATCTGTTTTAAATATCTATTAAGGTAACCAAAATAATTAATACGCACTTTATGAATATATATGACTGTTGCTTATTTCTGTACATATATTAAATTGCCAAACTACAGCCAACTTATAGCCAATACACATATAGTATTCTGTCACTAATTGTAATGTCAATTTTTCTTAAATTATTTATATATTCCCCAACTTGCTATCTGTTCTGTACAGACATTTGAACACTCGAAATCCGGCAGCCCGGATTGGCTAAAGCGCACGGCCACCGGATTGGCTGAGTGCACGGCACTGATTGGTCGTTCGGAATCGACCGCGATTGGCTGAGCCGATCGCGGGCGATTCAAAATGACCCGATTGGCCGCAGCACTCAGCAGAAAGTGCTTTTAAGCCGCGCTTCTTCCCCACTCTCACTTCTTGTGTTTTACCCTAATAAATGAGCTGAACCAAGTCACCGACTCGCGTCCTTTGTTCGTATGAGATATACGACACTGGCGACGAGGGTGGGATTTTAAAACAAGTCCCACACCGCACGTGGCCCACGGAACCGCAACCGGCAGCATGGCCAGCGGCAACGTGCCACCCGCTCCCTTCAACCAAGTTACGGAGGATTGGGAATCGTACATAGACCGATTCCTCATGTTCCTGGAGAGTAGCAACCTCAAGGACGCGAACGGGCAGAGGAAAAGGGCTGTTTTCCTCACACACTGCGGGCGCGCAGTGTTTAAAATGGCAAAAGCCCTCGCCAAGCCACTCGACGTAAAGGCCATGGACTGGGCGGATCTCGAACCGCTGCTGAGGAGCCACTACGCACCCGCCATGCCCACCCTCATCCGCCAGCACAAATTCTACCGCCGCGATCAGAAGCAAGGGGAGAGCGTCAGCAACTTTGTGGCCGACCTCAGAGACCTCGGGGGCCTGTGCGGGTTCACCGATCTCGATGAAGCCCTGCGGGACCGCGTCGTCCTCAGCCTCCGGGACCCCGTCCTGCAGAGCCGGATCATGGCAAAGGGCGACATCTCCCTCGCCGACGCCCTTGCCGAAGCCACCGCAGCAGAAGCGACCCGGAAATCAGCGGCCCAATTGTGGCAAGCCGGCACCGCAGAGCGACCCGCCATGACCGAAGCGACCGCGACCCCCGAGAGCCAGTCCGGATTCGACCATCGAGCAGCCGCCTCCACACATCACGGCGATCTCGAATCCCCCTCCGACTCAGAAGATGACGAGGAGGACATCCACCGACTGCAGACGGGACGCGACCGGCGCGAGCAACGGAACCGAAAATCAAAATTCCAGTGCGCCGGCTGCGGCGGCGAACACCCGCGGTCGGAATGCCGGTTCTTTGATGCAATTTGATGCATTGCGACAAGCGGGGCCACATCGCCAAGGTCTGCCGTTTCAAACGGAACCACAGACCCCGCCACCGAGACGGCAGCCCACGGAGGTGCGACAATGCCAGACGTGACAACACCCCCCCAAGGAACCGCGACTGGGATAGCGAGAGCCGTTGGAGCCGGGAAGCGAGGAGCCGCCGTTTCAACGAAAACCGCCAGCGCGAGGAAATGCACCAGACGGTCATCGTTGGCCATTCCTCCAACTGGGATGGCCGGAAGGTCCACGTGGAGGTCGCCATCGAAGACCGCCCCTGCAAAATGGAAGTTGACTCCGGATCTTACCTATCCATGGTCGCGTGGTGGGAAATTAAGCGGCTAGTACCCTCCATGAAACGGCACGAGCTGGAGAGCCAGAAGCTCATCCTCAAAGACTACCAGGGGAATCGCATCCCCGTGGTAGGGACCAGGCACTTCAAGGTCACATTTAAGGGGCGCACCGAAATACTACCCCTAACCATCGTTGAACGAGACTGCCCCAGCCTCCTGGGACTTCAATGGTTCACGCTGTTGGGACTAGAAGTGACCGGCACCAACCACGTCGCCGAGGCGGACTGGGAGGAGCAGCTCGTGCGCGAGTTCCAAGAGGTCTTCGACGGAAACCTAGGCAAGTACCGGGGGCCCCCAATATCGTTCAGCCTTGACCCCACCATTGCCCCTATCCGCCTCAAACCCCGGCGAGTGCCTTTTGCCCTCCGCCCCAAAATCGATGAGCAATTAAATAAGCTCATCGAGCAGGGAGTCCTCGAGCCAACGGACCATGCCCGATGGGAGACCCCTATAGTCACCCCGATAAAGCCAGATGGGTCGGTGAGAATCTGCGGGGACTATAAGGCCACCCTGAACCGTGCGCTACAACAAAGCGCCTACCCTGTCCCAGTAGTGCAACACCTTCTACACTCACTGGGGGGGGGCAGGGTTTTCGCCAAACTCGACCTGGCCCAAGCCTATCAGCAACTGCCGGTCGACGAGGAAACCGCAGAAGCGCAGACTATAGTCACACACCGAGGGGCATTCCGCTGCAAGAGGCTCCAATTCGGAGTCAGCGTAGCCCTGGGGGTATTTCAAAGCCTAATGGAGAGGCTCCTCCGGGGCATAAAAGGGGTAGTACCCTATTTTGATGATGTGTTGGTAGCCGCGGCCGACCAGAAACAATTGGAGGGCCGCCTAAGGGAAGTACTGCAAAGATTCCAAAGTGCAGGACTAAAAGTTAAAAGGGAGAAATGCCAACTGCGCACGGCTCGGGTCGAATTCCTGGGGTACCTACTAGACCAGCACGGAATCCACCCCACCGAGGGCAAAATAAAAGCCGTCAAGGAAGCCCCGAAACCCAGAAACAAAACTGAGTTACAAGCATTCCTGGGGTTGATTAATTTCTACAATGTTTTCCTGCCCCAAAAGGCGACCGTGGCGGAACCGTTGCATAGGCTGCTCGACAAGGCAGCCACCTGGATGTGGGGGAGACGAGAAGAGGACGCTTTCAACAAAACCAAGGACCTTCTCACATCGGACGCTGTCCTCATCCAGTACAGCGAGACACTCCCATCACGGTAACGTGCGACGCATCACCCTTCGGGCGTAGGAGCCGTCCTCAGCCACACCCTCGCCGACCGGAAAGAAGCACCCATCGCCTTTTTCTCAAGGACCCTTTCAAAACCCGAAAGAAACTACAGCCAATTGGACAAAGAGGCTCTAGCATCGTCGCAGCCGTAAAGAAATTCCACGAATACCTTTACGGCAGGACCTTCTCCATAATCACGGACCACAAACCGCTGCTGGGAATACTGGCGGAGACCGGGCCACCCCAATCATCCTCTCCCAAGGATGACAAGGTGGTCCAATTTCTCACCGCCTACAATTACCGGTAATCCACCGCCCCGGTAAGTCAATCCCGCACGCGGATGCCCTCAGCCGCACACCATTACCCACCCTGGACGCTGACCCAGCACCCACCACATCCACCCTGAGCATCAAGACCTTACCCAACCTACCCCTGACCGCGTCAGACATTGCCCTAGCAACCAATAAAGACAAACGTCTGGCGCAGGTCCTAAGATGGGTGGGAAAAGGATGGCCGGAGAAGGACGTGGACAACGAGTTCAAAGCTTACCGGAACCGACAAACAGAGCTATCAACGCAGAAAGGCTGTCTACTGTGGGGGGACAGAGTCATAGTTCCAGAAAAATTGCAAAAAGAAGTCCTGAGCATGCTGCACGAAGGGCACCCCGGCATCGTTAGGACAAAAGCCTTGGCCAGAAGTCACGCCTGGTGGCCAGGGATGGACAAGGAGATCGAAGCCTGGGTGGCCTCCTGCAAGCAGTGCCAGGAATCAAGACCAAACCCCCCCGCCGCCCCAATCCTGGAATGGGAAACCCCTCGGGGGCCATGGTCCCGAATCCACGTAGATTTCGCGGGACCAACCAGAGGACACACCTTCCTGGTAACCGTAGACGCTTACTCCAACTGGCTGGAGGTAAGCAACATGAAGACAACTACCACAGACGCCGTCATCAGAGAACTCAGTAAGCTCTTCGCAACCCACGGCCTTCCCGATGTCATCGTGTCAGACAACGGCCCCCAGTTCACCGCGCTACCCTTCGAGAAATTCTTGGCAGAACGGGGGATCCGACACGCGTTAACGGCACCGGCGCACCCGGCGGCGAACAGAATGGCGGAGAAAATGGTCCAATTCACAAAAAAGACCATCCAAAAGATCGAAACCGGGGACATACAAGACAAAATAAACCGGATGCTACTAATTCAGCACATAACCCCGAGCACTACGACGAACAAGAGCCCAGCGGAGCTACTAATGGGGAGGAAATTGCGATCACCGCTCGACCGTTTGCACCCCACATACAACCCGGAAAGACCCCCTGACTCCACCAGCAAACGCAGAACATTCGCACCGGGAGACAGGGTCTACGCAAAAAACCTTACCGGGACCCCTCTGGATACCGGCAACGATCACCCAGCAACAGGCCCACACTGCATCGCCTTCAAACTACCGACGGACGACCGTGGAAACGCCACATCGACCAATTAAGAGCAAGAACCACCGCGGGAAATACAACCGACACGCAAATACCAGACACTGAAAGGAACTGGCAAAACACCAACCAAGAGGGGAGGGAAGCCCCCAAAGAACAAAAAGAACAAACCCACCCAAAAAGAAACCAGCAGTACTCACCACCTGAAGAACCGGAGATCGACCCACTCGAAGCCTCACCTGGAAGGAGCAGCCGAGCCAGCTCAACCGACCCCGAAGCCCGAGCGGGAGCAGCCAAGCCAGCTCAACCAGCCCGGAAAAGCCGAGCGGGAGCAGCGAAGCCAGCAGCTCGACCAACCCGGGGAGACCAGGAGGGAGCTGCGGCGAGAGGCCTGACTCACCCTTCCAGGCGGTTCCATCAACGAGGCGGAGAGCGACAGGAGTCCCACCCGAACCGGCCGACAGCCAGGAGACAACTGACCAGCGCAAGTCAAATCGGAAAATACGGAGCCCCGCCTACTTACAGGACTACGTCACGTAGGACCAAACCAAGAGGGGAGGGGTGTTCTGTACAGACATTTGAATACTCGAAATCCGGCAGCCCGGATTGGCTAAAGCGCACGGCCACCGGATTGGCTGAGTGCACGGCACTGATTGGTCGTTCGGAATCGACTCGCGGGCGATTCAAAACGACCCGATTGGCCGCAGCACTCAGCAGAAAGTGCTTTTAAGCCGCGCTTCTTCCCCACTCTCACTTCTTGTGTTTTACCCTAATAAATGAGCTGAACCAAGTCACCGACTCGCATCCTTTGTTCGTATGAGATATACGACACTATCCTTCAAATATATTGGGATTACAGTCTAGAATTTCCAAATACAGTACCTTCAAAAAAAACCCTTAGTTGTTTATGATGCCATCAACAACTAAATCTGTAAGTTATCACTAATCAAAGTTATCAGAAACCTAAAAATATTCAATCAACTGTATTGATTTGGTTCCTTGTTACCTTGCTTTGACTGTTTCCAGTTCTCCTTCATATTATCTAGCCATAATCTTTGACATTCAGCTAAGTCAGCCCCAGTTATAATATGTCCTTTCTTTGAAACGGTGAGAAAGACAATGATTTCTTCTAAATCACTTTTACTGATAGGCACCTTTGTCTGGAAACAAACAGAGAATAAAAATTGCACTTAGGTCTGGGACTTGACATGATATAAAAATCCAAGAGGAAACAGCTATTTCAAAGAGAATAATTTCTCAACATTGAGATATAAACAAATCATGGCCCACTTTCAATTATTACTATGTGCACAGGCCTTCATTTAATATGTGCATAGAAACAGAATGTGCATTTTTCTATGAGAAATCATGCAATCCAATAATTGTAATACAAGCAATGCGCACCTTGAACACCAGCAAATTGCAAACTGGTGATGCTTATGTTCATTAAAAATGTCATGAAGCAGTTGGAATTCTTTCTTTTTACTAGCACTTCTGTGCTGTATTTGCACAAACAGATACTCTCATTCAGTTAGGGATATGTGAATGGAAATGGCTTTCATATAATATGCTTCTAAAGAATTAGGGTATATAAATATTTGTTTAAATATAATGTAAGTCAACCATACATGACAAGAATCTAAAATGTTATAGCAAAAGCCTGGTTAACAATTATGGTCCCAAGTATTAAGATTTCAACTTCATTTTTTTTCATCAGACTTTACTGTCCTCATATATTTATTTTTGCTCTTAATCTAACATACTCCGGAACAAACTTTACAAGATTAATAATTAAATTAATAAAATCCTCTAGTCATGGAAAACAACTCTATGCTTCTCTAACAAACTTTTTAGGACATTTTAGGTTTTCCCTATATATGTAATCAGTTAGTGTATTTATAAACTATGAATTTTGGTGTAGTGGTTAAGGTGCTGGCCTAGAAAACAGGTGACTCTTGCCTTAGGCATGAAAGCCAGCTGGGTGACTTTGGACCTATCACTCTCTCTGAGCTCTGATATACTCACTATGTCAGTCTTAAAGGAAATCAGCCTGATTTGGGGTTGATTTGGAAGGACAGATACTGAAGCTGAAGCTCAAATACTTTGGCCACCTACTGAGAAGAGAGGACTCATTGGAAAAGACCCTGGTGTTGGGAAAGATGGAAGGCAAAAGGAGAAGGGGATGAGATGGTTAGATAGTGTCATTGATTCAATAAACAGAATTAGGGCAAGCTCCAGGAGAGAGCCTGTCATGCTATGGTCCAGCCTGTCATGCTATGCCATGGAGAGTCGGACATGACTTAGCAGCCAAACAACAACACTCATGATGAAACTTTTAAAACTTTCTTCTAAAATGGAAAAAAAAATGAATCACATAACTGAAAATCAGTGGCTTTACTGTTGTATTTTGGCAATGTGATGTGGAATTGCACTCGGGACTGCAAAATAAGGGGGCTGGGGTTGCATGTATCCCATAGGCTTCCCACAACTAGCTTAACATATTTTAATAAATCACAATGGGTGGTATTCAATATGCTAAGCCAAAGTCCCCCTTCCCCTCACTATCTATGGGGAAAAAAACATATAGTCAGTAAAGCTAATGAGCAAATAAAAGCCCTTATGGACCCCATGTGAAATTTTCCCCCATTAAGGCATCAAGAAAAAATCCCTACATGGATGCTTATCTAAGTATGTAATCGTGATGGCCACTGTGATGCAGTGGTTAAGGCACTACTCTAGGCTAGAAATGGGAGACTGTGAACTCTACTCCTGCCTTGACATCCTTGATATCAAGCTAGGGGAGCTTGGCCGGTCCCTCTCTTTCAACCCTAGAAGGAAACAGTGGCAAACTACCTCTAAAATCTTGCCAAGAAAAAAATCAGGGACTTGTGTCCAAGCAGTCTTCAGGAGTCAAGAGTGACTCAAAAGTCACAAAAATTAACAACTAGGGAATATAAGGGTTTTTCCACTTACCTCCTGGATAATTCTAAGGAAATCCACTCTTTTGAACTTCATTGTCCTGCTCCTGTCAGCTTTTTTGAAGAGATCCACAAGCTTGAGTTTTTGCTTATGCAGAAGGTTTTGTAGTGTAATAATAGATGGTGGATATGGAGCCTGAATAAGAGGTGTAGTTTTCACTGGTTCAATCTTCGGTGGGATCTGCAGAAGAGACATCCAAACATTTTAAAAGGATTATACTCCACTTTGTTTTGATGAAGTAGAAATGCAACAACTTGGTTAGTTCTTCAGTCAATCAACCAACCATCAGCTGTATTGCAAAACACAAGCAGATTGGTGGACATATTACTGAAGGCAAAAAACAAACAGACAACTGGTCTGACATATGTCCTATTTTTATCTCATTTTGTGGCTTCACTGATTGTATTCGCTGGTCAAATTTATTAATCCAAGGGCTTTGCTAATACTAGAGCAAGAACTCATTTTATAATTGTATTTGTATTTTGCTGCAAAGGAAATAAAAAGCAAGACGGGCTGCCATACATTTCAGGCAGGCAGAACCACAATATGGTAATCCTCACTTAATGACGCTCGCTTAGCAATTGTTTAAAATTATGCCGCCCCCCCCCCCAAATGGTACTTACTACCAAGTTCCAGAGTTTTGATGGCAGCACCCCTCTCCCCACAGTTCCATGACTGCATTTCGGGCACTTGGCAATGGCCAGTTGCAGTGTTTTGCAGTCACATAACAACAATTTACATTTTTGCTAGTTTCTGGCAAAAAAAGCCCCACCCAAAGGAATGAATAGCCTCATTTTAATACTGTGGCTTTCATTTTACAAAAAAAGTTGTAAAATCGAACTTATGATTGTCGTGATTTAGAAATTCTAGACCCCTTTACAGTCATTAACTTGAGGACTACCTGTATATAAACACCAAGTCTATACAAATATATTATATTCTCTTTCAAGACTAAAAATGAAATGTTCCAAAGTCTTTTGACTCAAAAGAGGAAGAAAAGGCTTTAAATCTGGAAAATGCAGATGCAAAGGCCTTGATCTGGATTCTGTAAAGACAGATATTCTCTGCATACATGGCTTCTTTCTTGTCTCCAATAACTCATATTATTATACCTTTGCTCCTACTGCTATAAGCATGTTCCTAAATACAAAATTTAGTGCCCACAGCGCTAAAGATTTATTGCTGGGCTTGGTATAAAGCCTGACTGAAACGTGAGGTATAATTTTGACTTGAGTTCCTGGGACATTGTAATTATCTATTAGATTTTTTATGCTGTCCCTCCTGTAAAGAGTTTGAGACTCTCTCTGTTCTTGCTTTATCCTCACTACAGCTCTCAGACATAGGCTGGACTGAGAAGAGAGACTGGTTGTACAGCTGGTTTATAGTCATCCTCATGAGGACATTTAATTGATGCTCCTCCATTATAGTCCCAAACTCTAATCCACAAGTGGAGCATTCCAGATGTGGTTGAGAAAGGCCATTCTTCCTGCTGGTTCTGTACCATGGCATCATGCTGACTTCCTACTATGCTTACCTTAACACATTGGAGAGCCTGCAATTCGGCTTGAATTTTAGCCTCTTTTCTTTCTTTTTTTATTTTCCCCAGGATGCTTTCTTCTTGCTGAGTGAGAGGCTTCTTTTCAGTCAACCATTCCTCCAGATTTACACAGTTCTCCAACAAATTACGCAGTTGTTTTCGCTCCTTAATCCAAGCTTCCATATTTAGCAGGTCACTCTCCTCAGTGGAAATGCTGTCCTGGGCTTCCGGAGGTGCTGTCAGCTGCTGAACTTTCTCCACTTCACTGGGGACAGGTGGCCAAGGCTTGTGAATACTAGGAGCCACACTGTCCATAGGTGGTGCAATAAGAATACGCCGTCTTGGTTTAGGTGGGCCAAATCTATTTGGTCTCAATTTAAGGGAAAAATAGGGATATTCATTTCTCAGTTTATACTGTTTAAAGCAATGGCTTAAAATCCTATCTGAGGCAGATTCTTTAGGAGACTCTTCATTTAAGGTGGTCTCACTTTCAGTGTCACTGAAAAGAAGGAGTCAAAATCATTAATACCACTCATCCAGTCTTTTTTAAAAATAAAATACAATAAAAACATGATAAAATTAAAATACTTAATGGTACATCTAGCAATATTAATTTCTGTAAATATTAATTTTTGTTTTCTTGGGTACAGAAATAAAGTAACATAATCAACCTAAGATTTCAACAGATATTTAAAGATATGGATTTTTTCAGAAATTATACAGATGGGGTAAAATCTATTTATGAGCTTTCCTTTCTTAGGGGAAAGTGAGGCCACAATGCAAAAGTGATTTTCCGCATATCCCCCCCCCCCCCAAATTCAAATGAGAAAGGACAAAGTTTAAACATGTCAACAAGATTGTATTAAAAATTGCCCAGGTAGAATCCAAAGTGTCTCTCCAGGCAGGGCTGGGATAGAAGCCCCTGAAAGTTCCCGCTCTTGCATTGAACTTGATGGAGCCAAGCATATGAACTGTAGCTAACAGAATGCTTCCAATCTTGATTGGCAGGGCCTGAAAATTCCAATCTCCCACATATGGACACCATCTGGTTGGGGACACTGCTGTGTAAAGAATTACTAGCCTGGAGATAAGATGGCTTTATTTATTTATATCCCACCTTTATTATTTTCTGCAAATAACTAAAGGTGGCTAAACATATCCAAAACACACCTTCTTCCTCCTATTTTCTCCACAACAACCACTTTGTGGATCAGGCTGGGCTGAGAGTGACTGGCCCAATGTCACCCATTTGGGTATCATGGCTAAGGCAGAAGTCATAGCCTCCCACTTTCTAGTGCCTTAACTAGACCAAACTGGTTTCCTAAAGAAATTTCCTAGCTCTTAAACCTATTCATTCGACCATTCAGTGCCAAGAAAATAGAGGCAGAACGTTTGTCCCAAAGAGGCTTTTCCAAAAGTCGACTGGACTTTCTTGGTTTTGTCCTTGAAAACGTTTCGCTTCTCATGCAAGAAACTTCTTCAGAACTTCGATGAGAAGCGAAACTTTTTCAAGTTAAAAAAACAAAACAAGAAAAGTCCAGCTGCTTTTTTGGAAAAGCCCCTTTGGGACAACCACGTCCTGGATGATTTGAGAATCTCCCAAGCCATTCTAACTCGTCATCAAGCGACCGTTCCGATTTCTGCAATCACATCGGATAACTCTACTTATTACCCCTGAGAAAACCAAAAGAAAAATCTTTATGAACCGGGAGGCCCCTTGCTGAATTGTACCAACCGGAGAAATGAAGAAATGGAGTCGTAAAGAGATTGCGTTATGTGAGTGGTCCCTGAATTGTCACTCCGGTTTCTCATGCTTTGTGATAACCAGCTAAGCTGCTCCATTTTGCTCGACATTGCGACGTCCTAGAGCAGAAAACTTCACTGTCCGCGTCTTCGGACCCGTGGTTAAAAAAAACAACAACGCCGTTTTACTGGGCTGTGCGAAAGACAGGAAAAGCCCGCAGTTCTCTGTAATTCTGGAGTCGAGGAAGAAGAGAAAAAAAAAAAGCAGGAGGGAAAAAATCCTCGTTCCCTTCGCCAAGCTTTCTTTCTCTCAGCTGAGGTAAAAATGACCTGACAACGGTTCCCCCCGCCCCGCTTAACGCGCCACCATTAGAGCATAAGGCAAAAATTTGTTTTGGTGGGCACCAAGACAACGGGCAGGCAGGCAGGCAAGCAGGCGGGCGGGCGGGCGGGCTTGCATGCAGTTGATTGGCGCTGCGGGAGAAGATCGAACGTTGTGTCGCAAAGCCGCGGGGATGCCCGTGTCAATTTCGTGCCAGCCTTTCCCGCCTCGGTGCTCCCGTTCCTTCCATTCCTTTTTCAATAGGGCTGGGACGGGGAGTTAACTAGCAGAACTGGGATAGGCAGTAAATCTTAGCTAGCGTCACGCCTTGACGACCCCCTCCATTCATGACACGCAGCTGGATCTTGAGAGAGAATAGCCATTTAGACTATGTGTCTATGGCCCTAATCAAGGTTCGTCTAAAGTTTCTTAACTAAGTTCCAGTGACAGGGGAATAGCTTTCCATGTTGTCTTAAATCATGGCTTTCAAGCCAAAATAGCTGAGTATATATTGTATAATTCAACCCATTGTGTGAACGAAGCTTTTCCTGGTTACTGCCAAACCATTAACCTGCTGAAATGATAAATCACACCTAAAAAAATCAGATACAGCATGAGGTTAAAGAGGTTTAAACTACTTTGTGGTTCAAAATAGTAGTAAATATGAAAAAAAAAATACTTGATTAGATACCAAGTAGGAGACTAAAATGAAGACAAAGCTAATTTGGCATTTCATTGGTCCTTCCACCTCTTCAGAAACATCTCATTGAATTGTGATTCTTTTCTTCCACAAGCCAGATTCTAACTGTAATAAAATCCTGTTTTAAATTCATTGGCATGGCTTAAATTCATTGGCATGGCTTCCTATCTTTAACATGATTTGTTGTCAAAAAGCCGATCATAAAGAGCAACAGATTTGGATGGGGGCTGTCACAATAGTTTAGATTCACACCTTCTCATTGGTTTCTTGATTTTCATTGGTTTTATCACCACCTTCCTGATCCAGTCTGAATGAGAAATACCAACCAGGAAATCAGTAGAAGAAGCCTCTTTCAAAGGATTGGTTAGGTAACTTGAATTGGAATCTCTAGATGCTTACTAAATTGTAAATTGTACAGAGTCCTGGAGTATTGTGTTCTGATGTATTACAGTAAACAAACTTCAGTATTTAAAATTTCCATGATCAAAGGAGTGAAAATGAGAAATAGAATAAAATTTAATAAATTCTGAACAGGCATATAAAAGGACACATATTTATAGTTAATCAAGTGGGATAGGAGAAAAAGCAGTTTAAAAAATGAGAAAGGGGTTGCCAAGAGATTATAGAGAGCTAATGATTAAGATTTAATTTGTCATGATTTTCCCATAGCCAGGAATGATAAATGTTCAATTTGTGGTCTTGCGGCTGTACCTGAAAGAGAAATGAACATGTTTTGGCCTCATCAGTACATCAGTGATCTAATGTCATCCATAAGCCATTTTGCACATTTTATTGTATTTATTTTACTTGCTGAAGTATAAAAATTTCCCCTCTATCACAGAGCAAGTGATTATTAGCACAAGACCTCTCAGATAAATATGAGAAAAGTATGGAGGGTCCTGTTTTATTTCTTAGGTTGTGATATTAAAAATACTTTGCAAAGCTATTGATTGTTATATTTTAAGACACAATAAGGACAAAATGCAAAAAGGATATTCAAGTCTTAAATAACATTTTGTTATTTTCTGAAGTTCTAATTCATATGAATCATGTATCTAGCTGTAATTATAGCTTCTGTATTATTTCTAAGTTACAGATTACTGTAATTAATATTACTGTAAGTAATATTAATATTGTTATAATATTAATATTGCTGAAATTAATATTAGGCTCTCAATGATTTTCATTGAAAAGCATCTATTACCTCTTTCCATTCATTCACACAGAAAATTCTGTAAGAATCATTTCCATATTTTCCAATTCCATGTAATTCAATTGGATATTTCCACTGTTTAACCAAATATTCATCTAAGGAACAAAAGAAATAGTCATAATAAAAAGCTGGACTAAATTCTATTGGTTTTAAGTTTATGAAAAATAACTTATGACTTCAAGAATAATTGCTCATTTGTAAAAATGCAAATTACAAGAAATCAAAACTTGATAAATTAAGTTATGAGCTTGTTGTACTATCCAGTACCTAACAAAAATAGAATACTAATAAATAACATGAATGGCATTTCACTTCTATGTTCAAACAATTTCACAGTAAGTCCAAAAATGACATATTACTAAAATATTCCAATGCCAAACTCTCCAAACTGTTTTAACAATGGCAAAAAAAAAATCAAATTTAAAAGTATCAGTACATAAATTAAACAAAAAACACGAAAAAGCTCATGAATAGAGATTATACAGATTGTGTATACATGTGTTTTGGATCACAACAGGTACTAAATGGTAATGACTTCAAATATATGGAATAAATTTCCACTTCATGTCTCAATCATGAATGTATTAAGAGGTCTTTGGCAAATTATCCTTCCTCAGTTTTGGTCTTCCAACCACAATAAATAAAAATACTGATATATTATAGAGCTGTATCAAGGTTTTAAGAGATAATATACATGAAACATATGAAATATTGTAGCTATTACCTGAAAATTTGACAATGGTCTTTGCTCTGAGTTCATATAGGCCAAGAGGTTTAAGCAATTCTGACATTTCTTTCCAATTGGCAGTTCTTGCTACTTTTGGTGAAGGATATTTCTTAAAAAATTCCCACAACACAGGGATAGCCATCTTTCCTAGACAAAAATAAGAAACTGTGAATAACAACATCTGCACCGAATTTTCAAAGCTGGCTGCAATTTCCCAGACAGATTTTTCTGCACAAAAGTAACTTGGCATAAAACTATTGAGAGTTTTTAGGATACTGATATACACTGCTCAAAAAAATAAAGAGAACACAAAAATAAGACATCCTAGATCTGAATGAATTAAATGTTCTTATTAAATACTTTGTTCATTACATAGTTGAATGTGCTGACAACAAAATCACACACAAATTATCAATGGAAATCAAATTTAGCAACCCATGGCGGTCTGGATTTGGAGTTGCACCCAAAATTACAATGTAAAAAAACACTACAGGCTGATCCAATTTTGATGTAATGTCCTTAAAACAAGTCAAAATGAGGCTCAGTAGTGTGTGCGGCCTCCACTTGCCTGTGTGACCTCCCTACAACGCCTGGGCATGCTCCTGATGAGGTGGCGGATGGTCTCCTGAGGGATCTCCTCCCACACCTGGACTAAAGCATCCCCTAACCCCTGGAGAGTCTGTGGTGCAATGTGGCGTTGGTGGATGGAGCGAGACATGATGTCCCAGATATGCTCAACTGGATTCAGGTCTGGGGAACGGGCGAGCCAGTCCATAGCATCAATGCCTTTGTCTTGCAGGAACTGCTGACACACTCCAGCCACATGAGGTCTAGCATTGTCTTGCATTAGGAGGAACCCAGGGCCAACCGCACCAGCATATAATCTCACAAGGGGTCTGAGGTTCTCATCTCGGTACCTAATGGCAGTCAGGCTACCTCTGGAGAGCACACGGAGGGCTGTGTGGCCCCCTAAAGAAATGCCACCCCATACCATTACTGACCCACTGCCAAACCAGTCATGCTGGAGGATGTTGCAGGCAGCAGAACGTTTTCCACGGCGTCTCCAGACCCTGTCACATCTGTCACATGTGCTCAGTGTGAACCTGCTTTCATCTGTGAAGAGCACAGGGTGCCAATGGCGAATCTGCCAATTTGGTGTTCTCTGGCAAATGCCAAACGTCCTGCACGGTGTTGGGCTGTAAGCACAACCCTCACCTGTGGGTGTCGGGCCCTCATACCACCCTCATGGAGTCTGTTTCTGACTGAGCAGCCACATGCACATTTGTGGCCCACTGGAGGTCATTTTGCAGGGCTCTGGCAGTGCTCCTCCTGTCCCTCGCTGCACAAAGGCGGAGGTAGCGCTCATGATGCTGGGTTGTTGCCCTCCTACGGCCTCCTCCATGTCTCCTGATGTACTGGCCTGTCTCCTGGTAGTGCCTCCATCCTCTGGACACTACGCTGACAGACACAGCAAACCTTCTTGCCACAGCTCGCATTGATGTGCCATCCTGGATGAGCTGTACTACCTGAGCCACTTGTGTGGGTTGTAGACTCTGTCTCATGCTACCACTAGAATGAAAGCACCACCAGCATTCAAAAGTGACCAAACCACCAGCCAGAAAGCATAGGAAGTGAGAAGTGGTCTGTGGTCACCACCTGCAGAACCGCTCCTTTATTGGGGATGTCTTGCTAACCGCCTATGCTTTCCACCTGTTGTCTATTCCATTTGCACAACAGCATGTGACATTGATTGTCAATCAGTGTTGCTACCTAAGTGGACAGTTTGATTTCACAGTCGTGTGACTGACTTGGAGTTACACTGTGTTGTTTAAGTGTTCCCTTTATTTTTGTGAGCAATGCATTACAACTTAAGTACAGGATTCACATTTCCTACATGTAAGTAATTTCAGTGACAGAAAATCGGTGTTGTGTGAGGCAGCCCTATGGTTTATATTGTCATTATGGTCATAACTTCATCAGCTGATTTTTAAACTACATATGTATATGAGCCAACCAAACTTGCATGATATATTGAGCAAATGTTACTACTGAATCTCTACCATTTTAGTAGCATTAATTCACTTTGCATAATTTAGGTTGAATATTGTCCTCTTTCTGGATCTCTTTACCAGCTGGATGACAGCCTTTTTCTTAGGGAGAAAATCCACATTCACTAGCAATACATCAAATCATAATTTGGATAGAACCACTTACATGCAATGACAAGTAAGTAAACTAAACTAAATAGCACTTTATAGCCTGATTAGCACTCCCTGGGAAATTTATGTTTTAACTTGTCTGCAAAATGAATTGCACGTGTCCCAACAGCACTAGACTGAACCACAGGAAAGCAATTCCATACATGGGAATTCAAGGTGACCATGATTGGTCTCTTATTTACCTGAGGTTTTATTCAGAAATATAGTTGCAATCAGAAGTTTCCATGAATCGTGAAAAAGTGTTTCCTGAACCAGATTAAAAGGAGAACGAGGTGGAGTCCATTTCCTAAAAGCTTTCCTTCTTGGTGGACTTGGAGCTAAGCATGCATAAAAAAAAGTTACCATAATTTGCTTTTGTTGTCTACAATTACTCCTTCTATAGATACAAAGACAGTCTGGGTTGCTTGGAACCCAGAGAGAGATCAAATGCAGGGGTGGGTTTCTACCGGTTCTGTCCACCTCTGGACAGAACTGGTAGCTCTGAAGAGCAGCAGACATAGAACCTATCTGCTGATGTTTTTGCCCACCCGCCCACTTGGGCTCTTACCTGACCTTTATTTCCTGATTTTTTTCAACTTCAGCTGCTGTGTGAGGCACAGCTGCAGTTAAAAAAGCAGGAAAAAAGGGCTTTTTGAAAGGCTGCTTCTCTGCACGCAGCATGCTGATGATGATTTACAGGCGCTCGCTGGGAAGCACATCGTAAATCACCGAACCTCGTAAATGACCGAACTGGTAGAAACCCTGTCGGATTCCACCCCTGATCAGATGTATCAAAAGTCTGTTTCCTTCTGACAGTGTTTAGATGCTTCTGTTAGACTGGCAATACATCAAGCAAAATATGCCGACAGTGTTATAAACTTCCCTTTTCTCTTGTAAAGGCTGAAATTATGAAGAACTATGGTTAAGTTTGTCTTAATGAGAACAATTAGAGGCTATGGTCTAATCCTCAATCAAATTCAGTAGTTTAAATTTTACATAAATCACAGTTCCCAATTTTTTATTAGTAGAGAATGATCGTTTGTTTAAAATCTAAATAAAACCTTCTGTTCTCACAATTCATGAATAAAAGCCCATGTGCTCATAAGGAAACAATGGTTTTCCATTACATCTGAATCCAATCAATGTAACTCTGACCAAAACTTTTAGAAGGGATGATTCAATACATAGATTACTCCCTTCGCTCTATCTTTATTGGAAACCAAACAGCTATTGATATAGTGTAATATATTTAAAATTATTCTATTGTTTATAAATAATCCAAATATTACCCATATTAATTTACTCATAAAGACAATTAAAAGTATTTATACTTATTTCAAGGCATCTCTACTTATATTTTACTATGCAGGTATAAAAACATTTTAATTTGCTTTCATATAAATAGGACTAATAACAGACTGCAAACACTATTAGAATTATTTTTTTAAAAAATAAGTTTGCTAATTTTCCACAAATCTTTTTCATATAAAAGATTTTTTTACCTTCTTTGATTAATTTTCTGGAAAAATATGGACTGGTTTTCCGCCTTTCCACTTGGGTTCTTTGGGGAGTATGGCTCTCTAATTGTAGAAAAGCAAAATGTAAAACAAAAGTAATACATAATGTAAAATTTTACTTATGCCTTTTGTGGACAGAAGATATATACAAAACAATAATCCCTTCTTTCTGCAATTACAGATAATCCTTAATTTATGAAAATTGAGCCCACACTTTCTGTTAAGTGAGACATTTGTTAAGTGAGTTTTGCTCCATTTTACAATCTTTCTTGCCACAGTTGTTAAGTGAATCACTACAATTCATAAGTTAGTAACTTGGTTATTAAGTGAATCTAGTTTCTCCATTGACTTTGCTTGTCAGAAGGTTGCAAAAATGTGATCACATGACCTCGGGAAACAGCAACAGTCATAAATATGAGCCAATTGCCAAGCATCTGAAGCTTGATAACATGATCATGGGGATGCTGCAAAGGTTGTAAGTGTGAAAAACGGTCGTAAGTCACTTTTTTCTTACTTTGAACAGTCACTAAATGAACTGTTGTAAGTCGAGGACTACCTGTAATAGTATTGCCTCTGTGATTATCCAGATCTGTTTTTAGGAAGAAGATGGGTTATGTGGAGGTGTGTGTGTGTGTGTGTGCGTGCGAGAGAGAGAGAGAGAGAGAGAGAGAGAGAGAGAGAGAGAGAGAAATGGAATGAATGAGATGTTGTTTTCTTTTTCTGCAAATATACCCAACCTCTAAGGCAGTGATGGTGAACTTTTTTGGCACTGAGTACCCAAAGTGAAACACTCAAAATGGAACATGCATGTGCCCTGCCCCTCGCGCATGCGTGGCAGAGTGTCAGCTTTGGAAAACATATTCCACGCTGCCACATAGCCTGAGAAGTTGGGAGAGGGGTGATTTCAATTGAGTAGTTCTAAGTAGACAAAATAAAATTCTTTTCTTAGTTCAAGGTTATTAAGTGTGGTGCAGCAGAGAAGGACTTTACACTGAGGCAGATTGTGATTGGTCCATGTGATATGATGATGGGAGAAAAAGGGATGGATTGTAGTTTGGGACATGGTGGGAAGTCCAGGAAACTTTAGTTTCAAGATTTCACAGATGTGCTAGGTGCTACTCTAATAAAGGTACTTTTGAGATTATGCTCGTCTCGGAGTTACTGATTGGAATGGAGTTTTGCTGGAATGCTGGTATTATCTCAAAACTAAAGTTGAAGACCAGCTATGTGGGAGGTGAACGTGCACGCGCAGCTAAGCTGGGGTGAGGTACATGTGCCCACAGAGAGGGCTCTGCGTGTCACCTGTGGCATGTGTGCCATAGGTTCACCAACACTGCTCTAAGGAATACAGATAATCCTTAACTTACAATTTTAACTGTGGGCTTAATTATGGTTGTAAGTCCTGCTGGTCATCACATGACCAACTTGACTTTACAATATTTTTTGATGCGATGGTCATTAAGCAAATATCCAGAGTTATTAAATGAACACTTGTGAACTCAGTGTCTGCAATGGGCAGTTTTTACCAGTAAGTAGATGTTTGTGGCAAATAATATTTTAAATGCAAGTGGTTGCTGAGCACCTAACATGTTATCATGGGATCGCAGGAGGGGTGGCTTTAGAACTTCAAATTCAGGTCATACTAATAAAGCTTGACATGGTTGGTCCCTAGGTTACCTTACAGAACATCTCCTGAAGTGGAATCTGCAGTCAATACATTATGAAAGGATGAGTGGTTGTTTAGGGTTCCATCCTCACAAGGGATCAAAGCAGTGGTGGTATTCGACCGATTCTGGAGAGCCAGTAGCAGCGATGAGCAGTGGAGACCAAACCAGTTCTCTTTGCTGCTGTGTTTGGCCCACCCACCTGCCAGGCTCACTTTTATGGCCAGAATTCAAAGCGCAGCTGCTTTGCGTGGGGCAAAATAGCACCGTGCGACATCTGCTACAGCAACCAGCATTGTGCAGGCTTGCAGGAGGAAAGTTAGAATGCCTCTGCGCCTGCTCAAAGTGCGTGTTTGGCACGCGCGTGCATGCAAAGTGTGCACATGCGCAAAGCATGGCCACCAAGCCACGCCCACCGAACCGGTGGCAACTTTAGTTGAATACCACCACTGGATCAAAGGGACACTGACCTAAATTTAATAATAGACATTCTTGAAAATAAATAAATACAGTACATAAACATATACCTTTGGCTGATGTAAAAGGTTTCTCTTGGCACATCTGGGAAACATCCACAGTAGAAGCCTTCTGTTTACTTTCACTCTCTGAAGCCATTAATTTTCTTTGCATTTCTCCTCCTGAAAGGTTTTTATTAGCAGCTGCAGAGATTCTGCTGCAAGAACTCTCAGTACATTTTAATATTTCCGTGCTTGTTTGGTGTTCTAAGAACGGTTCAATCTGTTTATCATTCTGTTCTGTTTTTGGTTCAAACAACAGTTCATCCTTAAAACATATTTTTCTTTTCCTTGAGCTTCTTCGGCATACTTTGTTTTCACTGGAATCACTATTAAGCACACACATTTTGTTCTTACATATGGCACGTTTACTGCTTTGTGCCTGTTTTTTACACGCTGATAGACTCTGTATTTTATTTTGGCCACCAATGACATTCCTTATTTCAGAAGACTTTTTAGATTTTCTGATTTGAATCTTTCTTCGAATAGTGTCCTTTTCATCACTTTTGAAAAAACAGTCCTTAGAAATATCTCCAGTACTGGGCCCATCCTGCAAACAGATAGCAGGAATTTCTGGTTCTTTAGCATTGGATTGAAGTTCCAAGTTACTTTCTAGAAAAGATTTACAATCTCCTACACTGTTTCCTAATCTAGGGAGTGAAACTGGACTCCTAGAAATGCAACTCTCAATGTCTATGCCTGCATTTCTGGAAGAAGATCTTTTGGTTCTTAACCGTGTATTCCTCTGAACCGCCATAGTAAAATAAAAATCCTCTGCTGTAAGAATGCTGTCTTTTCCTCTTTAAAGTAATTCAAAAAATCACGTTTAGATCTGAACTTGAGTCCTGGAGCATTGAGAGAAAAACAGCACAATCAATAAATTAAGTTCATAATGGGGGGGGGGGGAATTATGCATGTAAACAAAAACAATCTAAGCATCATTGCATATGCAATCTTTTCTTTTACATTGTATTTATTTTATTGCAATTTCTTTGATTGTTCTGAGAGTGGGTGAGTCAGGAGGCATACAATAATCATAGTCATTATGGAAAAATAATATAACGATAAACTACTATTTTGGAAAGAAAAATCAAAACAGTAATACCATTACAATTTATAAACACATTTGCCAAATAGTACAGATTCCAGGGAAGTAGCCTTGAGAACCACAACTAAAAGGTAAATTGTGCAATGTATAATTATACATTTTATAATTATATTTATAATATTACTACATAGTATTATAAGGGTCTTGAGCAAGGGCTGGTCTAGGACAGGGGTGTCAAACTCGCAATGACACCTGTCATCATCACGTGACATATTACCACTTTTTCCTTCGCTAAAATGGGGGTGGGCGTGGCCATTGTGTGACGCATCCAAAGCGAGTTTGACACCCCTAGACTAGAAGATCTACAAGGCCCCTTCCAATTCTACTGATGATATGCAGAGTTTATAAAATAGTCTGAACTTCACCAGATGAACACAGTATCAAGTATTAAGCACATTTTGTAAACAATCACAGGAAATGGTGTATTTGAGAATATTATATTTGTGAGTATGTTATGAGCAGAGAGTAGAACATCTTAATATTCCTGAAACACCTTAAGCAGCATTAGATTTTTTTATATATATAAAGTACATAGTTTTTGGCAAAAAGTATTGTATCATTGAGTGTTTTTCCCTATACTGCAACAAGCTGTATCAAAAGTAGAAATGTAAAGACAGAGACAACAATATATTTTCCTGCAGTTCTACCAGTTTGTCTTTGCTTTATTGTATTCTCCCATTCTTCTGGAACTGTTTGATGGTAGACTGGAAAGTCTAAAGATGATGACCCTTACTACCCATTACATGTCACTGGACTTTCAGTGTTGGCTTCAGGCTCTTCTTTCCTAGGGCCAAAACTTTCTTCTAGAACAGTTATAAGTAATTCTCTTTGCTTCTTTGATTGTGTATCACTTATAGTATATATCACTGTCAATAAACAGGACCAATTTTTGTAAGCCACTCTTGTTGTACAGAATCTTTTTTAACCTTATTATAATTTAAAACGTTTTTTCTGCATTTCTTTCAACCGATCCTCTTCTACCTTCCTTTTTTTCCCCCCTATTCCAAGTGAAAGCACTCATTGATGATGAACCTGCATTGTCACTTATACATAGCTTTAGCTCCAAACATTTGTCAATATTTTGATATGGGAGCCATAGAAAATTTATACAATAAGATATTCTGATCTAGTTTATTATCTCAGTGTTTCCCATCTTGGATGCCTCCATGATGGGTGGACTTCAACTTCCAAAATTCCTCTACCGATGTGGCCTTTGTTGAAAGTTCTAGGAATTGAAATTCAGATATAGAAGTTGCCAGGATGAAGAAACATTTTTCTAAGAAATTCAAGGTCTTGTTATAAGGTCTTTCCTATCATTTAACAATCCTGCTAAGGTTGGACTGAGAGCAAATTAATAGCTTAAAATTGCACCATGAACTTCATGGCCAAGCAGACACTTTAATTTGTATTCTTTACTCCTGTACAACTAACTACCTTATTGACTTTCTACCTCCTGCGGACTGATTCCTAGATGTTATGAGTTTTGGTCAGATCCATCTAATTACAGTAGTGCAATTTCTACTTTCATAAGGCAAGCAACTATGCTTCTATCTTCTAGGAATTTGCATCTTCAAATACAAATTTAGAAATACGACTCAATTCTTTGCATGTCTGCTACCAGAAAAAAATACTTTGTTGAATGGGTCTGTTACAAAAATAATTGCTAATTTTATACTTGCTGCCGTACCAGAGCACTTTTCCCATGCTGCAGCTTCAGTTTTCTTCTTACCTTTTGGGAAATCGAGAGATACTTTGCAGAACAAACAGGCGCTGCCTGTTATCAATGCAAAACTGAGCACCGCAGACCAACAACTAATCTATTAAATAAGAGTTTTTAATCCCAAAACGATGTGAGAAAACTTAACACGCATCATTGTCAAACCCAATCGACAGAACGCAAAGAGGTTTCACTTCTATTATGACATCACTGAGACCAAATCAATAGAATAAGCCGATTGGCACAATTTAATGGCTATAGTAATATTTTCCATCTCTTCTCGGTTTCCTCTAGTGAAAAAACTCCTTACCTGATCTCATAGAGATCCTTCTCTTCCCATTCTAACACCACGACTGACCTCCCGCAAAAGGCGCCAATTCTTATTATATACGTCTATCTTCATTGAACGCATGCGCACTTTAAACTCTTACAACCTCGTCCCGGAAAACAGAAGAGTCTAACGATCTTTTCCTAGGAAGGGGAAAGGAGGGAAAAAAAAAACACACACACACACCACAGTTTCGATTGACCACGCCCCCCGATGACGCAAGCGCACTTTCGATGTCGTCTCCGCCTCTTTTCGCGGCACTAACTTTCCCTACTCTTCCGCGGGATATTGGAATCAATAATACAGTAAAATCTGAAAAGGCTCGGCGAAGAACTGAAGACATGCGCGGACGACGCTACGGGGGGGCTGATTGCGCTTGCGCACGGGGCATTTCTTGGACCTTCGCAGGCGTTTAAAGAGGAGTGCGCATGCGTGTTGCCTTGGGAGGCCGGCTGGCGTCCTGCGTCAATAAATACAAACAAACAAACAAAAAACACCCCCAAAGAGTGAGAGAGTTGGGTGTCGGCGCAGGCGATGCACCTGAAGGGGACGACATGCGAGCTGCCTTGACTTGGAGGGATAAGGTCGAGCAGTGGTAAGAGACGGTCCGCTGTCCGAAACGGGGCTGGGGAGGATAATGGGGAAGAGAGCTGCATTTAGCAGGAGGAGGGACTCTTGAGAAGGACCGCTACTACCATGTGCTCTTTTCACCTCTCTATTCTGCTATGGCTTATTTTAAATAACTCCAATATAAATGCATTTATTAAATTTACATAACATAAGTTAATGAAATAAGAGAAGATAGGTAGGTAAGTAGGTGGATACAGGTAGGTAGGTAGGTGGATAGATAAATAAAATAAAAAAAAACTCGGGTCTGAACTGTGGAGTCCTTGGTGCTCTCTGAGCTTAGTTGTTTGCTTAGTTGATATTTCGTGACCCAACTAGATAACTTCATCAGGCTTGCTCCCTGCTTGTATACAGTAGCTTAAATAATAAGGTATGCCTCTCCCATTTTTTGTCTTATGTAATCCCAAATGTGTTACATAATAAATGGCTGGGAATCTCAAGATCTTTCTGAGGTAAAAATGGAACAAGTACCTGGAAAAGTACAAGTGGTCCTTGAGGTACAACAATTCATTTAGTGACTGTTCAAAGTTACAACAGCACTGAAAAAAAATGACATGGCTGTTTTTTTACAGTTACAACCTTTGAAGCATCCCCATGATAATGGGATCAAAACTGCTTGGCCACTGGTTCATACTTTTGTCTGTTGCTCTGTTTGACCATTGCTCTGTCCCAAGGTGGTGTGATCAACTTTTGCTACCTTCTGACAAGCAACATCAATGGGGAAGCCAGGTTCACTTAACAATGGGTTACTTATCAACTGCAATGATTCATTTAACAACTGTAGCAAGAAAGGTTGTAAAATGTGGCAAAACTCACTTAACAAATATCTCACTTAACCACAGAAATGTTGGGCTCAACTGTGGTCATAAATCGAGGACTACCTGTATACTTATCCACAATTTTCTTAAAACAGAAGAATAATTTAGTTGTACAACACTAAGGTATGTCTAATAATTTGGCCACAACAATTGTTGGTTCCACACAGTATCCTAAACTAAAACCAACTGAGCCACATTGATACATTATACAACTGTTTTGTAGACTACTGACCTATCTCATAAAAATAACTAATAAGTAGATAAAAGAACTTGCCTTTTAACAGCATTCTTTGTTTTCACAGTATCTACGACCTTGCCTTTAAGCCTGATGGAACACAACTAATAATTGCATCTGGAAACAGATTACTGGTATGAGGTTTTTAAAAATACAATATCTGGCCTAAAAGAGATTTCAATTAGAAACATTATTTGAAATGGTGTTAATACTTAAACAGAATATTACCAAGAAATCCCAGGATTATAAACTTGTTTGGGAAGTGGGGATAGGGAGGTAGTTTACTTGAGAGTAGTGGAGAGACATTAGAAAATACCCTAGAAAAGGCGGATTATTTGAATGCTAAATTCAGACATGAATAAAGGAGAATATTTGAGGCTTAGAGTTGACATGGGGGATCCTTGGTGCTTCCTTGTTTTCTTTCAGATGTTTCATTATCCACACTAGGTAACATCATCAGTGCTAGTCCACTAGCACTGATGATGTAACCAATTTTGGGTTATGAAATGTCTGTCAGAAAACAAGCTGATGGGGCACCAAAGTCTCCTCATGAATTCAGTCAGAATTCAGGCCTAGGCATGCAACGAAGATGGCATTGATTGTGCTAGTGGGTTACCTCTGAAGTGATTTGGTAAGGGAACTGTCCCTTTCGCAGTTAGCTACACTTGGAGATTGGAGTCATTGTTCTATAGTAGTAGTCCTTTTTAGCAGGTGGTTTCAGTTAGTAGTTATAGGGGAGGTGAGATCAGCCCAGTAAACATTTGGTGATGGGGTGCTACAGGGCTTCATTATCTTTCTGTTTGTTGAACATCTATATGCAGTCATTGAGACAAGTGATCAGTCAATTCAGGATGTAGTGTCCTCAACATACTGATAACTTTTCCATTGCTATCCTGGGATACCCCGGGCCATGATATGGAAGTCTTGTCCTGATGTCTAAAGGCTGTTAGGATCTGAATGAGACAAAATGAACTGATGGAAAAGCCAGGCAAGATACTATTGGTTTGTTCAGGTTTCTGTTTGTTTCCAGTGTTGTATCTCAAGTGGGAGATGCTATCCCTCAAGAAGTAAATATGTAAACTGGGAAGCCTCCTGATATATGGCAACTGCTCGGTGGGTAAATGGATACCTTCAATGTGCTTCATATGGGGCTGTTTTTGAAGATTTCTGGAAGCTAGAAATGGTATTTTGATTCTGTTTGCTGGCAGGTCTTAACCATCAGAGTATATTGCATTTGTGCTTAAATTTTTATATTGGTGTCCAATAGAGTTTAAATATAATTCAAAATGCTGGAAAATAAAACATGAATATGGAATTATGAATTGTGCAATTTTAGTGTATGATTATTCTGATTAATGACTGAATTATTGATTAATATGTTTTTTATACTCTTACTATGAGTTTTATTGTTCCATAATGTATACCTTAGATGCCATTGTTTATAATTTTCATGGTAGATGGTTTTGGTGTGTTATGTTGCTATGGTACCTTTGCTGTCATGTTGGATCATCTGGAATTTTGCAATATAGAATTGGAGATCTAAGAGCATTTTTCTGCAGATTATCTTTGTTTTAAAATAGTTTATCTTAAAGTATTATTTTTATGCATCTGTACTATTATACTTTCTGTGTTACTTTATCTGTACAGGTGTATGATACATCTGATGGAACATTAATCCAGCCCTTGAAAGCTCATAAGGATACAGTATATTGTGTAGCATATGCAAAAGATGGTAATATGAAATCCACTGTTTACATTTTGTACAATTACATTTGCCTTTTTAATGTCACTAATACAAGATCTATATACCATATCTTGTCAACTGAGGCAAAGAATTGATCAACTCCTGATCAAAATTTCTTAAGAAATATAAATTCTTTGGGATGTTCAAAACATTGCTGATAATTTCACTTCCAAGTAGTACAATATTGAATTATTTTTGTTAGCATATTTCACTAGTGTCTGCTTTTGACAGTTGGGAATTTGTGCACAAGGAACTCAGGACTTCTCAAATTTATTTTTTTAGCACATAGCCAAGATTTTTCACAGCTTAGTTGCTTACTTCTAATACAAAAGAAACAAAGTATGCATTAATATAGTTATTGCATGCTTTTCATAATCATATAAATGTTACTTTTTCAACCAGTCTCAAGATGCTGGGTATATCCAATAACAAAAATATATGATAGTTAACAACACATTTTAAAGTTATTTCAATGAACTGAGAAAAAGATAGATTTAATAAATATTTTTTGAAAAATCTTTATGTCTGGTAATGTGCTAAACAGATAGCAGGTGCTTGCTAACATTAGAAGGTGCATTTGAGATCATATTATTAATACATTTCTATAAATTGTACTCCAATGAAAAAAATCCTAATTAAAAATACAATTGTCAATTGGTCTAATTAAAAAACATTTGGTGCTTTACAAAATTATGTAAATTAAACCTATATCATAAATATGTATATAAAATATGGTTATGTACTGGTAATCCCATTTGTTAGCAAGATTAAGAAAATTATAGACTATGATAATATTATTACATTTCTGTGTTTTAGATTAACAGTTCATTCTAAAGCTACTTCATAATTTTTATATTGGCTTCTACAAATTTTCCTAGGAAAACGCTTTGCATCAGGAGCTGCAGACAAAACTGTCATAATCTGGACTTCAAAGTTAGAAGGTATCCTGAAATACACGTAAGTGATTATGACTGATGTATGTGTTTAAGAATTACTTTTAATCTAAACAGAAGAAATATTGACATGAAGAAAACAATTTTACAGGGACTGGATCTATTTGGAAAAGATACTTGTTGTAGTCTGAAACTGAGGATGATGGAGGCCATACCAGTAGCCAACATAGAACATGGGTCAGCAATCCTGGCCTTCGCCCTGTAAAAGTTTGCACCCCTCACTTGATTGAGTAAATATCTGAAGAAGTTTAAACATTGAATATAGGATTTTTGATTCCGTGCTTCTTTGTAAAGCAATATTTTTTCAGAAGGTGATTAACTCAATAGTGCCGTGATATAGGACTCAACTGTTGAAAGTCTTTTTATGTTTCCATTTCATTACTAAAACAATAAGCTCCTGAGCTTGGTTAGTGTGTACCACACAAGCTTGAGCATAGGGTTATTTTCTTTTTTGTTTGATAGCTGCCTCTCAGAGAAAAGGAATATGTTGTACTGCTTATTAATGAGTTGAACATATTTGTTATCTCTTACTATTACCCCCCACTTAGCCTGAATATCATCATTCATAATTCTCAGTCAACAAAGCCATGTTTCAGCATATCTGAAAGACATCTGAGTTGTGAATGCCTGAAACAGGTTCTCAGCATAACATCTATGAACAGAGCTGGCTAGAGACATCTTACAAGTACAGTAAAACTTCAAATTTACAAACATCTATTTAATGACTACTGGTCCAACAGACCAAATTTAGGGAAAATATCCATTACTTCAAGTAATAGACAAATCCAAACTAGTTAAATAAATAAATAAATTTAGTTAAATTTAACTAGAGGCAGTTAAATTTACATAATTTTTTATTATTTGCAGCAATTATACAACTTATGTACATTGCTGAGAAATACATAGTTTGCAATTTAACATAAGCTTAATTGGTCTGTTAAATTGAGATTTCACTGTTCACTGATGCAGTGTACAGCAAGGGTCCCCAACCTTTTTGATTCTGTGGACCAGTGGCTGTGGCTTCAGTGGTGTCTGCAGTGGTGGTGGGGAGATGGTTTCACGCGTGCAACCTAATCCTGTGCAAGCTTTGCATGCTTGCCTGCCTCTTCAGCAGCCCGGTTCCCAATAGTATGTGGCCCAATAGTGGGACACAGTCCGGGAATGAGGGATATAGAGGGTATAGAGGATCAAAATGTACAAAATATTTAAAACATTTGACAAATCCTTTATAAGCGTGTGAGTAGTTTCATGCTGGATTGGATCCCTGACCCATCTAGTCCAGCAGTCTGTTTTCCCAAAGGCCAACCAACTGCACAAGGAAGTCCACTGGTCTCTAGAGGCAGTTACATTGCCATCAAAGCTAATAGTCACTTAAAAGTTTAAATAGAAGCCAGGTGAATCCTTCCAGTAACATACCATTTTTTCCAATGAATTAGATAAGGGATATTATTACCCTCTTTTTTCTGCAGCCTACAACATGAATCGAAATCTAGATCTATGGCAATAAAGAGAAATAGGAAACCCTTACTGCTATTATCCAGAGGTTATCCAGACTACTACAGCCCATATTTGATAGCCTTACTTATAAAAAGCTGGCATAGCTTTTCCATATTGATTTAGCTTACCGTTCTTCCAATGCCTCTCTTTCACTGTTTTTTATTAATTTGTTTTAGGCACAATGATTCTATACAATGTGTGTCTTATAATCCTGTTACACATCAACTTGCATCCTGCTCTTCAAGTGATTTTGGTATGGATTCCCCATTGCCGAATTTTTAAGTTCAAATTCTAATGCTTCATGTAGCAAAGGAAGAAACCCAACAAGAATTGCAGCCATTACTGTAATATTGGTTTAGATACCCCAAAGTTGAAATGTAATATGTGAGTAAAGCTTCCCCCCACTTCCTTTCTCTTTTTTGCCCTTTACACATTAGAATCTGCTTGGATATTTCCCAAACTCCATGGCAGATTTTGAATACAAGGCTGGAAGCTATCCTGCTTGTTTTTTTGACACGAATCATTCATTAGTGTGAAGGGCAGATTGTATAAAATTCCAAGATGCTATAATATTTTGTTAGAAATGTGGGAGCTTGGTTTCCAGCATGTCAAACTACCTGTCCATCTGGTCCAGTTTTGTTGTTTAGCATCAGCTTTTAGGTTCTCACTTAACTGTTAATGCCACAGGTTGAACCTAAATTTCATGCAGTTGAGGCATTACCATTGAGCTACAGTACAGTCCTCCCAGATCATTGTAGTCCTTTCTTTATAGATGATAGGTAATGACATTATGAAATTCTACGCGGCACAGAAATGGGTACTGATATTGGAGAGGATAGTCAGACTGAAATAAATCTTATTAGGATGAATAACATATATGATGAACATTAATGTCATTATTTTAGCAGTTATTGCATAACTGCTTTTGAATGCTCTTATAATTATAACCGTGTTTTTTTAATTTCTGTATTTTGATTTTGTTGTTTTTAAGGACTGTGGTCTCCTGAACAGAAATCAGTCAACAAACATAAAGTTAGCAATAAGATCACTTGTTGTAGGTATGTAACTCTTTGGCTCAAAGATTCTAATTTGGGCTTTCAAATGATAACAAAGTTATGTTTATGAGTTGCTGCTCCACACAAAACATGATGCAGCTAAAGTAGGAATGGGGCATTGCTTTTGGTCTAGCAGCTGAAAGCAGCCCTTCCTGACTCAATTGGCCAGGTGGTATCAGTGCCAGGGTGCCCTTTCTCCCTCAGCAAACTCTCCACTCCCCAAATATCCTCCATTTCATAATGTTGGTTCCCTCTAGCTCTAAGAAACATTTAGCCTACTGTGTTGTTTTTGTTTTTTTTAGTTGGACAAATGATGGACAGTATCTCGCTTTGGGGTTGTACAATGGTATTGTCAGCATTAGGAATAAAAGTGGTGAAGAGAAAGTCAAAATTGAACGACCAGGAGGATCTTTATCTCCAGTTTGGTCTATTTCTTGGAATCCATCAAGGTAACATGTTTGGGTCTTGAGTGAAAATATAAAGATTCATACATTCAGTGTGTTCTTAGTAGCGTTAATAAGTATCATGGCAAAGTAGCCTGTAGATTTCAGGAGTCAGCATATTACTACAGATCTGTCATTAATTTTGGGAATAAATCCTGAAGTTTTTTTTAATGTAAGAAACAAGATATTTCCATATTACATGTGGCCATAGGAAAGATCATCTTTTCTTTTACTCGGTTTGCTTAACATACGAAGTTTCTGTTCCTAAGAGCTGAGTGGTTAAGTTGCTTGTGTTTGCTCCAGATTTCACTCTGGAATTTTCTCCTTTTGCTTAATAAAAATAGAGAAATGTAGAGGGCATCACAATAAATAATATTCATTAATTATTAATTTCTACTTTTTCATCATTTATGTGCTGTATGAATGTCCTCCAAAAGTGTTTATAATTCACTACAAACTTCTTATCACTGTATAGTAAAACCATTAAAAACAAGCATAAAAAAATTGTGGGGTCCTTGATAAAAGAATTTGACTGCAAGGATTGGTTTTACATAAACATGAGAAATTTTTGCAGAGAAAGCTGTATCCTGTTTTTCCATTCCTCATACTCCAAGGAGGCTATGATAAATATTTAAGGAGCTAGATCTGTTTTGCATAGTATATGGTAGCAAATTCATCTAATTATATAGTGTTTCTGAAGATACATGCTAACAATGTCTAAAAACATTTAAATGGATATCTGATTGAGTTTCTTAAAAAGAATATTTTTAAGACAAACCTTCACCCTACACCCTACACCCGAACTACAGATATTTGGTACTATTGCAAACAATATTTTTAGAGACAAGCTTCTTAAGACTCTTAAGAGGCTAAGAGGTAGGATGTTTATTTGAACTTTCCCCCCATTCTTTTCACTGCGTCCTATGCCAATGTACTTATTTTGTTCATTGATTTCAGTGGCCTAATACATGGGACTATATGGGAAAACTTTGAGAAAGTATTGTAGTGATAATGTTGGCATTCTATATTAATTGATTAGTTTTACTATTGTGACTGAGAAGTATTGAGCCACCCAATCATTTCAAATGATGTATGTGTATGGGTCCAGATCAGCTATTTCCATTACCTTTCTCCCTAAAGTCTCTGTTTTAAAGTGCTGTATTTTCTGCAGCCTGATTAATTTTTTTTAAATCTGAAACAATACATTCTGTATATTCTAGAACATTTAAGGGAGACTGCAAGTCTTGTCTGACCTTTGAACTAACATATTTTGAAAGTTGAATTGTGTGTCAGTAGTTCATGTGAACAAACAATTGGTATTTGCAGTCGCTGGGAGAATCTCTGGAGTGCTAGAGACAGCGAAGAAGATGACGAGGCAGGTCACACCTGTTTAGAGGATATACCAGTTCTGAAGTCCATCACATGCAGTAGTCAGGGTAGTGAGGCAGAGGAAGAAGAACGTGAGGAAGATGAGAGTCCTAGGAATGCCAGCTCGTGAGTGAAATATCAAGGAAATAAAGCTATACCATTTTAGGATCAATATAGATATGTATGGAATACTACTGATTCACATTTCATTACCACAAGTAATCTATATCATCATGTAAAAGCGGTATAATGAGTTTCACAAAATTTTCTATACTGATTTTTGCCAATTTGTCTTCCTTCTCGAATTTGGCCTGGTATACTAAAAGTTGAGCTTATCACAAACTCCTGTATGAGGCAGATGTTTTCCCATATTCAAGAAATTTGATACCACAAACTCTCAGAACTAAAGGAAATTGGAAAAATATTCACAGTGTATCATTAATTCCTTCCAGTGAACTGCGATCTACCACCTTGTGTTGCTTTAAAAGCTCACTGAAATATCCAAAAGCAGTTCAGTGGGAAAAGTCATGTAGGTTAAATCCAACTTTTAACTATTAATAGGAAGGAAGATGCTGCCTTCTCTTAAAATGCTGGAATAATATATGTGCTAAAACATTATTATAGCTCAGTAGTAACACCCACGGTTTCTCCTATAGGATAGGGAATTCTTATTTGGAAATTCTGAAAATATATTGCTATTATAAAAGGTAAAGATTCCCCTCATATATACGTGCTAGTTGTTTCCAGCTCTAGGGGGCGCTGCTCATCTCCATTACAAAGCCGAAGAGCCAGCACTGTCTGAAAATGTCTGCGTGGTCGTGTGGCCGGCATGACTAAATGCCGAAGGTGCACAGAATGCTGTTACCTTCCCACCAAAATGGTCCCTATTTTTCTACTTGCATTTTTGCATGCTTTCAAACTGCTAGGTTGGCAGAAGCTGGGACAAGTAACAGGAGCTCACTCTGTTACACGGTGCTAGGGATTCGAACCGCTGCCGACCTTTCTGATTGACAAGCTCAGTGTCTTAGGCACGGAGCAACCACATCCCTATAGCTATTACAGAAAATGCTAAATTAGATTTCACTAAATATTTGAGATAGTTACCAGCAGGTCAAGTTATCAGGACCAGCATCTAAGAAATAACGAAAACAAAATCTGTCCCAGAAAATGTTTTGTTATTACTCTCTGAGGGAACACGATATATTACTTTAGCACATACAAATATTTGATGCAATTATGAAACGTAAAAGAAAAATTCAAAAAAGTTACATGAATATTCATCCCTGACAAATTGCTCAGTTAATCTTATAGATATGTTTATTCATATACAGTACATTTAAATCAGTTTACTTAATATAAAAAGAGGGGGGAGGGAAATGAAAGTTTACAGCCACACGTCCATACATTTAAATGCAGACCAAATTTCTAAACAGGCCTCCAATCCTGATATGAAAAGAGTAATGCATTCTTCAGGGTGTTGTGTCTGACAGAATGAATGTCCTTCCATTTTTATAATATTAAACTCTTCCCAATCATATAAGCATGCAATGCATGTTTTTTGACGTCTTGTTAGTTTCCACACTGTTGGGTTTACAGCTGAAAAAAGCATTATAACTTACAAAAACATTGAGTCTTCCATGAAAAAGATATAATTTCTGTATGTGGCATAAAAATGAAACTGTAAGAGCCAATACTACCGTATTTTTCATATAATAAGGCTGAGTCTTATTTTTTTTTGAGCCCTGAAAAAATGGCTAGGACGTCTTTTCGGGGGTGACTTAATTTCCCCCCCTTGCATCTTTGGGCGGGTGGGCAGCGACGGCTTGGATGTTGACCTTGGCGTTGGTGGGGCACTTAGTATCGGGGTCAACGCAGGCAGCACCATATCCGGGTATGCAACAAAAGTACTTCCTAATGGCAAGCCCTCCCACCATTCCCCCCCATTTCGCATGTTTTAATATAGGCCTTAATTTGGGGGAAGGGGCTTAATTTCATTTCATGCCTATAAAAAATGCTGGGACTTCCTATTGAGGCCGTATTGTTGGAGAAACAGGGTATATATTGAACAATCTAGCTATTGGCTAAATTTCTCTCAACTTTTCCCCAAAGCATGCATCTAGTATGCATGAAATAATAATTTTGGTTCTGTTAGTTGACTCGAGAATTAGTTTTCCATTGGCAAGGTTATGTCAAGAGTATAGGGAAGATTAATAGTAGACATTTTTATAGTATTAATCTTCCCTGCACTCTTATAAGGAAGTATAAGAATTGCTGGCCTGTATCTAGATTTTAGAAGATATTTTAACTAATGATATTGCCACTGACAAACAATATCTGCTTGTTGCACTGTTGCTACATAATTGCTTTTCTCTTATATCCAATAGAGATGAGCATAATGATATTTTAGCTGTGGCAGATTGGGGACAAAGGCTTTCTTTTTATCAACTAAGTGGCAAGCAAGTAAGTTACTACTTAATTGGAAAGTGTGTTTGTTTGTGTGTGTCTGTGTGTGTTTGTTCCCAAATAACTGTTTCTTTTTCTGCATTTTTTAAAGCTAGTAGTGTATTCTACACAATCAGAGGCCAATTTGTTTGCCTTTTTGTAGAAAAGTATGCGTATGTTTGTCTCTATATGTACATATATATGTACATATGTAAATTAAATCTGTATGCTGCCCATTTCTCAATGGTTGGGTAGCTCACAATCATGAAAGAAATTACAGTAAAATCAGTAAAAGAAAAAAGAAAAAGAGAAAAGATGGCAAGCACAGCAGACCAGATGGAATTAACTGAGGGGTCTGTACCAGTATTACAGTCTATTTGTGAGCCAAAAACTGTTAAACAGAATTATTTTGGCTGAGTTTCCTCCTCATCCTTGAATAACAGAAATGGGCTAATATGCACATATCATATATTGTTGGAGCTAACACTAACCATATTATTTCATTTTAAGGCAGTTTTTGAAAATGAAGAGATTGTATCAGCCTCAAATGAAGATCTGTGACAAATCAAATACAAAAACATGTGTAATTACGTTCCTGTCTGCAGATGAGATTTCTTATTGCAAAATCAAATGCTAAACATATTTATCCATATTCTTATAGATTGGAAAAGACAGAGTCCTGAACTTTGATCCATGTTGTGTTAGCTATTTTTCAAAAGGAGAATACATCTTAATGGGAGGCTCTGACAAGCAAGTGTCCCTTTATACGAAGGATGGAGTGCGTCTTGGCACCATAGGTGAACAGAGCACTTGGGTGTGGACTTGTAAAGCTAAGCCCGATTCCAATTATGTGGTAAGGGTGAATTTCTAAAAGCCTTTCCAATATGTATACCAGGTGTTTTCAGACACTTTTTCTCTCACAAGTAACTATTTCTGGCTTCCATCTTTTCCATATGGCAAATGTATCTAAATCTGCTGTTGTTTTGCTAGGAAATTACTTTTTTACAGACTTTATAATTGTGTCTCTGCCAGGTTACATTCTGTGCATCCCAGAGGTAATTTTATGCCTATAGGTGGAACTTACAGTTATATTGTTAGGAATAATAATATTACTAGTACTACTACTGCTAATAATAATAATAATAGGCACTGACAACTTTGCCACCAATCAATTGCAAAAGGCGGCTTTATTTGGAACAGCTTCTATCCTGCGACGATATCTGTAACATTGTCAAACATCCAGATTTGCCTATCCCTGGTCCATGGTAAGGACTCGATAGGTAAACAAAAATGCAAACCCAGTCTGTACAGGCTGACTGTGTAATTAGTAGTAGTAGTAGTAGTAGTAGTAGTAGTAGTAGTAGTAATAATAATAATAATAATAATAATAATAATAATAATAATAATAAACAAGTTGATGAATGACCTTGAGTTGAATTATGGCTTAAATCTCTTTGTTTCATTATTTGTCAGTGAATGAAACAATATTTGTCAGCACATTAGTTCCCTGTTCTTCCTTCATTTGTTCTTATCTTTCTTCTTTTTTCCTCATTTACTGTTACTTGTTCACATGCCTTTTCTCATTTTGATTTCCCTATATCTCCTTGCGATATGCATATTGTAATATCTGTTATTGAGTCATGTAAAGCACCTTTGTATTGAGATAATCAAAATTTGCTTCATCAAATCGTTACAAATTGTATTACATGTGAAGTATAATTTCACAGGGCTGATTGTGCATAGTTAATAACAAAGCACATTTTTTCAAGTATAGCTGGCACTCATAGTCTGAAGTATTTGCTAAGAAAAACCACTGACTTCTGGAGGGAGCCATTTTTTAATTAATATCAATTCAAAGCTTATTTCTCAAGTGCATAAGAATAAATATATAAATAATATCTTAAACTCTTAAACTCTTTTTGTTACTGTATATTTAAAAATATTCTTCTAGTTACTATTGTGACCTTTTAATAAAAGCCAAGTAATCTTATTGTTGTCATCTGTTAAAAACAATAGTAAACAATGAAATGATATCTAGAATAAGTGTAAATAACTATTTCCTACCATGACATTTGTGAATTTTGATTTATATGGTTTTACTGTGGGAGAAGAGTCAGGTCAAAATCTTATGCATGTGAAGGAAAAATCTCCCTCGATATACATTTTCTAAGTGTAGAAAATTCCAGCAACACTTTTTAAATATTAAAATACCTTTTTAATCTACATTTCTAGTTGGTGATCATTCAGATAGACACCTGAATTTGGTTAATTCTTTTCTCTTCAGGCAGTAGGAACCCAGGATGGAACCATTTCATTGTATCAGTTGATTTTCAGCACAGTTCATGGCCTTTATAAGGATCGCTATGCTTACAGAGACAGCATGACAGATGTTATTGTCCAACATCTTATCACTGAACAAAAAGGTAGCATTGAATTATGTTTTCAGATAACCCAGGGGCCATAGCTTCCCTGCTCCAGTAAATAATATTTGTCCACAAATTGAACTTGCCAATACATCTTTACAGTGGAAAGATGGCTGTGCCTTTTTGCCAAGAACACTCATAGTGTCTTTAGAAGTGCTGTGTGTAGAATTTTTGGTATGGGGATGTTGTGATGACAACATGTTTGATGGCCTTTTGTCAGCAGTCAAAAAATATTGATGTAGCTGATATTTTGACTTTTTGTTGTTGTCCTTGGTGATTATTCATTAATTGTTTTATTATGTTAATTGTATAAATACAAATGGTTATGTAAATTTCTATGAACAGCATGAGAGGTATAGCCATATGTTTTTTCATTTGATTTATATCCTGCCAGAAATTGCAGTATATATGGTACTCTTTCCTGCCATTTTATTCCCCTATTTATTGTAAGATAGTTTGGGATGAGAGAGGGAGAGATTTTTGCTTAACAACTGCAGCATTTAATTAATGACTGCATAAAATATCTGTAAAATTATTTCCAGTCATGTGGGTGCCTTGACTTACAACTGCAACAACTTATTACCATAATTCTGGGCTCAGTTATGGTCATACGATGAAGATTACATGCAGTCCTCAGAATCTAATTGAGCTAATAGAGATGTTTACCCTTAATTAAATATAGGGATGGTTGTGGAACTCCTGCTATTTTACATGTTTGGAAGTGCTGTTTTGGTCCAGGTAATTAAATGGTTTTTAATGTGTTTTTAAACTATGTATTAGACTTAATGTATGTTATCCAAAGTCTTCTTGGAGTTCAGTGGCCTTAATAAATCGAATAAATAAATGGATATTTGGAATAAAATGGCCAACTATCTCATGTAATGACTCTAGGTGGTTTGCAATAATACAGAAGAAACATAGTTTAACTTAAACTTGTTTTTCCACAGTTAGAATAAAAAACCGAGAGCTTGTAAAAAAAATAGCAATCTACAAGAACAGATTAGCAATCCAGTTACCTGAGAAAATCCAGATTTTTGAACTGTATTCCGATGATTCATCAGACATGCACTACCGAGTGAAGGAAAAGATAGCAAAAAAATTTGAATGTAACTTACTAGTTGTCTGTTCTGAACACATTATCTTATGCCAGGTAGGTAACTAATCATTACATTTAAAAATAAAATAATGTCTAAAAATGATATCACATTTTTTAGTACTGCACTAAGAAAGATTAAGAAAAAGGTTCCCTGTTGAAGGTGTTTCGTATAACAAGGGTGGGCCAACAGAGATAACTGCTACATCAGATGCATATTCATTTTTGACCTGTTTCCGAATTCATGTCAGGAATTAAAACTATTAGAGTAAGTATTAGAGCAGAATTTTCTCCAATTCTACAGATAGCATGGTTCTGTTTGTGAATTCTGGGCACTGAACTGTATGTCACCTAGGTTGGGGAGAGCTATTTTAGATGTTTGCACCATTTTCTCCATGGGGAATGGATTTCTCAAGTTCTTATAACATATAACATACTCACTTTCATTTGATAATTGGAATAAATTGCTTCCAATAAATCACCTATCCTTTTTTGGCATAGCATTAATGTGGTTGGCATTTGAGAAAGAAGTGACTGAAATTCTGAAATGTTGAGTAAAATATTCTAGTAAGTCTAATAAAAAATAATTGATAGCATTTTTATGTAGATTTCTTAGTAGTTGACAACTTTTCTGAGCAACTACATTTCATTAATTCACCCTTGGCTATTAACCTGTAAAGAGTGGTTATAAACAATAGATATGAACATTGGTAAGAAATTAGACTTGTTTGGTATTATAAAATACTTCCCCCTTGTTTATGTCTGTGCATGGAAACATAAAGTAAATATACATCATTGTCAAGCTAAGATATATGAAAACTTTCTAGCAGAATATATATATATATATATATCCCCCCCCCTTTTTTTTTTTAGGAAAAGAGACTCCAGTGTCTGTCTTTCAGCGGTACAAAAGAACGGGAATGGGTGATGGAATCTCTCATTCGATATATAAAAGTAATTGGAGGACCTCCAGGCAGAGAAGGCCTTTTAGTGGGTTTAAAGAATGGTCAGGTGAGGTTTTCTGATAAAGCACAAGGTTTGTTTTTTTGTTTTTTGGTAGTGATTCAGATGCTGTTAGATTATAGAAAATAACACAATTTTAAAGAAAATTATACATAATCAAAGACATTTTGTAGACATTTTCCTTCATGAAAAATAGGGTTGATAGTTGTTATTCTATACATATACACGTATCCATCACATTATTCTCTTTTGCAGTAAGCAACATTATGCACACCCTAGAAAATTAATAAAAACATAGTAAGCCAAAGAAATTCAAGGCAACAGGTAAGAAAAAAAAAGAAATAGCGATAAATCACTTCCAAACTATTCATTTTTATATACTTTTTACTTCTATCATGTGCCATTCTTATAACATTCATCAACCAACCTTCATATTTGTGCAAAAGAATTTGAAGTTTCTATTCATTTTACCATATGCTTCTCTAAAGTCACAAATATTCAGTATTTTTTTCATAGTCATATATTTCTCATTGACCTACTGAAAAGCAAAAAGACAGTCTGTGCATCATATGCCTGGCATAAGGCCTCATTTCACTTCTGTTTTTTTTTTTCTAATTGTAACCTCTTGTACCCTTTTAGTGATAATTCTTGAAATTGCTCACCTTGGCACATGTAACGAATTCAATCTGCTTCAGTGTTTACAGTCATTATTTCTAGCTTTCTTTTACATAATAGAACAAAAACAACATTCTTCCCATCGTCAGGCATGGATGCAGTCTTTATATACACTTTAAACAAATTGTGCAGCTATTCCATAAACAAACAACAGCTACATTTTAATATTTCTCAAATGACACCCTCTACATTTGCAGAATTATTTTTTTTCACGTTTTTCACCTTCTCATAGAATTTATAGTTATTTCATTGTTATTCTTTAGAGACAAAAACTTGTAGCATTTACATAGCATTATTATAATTCCCATATAGCTCCCTGAAATATTCATTCTGACATTCCTTTCCTTCACGCCAAATAATTACCTCACCCTTATTTTTATTCATTCACTGTGCTGAATGTTATTTGTTTAGCCTGTACTACCTATTTTCAAAACTTTTTTTAAAATTTCCATCAAAATTGTTCTGCATTTTCTTTGCCTCTTTTAATGTTAACTATTCTTTGCTCTCTTAAAGTGCCCTTAAATCACCAGTCAGCCCTTGGTTGCATCACACTCTTAGACCCCTTTGCTAACAGGCAGAACCAAGTCTTAATATTCTTCCAGAAAACTAGAAAAGTAAGAGCTGGCCTCAATTCTGTGGTTGTACATTATGTATACCCACAAATACACATCATTTACTCATTCTATTCTTTAACATATTTTTCCTCATTCATAACCTTTTTCACCCCTTTGTTCTTCTAAGCTTAGTGTAATTCCACATACTATACTCACATTCTGTATTATTTTAAATTCTATTCCAAGGAGCTTCCACTTTCTCTTTCCCTGTATATGTTTTTCCATTCAGTTTTGGAGGAGATTAATACTTTTTCATACAGAACTTCAGCATTCTGTTTTTGCAGCGCACGAGAAGTTCTGCAGAGGTCAAGAAGAATTTGTGACAGGTGATGTGCAGGTTGGGAAAGATGTGTGAGAAGCACTACAAGGATTGGGAAGGGTGCAGCAAAGGTCAGGGAGGTTGTACAAAGATGTGAGTGGACAGCATGGCACGAGCACAGAGGAGATGTGGAGGTTGTGTAAATAGGGGAGACTTACCTGAGCAACTTGCAATATTCCCTCTCAGCTTATTCATTGCCTTGTGGAAAACTGTCAGGGAACATTGGAAATGACATCACATGACCACAACTGACCATGGAAGTGCTAAGTGGCTACAACTTTCCCAATCTTCATTTCCATGGGAATCATGGGTCCCAGATTTTGGATACATTCTCTAAGTTAGCCCATTTGAGGTATGTTGATTCAAAAATTGTTGGCCTATGAGCACCACTTTGCCCAGTTGATGGTTATAAAAAGTCATAAGAATTTTAGTAGTATATAGATTTTCTAGGAAGGGTAGATTAGGTTTCTATCTTTAGTCATTCCTGTGCCACATTCAGCATATTTTCCAATAGCAAAAGCAATGCTGATTGATTTTGGTACACAGCCAAAATCCAGACCTAAAGATGACAACACAGGGCAACATAACTTATGCTACATCCTCTTAACCTGGGATAGATACTGAATACACATTTGGTATGTGCCATTATATAAACTGGAAAATTCGTAGAGTAGTGGAAACAAATTGGAACCAGTGGGATTAGTGAGTCACTTATCAGTAACTGAGTTTAAAGCTGCTTGGGGTAAAAACACATGTCCATCATCTGACCAAAACAAAAAAATAAAATCAAAATAAATTAAACATTATTAAAAATAATAAATACATTTAAAAGAAAACAAAAACTCAAAAGGGCAGATCATTAGGTTTTATTTTGCCATCGGTTTTCTATGTTTCTGATGAACAAGGTGAAGCATCTAGGATTATTTATGAATTTAACAAAATTAATCAGAAGAACAGTATATTTTATGGGCTTTATAGGACTTAGGTTTTTAAATTCTGGTTTATTATATTTGAAAAAGACCATAGAGTTAAATGTTGCTCCTGTTTTTTTATAGAATAAGCTCTACAATTGTCCTCTCAGTCAACCATTATTTGTCCCCATGTCTTTTATATATAATCATACATAAAAAGGCAGAAGCAGTCAATTTGTCTAATTTGTCCGAATGATTATTCCCAGGGGTCTGGATTCCATAAAATAATTTCATCTGACTAGCATCTGAGAACTTCAGTTTTCCAATATGGGCTTTATTAACTCTCACAATGTAATTATATCCAGATTCTCAAGATCTTTGTGGACAATCCATTTGCAATTGTTTTGCTAAAACAATCTACAGCCGTGCGTTGCCTGGATATGAGTGCGTCTCGAAACAAACTGGCAGTAGTTGATGAAAATGATACCTGTCTGGTCTATGATATTAACACCAAAGAGTTACTGTTTCAGGTAAATGTTAATCACCTTGAATTTCAAAGAATTTTTTCCCCCTAAAACAGTGAGAAAGGAGCAATTTTGGCTCTTGTTCCTTTTTTGCTTGCCAGAACATTTTTACCTGCCAGTGAGTTTCACACACCATTGACGATATCTGATTTTGGATATCTTCCCCCACTCTGCCAAATGCGCTAGGAGTAGGGCTATTGATTGATAGTTTGACAGTTACCTCTGCTAATTTATGTATTCGCACCAAAAGATATTGCACCAATTGATTATGTCCATAGGAGGCAAAAACCTTTCAGACATGAGATTTTACACTAGCAGCAAGCAAAGAAGGAAGAAGAGCTCAAGTATTTTTCAACTGTCCAGTAGTTTCACTCTGAATGGGATTGGTATCTATTTATAAATCAAACTTTTCTGGAAAACAAGAATTTGACTATTTGAGGATGTAAATCTGAACCAAATTCCAATATTGAGAAACCAAAAACTGGCAAATTGAGATTTGTGGGGGGGAAAGTAAAGCAAAAAAAGACACATTCTGGTGAGAGAGAAGTTTGCCGAGGATGGGTTACAGCATGAGTGTGAAAGTTCAAAAGGCTAAATTTCTGGTCCTGGTAACTGACCAAGATTGGATCCTTCAAAAAAGTAAATGTTTAAAAGAAGCACTAACTGTCTAAGAGATGCTGCATAAGCTGAACAGAGGGAGAAAAATGGAAACTCATACATCCAGATCATCTGTGTGTATAGTTGATTATTATGACTAGGATTTTAAATACTTATTTTAACACATTTTCCAATTTGCGGTAGGGAATATACCATTGTGGTTTACCTTCGTTGTCATGCAGATAAAGCTGAAATTATGGGTTGCTTTTGTGGAGCTGAGTACCACAGGTTCTTTGGCTATCAATCTGTCTCTTTTTCCAGGACAGAATTTGTCCTGTCTCATTTGCTTCTTTGAATATCAGTTACTTGATTGAAATAACCTTTCTTGCCTTGATATCTTGCTACTAAGTCTCACTTTTTAAATAGCCGCCTCTTCCCAATGAAAAATGTTGTTTCTGCTTTTTCTGGCTTTTTTTTTTTTAAATCACCTTCTCCTACTTCTTTCACTAGGCTTAGTAATGGTTTCAGAGAAGCAGCTTAATTAGCTGAAAGAAAGCTAACTTGGTTGTATACTATAGCAGAGTATCAGGGATAGCCACCCCCCAAATAAGATCTTACATAGCAACAACTAAAAGTTCCAGCAGTAGTGTGCCCATTACTATTGATCAACGTCAGATGTTTTGTCTATGCTTCAGTGGCAATTCTCTTAACCCAAATTAGCATCAATAAATGGGGACTTTTATGCCATTTATTTGTACAGGCAGGTGCTGCTGCTAAGAATAACCTCAAACGTGCAGCAGTTGTTAGGTCGACCTTCTGGGACTATTCAGGATGACCATTTGAATGGGAATGCAAAACAGGGCTGCTTAAATCTGGCAGTTTTTGCACAGCCTTTTTTCTTTTGTATTAAATACCATTTGCAGGCTAGGTGGTTCTTTGTGATGCAATATATGGCCCGAAGGTGGTGCTATTTAGCAGGAAATAATGGGCACAACTTAAGGTCTACTAAAGAAAACTGTCTTTTCACATTCTACTTATTACTGATCTCCCAAGGCTTCCTTCTAGGCTTCAGATGATTAAATAGGCAGCTTTCATTGAATTAGCCAATCCATTGTTAGAGCAGAACAAAGCAAACACTGCCATAATAGACCGAAGTTGCCTTTCAAAGAAGTTAAAATAAGAGGTCATTGGTTCTTAGGGAAAATATAGGGCAATTTCTGTCAATTCTTTGGATGAATCTGTCACTTCAGCTAGCAGCATATGCAAAAGAAAGAAAGAAAAATCTCAAGGAGATGAGACTAACATTGGTTTTTGAATTCAGGCTCTCAGACACTTTCCAAGAATGCATGTCCTCAGAAAACCTCTCACATGGAGTTGTGATTCAAATAAAACTAAAAGCAGACATTGGGGAGACTCTTTTTCTTTGTTTATAACTAAGTGACAAACTTACAAAGTCTAAATACCTGCAGGAAATAGGGTCATAAAACTGAGAGCCAGATTCCTACAATCCCATCCTCCAGATTCTGGGCAAAAGAAAACCTCAGCAAATAAGCCTTAACCCATCTTTTAGAAATTAGTTGTAAAACCAGTTTCTTCCTGTTAATTTTGTTTCTGTCAGGCTGAAGAAAGAGATTACATCTTAAAGGTGAACCATTGTTGAATGGAAACTTTCCTCTCAGAGGTCTGTTGTATCTAGAGTGGGTCCTTAGAAGAGTTAACTGATATATGGTTACTAATGAATCTGATATAACACCATCCCAGATCTTCTTTATGGCTTCCTTTACTCTCTACAGTTCTAAGGAACATCAAAAGGTCCTTAGACATTCTCGTTGCTGTTGCTGAGACTCTGGTTTTTGGTGATCCTGCATGTAGTGCAAGCATTTCTCTGTTGGATGGGTTAATTATCCAGACCCACAATGACTGTCTAGTTATCAAACATCTAAACGAAATCATATATGAGGGTGAAGTAAAGATAATGACATTATTCCTTTCTTCAAAAACAATTCATGCCAAAGATGTACAAAACAGTTTGGAAGATTAGAATTTCCAAGGGTGCTTTTTCAAGAGGCAACTGGACTTTCTGAAGAAGCTTTCTAAAGAAGTTTTCTGAAGAAGCTCAGAAAAAGAAGCTTCTTGGATGAGAAGCGAAACATCTTAAAGAAAAACCCAAAAGTCAGATTGCCTCTTGAAAAAGCACTTTTGGGACAACCATGAGCTGGATGACTGAGAAGCTCCATAGACATGAAGATTAGCACTATTAAAAACCCTGAAATATTTTAGGCTCTGTTGCATATGCTAATCATATTTGCTAAGCCTGATTCTCTAGATATATTAGTGTAGCAAATTGGGGGAGGTTGCTTTAGATTAATGCTGTCTGTTTCTTTAAAAATATGTTTATTGCTTAATTAATATTTTGTTTAATGGTCTCATTAGGAACCCAATGCTAACAGTGTGGCTTGGAACACACAGTGTGAGGACATGCTTTGTTTCTCTGGAGGGGGATATCTCAATATCAAAGCTAGTAATTTTCCTGTCCATCAGCAAAAACTTCAGGGATTTGTAGTGGGATATAATGGCTCCAAAATTTTTTGTCTTCATGTTTTTTCTATGACTGCTGTTGAAGTTCCCCAGGTAATGTTACCTCATTCATTTCATTTTTGCACTGTTAACATGAACATTATTTTGTCTAATATTCCTAAAACATTTCTAAGTTAGATACTTTCCTGTATTAATGTTTACTAATTTATCCCCCCACCCCCCCGCCACACCAATATGACTCATGCCTATAGTAATATGTTTGGGGAAGAAAGTAGAATGTGATGTGTTCAATTTTCCTGCCATAGTTAAAAAAAACATTATACGAGACTACCAATTAGGCAAAATCTTTTTATTATATTCCTTATTTGATAATCCAGTGTTGTTCTTTCTATTTACCATTTTTTCTCTATTTTATGTTTTAAAAATTAAGCCCTGGAAAATTAAATTATTTTGCATATTTTATGTCCATGAACAACCAACAAGAAGTAGCAGAAGATATTTCAAATGTAGCTGCTTTGAACATACAAGGATGTTATTCTTAGACCAAATAGAATTTGGATTTTACTTATTGTCTACTTGTGTTTTATTTAAAAGAAGAGAAACTGAAGAGATATTTGCAAGGTTTAAGAAAGATTTTGATTGAATCTGGCTTAAAATGGTTTGGCTTAAAAATAGTCCAGTTAAGAACAAGATACTGCTTTGCAAAAATTACCGATGACTCAGAAGTAAAGGTTTTGAAACATTTTAAAGTGAACAAAGATACCTGCTGTGAGACTGCAAAGCATTTTGTATTCAAAGGCAGACAGGTGCTATGGAACCTACAGGCCATGTATCTAACATTAATCTGCAATTTTATAAAAGAAATGCATCTTTTCCTGGCATTGCTTTGTAGTCCTAAAGAGCAGCACAATTCTGGAAAAAGACACAGCCGCTTTAAGGGGTCACAGACAAACACTATGTATTCCAAAAATCCTCTTTAAATTCCAAAAGCTGCATGCATCTCTTGGGTAATATTTATTACTGTCATTTCTTAACCGAATATTTTTCTCCTTTCTGCAGAACCCCATAAGCTGTTTGAAAAAGTTGGGAAAGCTTTCATAAGGGTTTTGATAGGGAGGTGGAAATATGAGAATATGATGCCTTCTGTTGTATAAATGGAATTCGGTTCCTCTGATTTTTGGATGTAACTTAATCTTGATAAATTTGATAAAATTCAGCAACCCTGAATAATTTGTAGACAAGGAGAAGCATGTACAGGGGTGCTTAAAAGTTTGTAACCCCTTTCGTATTTTCAATATTTCTGCATAAATATGACGTAAAAGATAATCTGTTTTCTACAGATCTTAAAACATAAAGAAAACCAATTTACAAAATGAGTCAAAATATTATACAGTATTTGTTCATTTATTTATTGAAGAAAATGATCCAAAATACTAGATGCTTGTTAAGTTTTTCAAATCATAGATAAAAGCGTCACACAGGATAGTAAAATTCAGTAAAGATGAAATAAGAGAAGGCAGGAAGCAAGAAAAAAAAAAGTTGACTGAAATGGACTGCATTTATATCTTCCCATTCTACCAATTTTCTCTCTCTTTTTACCATCCTATACCATAAACACCAGGAACAGATTCTGGGCATGTGGAGGAGGAACAAAGATTTCATTCCATTAACAGATGCCATTTTATCACTGGAACGTATACTTAGTCTTTATTAGATTAGATAATAGTCAGACTTTATAAAATTAATTCCCTGTTATTGCCTAAATAATAGACTTGATACAGCACAAGAATGATAGGGTGTTTGATAAGAGCAGTAAGGCAGTAAGTGCAAAAAATATGGATATAATTATGGGTTGGTACCATCATGACCGTAAGGGAAGAGAAGATTAAAATGGATAATTATGTGGGAATCATTTTTAAACATTAAAAGGCTGCCGTAAATGAGGGTAGAGTAATTACATTCTGTTGCTTGTATGAAGGAGAAAACAAACTGCCATCTGTAAGAACAGTTTGGCAAAAGAACAAAATCGCCAAGGGATAACATTGTGGAATATATTCAGTTTTTTTTTTCTACAAAACTCAAGTTTGTAAAAAAACAGCTATCAGAAATATGTTTTTAGTGACAATTACTACCAGAAAAAAATATCTTGATCCAATGAGGTACATAAAACAATATGATTTACTTTCCGCAAATCTTGGCAGAAATGGACATTCAAATATGCATCCAGGATTTCAACGATGTACAAACTACATCAAATGTTGTAACCTGCCTGGAGTCAACTATTTCCAAGTTGGGCAACTACGTAAATTAGTTTAATAAATAAAGAAATCTTTGCATTCTAATATGTTTCAAGTTTATATCTGCAGCCATTGGCCTAGCTAGTGCTACATAAACTGATTTCCTTAAATTGATTGAGGGCTTTATTTGAACTATATAATTTTACATGCAAAAGAAATGATTGTCACATTATTTATATTTATTTAATTCTTCATTTCTGATGGGAAGGGCAGAAAATCATTTCGCATTTATACTCATATAATCTGATATGAAATTCTTATCTTGCCTTTTAATATTTGAAAACAGAAGTAACATCTCAATATTTTATTTTGGTTTAAATGAAAATTTGCAGTCAGCACCTATGTATCAATACTTGGAAAGAAAAATGTTCAAAGAAGCCTATAAGATTGCTTGTTTAGGTGTAACTGATACAGATTGGAAAGAACTGGCTATGGAGGCTTTAGAAGGACTTGAATTTGAAACAGCCAAAAAGGTAAAATTTTGTCTGTGCATTTGGATCTTCATTAATTTCTGTTAATTGATAAGTACTACTGTGTCGTGAATTATGCATTGTCAATTTTTGAATGACAAATTATTTTTTATAAATTTAATTTTAAATATTTAAACATTTCATGGTAAATATTTATACTTTGTTCTCTTTCAGTTCAAAATTCTGTTAATGTAGACTTCCAGTAAAATAGATTTATGTCATCTAGTCATGTTTGTGTACTGCTTTTCCCATAAGGGCTGACATCAACCTTGCAAGTCTGAAAATACAAAACTTTATGCCACCAATTTTAATTGATCCACTAGGGCAGGTCCTTCCTAATTTTCTTTTTCTGAGTTTTAGCCACTCAGAGCTCCTGCCTCTCTTGTCTGACTGTTTCCTAGGCAACATCTCTTCCCCCACTTTCCCCAAGGCCATTCCCACATTCCCTTACATGTACAGGTAAAGAGGTACATGGATTCTAAACATGCCTGAAGAGAGAAAGAACACTTCCCAGCTGCTTCCTACCATTAGAATGTGATAGAATAATTTTAAGTTTTGGACTGGTTTCTCTTCTCTAATTAACATAGAAATAGCTGGGAAAAGGTATTTATTACATAACACTGAATATTATAATATTGCTAGGAGTTTCCAATTGCACTGCTCAGTCTTAGGCTGCTTAGCTTTATCAAAGTTGCTATAACCTGCCCCTCAAACCATGTGCATGATTATTTATTGATTACTGGTCTTTCTCCTGAAATAGACTTTGGTAAGCTTAGAAAATGTATTTGGAATTATCGCTAGGTATTATTTAAAATACAAGAATTTAAGTGAATTGAGATATACATCCTTACTTCTAAAATGTCCATTTTAACAAGCTGAGACCAACCACATTTTAATTAATGCTTTCTTTCTCTTTAAGAATAATCTTCCACCAGATGGATTGGTTCTTTAATGCCCAAAATATTTGGATAGCTTCTCTTCTCTTCTCTTCTCTTCTCTTCTCTTCTCTTCTCTTCTCTTCTCTTCTCTTCTCTTCCCCTCCCCCCCTTCCCTCCCCTTCTCATATGAGGCTTAAGAAAGCTGTTTTGGAATTCATAGAGACCATGTAGCCCAGAAGCACCCAGCTGTTAAACTCATACATCCTTTAGGCATTGCTTCAAATTGCCAGAGCTCCATTCTGTGTTACCATTCTTCCCATGTTTCTTTCCTCTTCCTTTGAGCAACAGTGTTTACAGGAAGACAAAAGTAGCGTTTTCCAAAATATTTTTTTTTGAATGAAAGTATGGTAAAGAAGAAAAGATTTTTTCTAATTTTTTTTTGAAGGCAGAGAGATTTAGGCCCCTTCTTTTTCAGGAAATCATATTTATGTTTTGCTTCCTGCCACAACTTTCTATTTAGCTTCTCCATTCAGTTTCCCTCTGCAGCACTCCATGAAAAATGCTGCACATTCACAAACGCCTTTGCCACAACCTTGATGCAAAAGAACAGGACAATTCTTCCTCCCGTCTTATACTGCAGGGAACATTGCTATAAGGAAACACAGCCCCTCCTTTCCCTTGGTGATTTTCCTGCTTCTCATCCCTCTCCTATATACTCTGGAATCTTGCCGGTCTTCTGCCCAGGTACTCTGACAAGAGAGATGATCTGTTTGTGCGTTTGTGCATGTATTTATATATACATGTGTGTTTCCCACCCTTGTCACAGAAGCAGTGATTGTGAAACCCTAAATTCCTTTCTCCTTTTTTTAAAAGATACATGGCCTTCTATATAAACTGGCTAATTGGGATGAAGAGGAGGTGGGGCACACTTTCATTGCATCAATTCTGATTACAAGATGTCAGGTTTCCAGCAATGTATGCCAAGTGGTGGTGCTGCTGCTGCTGGAAGTAACAGAGAAGGAAAGAACAGTGTCATTATTCATTACAAGAGATTCAATATTTGAACAGGAAGTCAGTTTATCTGAATAAGTTTAATAAACTTTTTTTCTCTTGGTTCCAGTCCATGCCTTGTCGCGAGAGGCAACTGAACTTTCTGGTTTTTCTTTGAAAACATTTTGCTTCTCACCCAAGAAGCTTCTTCATCTCTGGCTGGCTGGTGGGGAATGGAAGGACTTATACTCCTTGCAGATGGTTGGTCATTTGCATTCTTTTAGCTAGTCAAGGTCAGTTTTATTTGTGTCACCAGGGTCACCTGATGTGAAGCCTTCTTGGAACTGTTGAAAGAACTGTGTTGTAGACTGGAGATAGATGATGTCATATCCATTCCCCTCTGTTGAGAGAGGGTTGTTCAGTTTTGATATAGATGACCTCTTTCACCCCTCTTTTAAAAAGAATTCAAATGACCAGCTGTTTACAAGGAATATGAACCCTTCCATTCCCCACCATCCAGTCAGAGCTGAAGAAGCTTTTTGGATGAGAAGCGAAACGTCTTCAAAGAAAAACCAGAAAGTCCAGTTGTCTCTTGAAAAAAACACCTTTGGGACAACCATGACCTGGATGACTGAGAATTTCCATAGACAGTCCATGCCTTGCTCTTGTTCTGTTCACTCTTTAGAGTTCAGTCCTCACCACCCACATTAAGTCTAATGCTTCCCTACTGTTTGAAAAAGGTTCTATACAGAATCCACTTTGACACCTGAAATTAAATAATATTAATAATGGACCACCACCATATGCCCTCATGTGTAACCTATAGTGCAATTGTCATCCTACATCACTTCTAGCAACTCACCAACAATATTTTGGTGGCACAAGGCATTGGGCTGTTTTGCAAGCATGGTGCAGCTGTAATGCAGCTGTAGTGCTACGCTCTGTTCCAGTTCTACCTCTGTTACCAATTGAACACAAGTACATTTCAGAGCTTTGGATAGTGCTGATACTACTTTTTAACCTCTTCACCATAACCCAGATCTGCATAATTCATCTTACATGTAGTGGAGTCAGATAGATATTTGGTTAAAAACTCCATTTTGTCTTTTTTTTTTTAAAGGCGAAGAGCATAGAAAATACAGTAAATCTTAGCTATTGCCAACTGTCTCTAACATAATTTTTGTTTAGTATTCATAATAGTTGCAAGATGTAGGGAACTGATTGATTATTTACTATGCATGATATTATATTGTTGATATATTTTCTTCCTGTGTTTCAGTAGGCGTTTACCAGAATGCGAGATCTTCAGTATCTAGAACTGATAAACAGCATTGAGGTAAAAAATAATAATGACAATGTAAAGATGAGTACAGAAAGCTGAGTACAGAATTGATCTAGTAGAATGTTGAAAGGGGAATAGGTATGTTCAAGAGTAAACAAAAGGGTTAAGAAAGTTTTTAACTGTAGTAATGAGAGATGCATACAAATAAAACAGTAAAAAAGAAAGACTCAGTAAAAAAGAACTGACCAGCTTTAATTTGTGTGCCATTTTTCTCCTGGGAAAAAAGATTGCCTTTCAGTTCCCATGAATGATTATTTCTGTGTAGCTGGATTTTTCTTCCTGTTATAGGTAGAGGGTAAAAGAAGAAGGAGAGAGGAGCGGTTTGACGGTTTTCTGAATTAAGTACTGTAGTTTTTACTACAGAAAACACACATAAGAAAAAGAACATAGGAGTTGTTATGCTGGGTGGATAATTGTCGTAAAAGAAGATCTCTGTTTTCATCTTCAAAGTCAAGAAAAAATTCTGGGTGGAACAAATTCTAAATGTGGAGCTGATTGTTAATGAAAATATTAAGTATGCTTTAAATCACTTTAACTAAATCATTTATGTAATGTCTTACGTATTGCAGTTTTTGACAACTTTGGGGTAATAGTTGTAAAATGCCCAAAGAATTGGGGATAAAGACTTACAAGTTGGATTTGTTGTTTGTTTTTAATTAAATATTCTTAGATCTCAGTGCCTTTCAGAGGACTGAAAGATACAAGCATACTTAACAGTGAACAAAATAACCCAGGTGCTTTTGTGATCTCTTTTCCTGATTCTTAATGGTAAAAAACAATAACAACCAGGCAACACTGTTGCGGCCATTGTTTTTTAGAAGACTGATTTGTCCTTAACGTAGCAGTCCATGTCACTTGGTTCTGATAATGCTTATGCATACTAAGATGCCATATATGCATTAAAATTATAGATAATTTTATGTCATGGTAGAAACCCAATAGTGGATTATTCATTTCATGGCAAGTCACAACAGATCAAGATTTCCATTTCTTTCACTGGAGAGCTTGCTGGTGTTTGAGGGGTTTTGTAAAGTTCCTTCAATTTAGATGGAGAGTAAAATCCAACAGTACGGTTCAACTTTCTTTTAGAAATAGCACTTAGACTTACATACCACTTTGCAGTGTTTTACAACTCTCTCTAAGCAGTTTACAGTGTCATCGTGTTGGAGGCAACATGCTGACACTGTAAACTGCTTAGAGTCTGGGTCATTTTCCCCACCTCAGAAGAATGGAAGGCTGAGTCAACCTTGAGCCTGGTGAGACTTGAAATGCCGGCAGCTGGCAGCCAGTGGAAGTAGCCTGCAGTACTGCATTCTAACCACTGTGCCACCACAGCTGTTTTACATTTCCAGTTGCCTCCAGAATCTGGACTGAAGCCCCTTCTAACTTCTAATTCAAAATTTCAATGTGGATGGGGAAATTCTAGGATGAGGAAAGAAAAAAACAACAAAGAGTTATAAGTGGAACTCTACCCATCCAGTGTTGCAGTTTTCTTGTTTTGCCATGCATTTGAACAAGAAACTAATTTATAATGTTCTCAATTAAAAATGATAAAAAATTTTCTGGGGTTGATTGCCATAATCACAAGCAAACAAAAGAGTTTCAGAAAGTAACTGTTAAATTTAACACCCACTATTGTGTTTCTAATCTTAGTATAGAAAAAGCAAAACCTCTTTTGATTTTGAGCTTCACTACCGATGCCTTTATGGACGCGTCAATTGAGTTTTCTTTGAAACAGCACAGAAGTGGTTTGTCCGTCATGGTTGTTTCTCGGTCATTTGTTTCTCAACAGTTCTGTTATTTTTCCATGTCCTTGCCAGAAAACTCATTATACTTTACATGGTTGAGGGGTATTTTAAAAAGAATTCTTATTGATATCTGAAAAATCAAATACATAAACCAATCCTCCCCCCCAAAGTCCCTGATTGTCTTAGATCTTAGAGGAAAATGGAAATTATTATTGCTAATTTAACTTTGGTGGCCACCCAACTCTAGTAGACTCTGAATGTGCACGGTGAAGGTAGAAGTTGTTTTAAGGATTGGGTTTTCTTTTCTTTTTTTTGACAACTAAAATTGGCTGACATAAGAGGGCAATAAGGACACAAGCCTGGTGGATCATTATTTTTATCTTAATGGTTATTTTGGCATTCGTCCAGGAACACTGTTTGACTGTGTCAAACTAAGCCATGGTCACTTTCAAGTATGAGTATTTATTTTCTGTTCGGAGTTCAAGTTATCAGCCACAGTTGATCTTAGGAAATAGTTGTTGAACTCCTGGAGTCTTGCAGTCCAGTTTTCCATTTGGCTATTGGGTGGCATGAGAGATTAAATGAGAAGGATTGGGATAAGGGATGTGTTCCACCAAATACATCATAAACTTCTGTTTATTGCTGTTCCAATCCCCATGAAGCACTTTCAAGGGATTGAAGCTGAATGTTGTTTTATATCTATCATTTAAATCATACAGACCATTTATGTTTCATAGTACATGGTGTTGATCTGCAAAGCATCAAATCGTCTTTTGTATTATACTCTTCACTGATGAATATGTCAAGTGTTTCTGATATATAGCTGCTTCCTCCCATGGCTGTTTTTTAAAAAGCTTTAAAATATGTGTGTTCTCTCTGGCTCTTATTTTTTTTTAAAAAAAGTTTTTAATTGTTTTTGTTCTCTTAGATATTTCCATTTTAATGGACTTATTTTAAAATAGTCTAAACATGATTTTGTGATTTGACATTCATTTTAACACATTTGTATTATAACTCGCCAGGGGAGGACCATAGTCATGAAAATGATGGTAAATAAATAAAAACATCAAGTGTATTAACTAGAATGTCAAGCTAGTTTTTGTGTCTTTAAAAAATATCTGATGGCTTAAACTCTTTAAATCCTAGTTTGTGAAAAAGGCTTAGATGGGTGAAGTTATTCTCTTCTTAGTTAATCAATAATTTTGAATATTTTTCAGTCTTTCATGCTCAGTCGATTAATACATAGCATCACATATCCGTGTGGATTGTATTTCTTTTCAGATTTCCCCTTGGACTCTGTTGTAGATAGAGTCAGCATTTCACAAGGGCAAATTGGCTGGAAGAGCCAGTATATTTGTGATTACTGCAAATATTGAGTTAATGTTATTTCTTAGGGTTTAGGTATCAGGGCCTGATCACCTATAGTTTTGCACATCATTTATATGAATGCATTGTGTGTGCATGCGCGCACACACACACACATATGCTGGGCTACATTCATAAAGTCACAGTACTTGTGCATGTGTTTGTGTGTGGGTGTGGGTGTGTGTGCACGCGCACACACAGGCACAATGTATTCATATAAATTATGTGCAAAGCTATAGGTGATCAGGCCCTTATACCTTAAACCCTAAGAATGAAACTGTAATGAAACTGTTGATCTTAAAGGAACAGAATTTTAGATAATCTCTGAATCCTTTTCTCCAGTCAGTATCTTTTATTGCAATTAGTACCTGAAAAATTCATGTTTCGGGTAACAATTCTATTTTATATATTGCATACTCCATTTTAAAAAGGCAATATATTTGTGTTGCATTTTTTTTTTGCCAATTTCATCTATAAAAAAACAAAAAAAATTCAAAATGAAATTAAGATGTTTTGTTATAATAGGATATTAAATATTCCTCTACTCTCTGAAATGTTTGATTTCTGCTCTTTTTTTTGCCTTCATTCGTATTTGATTTCTATTCTTAGTTCAGATGAACCTATGGTTTTATTAATGGAAGATTTTTTTTATCCATAGTGTTGAGATATGATGCAAGTTAATATTTAATAGGATTGTGACTTCAAATGAGTGGATTTTAAGGAGATATGTAGGGTTCCTAATAATACTAAATGTCAACTCCCATCAATCAGCCTTAGTGGCATGGCTAGCAGAGAGAAAAGCTGGAAGTTATGGTTAGCAATTTCTGGATGGCAACAGATTTTCAGCAGCCCTGACTTAACTTAAAGAAGCTCACAGAAAGGCATTTTTCATTCACCATCTCCACTGCAGTCTTCCGACAGCTTCCTAAAATTATTAGGTCTAGTAGGTTATAGAAGACTTCTGGGAGAAGGGAATCACTAAATGTATAATGTTTATTCATTTTGTTAAAGAAATAACATTCGGATGAAATCCTTTGAGATGCACGCGCACACACACACACACACACACACACACACATGCATACATAAATATACGCTGTGTACATGTGTGTGTTGAAACTATAGTTGCATAATTAGTAACATCTTAATTAAAAGTAATTTACATTTTCTTATAAAACAGACAGATGTTTTAAATAAGCTTTTTTTTTTGCATTTTCCTTATTTTTATAGTGGGGTGTTTTACAGGTTTTTCTGGAATGTTACGGGTAGGTGAAAAGAGTTGGAAGACTTAGTATGAAAAGCTTTCAAGCAGTGCTGTTCATGTCAAAAGGTCTAAGTTGGTTTATATGCAAGTAATCAGTTTAAAAGCTTTGTGAAACATAGCTTAATATTTTTAGATGCTCTGGCCTGTCATGTTTCCTGCCTGATTATGTTCACCAAACTATTTCTGTCCTTGTTTTATTTTTTAAGGAAAGGAAGAAGCGTGGTGAGAACAACAATGATCTGTTTCTAGCAGAGATTTATGCCTACCAAGGAAAGTTCCATGAGGCAGCCAAGTTGTACAAAAGAAGTAGCCATGAAAACCTAGCACTTGATATGTATACAGACTTGCGCATGTTTGACTATGCAAAGGTATGTGTACGTTTTTCCCTGGGTCTTTATTCTTCCTTGGACTTGGTGTCGATGAATCAAACTGTTTGGTCCTGTTGCAGACATCCTCTTTGTTCAGAATCTCAAGGAATAACATTAACCTCTAAGGATCAATTTGATGGTGTTATTGTTTCTTACGCATCATGTAACATTTGCCTTATGCTAGAACATGAGTGTAAGAGCAGTGTTGCACTCTATTGCCTAGGACCACACAAGTCAGAGCAGCATTGTCATTTTAAACTTCGGTTTAATAAGGTTTTTCCTTAGAAATGATGAGGCTAGGACCCACACTCTTTTATTTTTGCTGCCAATGCCTTTAATTATTGTGGTCAACCAGGATTTTTGGTGTATATGAAAGGGAATTGTAAAAAATTATGTAGCACACATTTCCACCAAAAGCATACACCTTTTTCCTCCTAAAAAGTTCTGTCGTATATATGTCTTTTAATTATTATATACAAAGGCTAAATTTTATTATTTTAAGGGAGTATTTATTTTACAACCAGGAACTTAAGAAAAAAGTGAGACCTGAAAGACTATTATGCTCCCACTTTTTTTTTCCTTCCATTCAACTGTGTCCAATTCTCAGAGACTGCCAAACAAGTTGCTGCCGTTTTCTTGGCAAGGTCTTTCAGAAGCAGTTTACCATTGCTTCCTTCCTAGGGCTGAGAGAAAGTGACCAGCTGAAGGTCACCTAACTGGCTTTGGGCCTAAAGCAGAACTAGAACTCATAGTCTCCTGGTTTCTAGTTTGATGCCTTAATCACTACACCAAACTTATACTTTATACTCCACACAATTGTTTTTTTCAAGACAGTAGGTATATTTTGTCCATTTAGAATACTATAATCCAAGCCCATCCATTTTGAAGCCTTTCATATATGTCGGCATAACCACAGCTCTCAAAATTCTCATAAAGTAGATTTAAAAAAATCTCTGCATCTTTGGATTGCCTGAGATTTTTTTTGTTCACTTTCATCTTATCTTGGTATGCATAAACAAGATTCATCACAAATGATGAATGATTCTTAAATCTGCTGGACTTTGTAAACTAGTCCTTGAAAGTGCATCAATCTATATACCACTGTAAGCCAAACTAAGAATACTGTACAAATAGGAATTATTCTGTGGTTCTCTGCATTGAAGTTTGTGCTAAGCAGACATTTTTATTTCATATGAAGCATATTCTCTATAGTTAAGTGAATAAAGTCCTAAATTTGCAAACAGCTATATGTATGCAACAGACTTAGATAAACTGACTTTGTTTTTCCTGAAGTATGCGTAAACCAGAATGGAATTATCCTTCATTTGCCCCATTTCAGTAAACTGGGACAATGAAAAGTATTGCATTTTAGGGGGAAAATGGATCAAATATATATCCTTTTTCAAAAATAATATATAAAATATGTTAGAGAGAGAGAGAGAGAGAGAGAGAGAGAACTTTATGTGAGGAAAGCAAAGTATTGATGAAAATACATTATTACACAAAAGTATAGTTAAACATACAAAAGTATACTTAAAATCCTAATATATCTCATATAGTACTGTAATAACAATTTTGAATTAACAGTCTCTGCAATGATTTTTGATTCCTGTAAATAAGATCTGAAGTTGTTTTTATGAATGTCTGAAAACTGAATTCCCAGGGACAAATAAAATTGGATGGTATTTGAAAAATGTGACAGTTTTATGTGCGGATGAGGGGACTTTGGAAGTTTTCCATACTTTTCTTATCAGAATAAGTAAAAAAGCTGTCTACTGGATAGTATCACTCATTAAACTCATTAAAGATTAAGCTTATCCATTACTGGACAAAAGCATTTCCATGTACACACATAGATTATCGCATTTTGGTCTTAGGGGAAAAAAAAACCTCTCATTTGAAATGCAAATTGCATTTATATATTGGAATAACATTTACTTCTTACAATTTCCTCTTAAATATTTGGCTTAAAATTGGCAGGTCTATGTATGGTGATACATAAATTTAACTCATGAACTAGAAATCTGCCATTATGCTAATATATGAATGTTAGCATTTCTAATGTCCACTGAAATTTTTCACACATGGGTAAGCTTCCTTCAGGTCAGAGAACTTGTGGCAAGTATGTTTAAGATGTAAAATAAAATATTTTAGATGGTATTGCAAATAAAGTTTCCATATAGGAACTATTGATGCATTTTATGTATGCAAAACTGAGTAGGGAATTGGAGATATTATTTATTATGTATTAAGGAAAAAGACAGTTTGACCATTCTTAGTATTTTTCATTCTGCAGATTTAATCAGAGCTGATAATTTATATTCTGTATATATATATAATAAGTGCTTCATTTTAATTTTGGTGTCAATTTACAATTACTGCTGGATAATTATATCAGAGTTTACCTGTTCTTTCAAATGTTGTATCTTTGTTTGTTATTAGGCCAATTAGTCTTAAGCTGCTGGAGTTGTAAAATCTATCTCTTGAGATATAGTAATTATCAATATATCTAATCAGTGGGATATCCTTTAATCTAGATATAATTCGAGAGGCCACATATGCATGTGACTTTAATTTATTTAACAATATTAATCACATATTTTCAACTCACAAATAATTGGAATCCATGAAAGTGGCATTTCTCTTTATAATTCAGTTACCAAATCCAATTATACAAGTAAATATTGTGTCTCATTTCTTGATTAGCTTCCTGACAAAGAAAGGCAAATGTCCTTTTTAAGTGGACCACTCAGAACATCAGATTCTTCTAAGCCAGGGGTGTCAAACTCACTTTGTCATGGCATCGTCTCATGACATATTGTGACTTGTTCATTTTCACTAAACGGAGCATGGGCATGGCCAGCATGTGACGCATCCAGCCCATGAGGTGTTGTGGTTCGCCGGCAGCAGGTGCAGATGACTGAGGTCTCAGAGAGCGAGGACTCAGATGAGGGGCCTGCATGTGATGCAGGGATGGGGCCAGGACCATCAGGGAATGGAATGCTTCCTTCAGAGATTGTGGAGGCTGGCAGCAGTGATGAAGAGGTCCCCAAGGAGCCTGTGCCCAGTGCTTGTGCGTGCAGGGCTGCTTGAAGGAAAGAGCAGCATGGGCGACTCAGGAGTAAGGCTGCAAGGTAATGGCCCCTCCTTTAAGGGATAAAAGCCAACTGAGAAACCGGAGTTCTTTGCAGGAAGCAAAGAAGTTTTTGCACTCAAGCCTTGTGGACATTTGGAATATCTTGGTTGGTGTTTGGAGACTCTTTGTGTTTGAAATATTTCTTAGTAACTTTGCACAAGCCTTGCACAACCTTGGCAAGGTTCGTTCTTACCAGAGATAATTGATTTGAAACAGCCTTTTAACCATGAAGGAACAGAACTCGCAAAGAATCATTAAAAGGTTTTGCCGTTACTTCTGTTTCGTGTTTGTTTCCTTGGAAAAAGGTTTGGGTCAGAACATGAGGCATGAGTTTAACACCCCCGTTCTAAGCAAAAATAATTTTTTTCCCAAAAACTTTTCTAGAAATACTTGGATTAGAAGTGCTCCATAGGGTCATACATGGTTAAGTCACAAGATTCTCTTCAATGTTTTAGCAAACAGTGCTTCCCATCTCATCCCTGGTTATTTGAGATTTTATCATGTTCTATTTTGAGCTACTACCTTTTGAGAAAAAATATTCCTCCCCACAGTGCAGTACTCTTCAGAACCACTGTTAAAAGAGCTCCAGTAAAACATTACGTTACCCTGAAATTCATGGGTCAGATACAACTTCCAACCTTCCTAGTTTGCTAATTCTTTCCATAAGTTGTGTTGAATATGCTGTTAAGTATGCAACATGTTTTTATTCAGACTCATGATAAATCCATGGAAATATTGTAAGAATGAGCTTTTTAAAGAATAATATCACTAAATCTTAACTTTACTCAGAAAAGTCATATTTGGCAAATTACTGAAAGCAATCAAAAACTGATGCTTCATTTGCATTTTCCTCTCTAGCATCAAAATGAAATTCTGCTTTTCTGCAGATGACTTTTTTTCCTGTCTCAACTTTGAAAGATTCCCCCCTCCACTCCCTTTCCTTGTGATAAAAGTCATGATTAAATCAACAGTAATCAAGTGTTTTTGACATCTCGGCTTTTCTTGTTTGCCCTTTTTAGTATAGTATATTGTAAATTCCGGTTTAACCCCCCACTCCAGTTAAAACTGAATTGCAACTGCTAATTGAGGCAAATGCTTCATTAAGAATGTCATTTCATTTACTTCCTCAGGAATTCCTCGGGTCTGGGGACCCCAAAGATACCAAGATGCTAATCACAAAGCAAGCAGACTGGGCCAAGAACATCAATGAACCAAAAGCAGCAGTAGAGATGTATATGACTGCGGGGGAGCATTTGAAGGCCATAGAAATCAGCGGAGATCAAGGCTGGGTTGATGTGTATGTCTTGCTGCCTTTCTGAGAAATATGCTATTACATTCTCAAGAGAAATGTTGATATTTGTTTCCACTGTTTACTATAGGTAGTCCCTGGCTTATGACCACAATTGAGCCCAACATTTCTGTTGCTAAGTGAAACATTTGTTAAGTGAGTTTTGCCCCAATTTACGATTTTTCTTGCCACAGTTGGCAAATGAATCACTGCAATTGTTAAGTTAGTAACATGGTTGTTAAGTGAATCGGGCTTCTCCATTGACTTTGATTGTCAGGAGGTGGGAAAAGGCAATCGGGTGACCGCAGGACACTGCAACCATTATAAATATGAGTCAATTGCCAGGCATCTGATTTTTGATCGTGTGATCGTAGAAATGCAGCAGCGGTCATAAGTGTGAAAAAGGGTCATAAGCCACTTTTTTTCAGTGCCATTGTAACTCCGAACAGTCACCAAATGAATTATTGTAAGTCAAGGACCACCTGTACTTTATATTGAGAGAGGGGAGAACTATGTGGTAGGGTCTCGTGTTTTAGCCTTTGTGAAAAAGCTCAGAGTCTTTGAATTAGAACTCAGGCAGTTTTATTACATGCAATACAAATTAATAATATAAAACTATTGAAATAACTGCCCCATATCCTGACTTCAGGAAGAGACTTTTCAGATTAAAAAAAATTATTAAAAGGCATGACATTTTGTGAGCTATAACTTATTTCATCAGATGCAATGATGTGGCTCTAGATTGATACAGGAATTACATTTCAATGGCAAGAAGAAGGAAAGGAAGACAAGATGGTTGTGTAGTTGTAAGTTACATGTGAAACAGATTACAAGTATCAATTAGCAAGTGTAAAGCCATTATGCTTGTTGAGATCTTCTGAGACAGCTGAAACCTTTTGATGTACATGAGTTCAGCAATCTCTTGCTCAATTGTGCTATTAAAGCTTTCTTTTTTCTAAAATAGCTACCTTGAGATCTATAATGAAGTGCCCTAGGAGGCTTCAATATTACTTTATTCTTGTTTTGACTCCTGGTATTAATTATTTTGTGCAAAGATTGTTCTGTTTGTCCTAAGTAGAAACCAGAGGGGGTACTGCTGTCAGATAAAGGCACCTCTCATCTTCTGTATGTAGTTGTTGGGGGCTTGTGGCAGCTGTGATAGCTGACCTGGGAAATGCCTTCTGAACATTTTCCTCTCCCTCCCCCAACCTTTTCTTTACTTGAGATTCAATGATGACATTTTCATCAACTATTCATCAAATTCTGTCATGACTTCAACAACTTTTACCTCATCATTAACCTTAGCCTTGAGGTTACAGCAGGGGTGTCAAACTGGCAGGCCTAAGGCCAGATGCATCACACACAGTCCAGCCCACTCCAGCTCCATGAAGTGAAAAAAAAATCGCAATATGTCACGTGACGGCAACATGACACTGTGAGTTTGACACCCATGATCTACAGAATAGGTTCACCTCCTTGATACACTGTAAACCCACATAATAGAACACAAATGTTACAACACAATGTTATACAGGAAACTGCGTATCACAAGGCACATCTCCCTGCTTTCCGTTTCCATCCTGAATATATAATCAGGCTTGTCAGCCACAAAATCAAACTTGCTCTATACTTCAGTTGCTTTGTTCTGATGCAGTTGACAGTCAACTGAGGGAATTAAACCAGAAACTCAGGAAATTGAACTACTCACTCAACTAGATCAGTAGACAAATCAGAAAAGGAACTGGATTCCCAGGGAGGAAAATCTATTAAAAGACACAATAGTAACAGAATACTACTTGTTACCACTACTTTTCATATAACCTACATCTGCATAACCACCTTATTTTCCTTCTCCTCTGCCACTCTGTCTATAGTCCCTCCCTTGCATCTGATGAAATGTTATAGATCAGAAAAACCTATGCCTTTCAATAAAGTGTACTATAGTCTGGAAAAACTGCTGCTAGAATCATCCTGATTGTTGATTATTTTATTTATATAATAAAATAAATAAATGTATATAAATAAAATAAAATACTAAAAAATACTAAAAATAAATACTAAAACCCTGAGGTTTGGCTACCATAGACCATCATAGCTCTCCCTACAAAGGCCTTTATCTTTATGTGATTGAAATGCTTATGATGTCTCTTTCAGAACATTCTTTTGTTTGTTTAGTTATATGCTTCTTTTCCAAAAGCATAAGTTCAGAGTTGCTCTCAGCATTTATACAGCTGGTGCCTAGGACAAGCAAGTAGAACTTTTCAGAAACATCATACAACAGTTGCAATCTTAGAAACAAATTGTACTACTCAAGGTCAGGCATAGTTTCAGTGCATCAGTTATTCAACAGATAAAAATGCTGATTTGCTTAATGTTGATTTCAGAGGCTTCAGAACACATTTCTGAAAATGTGGCACATTTTAACTGTAAGATGTAGGTCTTAAGATTTTAACAAGATTCCATAGAGTTCTTTAAAAAGACTCGGGGGCTTCATTGAGCCTGCAGATTGTGGAATCTAAATAAAAGGTCTCTGCTACAGACATTAGAATGTGAATTTACTTAGTTAAGAGCTTTTGTCCTCCAGCAGTTCCAGGTTTGTGGCTTGGCAAAGAACTGCTGGAGTATAAATGTAAACAACCATTCAGCTGTTTGCTTGCATCTCTGGCAGCATCCTATGTGTTTGTGTATGTATATGTGTTTGCGTATGCGTGCATCTTTATAGTAAGAATTAGGAAGACTTATAGACAATAACGGGGCTAGATTTCTTCTTCTTTTTTAAAAATTAAGATTGATTGATATTGCTCGAAAGCTGGATAAAGCAGAACGAGAACCTTTGACGAAGTGTGCCTATTATTTTAAAAAGTTATTGAACCATGGGTATGCTGCAGAAACCTATATCAAGATTGGTGATCTGAAGGCCTTGACACAGCTTTATGTGGAAACTCAGCAATGGGATGAGGTAAATGCAGCTCACTCTAAGGGAATCATTTATCACTTCTCGGTATTTATGTCTGTGTAGTCTTAAATCTTTATATTGTATGAACAAAATTCCCCTTTCTATTTAAATTGCGCATGCATTTTAATGTGTTTCAATTTGCAGACAGATCCTTCACTGCAGAACCTTTGTTTAGGATTCTGGCCAATCTGCATACTCTCATACAAAATGCTCCATTATGTTCTCATCCTTCTGATTTTCTATTCTATTTTCTCAAGAGATACACAATATTTAACTGAGTTTTTAACATAAATATTTTGGGGATCATGCAACATTAGACCCCTGGCTTTTATGTAAATTAAGCCAATAAGACAGCATTTAAGTACTGAAATAGAATAGCCAACATCCCCTCCCTTTAAATATGAAATGAGGATGTTTCAAGACTCAAGATACTAAACATCCTGGGAGTGAAAGGGGAATCTACTTCCATACATCTTCCTTTAGGTAGAATTAACTAAATGTAGTAAACAACTCCAAGCAATTGTAAGCATCAGGCTAGATAATCTTTTAGAGGTGTGAAGAAGTCATACATTAACATAGTAACCTAATTGTAAATAAATATTTATTGAAGAAAAGATAAGAAAGAGGGCTTGTACTATACTTACAGGGCATGCCAAATAAAAATATTACATTGCTAGACAGTAGAGAAGTGGAAGCAAGGTAACCTGTCATAAAAGTCAATAAAATCCTGTACCAGAAATCTGGTCTACTAAATGTTTATATTGAAGTAAGCTATTCTGATCCCAATAAGGGAGCCAGTTTGATGTAGTAGTTGGAAGCACCAGGCAAGGAACTGGGACCCCATATGTTCTAGTCCTTCCTTATCTGAAAAGTCAGTTGGGTGATCTTGGGCCAGTCACACACACTCAGCCCTAGGAAGCAGGCAGTGTCAAACATCTCTTGCCAAGAAAGCTGCAGAGATTTGTTCTATACCTAGTAAACAAAGACATGGCCACCTTTTTGCCAAAAAGACTTGTGTACAGGTAATTCTTGACTTACAACAGTAATTGGGGCCAGAATTTCCATTGCTAAGCAATGTAGTCATAAAGTCCGAAGACGTGTGACCATATCACTTCGCAACAGCACTTCATGTTCCCATCATTATCGGAGTTCTGACAGTTGTTAGCCAAGGACCCACCTCAATCCAAGCCATTCTGGATTTGGTCTCTCATGGCCTTGAGCCTCTGTAAGGGAAAAGACTGCCGCCTCTTCAACTTCCCTCCCACCAGTCTCCCTCATCTCTGCCTTTTTGATTGCCCTGCGTCCTAGATTGGGAACTTCTTGGTAGTTGCAAGAGCTGCAAGAAGATCCTGAATCACAGTGCAGTGTGCAGTGCCTCAGTTGCCCCAGCATGAAGCTTGAAGCCACATTGTCCTGGGAAACCCCAGCTGCCTCAGCAGTAAGGCCAAAACTACAACCACCCCTGGAATTCTTAGCTGCCCCAGTTCAGTTCCAGCCACACTTGCCCTCATCACCTTGTAATGTCCCAACTGCCCTGCATCCCACTGCCCTTGTTGCCCTTTGCTTTCTTCTTGCTTCTGGGGTTGATGAAGTATACCTGCCCTGGTCCTTTGTGAGGCAGATCCTGGTCACATGATCTGCCTTACCCAGGTTTTATCAGCAAATATCTAGGCCCAATCTTGGGAAGAAAGTCCCAAAGGTGCTTTTTCAGGAGGCACTTGGACGTTCTTGTTTTTTCTTTTGAAGACGTTTCACTTCTCATCCAAGAAGCTTCTTCAGCTCTGACAGGATAGTGGGGAATGGAAGGATTTATATTCCTTGCAGACAGAATTCTTCCTTGCAGGAAGAAAGCTTTCTGGAGCCAGCAGTTCACTGAAAAAGATCAGGGCAAGCAAGCCTCAGCAGTGGGAGCAAGAAGACAGTGAAGGTCAGCTAGGCAGCAGCGGCCATGGAGCGCAGGGGTCCAAAAGTGCAGAGATGGCAGGAGATAGGCAGGTGTGCGAAGTTGAGGTGCCCCTCCAGTCCTAAGTATGGGCAGGCTGCCAAGCTGCCCCAATTTTGATTAAATGACTCTGATGGTGCTATAATGGCCATCACCTCAGGGACCAGTTGTAAGTCCCTACATGTGGTGCCATCATAAATTTGACTAGTCACTGCACAAATGGTTGTAACTCAAGGACTACCTGTATTTGCAAAGAGAAGCTGGCAGGAATGCCCAAAGGAGATGGGAAATAGTCTACCTGTCAGAGGCAGCAAAAAAAATACTAAGCAGAACAAACTGGTCAGAGTCCTCCTTTTTTGTCTGGGCTCCCTTCCTTAGGGAGTGTTTTAGAGAGATTTTGTGTTGTGTTGTTAGTCTGTTGATAAGTCCTCCACTTTACATGGAGAAGATAGCCATTGGATTAGATAAGAATCAGCAATCAAAGAATCAATTCACTATCCGCATACACAATTAAGATCCATTTTGCAATAATGGTGTTTTAAGAACAGATCAACCAGTTGCAAGGGAAATTTGCCATTTGACAATTTCTTTAATTGTGAACGATATAGGTAATCTACCGAGCTGTGACATCAGCATGTTAGATGCCAAGGATGGCTGTTCAGGGTTTGATTAATAAGGTATTATTACTGGCTGTCACTAAGTAGGACAGCATACTTATTTAAATATCTTAATGTCTGCTACAAATAAATCCTGAAATCTGTTAATTTGAAAACAATAATATTCAGTTGCATTTTTAGACTGTAATTATTTTCCTAAGCATGGACTTATTCTGTACTTCAGGCTTTTGCTTTGTGTGAAAAGCACCTTGAATTTAAAGATGATGTCTATGTTCCATATGCTCAGTGGCTGGCAGAAAATGATAGATTTGAAGAAGCTCAAAAAGGTAAAACTATAGTGCTACTGCTACTGTCAATACTACTATTATTAAAGTACTTCCCTGAAATTAAAAACAAGCATAATGTTTATTTGGGAGACATGTTAATATTTAATTTCAATAGAAGAGAATATCTGTAGCTCAGAGTTGACGTGACAGAATCATTTAGGAGAGCTGGGTGGTATAGAAATTTGATAAATGAAATAAAATAAATAAAATGTTTAGTTCTCTGAGCTTGATTGCAGAAGTTTCATTGCCCACCTGAGTAATATAATCAGTGTGAGTAAGTGTGGGGTTTGCTACCAATTTATATAAAAGTAGTTTTCCTGCTAGTTTTGGTGTGTGTGTGGTTTTGTATGTGGTGGTACCTTGCTTAGAATATTGTTTTCTGCCTGATCCCTGCTTTTGTGTGTTGGATGCTGATGGGGATGTGTTCTTGTTTTGTTTCTTTCCTATACTTTTTCGTATCTTTTGAATAGTATGTAAATGTGGTTTATCTCTATGTGTCTTTTGATGATTTATTTAATAGTTTAATTAAAAGACAGAAATCATCTAAAAGCTCTAATTGATATATTAATATTCATGGAGAAGTTTTATTTTAAGTTATTTTAATAAATTAGTTAAGAACAATTTGTTTAAAATAATTTATTACAGTGCTACATTTATGTTTAGAAAAGTGTTTCTATGCATTCAGATAGCTTGGTACCTCTTTTTAAATAAACTAAAGTCAGTGTTTGCTCATACTTTTTGTGATTAAAGGGTATCGTAAATATGAATATTCATATTCTAGCTTATCAAGAGACTAGTGTACTTGGGAATAGCTTTCATATTTTCTGAGGTACATTTCAGAATCCTATTTTATGCACTTTATATAGAGTGGCAATTTCTGTGCAATATACATTGGATGTATTCATTATAAACATGCCATATGAATCTGGAAGGACTTGAGAGCTCTAAGGATTTTAAAATTGCATAGTTTTCCTCTTTTTTAAAAGATATTTTTGTTTTGTTTTTCAGTTTAAGGTACTCTGAGCTTACATCAAAGTTTATTTCTTCTAATTTTGTGTGGAAATGCTGCAATACAGCACTTCACTGCTAATTCATAGCACTGTCATGCTAAGGGGCATGAAAGCAATCCTGCAGCTCATAAAGCTATCTGCATTTGTATGGGATACTGTGACAGAGTTTAAATAGCAAAGGGACTATTATTTTTCTAGCAGTTTGACTATGAATACAAGGCATAATGTTTAAGGGAAAATAAGTCACCTCTAGTGTGTAATGGTGTGCATCCTAAATTCCTGGGTTTATATTGGTAAACGGATCAGACCTAATTTTTTTTTTTTTTGCTGGAAAGCTGGCCTATGAAACATAATCTGCCATTCTGTAATTGCCAGAGACGCCTAATAGATCTAGTATTTTGCTTTTAGTTGTGAAGTCAGTACAGGATAAACTTAAGCGTGTGCCCTTTTTCACATCAAGGTGACTTTAGATTTCACAGATTACCTATAATATTGCTTTGTGAGAAGACATTAATACTGATTTTATTAGCCGCTTGGCTTGAAATATCCAATCGTTGTTGTCCTGGCTTTTACTATTACCGTAATAGCAAGTAAAATTCATACTGATAATCACCCATCATTTGTTTCAGTGATACTTATTGGGAGCCAGGAAGAGAATCTTGCAAATGACTAGAAATTGTGCAGCTTCTTTGCTTGATAGATTATGCATTTAGGAAGTTTGGGGGTACCACAAAACTCACAAGACTTCTGTTTAGAAATATATGTATTAAACTTCCCTGCAGAGTGTAGAAAAACAGAACATAATCCCTTTGGATGCTTTGTTGTTGATGTTTAGATTTGATGCCTTTTCTTAATTTTAGTCAAGCTCATTAGCTTAATCACAGTTTTCTTTATTTTGACTCCCCTTTGTAGCATTCCATAAAGCTGGCAGACAGACTGAAGCTGTTAAAGTGTTGGAACAATTAACTCACAATGCTGTGGTAGAAAGCCGATTCAATGACGCAGGATATTATTACTGGATGTTGTCCATGCAGTGTTTAGATATAGCTCAAGGTAAGGAAAAGCTAGCAAGTTTACTTTATTCACGCATGAAAATAGAATATCTAACATACTCTTGAGGTCTTCAATGAATGTTCTTTGTGAATTGCACGATATAGGACCTCTGGGTGGGGGAGGAGAAGTTGGGAGAGGTTCTTATCAGGGACCAGTATTTAAATGATATGTATTATAATTTTTCTTTTCATATGATGTTGAGAATACATGATCAGCATAGAACCCACTTTCTACTGAAGTTCCTGCTATGCCCCCAGATGTCCTTCCATAGATGACACAAGCTCGTATGAGACATTGTCTTTCCTTATTCATCTCACAGTTTTCTGAAAGAGGCAGTAATAATTCCTGTAGTTTTTATATCGCAAAACTGGGCCTGAGCGAGAAGAAAATAATTTGTCCCTTATCTTTTAACTAACCTGTGGCTGAAGTTTAGTATAGAATTAGTTCCAAGTAAGTTTTTTCCATTATAACATGGTAGATTGAAGCAGAGTGAATGTCTTTCATTATGTGACACTATGCAAACATTTCTTTATTTTGCAAGTACACATAAGATACAGATCAGTCGTCTCTAGCACACTGAGCTGAGATTACAGCTGTTCTTCTGTTCACTTAACTAGAAATATCTCCCTCTGAACTCAGCAGGATTAGCTTCTAAGTAAACATGTCTTCGAGTGTGCTAGAGGATAACAGATAATTTCAAAGAGCTTTTCAAATCCAAATGTTGAGTTGGAAGATGCTGTTCTCTTTGCTTGTAACTTCTGCGGTTTGATTTTCAAGAGCTGGAAGGCAAATGTATTCCATTGTTAGCCATAGTAGCCAGCTATGCTCAAATGATGTTTCAGTGCCATTTGTGCCTGGGTTTTCCTCTTTTAAAGTAGAATATTTCATGCAAAGTTAAGTACAAAAGCTATGGTTGGAGGCACATTTGTTTAGGAGCATTAACACAAGGTTCCTTCAGCATAAGTCTTTCATTATTGGGTTGGCAACTGTTCAGAGGTTTTATGCTGATATTGCCTTTCCCTCCCTCAGACAATGAGGAGCAGAAGACTGAAATGTTAAAGAAGTTTCACCACTTCCAGCACTTGGCAGAACTGTATCATGCCTATCACTTCATCCACAAATGCACTGTAAGATATTTACCACAAATGCACTGTAAGATATTTCAATTCAGTCTTTGACCCACAAACTTTCTTGAGTTAGTTAACTGATGTCATATTTGCTTTTTGAAGCCTGCTGTCATGGGGAGACTGTTGTGGGATTGTCATACAGCTAATTTCTTTTGTGTACTTTATTTATTTATTATTTATCTATTAAGACTCTTACCTTGATATTGCTGCACCTCAGTGTCTCAGATAGAAATCTGGGAATAAACTTTTGTTTTTCCACTGCAGGAAGAACCCTTCAACCACTACTTACCTGAAACACTCTTCAATGTGTCTAGGTTTTTACTTCATAGCCTTACCAAGGAAACTCCTTTGGGAATTTCTAAAGTGTATCCTTTGAAAAGTAAAGGCAAAGGCATATGTCAAACCCAAGACTTATTTGGTGAGTGAAATAAAAGACTCAGTAGTGGATTGTATACGGCATCCTGCAAAAATATAGGGTTATTATATTGTGTGATTATTCTGCGGTTCACAGCCTACAAATCCTTTAATACTATGCTTTATGTTTGATATCATAAAACAGTTCCTGAATAATTTTGAAACACTTATATATCATGAAAACATGCAGCTTAGAAAATATGGTCTTTTAGTTGATAAAATGGGCTTTAGCCCAGGAAAACCTATGCCCCCATAAATATCTTTGATCTGTCATGAGATTTTCAATTGCTTTTGCTGCAGTAGATTAGTATGGCTACTTCTCTGAGCTCCATTATTGGTAAAAATGGGAAGACATGCTGCATCTTCCTTTTAAAATAGCATTATGCTATTTTTAAAAAAGAAAATTACTCATATGAACAGAGTTAATAAAATAACATAATTTATCACTTCCCTCCTTAAAAAAAGGAAAGAAATCTCATGAGCAAAACAACTCCCAAATGCTTTGAACAGATTATTTGAAAGTCTTCTTCTTTGCCTTTTGTTAGATAAATCATGTGTTGACTGATCATATGTTGATGAAAATTGATTGCTGCAAATCAGGTATAGATTTGTCCTTCTAGTATTGTGTAATAGTAATTTTTGGACATCCTTGCTGCATGAAAAATCCATTTATTTTTATGTTGATTGATTCCAAATGCTGGAGGTATAGCCAAGTGGAACATACACTCCCTTAACTAGCAAATCAATTTAAACTTGACTTTTTAATCAATTTAAAGTCGTGTTAACCTTTCTGTGAATTTCAAGCCCAAATGTGACAATAATAGGGCAAGTGTGTGAGTTAATCTTTTAATTTGTAAATTACATTTCCAGCAGCAAGGCGATTGCTTCCAGTCCTTATTAATCACTTTTTGATGTATCCAGTACATAAAATAGACTTATCTGCTATATTCACCACATTTTAAGTTAAATGAAACTCACATTCTTTAAAGCAGTCTTCCTGTAGTTCACAAGTAGAGAGTGTTCACGTTCATTATATAGCATTTTTTTGGAATAAGAGAAAATTGTAATTAGTTCCAGTAATCCCAGTCCCATAAACTATTTTAATAAAACAAATTCCAGTATCTTCCTAATGAAATATAATCCTGATTCTAAAGAATCCACATCCCTCCCGCCCACCACTCCCAGAAGAACAGATAGAGAAAGCAGTAGGTACACAGACAGACCCCACAAGACAAAAGTCCTATGCAATCTCCAGGTTCTCCATTATTTGACAAATCATGCTTACTAAGCCTGCTAAATCTAGTTCTAGAGATTTACCTTCCATACTATGTCAAAAATGTGTGCGTGGTATTGTTTGATTTGTATATATTTGCTAAATTTGTATAATCCCCCATCACATGTAAATGAAAAGTTCATATAAAATTATCGCCTATTGCCACCTCCACACATCCCATTTTTGGCCCATTCCGGACCGCGGGAATCAGAAGAGGCAGAAAATGGGGCGCGTGGAGGCCAAAAATGGGATGCAGAGGCTGAAAATGGGGCACACGGAGGCGTCAATAGGTAATGGCAATCCCTGCAGCCTGAAACAGCTGATTGTCGGGAGGCCGATCCTACAACCAGCTGCTTGTGCTACTCAGGCTGTGCTGAAGCTGACCAGGCTGTTTGCTGTTTGCTGCAAGAAGGCAAATTGCTGGGAAGAGAGGCCGAAGGGTGGTGGCCAGCAGGTGGCCGGGGCTTCGGCAACATTCGCTGTATAAGATGCATAGACATTTCCACCCACTTTTAGGGTGTGTGTGTGTCTTTTACTCCGAAAAATATGGTAATTAGAATAAAAAAAAGAAGCATAATAGAAAGAGGGTGAGAGTAAACATTAACTGTATAGGTGAAACTCGAAAAATTAGAATATTGTGCAAAAGTTCATTTATTTCAGTAATGCAACTTAAAAGGTGAAACTAATATATGAGATAGACTCATCACATGCAAAGCAAGATAGTTCAAGCTGTGATGTGTCATAATTGTGATGATTATGGCTTACAACTCATGAAAACCCCAAATCCATAATCTCAGAAAATTAGAATATTACATGCAATCAATAAAACAAGGATTGTATGTAGAACAATATCAGAGCTCTGAAAAGTATAAGCATGCATATGTACTCAGTACTTGGTTTGGGCCCCTTTTGCAGCAATTATTGCCTCAATACGGCGGGGCATGGAAGCTATCATCCTGTGGCACTGCTGAGGTGTTATGGAAGACCAGGATGCTTCAATAGTGGCCTTCAGCTCTTCTGCATTGTTCGGTTTGATGTCTCTCATCTTTCTCTTGGCAATGCCCCATAGAGTCTCTACGGGGTTCAGGTCAGGTGAGTTTGCTGGCCAATCAAGCACAGTAATCCCACGGTCATTGAACCAGGTGTTGGTGCTTTAGGCAGTGTGGGCAGGTGCCAAGTCCTCCTGGAAAATGAAGTCAGCATCCCCATAAAGCTCATCTGCAGAAGGAAGCATGAAGTGCTCCAAAATCTCCTGGTAGACAGCTGCATTGACCCTGGACTTAATGAAGCATAGTGGACCAACACCAGCAGATGACATGGCTCCCCAAATCAACACAGACTGTGGAAACTTCACACTGGACTTCAAGCATCTTGCAGTGTGTGCCTCCCCATTCTTCCTCCAGACTCTGGGTCCTCTGTTTCCAAATTAGATGCAAAAGTTGCTCTCATCAGAAAAGAGGACTTCGGAGCAACAGACCAGTTCTTTTTTCCTTAGCCCAGGTAAGATGCTTCTGACATTTGTTGTTCAAGAGCGGCTTGACAAGTGGAATATGACATTTGAAGCCCATGTCCAGGATCCATCTGTGTGTGGTGGCTCTTGAGGCACTGACTCCAGCCTCAGTCCACTCCTTGTGAAAGTCCCCAACACTTTTGAATGGCTTTTTCCTGACAATCCTCTCCAGGCTGCGGTCATCCCTGCTGCTTGTGCACCTTTTTCTTCCACCTTTTCCCTTCCACATAACTTTCTATTAATGTGCTTTGATACAGCACTTTGGGAACATCCAACTTCATTTGCAATTACCTTTTGAGGCTTTCCCTCCTTATGGAGGGTGTCAGTGATGGTTTTCTGCACAGCTGTCAGGTCAGCAGTCGTGATTTGTGCTTCCTACTGAACCTGACTGAGAAACTATTTAAAGGCTCAGGAACTCTTTGCAGGTGTTATGGCTTAATTAGCTGATTAGAGTGGGACACTTTGAGCCTAGAATATTGACCCTTTTCACAATATTCTAATTTTCTGAGATTGTGGATTTGGGGTTTTCATGAGCTGTAAGCCATAATCACCTCAATTATGACAAATCACGGCTTGAACTATCTTGCTTTGCATGTAATGAGTCTATCTCATATATTAGGTTCACCTTTTAAGTTGCATTACTGAAATAAATGAACTTTTGCATGATATTCTAATTTTTTGAGTTTCACCTGTATATACTATTATCAATGTATATTACCTATACAACTGTATATACCTACATTTATCTCAAATGGTATAGAGTTTCCTGCTTGAGTAGGGGGATGGACTAGAAGACCTCCAAGGCCCCTTCCAATTTTATTATTCTATATTGGGAAAGAACGAGAATGATGGAAACACAACTGTTGAGGCAAAAGGTAACAGTATCTGGATAGGGAAGAAAATACAGAAAATTCTTTTATGTATTTCATTCACCAGGCACAGTTTCTGTTTATGGGCATCTAATCTGGGACTAATTTTTGTAGACATTTGTACCTCATGCTAATTACTTTTGTTTTAAAAGCTCCTTCTCTTGTTATGAGCCAATTATATGAGAAGGCCCTGCAGCAATCTACAGATAAAGAAAAACTCTTCTCTAGAATAATGGCATGGAACCTGTCTTCAATGTTTCTAACAATTCTGGAGTGTCAAAAGCAACCAGGAGGATTAAGACACATTAATCTTTAATCTTCAAAACACCGTAAGACAGAAGTATTGACATTGAGTAAAATGCTAAGAACACTCTTCGATAATCCAAAGTTGGATTCCCCCCCTAGCAAGGGTTTTGAAAATAGCCACTAAATTGATCCAAATGATAGCATCCAATTCACTGATAGAGTGAAAAGAGAGAGCTAAAAGGAATTTCACATTTAATTCTTAACATAAAAATTGTACTTCAGCTAAGGTTCCCTTTGAGAAAGGAACAAGAAGAAATAAGAACTTTTCAGTGGGTAGAGGCCTAAGGAGCAAAAAATAAAGTAGAATAATAAGACTCTGCAGTGCTGACCTGCATAGTGTGCGACATGTTTGCCTTCCTGTTTGGAAACAATTTAACATACATTTGAAGCAAATACAAGCTTATGGAAAAAGTCTAGGAACTGGAGGAGAGAATAGTTGGTCTTCAGCAGCTGGTGACAAAAGCAAAGGTGTACAGTATCCCTTCAAATTAAAGGAGTTCTACAACCTGCTAGTGAAAGCGGCCTACTTTAAGGATGATAGAATAATCAGCTGTGAAGGGTGAGAATAATAAGCAAGAGATTATTAAAAGCAAGAGATACAGCAACACTCTGTACTAGAAGTTTGAAACAGCTTTTAGGCCCCTATAGATGAAGCATATAGAGGAAAAAGAAGAGACATCACAGAACAGGAGTTAATATGCTGGATTCCTCAAAGACAGAAGATGCAACTACTGTATGCCTTCTAAGAAAAAAAAGCCATTTTGTGAAGTAGTTTATGAATCAATACTACAGAGAACTGAAATAATTGTACACCAAATGGACCTAAAAAACCACTGTCAACTCAGGAAGTGTGCTGTCAGCCAGGGTCAAGGATCAAAGACTTGACAGACCAATTTTGGCATTTTATCAAAACCACCACCAACTTCTTCCCAGTAATACATGTTGGGACAAATGATACTGTGAAGAACAGCTCCAGCATTTCACCAAGGAATGTGACAAGCTCAAAAGCCTGGGATATTTTTATTACACTTTCTGTCTGTGCAAACGAAAAGAAGACTAATGTAAATTAATAACTGGCTATGCAAATGAGATTTGGTTTTGCAGATGTGGTCTACGTTATCTAGATAATGGATTGCTGGCACAAGGAATAGTAAAAGTATATTTAGCCAAAGCATAACAAGTTTGATTAAGGGGTTTTTAAATTAAATCCCATCTCTGAAAGCGTTTCACAGAAAGGCTGAAGTAAGGACTGCAGGTAAAGAGTTGTGCATTGTTAAAAATGGAGTGTTACTGAAATGGGGCCTCTTAAACCACTGAAGAGAAGTTGGGGGAAAAAATGCTCATAAGCTTCATGGCTTTCATTATCTATAGATTAATGCTGAGAATATGGGAAATAATCAAGATAAGATTAAAAGGGAAATGGAAAAGGGAAAATATGATTTAATGGGTGTAACAGAGACCTGGTATAATGCTTCAAGAGTGGAATATATTAACTGAAGGATGAATTGACTGAAAGAGTAGAAAGACAAGAGAGGTTGCCCTTTATGCTAAATATATCCATTCTTGTTCAGAAAGCCAAATGAATGTACTTGGCGATGATATATAGAGAGCATCTGAGCTAAAATTACTGAAGCAAAACAAAAAGAAAAGTAATACTGTTGCTAATGTCTCCTATCACCCATCCAACCAAGCAGAAGATAATAGATGATGTCTTCCAAAACAAAGTGAATCTCTCAAAGAGGCATGAAATTATAGTTAAAAATTATAGTTTTAATTGCCCTGATATTTTTGGAGAGACAAACCTAAGCTCCTCCAGGCATCATCCTTTCAGGAAATTCCTGACTTGCCTTGCTGATGGAAAAGAAAGGAGTATGGTGTATGTATTCTTTACTTCAGAGTAGATTCCAACACATTTTGAGCAATAAACTTTTTGTCAGGGGGAAAGTACTGTAGAAAAGAATCTATAAATAGCAGTCATAAATAAGATCTCCTGGCAGGAGAACTTAATAGGAAAAGGAATAAAAATAGGTTGGGGTTTCTAAAGAAGCAGATATTATAAGCACAGTTCCAGACTGTTCTGATGAGGAAAAATGGACTAGAGCAAAAGTCAGTGTAGCTAACACGAAGAGAGAATCTGAAAATCAAAAAGGACACATAGAGAGGAGAAGGTCATATTCAGTCAAGTACAGACAAGTATTCATGACTGAACTGAAAAAAAAAATCATTCTACCTGCTGCCCAGTGAAGATGGCAACATACAAACTGGTGCCAAAGAGCTATTCAAAATCTCTTTTGGTTCCATCCATTTTATACTAATATAAATGTATGTTTTATCTGGAATTTATAAAGATGGGATGAGGAACCAGGAGTGAATCTTGGGATTGAGAAAAACATAGTTAGGAATACCTCTTTACTTGGAATTTAAAGGCCAGATGAACTGAAGTTGTTAAAAAAAGCACAAATGTAGATACAGATACAGATAATCAGAGTTGGAAGGGACCTTGTAGGTTATCTAGTCCACACCCCCGCCCAAGCGGGAGACCCTACACCATTTCTGACAAATGGCAGTCCAATCTCTTCTTGAAAGTCTCAACTGATGGCGCTCCCACAACTTCGGAGGGCAAGCTGTTCCATTGGTTGATTGTTCTCACTGTCAGAAAGTTTCTCCTTGTTTCCTGTTTAAATCTCTCCTTGTTCAGTTTCCATCCATTATTCCTTGTCTGGCCTACAGGAGCTTTAGAAAATAGCTTGACCCCTTCCTCCCTGTGGCAGCCCCTCAGATATTGGAAGACCGCTATCATGTCTCCCCTGGTCCTTCTCTTTACTAGACTAGCCAAGCCCAGTTCCTGTAACCACTGTATGTTTTAGTTCCTGTCGTTCGTTGTATGTTTTAGCCTCCAGTCCCCTAATCATCCTGGTTGCTCTTCTCTGTACTTTTTCTAGAGTCTCAACATCTTTTTTATAATGTGGTGACCAAAACTGGATGCAGTACTCTAGGTGTGGTCTTACTAAGGCTTTATAGAGTGGTATTAGTGCCTCATTTGATCTTGATTGTATCCCTCTGTTAATACAGTTTAGGATTGCATTGGCTTTTTTGGCTGCTGCTGCACACTGCTGTCATATATATAGCTGGTTGTCCACTAAGACTCCAAGATCCCTCTCACAGTTACTGCTATTGAGCCTGGTTTCACCCAGTTTATATTGTACTTTTGGTTTTTCTTGCCTAAATGTAGGTCTTTTCTCTATATTGAATTTCATTTTATTAGATATGGCCCAGTGTTCTAGTCTGTCAAGATTCATCTGGATCTTGAGCCTATCTTCTTGGGTGTTAGCTATTCCTGCCAGCTTAGTATCATCTGCAAATTTGTTAAGTTCCCCTTCTATTCCCTCATCTAAGTCGTTAATGAAGATATTGAAGAGTACTAGGCCTAAGACGGAACCTTGTGGCACCCCACTGCTTACTTCCCTCCATGTAGACTTAGACCCATAAAGGACTACTCGTTGAGTACGGTTTTCCAGCCAGTTGCGAATCCATCTAGTGGTGGTGCTATCTGTTCCATTTTTTTCTAGCTTACTAAGAAGTAGGTTGTGGTCTACTTTGTCAAATGCCTTGCTGAAATCTAAATATATTATGTCCACAGTATTTTGCTGGTCTACTAATTTAGTCACTGTGTTGAAGAATGAAATAAAATTGGTTTGGCACGATCTGTTTTTAACAAACCCATGCTGAGTGCTAGTTATTACTTTACTTGTTTCTAGATGTTGGCAGATCTGTTTTTTTATTATCTTTTCCAGTATCTTCCCAGGTATTGATGTTAGGCTGATTGGTCGATAGTTTCCTGGGTCTGTTTTTTTTCCCTTTTTTGAAGATGGAACCACATCTGCTCTTTTCCAGTCCTCTGGTAGTTCCCTGGTGCTCCAGGATTTTTGAAAGATATGGTGCAGTGATTCTGAGATGATCTCTGCCAGCTCCTTTAAAACTCTGGGATGTAATCTATCAGGCCCCGGTGATTTGTTTTTATCAAGATCAGACAGGTGTTCTCTTCCTATTTTTTTGCTTATTTTAACTTTTATTTCTGGTCTGTCTTTTACAGTTATGTTTTTGGTGGGTTGAGCTATAGTTTCTTTTTGCGTGAAGACAGAGGCAAAGAATGAGTTAAGCAGTTCTTTCTATCTGTTGCCTGTTACTTCCTTGCCATCTTCTCTCTTTAGTGGACCGACTGTTTCCTTGATTTTTTTCTTCTTATTTATATGTTGGAAGAAACTTTTTTATATGTATTTTGGGGGTGTATTTACAGAATTATGATTTTCAAATTACAGTAAGTTCGTCTACTTTATTCTGCTAGAATCAGGCTGGATTTTGAGCGTTATGTACTTTTGTGAGCAGCTCTCTTAGCAGGATTCATAAAAAGTGGAATAGATTCAGAGAAGAGCAGTGAGGATAAATAGATGACCAAAAAGTATGTCTAATAGAGGAAGATTGAATGTTCTGGATGTATTTTGTACCGAGAAAAGATGACTGACTCGAGATATGATAGCACTCTGATAGGAAGATGCCACATAGAAGCTTAAACCTATTCTCTTTCAGAATGCAAGATACAGAATTAATTATGAGACATTTAAGTCAGTGCCAGCTCTTAGTAACTATGTCCCCAACCTGATTCATCAGGTCTTCCAACAGTTGATCTATCACTTGTCAGGCCCCTGTTGGAATCTGATTCTGAGAGAGAGGTGAAACAGTTGACGGAGTGGGAGTGTGGCTCCGGTGGCTGTGGAGGAAACTGGAGAAGGGCACAGTCCAGCTGGGCATTCAGAGGAAGACCCAGGCCCACCCCCTCTTCATCCTAGGGCACGCAGGGAGGAATGGATAAAGGAGCAAAGAGTTATGTAACTGCCCATCTTATACACCATAACTCTTGGTGGCGTACAGTGTGTCCAAAATACAACAATATGAGACTGGTTGTTTAACTTTTCAGTTAATTCATTTGATGATTCATTTGTTTGCTTTCTAGTATTCTCAGAAATTGTCATCAGCCTTGCAAAGTAGTCCAGATAGGAAGCATGATCAATTCTACTTTATAATAATAGAAGAAACTTGCAAGTTTCAAAATATATTTCTCCCCTGTCACTTTTACAGCTAAAGAAATTAAGGACGGTTCCATTTGAGATGGTTGCTAAACCCACATTCTTTTTGCAGTCTAAGCTGCCTCTCGTCTGACGATTACCTTGGTTGTGTGGCTGGGGTGGGATTCAAATTTCTTAGCAACCAGTTCTATGGGTGTGGCCTAATTTGTGGGTGTAGCTTGGTCATGTGACTGGGTGGGCATGGCTTGCTGACTGGGCATGGCTTGGTGGTCACATGACTGGCTGGGCGTGGCTTGTATGTAAATATTGTAAATATTTATGTATATATTTAATTTTTTATTTTAAAAAAGAGCAACTTCACTCAGAGATCTATCTTTCTGCAATCTGCTACCTGAGTGCACTGAAAAATAGAAGCTTCAGTCCTAAGGAAGGTTCAGCTCTGCTTTTAGATTAGCTAGAAAGCAAAAAATCCAATGATTTCCTGCTTTCTAGATAATCTAAATCTCCAGTGCAGCTTATAGTCGGAACAGTCAGAAGGAAAAAAAAGAAAAATACTAACTTACTAAAAATTAGGTGAAGGCACAACGCAGGCAAGTTGGATGGCGTGCATGCCAAGTAAGAAGTGAGTGGGTGGGGAGGGGCCAGCCAGTGGCGCAATTTGCCAGTTCTCTGAACTGCACAGAATCATAGCAACTGGTTCTATAAAACTGGTCCGACCAGGTAGAATCCCACCCCTGTTGTGTGATGCTTTCCCCTTTTCTCCCAAGGTCATTTGCATGTATCATCCTCAACACCAAATTTCAAAAACTCTAGAGCAGAGGATAGAAGGTTGAATATTAGAGAATTCATCTAATTACAGTTTAAACAGTATTGTAGAAGCAAATATTCAATGAAGAGGGGCATTTTAAAGAAGAATCTAAATACACACCTCTGGGTTGTTTTAATTTGAATTTCTGGAGTAAACTGGATCAGTGACATAAATGTCCTTTCAGTAACGTGATTCTAAATTATAAAAGCCTAAATTATTCCCCCTACTTCCATATTCTGAATTAACCCCTAGTTTTAAAATGGAGTTGATCCATAATGTAAACTTTCATGTTAAATGTTAATGATTAAAATTATATCTGTGACCCAATGCTTTTCATCTTGCAGGAATGAAAATTGATCTGAGAACAAGGAGCTCAATACTTTCAGGTTTTTAGTGGTGTTGCATAATAGCATTCAATTTGAGCCTGAAGAGGAGTTCAATTCAGAGGTTTCTCATTCCAACCAATAATCAAAGCTAAAATAAATATCTCATAATAAATCTGAAAGAGTAGAAAATTAAATCTACTTTTCCCAGCAGGTTGCCAATAGAATGAAAATGGCCCAGCCAGACAATGTTATTTAATATCCTATAAATGTGTTGAAATCAAATGAAGAAATAAAGAAAGACCTATCAAAATTTTAATCAACATTTAAGTTAACTTCATCCGGATAACATTTATCTTAGTCCCAACATATCAAAGAATATCAAGCCATCCATCTTTATCTTCTTTCCTATCAAAATTGGTGACATTCAAATTTATATGTTGAAAAAGATTCCTAGTTTTCCATGAGGGACTATATATTTAATATATAGTCAGTCAGTCATTCAGTATCTACCTACCTACCTACCAACCTATCTCTGGCATTTCCAGTATAGCTTAAAAAGATTCCAATCTCATAGAAAATGATTTGTCTGTTTGGACCGAGGATAATGAACATTATAGTTATTACATAAGACAGTCTAGATCAGGGGTGTCAAACTAGCTGCCTGCAGGCCGGATGTGTCATGCACAGGCCAGGCCCCTCCCAGCTCTGTGAATGGGAAAAACCTCACGAAACATCACATAACGGCAATGTGACACCACAAGTTTGATACCCATGGTCTACATAGACCAAGGATCTAAGGAAGTTACATCTCCTTAGATGTAATGTAACAATTCTTTTCAGAATGGCCTTCCAGATAATTTGGTTTCAACATGTGTAGGTTGATACATCTAAATGCCCTCTGGATAGCGATATAGATTGATTATATGCCATTAAGCAGTGTCTGCTCACTGTCTACACAGGTAGACCTGTTGCTGGACGATCAGTTCCCAACCTGACTCTTCAGGTGTAATCGACTGTCTCTTTGCTACGGCTTGTCATTTTTCTTCTTTCTTCCATCTTTTCAGCCTTACTGACCTCTCAAGAGAGTGGAGTCTTTGTGTCCAGATGATGTCAATTTGATCATTTGTCCTTAAGTGTTCTGCTGCTAGCATTTTCTTTGTTCATGGTATTCTCAAGAATGATGTTTGGAGAAGTTCAAAAGCATTACTCATTCACTTCCACTTCTTCAAAGTGTGTTTTTTGCTTCTATAGATTTTCCCAGGTAAAATAATTTCCTTGTAGGTATAAACACATTCTGGCAACTGAATATCATTTCCAAGGTTTATCATTTCTACTGTACCAATTGCTAATCTGCAGATCATTGATTCCTTTATAGTTGATTTTCAGTCCTAAAAAAGCAGAAACTATCCATCACTATCCATAAATTTCTCCTTAATTTCAGGTTGCTTCTCTCCTTGATTAGTTTCCATCCATTGTTTCTTGCCTTGCCTTCTGGTGCTTTGGAAAATAAGTTGACCTTCCTCTCCTTTGTGGCAAAGTCAAAGTCAAAGACTACCTGTGCTTTAGGCAGCTGTTCTTTCAAAGCTGGCTTGGAACAGAGCTGATTTTCTTTTTAATAGCTTGATTTGGCCTCCTGCACAGTAGTCTCTTCTCATCACTAAAATGATCACCTGCCTCCAGCATTTTCCTATATCATAGCTGTCTGGGAAGTGCCTTTTTGCTTTAGCTGGGCAACTGGGATGACCTTCACACTTCAGGTGACTCTTCTGGGGGATGCGCTCTTGAAATATACTCTTGATTTTCTTCGATCATTCTTCCCCAAAACAACCCTCCTTCTCATCCAGTCACAATGAGTCAGCATAGCAGGATTTAGGCATAAAAGCAGGTTATAAATAAATAATAATAAATAGGAAATTGAATCTAGGATAGTCTTTATCAGGCTTAAGCTAAAGTGTAAATGATCTACTGTATATCAATGTATCTGGTGAAGAGGCCAGTGAAGATTGCAAATAATAACTTGGTCTTTTGGGACTGAGATTAGGAGAAATGTAAGAGTGATACTTGATAATTTGCCCCTACTACTTTCCTTCCTAAGATTAGGTGAAAGATTTAAAATCCAATTAAGAAAGCTCAATTTAACCCCATGAAGCTGAATTTATATGATCATATTTATCTCAACAGCACATTTATCCTCTTGATGATTGTCTGGTCACCTGTCAATTGAACATAGCATGTTCGTTTTACACTGCACATTGGAGCATGCATTTGAAAAGCAGGGCTGCCTGTTTGCTGCTTTTTGCAAGTAATGTTTTCAGCAGCAAGACAGAGGCCCTTTTGTCCCCAGAAACATACGGTATTTCAAAAGAAAAAAACCATTGTCTTTTCTGCACAGATATTGCTAAGCCTGACTTTAAATAAGAGAGTTCATTTCTGAATTGTTCCGTTTCCTTTGTTCATTCAAAAAGTATTCAAGCAGTTGTTTTGTATTTTGTTTGTGTAAACAACCTACAAATCGAGGCTTTGGTTATGCTTTAGTGCACGACTCCCCTGACTGAAAGCAATAATGTGGTTTTCTCCTGCTTGCCATATGTATGTTTTGTTCCTTAATTTGATTACAGCAATACGCTATTTGCTCTGGCAAAGCAGAGCAAAGCTCTGGGTGCCTATAAATTGGCTCGTCATGCCTACGACAAGTTGCAGGGACTACAGATCCCAGCCAGATTTCAAAAATCTGTTGAACTGGGAAGCTTGACGATCCGATCCAAGCCTTTCCATGACAGCGAAGTAAGTCCTCTTCTTATTGCAACTGTGCTTTAATATCTGATGTGACCCAAGGGACTATGTTGGCACCTGGCATAAAATCTGAGAAAACTCCTTTGTGAAACCTCCTCACAAAAAGTTCAGAACTTTGTTACCTTCGTCATTTTTTTAAAAGCATACCTTCCTTTTTTTTGAGTAGTTGTCCTTGTCTTCTAAAATTCTGCCTAAAGGGGCTGGCAAGTCAAAGTAAGTGGGATATTATAAATGCTTAACCTTAAATGAACAGGACAAAATTCATTCCATCTGGACACCTGAAATAATATCAACACGATTCCAAGGGCCTAAAGGACTTCAAAGTTGCTTGAGGTAATCGTGCAGTCTAAAACAAGTTTAAATTAATGAATCAAAGGTCTCATTTCATTGGGCCTCTGAGCCAAACTCTCCCATGCTTTACTAACCTTTGTTCACTCTTTCTGACAAATGAATATATTACATTTGATGCTACAGGGATTGGAAACAGAATATGCAAATACCTCAGACAGTCCTGTTCTAAAAGATGATGGAAAGTTGATGGTCCCAATTTCCCATTTTTATGACTAGGTCTGTCCTGATGTAATTACACTGCTGTAAAAGAAAAGTAGGAAGAATGTAGTGTTTATTTGTATTTGCTTTATACTCTGCCTTTCAGCTCTAGGGAGCACTCAATTTTTGTTTAACAAAAATTAAACAAAAACAGAATACAAAAAGTTAAAATGGAATGATTAAAGTTAACAGTAACATTTAACACTAAAGCCATTTTACAGTTGAGAAGGTGCACTTTTACAATTTTGTAGGCATAGAGAGAGTGAGGCCAAGTGCAATTCCTTAGGTGGGTATATCCATTGACTCAGAACAACTTCTTCAACAACAACTTCAATTTCTCCTTGAGTCCTAAAATGTTGAACCTTGGCCACAGAGGCATTTTCAAGAAAGTCTCTTCTGCTGAATTTAACAATTGAACTGGTTCGTAATAAGACAATCAGTTATTTAAACATTTGGGCCCTAAACCATTTAGTTCTTTAAAGCTTAGTACCTACCATTTAAATGGTGCCTTTGTAAGCAAGTTGGCTGCCAACATAAGGAAGACTAGGTACTACAACTACTACAGGCCTAGCCAGAGACATCTAAGAATCAATAGACTTCTCCAATCTATAAACCTCACTACTTTGTTGTAGTGTAACCTTATGTCCTATTTACCAGCAACACCTCTGTCTTATCTGGATTTATTTTCAGCTTGTTATCTCTCATCTCTTCCCTTAGCTGTGCTGATTATCGGTACAGTTTTGAATCTAGTTCAAAGTGCTGCCTTTAAATTGTAAAGCTCTACACTGGTTGGCTCAGAATGCCTTAAAGACTAACTTTTCCAAATAAAATGTCTTTCAACTATTCATGTATGAAGGGAAAGGATTCTTTCTGTCTCATCCCTACAATAATTCAAGGGCATAAGCATAGGTAGCATCTCTTGTGGTGGAAAAGCTAAACTAATTGTGGCTCAAACAGCTTGGGGCTGATGTAGCAAGAGGATGAATTATTGGTCTGCTGTGTTTTTCACAATTCTGTTCGCTCAGAAAATCCTTGTATGTAATGTGACAAATAAGAAATGTGCACATTTCTAAGGGTGTATTTGTAGTTGCTGTCTGGATCTGGAAAACTCTTCTAGAGGTCCTCAGAATGTAAGACTTGTCATGCTTTATAGAATCCAAATAACACACTTGTAATTTTAAAAGTCATTTTTAAAGCAACAGGTAAGTGTTGCTCTAGGTCCTTCTTCCATTTTGTAAGTTTTGATGTGCTGGTTCATCCAAACAGATAGTGACTTAATTGTATATTTATTTCTATATGTCTTGACTGATTGCTTCCTAGAGGTCTTGCATTACTAGCCAGTATTGGAAAGCACTTTAGACTGGCATCAAAGAAATGGGATAAATGGCTGGAAGCCAAGGAATGTTTGAAGACTAGCCATTTACCATTCCTTGGGTCTTAATTCAGATGTTTAAATTATTGTGGCTGTGACTTTGCCTCTCTGTGTTTCTTTGCAGGAGCTTGTGCCTTTATGTTACAGGTGCTCCACCCACAACCCCTTACTGAACAACCTGGGGAATGTCTGCATTAATTGCAGGCAACCTTTTGTCTTTGCTGCTTCCTCTTATGGTGCGTTGGGATATTACGTTTTCTCTACAACATTACATCTCTACATTTTTTTCAGAGAGACTCCCAGTTTAATGCCTGGCAACCCTTACCTTCCCATTTAGTACTGCTTGTAATAATATTCACAGAAACAAGTCTATTGCTGTATTGGTTAATCTGATTACATCTTAATGGTGCTCTTTAAAGACTTGTTATCTTATCAGAGCCAAGCTGCCTTTTGCAAAATTTATCCAGAAACCGGAACTAGAGTGGCCTTTGGTACCCTATACATGAGAGAAGTGTATGGATGATATTAAAATAATTGGATTGTGTTTTGTTTCCATTTTGCGTGTGTAAGTGTATGTGCAGAAGTGTTTATCTCTAGAACAGATGTCATGGGCTTTGCAGCTGTTCTGAGAATTAACCGTTCCCCTCTTTTTTTCCACCCGCGACCATTTCAGATGTCTTGCATCTGGTTGAATTCTACTTAGAAGATGGAATAACTGATGAAGAAGCTGTTGCTCTGATTGATCTAGAAGTACCCAGACTAAACAAAATAGGCAGTGAATGGCAAGAGCAGATGAGTAATGGTATCCTTCCTATCAGTTACTTAGGAAAAGCATGTTATTCTGGCAAATAATTAGTATTGCTATATTTTTTTTAGTAAACATATAAAAATGTTAAGGTCAACAATTATTTGAGAACAGTTTGTTTTTAAAAGCTCCATTCTGCAGCCTAGGAATACCAGCTTGGATTTACTTTGAGATTCAGCATTGGTGGTAATTGTACAGTTCTGATTGTTATAGGTTAAGTCCTGCATTCTCTGTTGATGTTTGCCTGCATTATAAAGGCATGGAGCCAAAGAGGTAGAGATCTGATTTTAGAGGACATTGTGTAACTATAAAAAAAAATGCTAGGGTGAAAAGAAAGAAAATATAGTAATCTTCTATAGTAACATTATAGGATTTTTTGGATTTTTTTTTTTTCAGAAGAAGTCATGAAGCATTGGGTTTTTTCCAGTGCTAGAACTGGGAACTGAATTTTCCTCATTCACAAAATACAAAATGTTAGCTGCCAATCATTCTAGCTACCTTCTCTCTTACAGAAGACCCACTTATTTGCTAACCTTTGTCTTTCATCCACAGATGTTCATATTTCTAAACAAATCACTGTATCAGGAATTATGAAAATAAAATGTACATTCGTAGTTTTTCTAATTAGAGATGAGGAAAAGTTGAAACTAGTGTTGGAAATTCTACTGCTTACCTTTGTTCCTAGTACAATTGTGTAATGTCTTTTAGAACTTATTTTCTCTCTAACACATGTTTCTAGGTGTGCAAACAATGAGACTTCTTTATAAAGTGGATGAGATTGAGGAAGATGACCCATTTACAGCAAAATTGAGCTTTGAGGTTGTAAGCAATTTCTTGATTTTTTTCTCCCAATTTCTTGTTTTCCTGAACTGTCTCTTCATTCAATTGTTTTCTTCAAACAGGTGATTAGCACAGAAAGGTAGACATAAGGGATTTTCTATAGTAACTGTGCTTTTCATACCATCATTCCCTTTCATTAATAAATGTTTTATACTTTTCTACCAGCTCTCTCCCTTAGAATATGAATGTTGCTTTGATTTGTCTGACCTTTTAAAAATTCCCTTGATATATCTGACAGGAATGGCTTATGTAGTTGCTGGTTTGGTTGAATCACAGTTCAGTCTTGAATAGGTCGTGTGCTATGCTGCAAAAGTGCCTAAAATTTGTTAATGAGGAGATGGTAGTCACGTCTGCCATGATGATCATGTTTATCCGGTGGCTTATTTATGAAGTAATTAACATATCTCTCCTTAAAATTAAATTAACTTTTAAGATGAATAAAGAACTAAAGAAGCAGCTGGATATCCTGCAGGCAAATATATATTATTGTTTGCAGAAACAGTAGGGTGGCCTAAGAAATCATTATACTAAGAATGCGTTTTTAACATTTGTAGAACATACATATTTAACAAGTTTTAATTGTGGCTTTAGAAAAATTAAGGGCAATAAGTTCTGTTACAGTTTATTTTGCTATTTTTTACACTGGCTAGATGAGGCATAACTTGTCATAAATGGGCAGTTTTCATTTGGGGTATTTCATGGGGATCTGACCCCAACTTTACATTTGTTTGCTATCCCCTTCTGTTTACATAAAGATATAATTGCAGTTGAACCTTAAGCAAAGGGATCTCTGAATAGCATTTAGAGAGAGTAATAACATTTTCGAGTTCTAAATGATGGGAAATAGTGATTACCAGGCTTCTGCTTCTAATTAGAAAATGGATGTCAGTCACTTTCAGAATGAAGTGTGGTCCATCAAAGGCAATCCCACAGTTGCATGAAAGCCTGGGAGGGAGGGAAGAACTTTTGGAGGAATAGAAAACACTATCTAAAAATAGTGGCATCATAAAGCACTAGCGGAATAACATTAGTGCTCTAGTGTAATAGCTTTGTGACTGCATGATGTGCATGTGCAATGCTTGGGGCTCTAGAATGTTTGTGGTGTTCCAGTCATCACCCATCTCCTAAAGGACACAAGAGTAATTGTGTTTTTCTTCTATCATACACCCATAATCTCCCTTAGAAGTTGTATCATAATAAACTTAGTGAACATATTCAAGTCATTTATCTGTACCATAGATGACAGAACAGATTTCTTCTGGGATAGAAGATGACTAAGTCGAAAGGGACTCCAACACGCCATCTTCAGCATCTTCCAGATTTCATTGCAGTAGGACATGTGCAGGCTTTTAAAACTAGGAATAGTTCCAGGGCTAAATACAGAAACTGAATAGGAACTGATAGCTTAGCGTAAATACAGCCTCAGTATATGCAAATTAAAATGAAAAATAATAATCCGTACATAGTTTCTGAAATGATCCTTATCATTCCAATGGCCTCAAACCAAACTCAAGCATTTATTTTCTTTCTGTAATTATTCTTTTCTTGCAGCAAGGGGGCTCTGAATTTGTCCCTGTCGTAGTGAACCGTGCAATTCTCAAATCCATGAGCAGGAGAGATGTGCTGATTAAACGCTGGTCAAAGCCATTACAATGGCAGTACTTCCGGTCTCTCCTTCCAGACAATCCCATTACCATGTGTTCTTTCTGCTTTCAGGTATGAGTAAAATTTGGAGGGTGGAGGTGGGGTGGTGAAAGGGTAAAGAACAAGCACCTGTAAAAAAAATGTTTTTTGGGAATATAAATACTGAGGATTTGAAATGGGTAGATTGGCTTATTAAAACCAAAATATGCCCTGGGAATGGGAATTTTTTTTAATGTTTTTAGATAAATGTTCTGCTGCACATAAGAAAAAAAAAATAACAGGCACATGATCACTGCAGAGCATTTTGCAAAATGAAGTAAAGCTGCTGCTGAAAGGCAGTTGATGAGTCTGTTATTTGAGCAAAAGAGAAGAATAATTACACGTCTCTTTGGCGATTTCTTTCTTCTTTGTCTGACCATTTGGTGCACAACTCTAACCAGTCAGTCCAGTTACATGTAATAAAAAGCAGACGGACACAGGATACTTAAATGGTTAAAAGGCAACTAGTTTGTATTCAACAACCTTGTAAATATGTGGGGTTTTTTTTTTTAGCATGCATGACCTGCAAAGATTTAATTTTTTAAGGGGAAGTTTTGAGATATGGCTGAAAATTTGTGCTTAAGATGACTCAAATACTGCCATTTATTCATGGAGAATAGTAACTGTCCATTAATATTTCAAAAATATTAAAAATCAACACTTCTGTTACAAAGGCAAGTCATTCATGAAATTATAGACATATTGTTTCAAGAGGGATGATTGGTTAATCTGCTTCTAGGAGAAGCAAAAATGCCATAATGCCTTAAAGAATAATAGATGTATTGCAATATACATTTTCTGGTCTAAAGCCTATTTCATTAGATGTACCAGCCACTGTAACTTCAGCTGTATATATGTACTCATATACAGAGGGATTTTTTTTTTAATGGAAGGATCAAAGGCTCTGCCTCTGACATATAAAGAGGTGTGGAAGTTCTGTCACATTTCTTGGCAGAGATTTAATCTTTTCAGCATAAAAGTAGAATGTCCCATTCAGAATCAATAGTTCAAGAATGATTATTCCTTCCATAGTAGGAATCATATCCCAGTTGTCATAAAATCCAAATGCAACAGAGTTAAATGTGCAAGTTACTCTATATTTTACTCATTGTACATTCTAAATTCACTCCCTTTTTTACTTTTTTGAAATCTTAATCATTTTTAAATTGGTAATGTAATATCCCAAGATATTGACATATTTTTTCATGGGTTGCAGTATGTTGCTATTTTTATTTCATCTTCATTTATCCTCTGGCCTAGAAGATATTTATCCCGTGGAAAGAACAGAAGGGCTGTGCTGGCAAAGGAATAAGCCTGCAATCATCTGCGTGCAGAGTGATATATGTAGGGGGATAATGCACTGGAAGGAAACACCAGAAATTGTCTTTAGATAATCCCATCATCTCACTTTCCACTACCCTGTTCCATCTATTGAGTCCATCTTGCAACTCTCATTTACAGATGTTTCATTCAGAAGATTATGAGCTCCTGGTGCTCCAGCATAATTGTTGCCCATATTGTCGGAGAAAAATAGATGAATCCAGCTAATAAAGGAAACAACAAGACTGTTTGGCAGAGAGTAGTTCTGCTGCTGAGACTCCAAAGCATTTCTAAGTTCATTAGAATTTCTTAGTAGTCTGTTATTGTTGTTTTTAAGAATGGGTGGATGTGCAGAAAGAAAATTATACATGAAGATAAAAAATATATTTTCCTATTCATTGTGAAAGAGAATCTAAATATCAAGTTTTGTTTTGCTCCTCAAAGAAATGTATGTGTATATATATATATGTTACGAAAACAATATATATGTTAGTATATACTTATAATAAAATTTGTACGATTCTGTATACCTTGTTGATTTATAAAATAAGAAGGGCTACCTGGAAATATTTTTTGACAATCTCTTCCACATATTCTTGACATTTTGATGAAAGTCTGCCAGTTTGTCACAAATGGAACAATGACTTCTGGGGTGAAATTCTGCTTGAAGAAAAAGATTTTAGTGGATGGAGTTAGTTCTAAATTGGCCTCTAGTATTAGATTTTATTACCATTCCCAATAAAATATGTGGGTTGTTTCTAAAAGTATTTTCTTTTGAACATTTTTCATCTATCTTAATTGCTGTTATGGGAATTGGCATCTACAATTTTGAGTAAATTGTTATAATCAAACCATTTTTACTTTTGCAAAGACTTGTTTTTTTAAAAAAAAATATGACTAAATTTCTTTAAAGCTTAGCATTATTAAAAAGGCTATTGTGATGAGGCACGGAAAATAGAAGAAGAGGGGCACCAATGGATAAGCCAGCATATCAACACTGCTAGGCACTGTCTATAAGACCAAAAGATTTGACATAAGGCCATGTGTTTAAAGCACATTAATTACTAGAATAATCTGAAAATACTTACATGAGTCAACATTATGAACTTTGTTCGAAGGGTCATTTTAACATATTCAGAGAATTAGAAACGTGAAATTTCTCTTTCTGACATAAAAAGATGTGAAGGGTCCTTGGTGCTCTCTGAGCTTGCTTGTTTTCTTGCAGGGATTTCATTACCCAAACTAGGTAACATCCTCAATGCTAGGAAGGAGTGCTGTTTGCTGTCAGTTTCTATTCCAGTGCAGGCCTGTCAAATTGGCGGCCCGGATATGGCCTGCGCAGGCCACGCCCACCCTGGCTCCACAAAGGCAAAAAACATTGCAATATGTCACAAGACAGCCCACGATGCAAGCGGGTTTGACACCCCTGTCCTAGTGGCTTGCCTGTCAGTGTTGGTGGGGGTGGTCTTAACGATTCTTCGATTGGACCGTTTGCTATTGGCTTCTTTGGTGGTTGGTTGATTGGAATTGCTGATGTGGGTGCTGGCTGCTGGTGGAGAGGTGCTTGGGTCTTTTTGTTCGTTTTTGGGCTGGGTAGTAATCTCTTTTGCATCATGAAAATGCTTTAATTTCACAACATATCGACAGATTTAACCATAGTTTCAAGCCAAGTCCAAAAAGTCCAAAAACACCAGGGAATTTCTTGAAGCCTGAAACTCTGACAAATTAGCCATCAATAGACACACAGACATTAACAACATAGACAAAACAAGCAAGCTCAGAGAGCTCCAAGGACCCTTCATGTCAATCCTGAGCTACAAATATTTTTCTTTATTAGTATAAAAATATGTGTTGCATTCCTTCTTAATTATTGTCTAGAAAGCTTGAAGTCTGATATATAGAGTATGAAAGGCACACTGATTGCTATAAATGCGCTTCTCTATGAAAAAGTGAAGTTTAGTTCCATGGCAATTGCACAGTTAAGTAGACTAAAATTGGAAAACTATCCAAGCATGTATTAAAAAGAGGCAGATGAAATGTGCCAATTACTGAATGACTGCAGTACAGGTAATCCTCAACTTACAACTACAGCAGAGCCCAAAATTTCTGTTGCTGATTGAAACATTTGTTAAATGAATTTTGCCCCATTTTACGACATTTCTTGCCACAGTTGTTAAGTGAATCAGTGCAGTTGTTAAGTGAATCTGGCTTACCCATTGACTGCTTGTTGAAAAGTTGCAAAAACTGATCATATGACCTCGGGTTATTGCAACGATCATAAATTTGAGTCAGTTGCCAAGTGTCTGATTTCTAATCACGTGACCATGAGGATGCTGCAATGGTCGTGTGAAAAACAGTAATGAGTCACTTTTTTCAGTGTCGTCGCAACTTTGAATGGTCACTAGATGAACGGTTGTAAGTTGTCGACTACCTGTAATGCAATGTTTTATTTAAAGAAAATTCTAAAAAAGGAATCTATAGCCACACGTGGCGAATTAAACTCCAAAACAGTTCAGAAAAGACCCTGTGTGTGTGTGTGTGAAAGCAAATAGATAAAGGAGGATGAAAAGAGCAAAGCAATGCAGGAAAGCAGATTTATCTCTGCTTCAGCGGTTATTGCAAGGCCTTTGACTATAGATTTTGCAGAATAGGAAACATTTTTAAAACTAATGGGCATTCCAGAATCCCTGATTATTCTTCAAAAAAATCTTGACAATGAACAAAAAATAAGGAACAAATTCGGAGAAACAGAATTGTTCCGAATAGGGAAGGCAGTGAGACAAAGATGCATATTATCTCCGCATCTGTTTAGTTTGCACAGCGAATATATTATACAAATGGTAGGAGTAGAAGAGATGACAGCTGGAATCAAAATTGGAAGAGGAAACTCTAACCGTTTATCCATACAAACAATGCTACATCATTAACTGAAAGTAGAGTTGGACAGGCTCATTGTAAGAGGTAAAATTGAAAAAGAAAAATCCAAATGAATGCAAACTATTAGAATAAAGTTTATTTCTCTTGCATGTTTAGTAAAGGTAATATATTTGTTTTTGGGGATTCAAATACAAAGGTGGATAATGTTACAGAGACAAAGAGAAAGAAGGCAATGACGAACCTAGGCAAAATCATGAAAAATAAGGACATTTCAATGATAATGAAGATAATAGTTAAGGCGATTAACTTTCCAATGGTATACAGGTTTAAAAGCTGCATATTGACAGAGCAAGAGAAGAAAAAAGATGCCTTCAAATTATTGATCTGGAGGCAAAAAAAGCATCATGTATTGGAAGAGGAACCTGTCAATCTTGCATCGGATAAATACTGCTCCCTCAAAGTGATGACCAGCATACTGAAACTAGGCATGTGATGTGAGTGGATGATGGGCTGGCATGATTATGCCTGGCAAGGTTGAGGGAAGTGGAAGAAGAGGAAGGCAACAGATAAAGTGGATTGATGGATCAAAGAGATTAGTGGATTGTCTTTGGAAAAGCTGTAGGTTATTATTGGAGACGGGTCAAGGTAGTAAGCATTTGTTCATGCAGTCACAAAGAACTGAACCCAACACAGCAACACCTTAACTAACTAGCCAACCAACCAATCAACTACCTCAGTCTACCTGATCAATAGAGATTTATTTATTGAATTTATATGCCACCCATCTCATTTATATGCCACCTACCCATAGAGCCATAATGGTGCGGTGGTTAGAATGCAGTATTTCAGGCTAACGCCGCCGACTGAGAGCAGTTTGTTCCTGACTGTCTCAAGTTGACTCAGCCTTCCATCCACGAGATTTGTAAAACGAGGACTCAGATTGTTGGGGGCAATATGTTGTCTTTGTAAACCACTTAGGGCTGTAAAGCACTAGGAAGTGGCATATAAGTGCTATTGCTATTGCTATGTCACTATTGAAGTGACTTTGTAGTAGATTGTTTGCAACCAAAATTCTGTGAGGAAATGAGTATTAAGAAATAGAAGTTCCACTCTTGATCATTTTTCAGATTTTCACTTGTTTTCTCATCCCACAGTGTGCAGAGGATAACAGGTCAATGCTATAAAAACATAGGGCACTCTTATCTTCACTCTCCCTTCCATGATATAATCCAGTTTCAGTCAGGATGTTGTCTGAGTTTGAGCATTCCTTTGAAGACAGAGCACAAGCCTCCCTTCGCTTTCTATCAACTAAAAGAGGTCTGCACTTTCTCCATTTTTTGGTCCTCAATCTCTAGAGAGCAGCTTTCAGACAATCATTCCAAACAAATAATACATCTATATGGTCATATCAATGTGGTAAAATATATGTATCTATACCAATGTCTCCTCAAGTCTTAGTATTCTGCCTTCATATGTGTGTGTGTGTGTGTATTTGTGTGTGTGTGTGTGTTCCTGAAAAACACACAAATAAAAAGCCTCTGACAGTATATATCAAGAATATATACACCTACCTGAATCACTCAAGTCGCAAAGGCCACCTCAACTGCCCAGCAAAAGCAAACAGGCACTCATATTAGTCAGCAACCATACTGAAAGATGCTGAAGGCAGATGATCACTTCACTGACAATGGCAAAAGCATTAATTCATAATGCACAGGAGAAGGTAATGGTAAATCACTCCTGTATTTTATTTTTTAAAAACCCCCACACACTGACAGACAAGGTAAAATGTTTGATGATATAGTGCCAGATGATGGGCCTCTGAACGCCCTCACATAGCATGCGACTGAGAAAAAACTGAGGACCTTACAGATTATTAATAGTGCTTATGGCTTAGATCCATTAAATCCTTCTGGATGTCTAGCTGCTGTTATTGTACAAAAAAGAATATTAGAAGCTAGAAATTGAAAATTACATCATGAACATGGAACATAAATGCATGAACTTGAGAATCCTCAGTGTGAAAAAGGAAATGAACTGACTAAACATTGGCATCTTAGACATCACCTAATTAAAATGGATAGGAATTGAACACTTTCAGTCAGAAGATCATACTGTTTATTGCCTATCATGTGAAAAACAAAAACACAGCCCCCCTCCTTTTTTTTTACAGAAGGACATAGCAAGGACAGTACTTTGATCCAATGCAGCCAACTACAGAGTAATATCAGTCTTAACAGGCAAGTCTAACACAATGATTTTCCAAGTGTATACTACAAATTCAGGTGCAGAAGAAAAAGAAACTGATGATGGAAGTTTATGGTCAAATTCTATCTGAAATTGACAGAACACTCAAGCAAGTGGTGATGTAGGAGATTACCAGGATGAGCTTGAGGGAGGGTTTAAAAGCATCATTGGTCACAAGTCCCTTCATACCCACAAGAGACCTAAGTCCAGCCCACCTTGAATGCCTTTTGCCTACCACCAAATTGTTTTGACCATTAGTAGTCCAGATTCTTGTAAAGCGTTTAATCTTGCAACAAATCTTTATATTCATTTCAACTGCCTGGATCTTCTGATTTGCCCAGCACTTGACAGGTGCTGCTTGAACTGGAGAGATGAATGGCAAAGTTGAAAATAATGAGAACCAGGAATTGCTCATGTGTATGTTCCAAGTCAAACTAAAGCAGAAGAACAACGCAAATCAGTTTTCACAATACCGACCTTGAACACACACAGTCTTTTTCAAGGAGATCATCAGCAATTGCTTTGAAGTCTTGAATCTCATTGATAGGAACCAGAGGGTCTATGGAATAAAATCAAAGTTGTCATTAAGGATGAATATGAACAGAGACCGCAAGGTTTAAAAATGGAAAAAAGCAAACCAGATGTCGGTACAGATGTTGAAAATTGCCAAGAGAAGGAAAGTCAAAGGCAAGAAAGACTTCAGAAAGGATTAACAAATAATTTCAGAGAGTTGGCAGAAGAGACAAGAAACAGCATTACAATGACACCTGCAAAGACATTGACAATGAAAGCATGACAAAGTTTTTCAAAAGATTTCCAAATCCACACTGAGGTTTCACCCTGAAATGGAAAGATTGAATGACACCAGTGGACAGATAATGACTGGGTCAAAAAAGACCAAACAAAATTGGAAGGAATACAGTAGACCCTCTGGTCAGGAAGGCTTCTGACCACAACCAAATCAGGTTCTGACCAAAAAATTCACCAATTTTTTCCACAGCCGATTTTCCCTTCTGCGCCATTTTTTGGGGTAAGTGCCAAATTTCCAAATCAGGTTTGGGTCACGACCAAATTGGGTTGTGACCAAAGTTATGGAACGAATTATGGTCATGACCAGAGGTTCTACTGTATAATGAAATTCTATAGAGATGGCATGTCAGCATCCAAGACATTCTGGAATATATTCCCTACTTACAAGAATCTCTAGTTGTAGAAAATGATACCTAGATCCAGTGATCACCAACTCACAATCTATAGGAATTGATCAAATATTTACAGAAATATGGAAGCAACTGAAGAAGAATCAGTTAAGATTCTAACCAAACCATAATACGAAATAGGATGGATCAGAAGTGGTCAGTCTACATACCAAAATCAAATAAAAGAGACATATCAGAATGTGGAAATTATTGCACAGTATTCTTAATTTCACATATTAGTGAACTATTGCTTGAGATGCTACAATGTAGATTGGAGCCTTACAGTAGGTGGAGACAGGTGTTTTAATTTAGACGTTCTATATAAGGCTAAGGAACATGTGACATTACCAGTAATACTCACTAAATAACTGAGAAAGCCAAAGAATACTAGAAAAAAGTCAGTATATGCTTCATTGATTATAGAAATACCTTTCATTGTGTCAACCATATCAAGCAGTGGATTGTCCTTCAGAAAATAGGAATCCCAGAACATGTAATTCATGAAAAACCCATATATATAGGACAAGAAGCCTCAGTCTGGATAGAATGTGGCAAAATAGCCTGACTGGTCAGCAAAGGATTAAGTCAAGACTGGGTACTCTCTCCTTGGCTATTGAACCGCTTGCTAAATTGAGAGGTGTAGGATTAGAAGAAGAATACCATTATTTTTAAATTGTAATGCATTACCTGCATTACAAAACTCTAACTGTAGAAAATGCACATGATCTGCAAGTTTCAGTACTGAAAGTCAAGGAGCACAATGGAAGAAAATGACTGGTTAAATACAAAGAAAACCAAGCTAATGATAACAGATTCAGCAACTTAGGAGACAGTTTGGTGTAGTGGTTAAAGTGTCAGGCTAGAAACTAGAACATTGTGAATTCTAGCCCTGCTTTAGGTACAACCAACTGAGAGAGCTTGAACCAATCACTCTCAGCCACAGGGAGGAAGCAATGGCAAGTCATTTCCGAAAAACCTTGCCAGGAAAACTGCAGGAACTATTTTTATTTATTTTAATTGGTTTGTCAATCGCTTACAAGATAACAGGTATAAGTAAAAACATAATTATGAATACATGGATGCATATAAGAAAAATAAAAGAAACAATAGGACAGGGACGGTAGGCATATTGGTGCACTTATGCACACCCCCTACAGACCTCTTAGGAAAGGGGTGAGGTCAATAGTAGAAAGTCTAAGGTTAAAGTTTTTGGGGTTTGGGGAAGAAACTACAGAGTCGGGTAGAGTATTTCAGACATTGACCACTCTGTTGCTGAAGTCGTATTTCCTGCAATCAAGTTTGGTGTGGTTAACCTTGAGTTTGTATCTATTGTGTGCTCTTGTATTGTAATGGTTGAAGCTGAAGTATTCATTGACAGATAGGACATTGCAATGTATGATTTTATATACTATACTTAGATCGGACTGAAGGCGGCATAGTTCTAGGTTTTCTAGGTCTAGAATTTCAAGTCTGGTGGCATAAGGTATTCTGCAACAAGTAGAGGAGTGGAGAACTCTTCTTGTGAAATATTTCTGGACTTTCTCAACTGTGTTAATATCAGATACGTAATCTGGGTTCCAGACTGATGAGCTGTATACAAGTATTGGTCTAGCAAATGTTTTGTATGCTCTAGTTAGTAGTGTAATATTACCAGAGAAAAAGCTACATAAGATTAGGTTAACAACTCTTAATGCCTTTTTGGCTATCTAGTTACAGTGGGATCTAGCACTCAGATCATTAGAGATGAGTACTCCGAGATCCTTTACAGAGTTTGGATCATCAACAAGGTCTTGACTATTCAGCCTGTATTTTATTTTCTGATTTTTTTTGGCCAATATGTAAGACAGAGCATTTATTGAGATTTGAAGTTGCCATTTGTTTGACCTTTCTGATACATAGTTGAGATCTTTTTGAAGGGTAGCAGTATTGTCTGTGGTGTTGAACAGTTTTACATCATCAGCGAAGAGAACGCAGTCCAGGCAGTTGCCAAGAGTTAAAAACTGACCTGAAGGAACCAAGAAAACCTCAACAGCAGTAAAAGTATACCAATTAAGAAATATGCTGCAGACCAGTAGCAATTTGTACAGTAGCAATGAAGACTTTGGAAAACTTATTCAGATGCAAGAATATGTCTATATCTACGAAGATCAGAGCAGTGCCAAGTATAGTGTGTGATACTCTATGGATGTGAAAAATCAGATTTTTAAAAAGCAGATTAGAAAAAATATTGATGCCTTTGAATGTTGGGTTGGAGAAGGCTACTGACAATACCATGGATAGCCAAGAAAATGAACAAGTGGATCATAGAGCAAATCAGTCCAGATGGCAAATGAGTAGACTCAATTATCATGAGAGAGGGAGAGGGATAAATGGATGATAGATAGATAGATAGATAGATAGAGAGAGAGAGAGAGAGAGAGAGATATGATGGATAGATAAATAGATAGATAGATAGATGATGGATAGATAAATAGATAGATAGATGATGGATAGATGGATGACAGATAAGACAAAGAGTTCCTAGAGCAAATCAGTCCAGATGACAAATGAATAAACTCAGATTATCATGAGAGAGAGAGAGAGAGAGAGAGAGAGAGAGAGGGAGGGAGGGAGGGAGGGAGGGAGAGAGAGCGGGAGAGAGCAATGATGATTACATAGCCAGTTCTGTTCTATCGCATTCTTTGGGGTTATATGGTTGTGGCTGTTCTCTAGATTATTATTATTTTTGACACCTCTTGTGGATGCCAGTGTGCACAATTGGTGCAATAGTTAAAATTGCCCATATTTGTGCAGAATGATGGGATATGAACAAGAGAAATTCCTGATGCCCCCCAAATCCACCTTCTTAATGGGTTCAGGAAAACATTCACATTCCTGTCTGCTGCAATTTTAGATTCTTCACCAATAAAAACTCATTTGACATGGCAAGGTCTTGCAGCAACTGGTGAGTGGACTTCCACAGAACAGCTACATCAGCATTGCCTTGTTTATAGTATGATGTTTTTGTCAAGGTGAAGTTTAAATGATCTCTGTTTAGCCTCAGGGCTATGTGCACGAGAATTACAAAGGTAACCATTAAAAGCAAAACCAAACATGATTTTGTCACAATCAAAACAGCCCTCCTGATAGCTGCAGTCACCTTGGCAGGCTCCTCAATTCCTCTGTGAATGTCTGCAGCAGCCATGCAGCTGTACCAGTGGTTCATAGTTATGCTTTACAAGTTATTTGGAAGGGAATCTTAAATGCAATCACAGCTACTTTAAAGAGTTGGTTTGCAGAGTGAGAAGGATGGCATCTAAAATCTCTCTCTCTCTCTCTCTCTCTCTGTCTCTCTCTCTCTCTCTCTCTCTCTCTCTCTCTCTCTCTCTCTATCTATCTATCTATCTATCTATCTATCTATCTATCTATCTATCTATCTATCTATCTATCATCTACCTATCTATCTCCCTCCATCTCTCTCTATATATATCTCATCTATCTATCTATCTATCTATCTATCTATCTATCTATCTATCTATCTATCTATCTATCTATCTATCTATCTATCCATCCATCTATCTATCTATCTATCATCTCCCTCCCTCCCTCTCTATATATATCTCATATCTATCTATCTATCTATCTATCTATCTATCTATCTATCTATCTATCTATCTATCTATCTATCTATCTATCTAATATATCATCCATCCATCCATTTATCCATCTATCATCTATCTATCATCTATCATATCTATCCTCCCACCCTCCTATCCATTTATCTATCATCCATCTATTATCAACAAATAATCACAAAATTTTGACATGGGGAAGACTCCTGGGCTAAAGAGCTCATGTGCAAATGTGGTCAGTGTATGTCCTTGGATTCTTGCTAGTTACTTTTCCAAACACCTCTCTAGAACAGATCTTCATGAGAGACATAGTCAAAGAATTGTCCATGAAGCACCTGCCCATCATGCAATTCCGGGAGAAAAGGGCAATAAATTGGAGAAACCTGATACAGGGAACACTGACCTAGATGGGACAATGAGTGGGCTGCTAAGGCAGCATTTGGTGTAACGTGTAGGGATGAAAACAGTTAAATGGAAGTGATGGCTAAGAATAGGCAGTGTTAACCAGATGCAGATATAGCAGGAACTTTGACAGTGGTCTCGACAGCAGATTTTTCATGCCAGCAAACGTGTTGTTTTATGTCTTTTCAATATTGCTCAGACCTTCTAGAGGGTCGGATAAGTGCACATTTAATTCAGAAATGGCAGCTTAAACAAATTAGTTAAGATGATAACCTTTGTCTTACTTTTACAGATTAAAACAATATCTAAACAGTATCTCACATTTCTTTTGCTGTTCTTTTTTTCCACCCAGTTGATGTAGGTGACATAGTTTTGCTGTTAAGCTGTGCCCACCTCAGCAATGGCTTATTGAATCAGTTCTTAATATGATCCATTTCGTTATCTGAAATATAAACCTTTAATCCAACAAAGCCAAATCCATGCAGTGCTTAAGAAATTATTAGCTATTTAGGCCATGTCCACTAGCAGTTTCCCATGTCCTTGGATGAGGTTGGATGAGTAGGAAGAGCTTCTAATGAAAAATATGTATATTTCTTACCAAGGCATCTTCTTCCAGGCTTGCTTTCCCACACTGGGTCAACAATGTCCTTCCTTCCTTCCTTCCTTCCTTCCTTCCTTCCTTCCTTCCTTCCTTCCTTCCTTCCTTCCTTCCTTCCTTCCTTCCTTCCTTCCTTCCTTCCTCTTGAATGAATTGTGATAATTAGTTTGGTTACTCAAAACAGAAGGACATATAATGTTTACCAAAAACATCTGCATTTCTTTGCTTTCGACTATTAATATATTTTATTTACAGGTTTGACTTGGATAGCAATATATATAAAATAATCACGAAGATGTATTCTGATATGCTAGATCATTTTGGTCTTCATGAAAACATTCAGTGAATTTGTGGCTTGGGAAGTCTGCAGCAGAATTGACTATGCACGGCTTTGATTGGCTGGCATAGGATGACATAATGACTCTGATTCTATCTCTTACTCTGGCCCTCATTCCTTGGAGCAGTTGTGGAGTTTTTTTGTAATAAAAATAATAAAGTAAGAAATACAGTAAAAGCTTAATTAAATATGCATGTATCACTAATAAAGATGAGTCAAATATACTAACTCTGGTTTTAAATCAATATGGCCTGGAATCAGTGTTATTTATGTTGTACCTACATCTTCCTTCATGAAGAAAAGATGACAACTGCTGTCTTATGTAATTTTGTGCATAATTCAGGTACAATTTCACAAGTAAATGATTTTGTCACAGTACATTTCTGTTCCTTTTTGCCCTTCTTCCACTTCCGCTGCAGCTTTAACTTGCTTCTTAATTTTTGATGAGGTATTGCAGTTCCTCCCAATAGACTGCAAAGGAGAAGGGAATATTTAAGCTTTGAAGGCAGGATGAGAGATTGTATGCAGGAAGTCCCATATTTTAAGTGGTGATATTTTCCATTTAAAGGTCCTTGGGTCAAAAAGGATGAATAAGAATTCTGCTTTTTTTCCTTTTTTTCTAATGGTCTTTGGAAGAATAGCATACTCCCCAAACAACAACAACAACAACAACAACAAAAACAACAACATAGTGGAGAGCCCCAACAGCTGCCAGGTGTATATTCCAGACCACATTTCCTCCAGGGTAATCCATTGAGACCTCACACAGCACTACAGTTGTTTGTTACTGTTAGATTACATAATTGGATTTTTAGGACTCGACAGTAAGTGAGGGCAGCAGAGATTGGGAAGCTCATTTGCTGAGAAAACTTGGTCTCCTTCTCTGCCTTGTTGCAAACTGGGTATTGCCTCCCAACAGATTCACCCAATCGATTTGCCCAAGCATAATCTTCATACTACAGTTGGATGGTTTCAGAATAAGGATAGCAATGCAGAAAATGCTCTTGATAAAAATAATGGTCTGGGGTGCAACATAGTGACTATTGCGTTCCATAACTTTTAACAACCTTTACTCTTTGTGAATATAGGCACACACAGTTAATACCTTTATAAAATATGAAATATAAAAACTATGGTCTAGAAGAGTCAATTCTGTTTGTATAATAGAAGAAAAATAGAAGAAAAAAACAATAGATGGATCACCAATATATTCTATAGTCCGTTCCTTCCTTCCTTCCTTCCTTCCTTCCTTCCTTCCTTCCTTCCTTCCTTCCTTCCTTCCTTCCTTTTCCCTATATTCTTTATTAGATTAAACTCTGAACTGAATCCAAATCCAGATTCAGGTTCTGCCATCACATTAAATGAGTTTTGTCATTTACTTCATGTTTACTTCTGTTTTAGAAACTTAAAATGTCAGCCATTTTGGATTGGAAGACATGCTAGGTCCCCAAATTTGCTTAAAGAGCTGTCAGAAATGCAAAGAGAAAATGATGGTGCATACATATTTGTTAACTGAGCTGTTTATTTTATTTTATGGTATAATCATAACCATTATGTGAAATCAATCAGAAGACCTATTTTAGTCTTGATTAACCTATTCAATTAATCTCAGTGTAACCTTTGACTAAAATATCCCCTAGAATAGATTTTCTTCTTGTAATGTATGCTTTGCTCCCATTTTTATCAAGACAGTTACTTGACAGCAATTATCCATGGAAATAATAAGGGATCATTTGTACTTCTGGGAATTTCAAGAATGGCTTTGGTTTCGCTATCAGTTATTTTTGGCTACTGTCCAAAAGGAATTTCTGAACATATGAATTGGTTTGAAAAAAAAAGAGAAGGTTGTGCAGTTAACCTAAGTATATAACAACTCTGCATTGGATAATGATGGGATAACTTAAGAGTTCAGCAGATGCAGAGTGAGGGATTCAGTTCTGGAATGTATGCCTTAATTTTTATAGCTCTTACTTAAAAGCCATGAAAGAGAGAATGATATATCTGCACAAGATTGGAATATTCTTTACTTACAAAAGCAGTCCTGTAGGTATATGATATAGTCATATTACAGTTACATTAGCATTAATCAGAAAAAGAGGATTGGTTAATGATTTGGGAGATGTGGACAAATTTCTCCTTTCCCCTTTTCATTTCTCATGTAAGTAGACCCAATGGGCTCTCCCAAGTTCCATCAAAATTCTTCTGTTATGCCACATGTCTCAACTGTGCTTTATCAATTGAAGAATACAGCTCTAGTTTACTCTTTTTATACAGATGTAGTCAGGCTATTATTTATTGTTTTCTGTTTATTGTTACGATGGCTTAATGCTGTTTTGCATTACTTGGTTTTGTGCTTAGCTTTTAATTGTAGAGATGTTTGAGTTGGTAGACATGTTATAAATGATGGTTATGATAGTTGGTTGAAATGCAAATTAATTCTTTGATACGTGTAAGATCAGTTTCATTCTTCACCTCATGAGGACTAACCACAAATTTGGAATCACAGTTCTGTGCAAACAGTGGGCAGTTGTATCAAATCACACACACACATGTACACACACTCAACATCGACATAATTCCCAGAATTCTTTCAAGGAAGCCACTTTCGAAGTAATTTCAAATTGTATGTGCCTATTGTTCTCATTTGACAATGGGAATGAGGAACTAGTGCCCTAAAAGTTGCTACACTATCATTCTCTTTATTACTAGTGAGAGTGGGCTGCCTCATTCTGATACAGGTGAGGTTTTCCAGAAGGAGGCTGTGATGTTTTTGTACTGGCAAGAGCAAATGGCACAAAGCAACTTCTTGGAGCAGACAGAGGCTGACTATTATGTCTTTCACCCTATTTCACATCTCCATGTAGCTACCCATGCTGGGTATCTGCATATGCTTACAGCTCTTTGGAGATGAAGCCCCAGTACCAGGTGATTATCAATCCAGTGTGTAGAATTAAAGGGACCTATTTTATCTTGGATTATTATGATTGATGTTGACCTAAGTCTAAGTCATGCTGACACCAGTAACATAGTCTTAACCAGGGTCACCTTTTATAAAGGGAGCAGTGTTAGCTTGGAAGGAGCAACTCAACAAATAATTGCTCAAATATAAGAAGAGAGTTAGAAAGAAAGGCATTTTTGCTGGAAACGAGATATCTAAGAAACTGCCACCATGAATGGAACGGAAGGCCTTAATTTCTATATCCCTATGTCAAACAAGACTGGTGTTGTTCGGAGTCCATATGAGTATCCCCAATATTATTTGGCAGATCCATGGAAATATTCTGCCTTGGCTGCGTACATGTTTCTTCTGATTCTGCTTGGATTTCCTATCAATTTTCTAACCCTCTTTGTCACCATCCAACACAAGAAACTCAGAACACCCCTGAACTACATCCTGTTAAATTTGGCAGTAGCCAATCTATTCATGGTCTTGGTTGGTTTCACCACCACAATGTACACTTCCATGAATGGATATTTCATTTTTGGGACAGTAGGATGCAACATTGAAGGCTTCTTTGCGACAATGGGTGGTATGTATTTCGATTCCTCCTCCCAAGTGTCATTTTCCCCTTAATGAACCTGTAAGCTGTAGTTGTATAGATCAGATTTTCCCTGTATTCGTGGCATGTTCTTTATAACACCAAATCAGAATTTCCAAAACAATTAACATTGGGAAATTCTAGTTATATCTTGAATTTAGTAACTTGGACTTAAATGCTAGCAGAATAAAAAAAAAAAGCAAGTTGTTAATGTGGCTATGAAATGGTAAAAATCACACTCAGATTCAAAATATAATATAAAAACTTTGTTAATTTGTTCACCAACCTTCTTCTTTAGACAAAAAATTCTTATTGTGATCTTTGTCTGGCTCAGGCAGAGGATAGGTGTCTCTGGCAAGTTTTCACAGTTTAATGGACTGGCAAAACTTTACTAAATCAACACACCAGCCTGCTGTAAATTTAAAGCATTAAAAATTATTTATGTGTTCAAGTCAGTTTCAGACATCATCTTGCAATGATTTAAATTTGGTTTATTATTATATATTTTACTACTCAAATGTACTGGGCTCAGAGGAGCCCTAATTTTGAAACAAAACAACCTAGGGAAAACAAATTCTCCCAAAGTCTTCTCTTTAGAATGCTGTTACATATAACCAAAGAAAATGGATAAATCCCAGCTTATTTCCTTTCACCTTTCATGTTGGAATGTCTAAAGTTTAGAAAGGTGGCTTTTGTACAAATTCCATTGATTTCACTGTTTACAAAAACAGTGTAAAACTGTTTTACAAAAGAAACAAATTTCTAATGAGGTTCTTTGAGAAGGAAGCAAATTTTTAAGAAGTGTCTCCTCCAACATTATTGCTTGAATGCAGGCAGATATTGAAGAACACAACGTTTAGATTTAAAAAAAATGTTCCAAGAACTCACCCCTCTTAAGTGCTCCAAGGAGCAAATCCTACATTCAACTATTCTTCAAGACAGAAATAAGAGGAATGTTGTGACTTTTAAGGCATAAATATTGGGATGCTGTTCAAAACTGGAGATGGAAAGAAATGAAAAATCTTGGTTTTTACAATTTTGAAAAAAGTTCTGGTGTGTGAACTACAGGGGTATAGAACAGCAATGTCCCCAAGTAGAACTTATTTCACTATTATTTTTTATTTATTTTATTTAGTATATGGCATTTACAGAGGTCATGCAATCATGGATAAACAAATTTAGTTTAAATGTTTAACACACTATTATTTGTGGTTTGATGCCAATGTTTCCTTCCTTGGTCATAAATATACTTCCTTATGAAATAACTGTCTGAAGAGTAGCACAGATTAAATTATTAAATTATTTTATGAATAAAATATAAAAAGATAAACAAACCCACACAGAAATTTTAGGATAGGCAGGAAAAGGGATTGGCTGATTTATTCTTTTCCTTATTAAATTTCCCCCTATTCTGTGCATTTAAGTGGGAAAGCTCTGGACAAAATTATAAAGATCTGCCACATTCATATATTGGGTTGAACTTTAAAAATGAAGTCACTTTTAAAGAGACTATTAGACATGGAATAAGATCCTGGGAATGACATGAAAGTACTTAGTTAAGATGCACCCTGGTGCTTCCACTTTGCAATCAATTTTGGATCCATTCTAAGAACAGGAATATCCCCAAGGTTTTAGAAAAACAGATAACAGATAATCAGAGTTGGAAGGGACCTTGTAGGTCATCTAGTCCAAACCCCCGCCCATTTCTCTGATGCTTGGTGTATATTGGAAGTGCCAAGGATTGACCCCAGAATATTCTATTTACAATGTCCCTGTTATATCACCAATCTGAAAGTTCCTCAGAAAAATATTGATTTTATTTATATTGATTAATAATTTTTCCATACAATCGAAAGAAAGGAAAGGAGAAAACATGCAAGGAAAAGAAAATAAAGAACTAAAGAAATATAATTATTTCTGATCTTTTTTTCAACAGATAGTTATGATTTTATAATCCCTCCTTCTTCTTAGATATTAGATAAATTCTTTCACGCCCTCATTTAGTCCATATCTATCTTAATCTTCAAACCCATAAATCATCATTTAATTTCTTTCTTCTTTCGGCAAATAGTCTGTACAAGGTTTCCAGTTTTTCAGATAAGTTTTTTATTGTTTTTAATCTGCCCAAACAGGTTCAGTTTTGCCCTCTGTGTGGGTTCTGACATTTTCACAATCCATTCCTCCACTGAAGGATTTCATTATTTTTCCATCCTTGTACATCTTACTGCAGTTACAATACATAAGATCAATCGACATATCAAAATGCCTGGCTTTTCAAGCCTTGTAGTAGGCCTGTTCCACCCATCTATCTGCTCTGTCCTGCATCTATTGTAAAATCCTTAATATGTTACATCTGGCAGAATATCTGGAGACAATTAGATAATTAAAGTGGTGAAGAACAGAGTAGAATAACTGCTTATTGGGTCTGGCCATTTTAAGTATTCCACTCTAATTTTATTCCTACACTAATCCCCAGTCCATTTTCCAGACTTGTTCAAAAAGGTATAGATCAGGGATCTACACTGTTTTCCTCAGACCAAAGGCTGTGAATGCGGCTAATGCAAAGATTTTATTTCATTGACATGGCAGCTGCAGTTGCCAGAATCCGTGATTTTCAGGAACAGGGCCTCAGAGTGCCCCCTGTTGATGATATTTAAAGCCCTAAATAGCTTAGGTCCTGTCAAACTGAAGCACTTCTCTTTTCCCACCCATCTGTACAGCTTGTTGCAAGAGCCCCAGAGGTCTCTTCTCCCAACGCCTTTATTCCTGAAGTTCTCTCTGTTCTGCAAAATATTCTCTTCCTAAAGAAATCTAGCCGGCATATTCCATGTACATCAATCAACATTTTGTCCTTTGGCAGGCATTTAAATATTAACACCTTTTTGTAAGCTATGGCTCTTTAAATTTTTTAATGTAAATTAATTATATGATTATTTGAATTTTTACATTCTATTAGGTTGTTTTACTTTATTTTACTGTTGTTCCTTGTTTTATTCTTGCAAAATATTCCAAGGATATTTTCTGAGGGAGAAGCACATAAATGCAATGCAATACAATGCGAAGCAACATCATGAAGGATCACAACAATGGAAATCAGAAAATAGTATTTTCATTTTTGGTCATGGAAATGTTTCCTCATCTTTCTGTTGTTGCTGTTTTTAAATATCTATCCGAGTGATTGCTTTATTCTCTTACAGGTGAAATAGCTCTTTGGTCTCTTGTAGTCCTGGCTGTAGAAAGATACGTAGTCGTTTGTAAGCCCATGAGCAACTTCCGTTTCACCCAAACTCACGCCATCATGGGGGTGTCTCTCACTTGGATCATGGCCTTGGCTTGTGCTGCTCCTCCTCTGGTTGGATGGTCAAGGTGGGTATCTGTTGAATCCATGATATGAACTGATGTATGGAACAAAAGGAGCTAATGGGGATCATAAAGGAATATGTAGGTCCAGGTATACCTAATACATCTTTTGCTATAAATATCAAGGGTAGTAAATTTGTCAGTCTTTTCCAACCTGGCATTTTCTGGGTATGTTGAACTGCAATTTCCTGGATTCCCCATACAGTTTGGTCATTGATTGGATCAATACATCAGATGCCAAGTTGGAAAAATCCAAATGCCATTGGATTTTTTTATTATCTTTTTTTATCTTATTGTGGAAAAATAAGTTACACAAATAATTTTTGTTGGCACCAAACTGTGACTATCCAAAATCTCAGTGATATTACTTCTGTATTTATTTATCAGGAGTAAATCCCTGATGTGTCTTCTTTTAATGTGGATGTCCACATTCCTTGTCCTTCTGCTTTTCTTATTCTTCTCTTATATTCTGTATGTAACTTCATAAATAAGATGACTATTCAAATCAATATCAAGAAACTGAGTTGGCTAAAAAGCCTCAGCAGCTCCAAGCCTCCAACACTCATATGTTAACGAAGAAGCAAATAAATAGTTATATTACACAATAGCCAGAATAGTGAATTAGCTCTGTTTACCTGATTTTTCTCCTCTTTCACTCAACAGTATTCAATTCTTAGAGACTGCCTGGACAAGTACTTACACTTTTCTTGGCAAGGTTTTCAGTAGTAGTTTGCCATTGCCTCCTTTTTACAGCTAAGAGAGAATGTCTGGCCCAAGTTCACCCAGGTGGCTTTGCGCCCACAGTGAGACTGGAGCTCACAGCCCCCCAGTTCTAGGCTGGTGCCTTAACCACTACACAAAACTGACTCTTGGTTACTTGATACTATCTTGGATATAAAAATAAACAAATCTTACCACTCTCAAATAAGCAAGAAATGCTCCCAAGATATCTGACAGGGTTCCGACGGATGCCCTAATTAATTCATGAGCCTTCTTTCAAAGACACAAAGCCTACATAACTTTTATTTATTTAGGGTTAAGTAGTGAACATAGTAACAACATTAAAGGTTTAGTATGACTATTTAATTCTGCAAACTGTAATATTCTACCTATATTTGATTTAAATACAGGTATATCCCAGAAGGTATGCAGAGCTCATGTGGAGTTGATTATTATACACCAACCCCAGAAGTCCATAATGAGTCCTTTGTCATGTATATGTTCCTTGTACACTTTGTCACTCCATTGATAATTATCTTCTTCTGCTATGGTCGTCTTGTCTGCACTGTTAAAGAGGTGGGTGATTCTACAGAAAGAGGAACCTTTTCTCTACCAGACTAATTCAAATTGAAAACATTTAACCCACACAAGGAGAATAAGAACCAGAGTTGTTAAGATATTAAAAGTTTTGATTGGTTGGTTCTCTTTGGAAATAATGTTATAGTCATAACCACATCCATCATCTTCTGCAGCGTATCTGCAATTTCCTAGGGTTTTCCAGCTGCATCAGTGCTAAGAGTTCATCAAGTTCTAATAGATTTTTTAGTGTTCCTTCTCCAGCATCCCAGAGATGTGCTTTACTGTAAAGAAATCCAAGTGTATATTTAGAATAATTTATGGGAGTGTTTGTGTTAGGGTCTGAAGGCAGGAACAGGACAAGAGAACAATGGGGGTAGGCAAAGCCCCAAATGATCAGGTCTGAAGTAAAACCCACCTTCTTCTCAAAATTCCTCCACTTATTTTCATAAGTGGTTTTCTTTACTGAGACTCCCCTCCCCTTAAGTTTACTACATTTAATTTTAACTTAACCATGCACACACAAAAATGTGTCCTCTACAGGTGGGACTGCAGGCCGCACAAGTTTCTTGAGAGCTGCACATAATGTTGAGTTTCTTCTTTCCAATACATATTACAATGGTTACAATGGTCCTTCTTCTGGTTAACATCTGTCTGTTCTGGACAGCACAGTTGCAAAGTCTCAATCACCTCCCTTGTTGTGCTTTTCAGGCCGCTGCTCAGCAACAGGAATCAGCCACCACCCAGAAGGCTGAGAAAGAAGTCACTCGTATGGTCATCCTTATGGTGATTGCCTTCCTTGTTTGCTGGGTCCCTTATGCCTCTGTGGCTTTCTATATCTTTACTCATCAAGGATCTGACTTTGGCCCTGTCTTTATGACCATCCCATCCTTCTTTGCCAAGAGCTCTGCAATCTACAACCCAGTGATTTATATCGTAATGAACAAACAGGTAACTTGGATATGTTGCCACGGCTTTTCAAGAGTGTAATGATGATGGGCATTTACAGCATTTTCCCTAAGTGCTTAAAGTGCTTCCAATATACGTCATAATAATTCATGTTGCAAGCCCTGCCAGATAGACTAATTATTCTCCATATTATAAATACAGGATTGGGGGAAACCAGCAGAACTTTCAGTGGTTTTATTGCCAGATGGCAAATGAAACTAGCCCATGACGTATTCACTCTCTTGACTGAATTTTGCTTCTTCATTGTATGTTAAGCAGCAATGCATCTTGTGGAGCTGATATGTCAGTCTGACAATCCAAGCATCCTTGCAAGGTGTGTGTGTGTGTGTGTGTGTGTGTGTGTGTGTGTGTGTGGTTAGGGGTCGAAGTTTGGGACCAGAGAAGATGTTCTTACACTCTTGAACTTGCCAAAAGCTTCTCCTTCCTTCAAACGAAGCGTCTCCTTGGATCAAATGAAGCTGCTAACAAATCTCAGTATTTGTGAGCCTTTCAAGGCAAGAAGGCTGCACCCTGTTATTTTAAGCAGAATGAAATAGAGGTTTATGAATTATTTCCTTGGTGTCTGGAGCATACTAAGGATTTTCACTTACCTTGAGACACAGGGACCAATTAAGATAAATATGAGCTCTTTCTCTAGAATTTCAGGAGGAAACGCCATGGAAAGCCAAATAAAAACTTACCCAAGCATGCCTGCCAGTTACACTAGACTACAAATCCCATCATCTATGCAGAGTCTTAATCATCCAGGTCATGGTTGTCCCAAAAGGCAATTAAACTTTTTCAAAAGGCAGCTAGGCTTCATTTTTTTCCTTGAAGACGTTTTGCTTCTCATCCAAAAGGCTTTTTTAGTTCTGACTGAAGAATTGAAGAACTTCAGTCAGAACTGAAGAAGCTTCTTGAATGAGAAACAAAATGTCTTCAAAGAAAAACCAAAGTCCAGTTGGCTTTTGAAAAAGCACCTTTGGGACAAACCCCATTATTCCAAAAGAACCAAAGGGCCAAGGAGGCGGAGGGAAACAAATGGTGGGAGGCTGCTCTTATGAATGAATACGAACAGCAGTGTCCAGATTTTTATTCACTTTATTTATTATTAAATGTATATCTCACTTTGCAACTCTCAAGGCAGTTTACAGTAATAGAAAAGTACGACTGTTGCAATTTAAATCATGTTCAAATATTCATTTTATGATTAAAACTAATGACTTAAAGTTGGCTGAAAATTGTAATGATCGCAATTATAAAAGCTTGACCAAAGAGTTGTGTCTTTGCCATCAGCCTAAATTCTGGGGGAATGAGATTTTAAATATGTCTTCTTAGCTATGTATTTAGGGATTCCCTAGCTGGAACTACCCAGAAGAAGCCCCGGTTATCCAATAGCCAGGTTAATGGCACAGGGGTCATCTTCAGAAGTGCCTATCAGACACAGGGGAGGAAATATTGCAGGTCTTCTGATTGTAAGCCATGTAGGGCTTTAAAGGTCAACGCTAACACCTTAGGTTGTGCCCAGTATAGGCATCATATGATCCCTATATTATGCACAGATCAACAACCTGGTTATCACAGTTTGTACCAATTGCATTTTGTGGTTATTTTGAAGACCTGACATAAAGCACACTATGGTACTTGAGAAGAATTGGAATTAATATGTGGCTAACCTTCAGTGGCTAACCTTCAGTGGCTAACCTTCACTAAATCTGCATCTGAGGAAGGGCTGCAGTTGATGCATTAGGATCAATTGTGGAAATGCACGTCTTGATAGAACAGCCATCAGCATGTTCCATGTTCTAGTATTATCACTGATCTTTTGACATGGTTATTGCAGCTTATTCCTGATGGTGCAAGTTGCATGTGCTAATGATTTTGTAATATTTATTTGTAGTTCCGCAACTGTATGATCACCACGCTTTGCTGTGGAAAGAATCCTTTGGCAGAGGATGACACTTCTGTTGGCACCAAGACAGAGACATCTACAGTCTCCACAAGTCAGGTTTCCCCTGCGTAGATCTTGTACGGAAGCCTTTGATTTCTGAATACTTCCTTTGAGTGATGACATACTTTTCCCTTTCACCATTCCTTGTCAGCAGCATACCACTTTCAATTCACCTGGCAGCTTAAACTCCATATTGCAAATTGTGATGACAAGAGAATGAAGCTGTTCAAGTTGCAATCCTATTTTACTTTTACCCTGGAATATGGGATCCAATTTGTTGTTTATATTGCAAAATGGGACCTGATTTTTTTTTGCTGGTAGGTCATATAGGTTTGCAGTCTAAGTGGTGCAAATCAAATCAGCACCATGAAAGAACAAGAAGGTTAATGGCCCCAAACTTAGTTAGATATCCTGAAGCATTAGCTTGTATTGCTACAAATGCATTTATTTCTTATCAAGGTTGTTTGCTATCTGTCCCTAAGTACGCAGCCTCTGCTGGGTTTCCATTCTTTTCCTGAGTTTTGTATTCAATGAACATTTGCACATTCGCAGTAGCAATTCAACCTGGATTTTTGTTTTCTTATTTCTTGATACCTGGAGACTTATCTGAGCTTAATTTGCAGAAATATTATCAAAATGCACCACTACAATCTGATGTTTGTGTATAGGAGAGTGGATAAAGGTGACAGACAGTCTACTTAATACTGATTTGATATCCTTACACAGTTTGGTAGCATGAAGTGGAATGGTTCCAGTTCATCTAATCAGTACAGTTTTCAGCAAATAAAACTGCAATGTACTTCTCTCAAGATCAGAGAGAGACCATGAGTGCAAATGATCCAGTTAAAAAAAATCTGTTGCATTGGACAGAAATTATGTATTACATTGATTGATTTTGAACAGTTGTATTCCAGATGTTCAGGGACAACCAGCAGTCTTGAAGTACCTTATGAAAAGCACGAAAACATGGGATCTTCAGAGACATTTAGTTGAGCTTTCAGTTAAATTAAGGATAGTAGGAACACTTTCCCACCCCTTTCCCCTCTGCCCAGCCACCTATGCCCTTGGGAAAGGGCCACGACTCTGCCGAATAATACAGAGGAGAAAAGGGGGAGGAACTGCTAAGGAAGGAAGGAAGGAAGGAATTGTCCTAAATCTGACTTGAATTTATGAGAAGTTAAGGAAGACCACAGAAGGAGCAACATCCTAAACAACAACAACAAAAAAAAAACACCTCACCACCAGATGATCAGCTGCAAGCAGAAGAGAATTCTCAGTAGCATCAAAGGGCATAGAAAACAAATAGGTGAGGATGCAGAAAAGTTTGAGCACCAGTACTGAAAATCTTTCCTTCTTAGTCATACCTTCCTGACCCAAGAAGTTGGAGGGATCTGCTCCTAGAATGAAATGGTAACTGTTGAGTAAGTGCACGCACGAGTTTGAGGGAAAGAAAAGCCAGGCTTCCCTTAAACAGAATGAAGTCACATGCCACATTTTTTTGCTATGAGAATATCATCACATAATGCAAGGGAAAGGCCTTTACATCAGACTAGATCACAGCTGCATGTGGAAGAAAACTATTTGCTGAACCATGGCTGATTTAGCTTTCCTGCACTGTAGGTAGTACAAAACTCCAAAAATTACAGAATCATGAATGAAATTCTGAGGTATTGAGCAAAGCAGGAGGTAAAGCAATCCTTCTGAGATTGTACCTGAATCCCTTTCCCTTTGCCGATTAAATACATTGATCGTTTTAGCATTATCTCATGAATGGAAAAAAAAACTTTTTAAAAGCACCTAGAGAACCAGGGGCTGTTTCTAAGCTCCTCTTTTAGATAGAAATTGTCTGAACTATTAAAGATATCACAGAACTTTCCCAAATATTCCAATTGCTGTGTACATGAAGAAAGAATGCTCATAAACTCTAGATTCTCATAAGAAAGATGAAAGATGTGGCTTTTATATTCTTAATGTTTGAAATATGTTCATATTTTGAGTAAGTGACAGCCAAGCCACAGTCGACTTTTTGATTGATTTAAAAATAATAAATAAACAGCTGGGAGAAAATAATTACCATATTTATTGGAAAGGAAGATGACCCTGTCTTCTTACTCCCCAATAATAGTTTGTGAAGTGGAGGAAGGTTGGGAATGTAATAGCAGAGGAAGAGATGGTTGAAAGTGAGCAAATGGTGGAAAATTCAAATAAGGAGAGAGAGGCAGGATGGGAGAAGCCAATGGAATAGCTTCAAGGAGACTAAACCTACCCCCCCTTTCTCCTTGTATAGAGAGCAAGCATTTCACACAAAGAGTTTCTTCACTGATAAAATAATACAGGATTCTGATTTTTTGAGTAACTAATAGATTGGGGCTAGCATGCTGACTGAACACAATGAGTCCTAAGCGGACTTCCCTTGGAGTAAGAGCAGGCAAAGTTTTCTTGTGCTTGTAGTCTACGTTCTTTCTTTCTTGCAAGGAAAAGGGGAAAGAACTCAGCTCAAGAGACCCCCAAAATCTTGTGGTTTTTTTTCCCCTCTGATTTGCTCTCCAACCTATATGGTGTCTCTATGGAGAATACTAAACTGAGCACATCTAGGTCCAGTACAGTAACAGCCTAAACATGTATATTATGTATAGCTTTACACCAAAGTTAGATTTCCACAATCCTCTGCATAGGATTTTTGTGTCTTTTCTCTGTCTAACGTCTCTCTGGGGGAATTTTTTAGAAACTCAGTTTCTTCACTTTAGACCAAATATGGGACTTAAGGAAGGTTGCCAGCAGGACCATGGGGTAGAGGAAGGAGACACTAATGCCAAGAAGTGCTAAGGAATAGGAAAATCAAGATGTACAAAATCAAGAGTGTTCATAAGAAACAAAGACCGTGATAGTTAAACTAGAATGCAGGAAAAACATAGCAAAGAATGCGTACTGATCATGGCTTCTGGAATTTCAACACCAATCAGCAGTGGCTACAGGAGGTCTTTGTCTTTCTTTCTGTGCAATGAAGGGAGGTTTTGCATTGCTGGTATGTATTTTCTATTTTTTTCTGAGCTGTATTTATGTATATGTATATGTGGGTATGGGTGGGTGGATTTGTGCATGTGTATGAGGAAGCATGGGGTGGGTTACATACATTTCTTTTTGTGTTCTGTGTGCCAGTCTATGTTGAAAACAAAATGTCTTCTGTAACACTCTAAGCTGATACCCAAGTATTTTCCCATAAGGGTGTTTTAGGGCATTGTTCATCGAAGTGTGGTCCAAAGGCCCCTGCGTGTCTGCCAAGTTCCTCTCAGGGACCCACAAAATCAAAATTATTTGCCATTATGTTGAAAAATAATATGATATTAAAATTCCTTTAAACAATTGTGAGAAGCAGTAATGGTAATGGATTTTGATTTTTTTAAAAATTTTAAATGCAAAAGTTTTAATTTTTAATACGATAAATATAGAAAACCCATAAAAACAAAAGGGGTCCTTGTAAGTTTTAAAAGTGGGAAAGATACTGAGGGGAAAATGTTTAAGAAACATCGCTTAAGGAATAAAAGTGGGAAAGATCCTGAGGGGAAAATGTTTAAGAAACGTGGGAAAGATCCTGAGGGGAAAATGTTTAAGAAACACTGCTTAAGGAATAAAAGTGGGAAAGATCCTGAGGGGAAAATGTTTAAGAAACACTGCTTAAGGAATATTTCCTTAATATAGTTTTCTTCATTACCCCCAGGCAATTGTAACTTATTTGGTCCTATAATGTTCTGCATTTAGAGAGTTATCTTGTTGATAGACTGATAGAAGGACAAACAGCGCTCCTAGTCCATCTCCATCATTTATTTCCAGAATTCTGCAGGTAGGGAACTAAAGCAAAGCATCACAGATAGGGAATTAAGAGGCAATACAATACCAAGGAGAAGGAAGCAAAGGTAGACACATCATTAGTCCACCTAGCTCCTGCTGATGCCATGGATATAACTGTGCAAAAGTGGATAAGAACTAAGGCAGGTCCAAAAGATATCAAAGGTATGTTGGGTTAGGATGGGCAGGGAACACAAAACACTTGAAAGGAAGTAATATGGTAAGAAAATGCTTGAATCTGATTTACAAATCATTCACATCTTTCGTTTGAATTGCATGAAAGCTGAAAGGGGACTGTCCCTTTATTGTTTTTAGAAGACCTCTGTTTTAGGATGCAAACCCACAGGCACAGTGTGTCCACAAAACAACTAGAAAACAATGCAGTTTGGGATGCATTATGGGCCAAATGTGGACTAGAAATAAAAATTAAAATAAGCAAGAAAAAGGTAAGAGAACATCTGTCTGATGTTGATGAATATAAATCACTTGGGACCTGATTACATCCCAGAGTTCTAAAGAAGCTGGCAGATGTCATCTCAGAACCATTGTACCATATCTTTAAAAAACCCTGGAGCATTGGGGAACTGCCAGAGGACTAGAAAAGAACTGATGTGGTTCCCATTTTCAAAAAAGGTGAAAAAAACAGGTCCAGGAAAACTACAGACCAATCAGCCTAACTTCAATATCTGGGAAGATACTGGAAAAAATAATCAAAAAACAGACCTTGAACATCTAAAAACAAATACAGTTATAACTAGTAGCCAGCATGGATTTATTAAAAACAGATCATGCCAAACCAGTCTTATTTCATTCTTTGTCAGAGTGACTAAATTAGTAGATCAGCAAAATGCTGTGGAAATAGCATACTTCGATTTCAGCAAGGTATTCAACAAAGAAGACCATAACCTACTCCTTGGTAAACTAGAAAAATGTGGGATAGACAGCATCACCATCAAATGGATTTGTAGTTGACTGACAAACCATACTCAACAAGTAGTCCTTAATGATGGACTACACCTACATGAGTGGAGCATCATAAGGTTCTGTCTTAGGCTCAGTACTCTTCAATATCTTCATAAATGGCTTAAATGAAGGAATAGAAAGGGAACTCATAAAATTTGCAGATCACACTAAGCTAGCAAGAATAGCTAATACCCTAAAGACAAGCTCAGGATTCAAAAACATCTTGACAGACTTGAACAATGGGCCCTGTCCAACAACATCAAATTTAATGTGGAGAAAAGCAAGGTTTTACACCTAGGCAGGAAAAACCAAAGGTACAAATACAAACCCTAGCTCAAAACAGTAACTGTGAGAGGGACCTTGGAGTCCTAGTGGCCGATCACTTAAACAGTAAAAAAAAAAACAGCAGTCAAAAAAGTTAGTAAAATTCTTGGTTGTATAAACAGATCCATAGAATCAAAATCATGTAAAATATTAGTACCGCTTTATAAATCCTTAGTAAAACCACACCTGGAATACTACATCCAGTTTTGGTCACCACATGTTGAGACTTTGGAAAAAGTGCAAAGAAGAGCAACTAAGATGATTAAGGGCCCCGAGACAAAAACATATGAAGAATGGTTGCAGGATTTGGATATGGCCAATCTAGAGAAAAGAAGGACTAGGGGTAACATGACGGTAGTATTCCAGTATTTAAGGGATAGCCTCAAAGAAGAGGAGGTCAACTTATTTTCCAAAGCATCAGAAGGCAAGACAAGAAACAATGGATGGAAACTAATCAGGGAAAGAAGCAGCCTGGAATTAAGGAAAAAACTTCCTAAACAGTGAGGGCAATTAACCAGTGGAACAGTTGCCTTCAGAAGTTGTGGGTGCTTCATCACTGGAGATTTTTAAAGAAAGACTGGAACCTACCTGAAACGGTAGGGTATCTTGCTTGAGCAGGGGGTTAGATTTGAAGACCTTCAAGGTCCCTTCCAGCTCTATTCTGATTGAAATATGATCTCCTCTGGTACTTTGATGAATCAAAAACTAGGAAATTTGAAACAGGAATTTTCTTCCTTCCACCCACAAAATCATGTTTTTCTGCCTTACTTTTCCCACTGACTTATAATAATACATGACTGAAGTTTTGAGAGAGATGCATATTGTTCTCATGCAGGCAGTCACTGCAGGGAACTATAATTAAATTAAACTGAAGGGGTGAAGCAGTAGATTAGACTTGAAGGTTTGAAGAAGTGGTACCCAAGTTTTCTCCCCGTAATCCAAGTATTGAGTATGTCTGCTCTGTCCAAACAGAGTAAGCATATATTACAAGCCTGTTGCAAATGGCTTTTTGCCCGCTCATCCATCTTCCTTTTGTCTTCCTCCTCCTCCTCTTCAAATGCTGTATATAAAATGATGTCATCAAAGACCTGAGTTAGAAAAACATGCAATGTCGTCTTGGTGCCACATGGCACGTTTCCATGGTAGCATACCCAACCTGTCATATGACTTCATTTATCTCAGCTCCACTCCCAGTTTCTCATACAGACCACACAGCATCTGACCTTGAATTTCTGGCGGGCACCTTTCTCACTTTCAGCTTGAATTCCATTTGGCAGATGCCCAAACCAAAGGTTCTTGGCCAACACCGTCTCTTCAGAAGATTTATGGGCAGCTAGCTTATCTTCACTCTAGCACAAGCCAACCAGCAGAGCATATGGACCTGAGATGGCAACATATGTTTGAGGAACTGCAAGATGGCATAGTGTAATGATACTGAAGTATTTGGATTTTTATTTTTAATGCTGTTATTTCATTTTTTTTTAAAAAAAAACATACATTTCTCTGTGTTTATAATTACAGTTCGGGGGACTATTTCTATATCACATGATGATCTTCAGCTTTATAAAGAGTGCTAGGAAGGTAGCTGGAAACAAAACATTTGGGTTCTTTAAAAAAGAGCTATTTGCAAGCAACCCTTTTTATTTAACTGACATTTCGATAAGTTATGCTCTGTGCACTGAAGCTGACATCCTATTACCTATTCGGAAGAAAAATAATTTGGTTTGGAATAGTGGGGAAACAAAAATTAATATTTCACTTATCCTGGAAATATCTATATATCTCTATCTTTTTCTGTGTCTATTCATTTATATGCATGAATGTATAATACAGATAGTCCTCGGCCTACAGCAGTTTGTTTAGTGACCATTCAAAGTTAACAATGGCACTGAAAAATGTGACTTATGACTGTTTTTCAGTTATGACCTTCACAGCTTCCCCGTGAGCATGTGATCAAAATTCAGAGGCTTGGCAACTGGTTCATATTTATGACTGTTGCTGTGTCCCAAAATCACGTGATCACATTTTTGCAACCTTCTGGCAAGCAAAGTCAATGGGAAAGCCAGATTCACTTATTAACAACCAGGTTACTAACTTATCAACTGCAGTGATTCACTTAACAATTGGGGCAAGAAAGGTCGTAAAATGGTGCAAAACTCGCTTGACAAATGTGTCACTTAACAACAGAAATTTCAGGTTGAAGTGTAAGTTGTGGACTACCTGGAGAGGAATTGGAGGGAGAAAACAGACACTCATTTTTAATCTGGAATTTAATCTTATTCATGTATGCCTTTCATCACTACAGAATGTGCCAAACTTTGACAGACTTATGTGTGATGCAGCCTGTGATTGCAGGGATCCACACTATTAAAAAAAAAAAAAAGAGCAAAGGATTGACTGTGTGCACTTCACAGAAGAATTCCCAAAAGTAAAACTACAGTAACACAAGTATTTGAAGGAAGGCATCCATTCAATCGATAAGGAATTCTTCCCTTAGCCTGTTCCTTAAAAAGGCTTTTAAAATCCAAAACAGAGGAAAAGAGACCCAAAATCAATATAATTTCATTTTGTATAAACAGGCCACAGTTGCAGGAGCCATGTTGGCACAGTAGTTAGAATGCAGTATCGCAGGTTGATTGCTGGATGCCAGCAGTTCGGCAGTTCGAATCTCATCAGGTACAAGGCTGACTCAGCCTTCCAGCCTTCTTAGGTCGGTAAAATGAGGACCTAGATTGTTGGGAGCAATATGCTGACTCTGTAAACAGCTTAGAGAGGGCTGTAAAGCAGTATATGTCTAAGTGCTATTGCTAACTAAATACATACAGTATCTGCGTTTACCATTTAAGTTGCTCCTGTCCTTTGCTCATGCCAGCTTGACTTTGAGGTTACTTCACAAAATTTTGTCCGGACAGATGAACTTGGGCAGCAGTTTGCAAGGATTCAGTCCAGGCTGTATGCTATCATATTTTCCCATTGGACAATTTCCTTGCTGCTGTGTCCTGCCACCTTTTGGTATCAGGAAAGCAATGGGCAATTACTTTCCTTCCTGTGAGCAGATCCTCCTGTAAATAAATAAAGGCAGGCACAATAGACAGCTTTCTTGATGAAAAAAATTTTTTCACTCTTTTTTTGGGATATCTTTTAGATCTAGTCTAACCAAGAGCGCTTATAAGAACACAATGGCTATTACCTTTGGTAACAATGGCTATAACCTTTGCCTTGTAAGTAGAAGTTTCCTGAACTTCCTACTTTTTCATGTGCTTTAAAAAACATGGGTCCCCAACCCCTGGGCCATGAACCAGCACTAATCCGTGGCTCGTTGGGAAGTGGGCCATGCAAGTAGCAGGTGAGCACACAAAGCTTCATTTGCACATGCGTGGGATTAGCTTGAATGCTGGAAACTATCCACTCTCTCTTCAATGCCACTGAGTTCCACTGCCTGTCCATGCAGCCAAAAAGGTTGGGAACTACTGTTTTAAAACAAGTAAGCAAACAAAAAGGTCCAGTGGTGTATTGCTTTACTATTTCCCACTCACAACAGCTCCCAGGTAGCCCAAATAGCTTATCATCTACAATATAAGTTGGAACTTATAACTTGAAGTCCTTTAATTTCAAGCTATTGAAGAAAAAATAAATAAATGGTGCAATGCAGGCCATTTTTGGTGCAAGAAAAGTAGGAAGCTCAGGGAAGGAAAAAACAGTAATTTCCTAACTGTCTTCTATTTGCACAACAAGAGTTATAGGTTTTGTGCATTATGACACTCATAGTAAAGATTGGCATTAAAAGGTATTAGAGGTCACAGTAAGCATTTGCTTCGTTGAAGAGACAATAAGACTAATCTACAAGAAGCTGAAGTGAGATACCCAGAAAAGACAAGGGCTTCAAGGCAGCACCATATAAATAAGGGTATTTTTGGAGTGGAACCTAAAAACCATTCTGAGATCACACTGATTGGGCAGTGGGATTAACAGAGCACAATAATTTTTGACCTCCTTAATTTTTTTCCTACTGAAATGGCAACCCGGTGGTGCCCATAGCTGAACCCCCAGATCAGTGTTTCTTAACTCTGGCAACCTTAAGGTGTGTAGATTCTGGATAGGGAAGCTTTCATCATTGCCATATTGTAATAATATCAACATATTCAAAAATAAAAGGTGTGATTGTAGTTCCCCTACCATTTGGCAGAACTCAGACTCACATCCGTTTGAGCAGATGGAGGGCAGGCCCAATCCATATTTCCTTTCAGACACAAAGTTAGATAACACTGGCACCAGGGCTGGGCTGCTGGGGGTCCACAGGTGTTTGGGAGAGTCCCTAGTTAAGATTCTGTGCAGTTTGGAGAACCCCCAAATCCCACTTCTGGCTTGCCCCAACCCACCCTGCCCCTCTCAGGAGTCCCCACGCAGCCTGTTTTGGATGCAGAGAAGTGCAGGGCATGCACGAGGCTTGGGGAGACAAAAACGGGCCTCCTGGAAGTTTGGGAAGGCCAGAAATGGGCCCATTTCCAGCTTCCAGAGCCCAAGGAGGCTGTTTTCGCTCTCCCGGAGGCTTGAGGAAAGCCTCTGGAGCCTGGGGAGGGAACACTAGTCCAACACATGAAAGGTCATAGCATCGACTTTGATGGCACCCAAACCCTAGCCACTATAGAAAACCCCAGCCACAGAATTATCAGAGAAGCCATAAAGATTGAAAAAAGACCTGAAAGCATGAATAGAAGAGATGACTCCATTAGACTGACAATTATCTGGAAGCCTGCACTCACAAACAAGAAAATCTCCACACCACTAGCCAGGCAAACACCTGGGCAGAAACAGATCCCCCCTGATACCTCCAGCTCAAACACACCCCAACCAGGCACCCAGATGAAACCTAGCTTCCTAATAAATGATAGCTGTCCATTTACTCAGAGCCAGGCTGCACTAAAAGCCTCCAATACAGGAACACAATGTTGCCAGCCAGTCAAGACAAAAAAAAGCCACAAAACAGACAGAAGATATTAGAAACACCAATCAAGCAGAACACAGCAAACTCCAAGACCAATAAACACAGACCAAGACTCCCAACCAATCAGGATGAAGAAAAAATCATGCTGGCACAGTAGTAGGCTAGCTCCAAATTTAAAACTGAAACGGCTGTGAAAGTCTGACTCACAGACGAGCACAATACAGAAGCCTGATGATGGCAGATGAGATTCTGCTGAAACATTACAACTTAATGATGTGGGATGTACTGGTGACATTATTTACTTTATGAACACTTTATAAATACCAGAAAGGCAGCTTAGGAGATGAGCGTCACACACACACACACACACACACACACACTTACTTCAGAGATGGAGCAGAGATGCCAGGTGAGAGACCCTGTGTGTCACAGGTGATGCCAGTGGGAAAGAGAATTCTTCTTCTACCCAGCTGCCCCACTGTTCTATTTCAGAAACACTCATATGAACAGTCTGTGGAACTGTCTTTGTGTAGCTTTCTTTTTAGCAATTATCTGATAAACCTACTTTATAAAAAAACTCATGACACAATTTTCTTTGACTTTAAAATATCCTAATGTTGAAGCCTACTGCATCACCAAAATCACAAAGGTCCAACACAGAACGGTTGGATTTTTGCAGTTGGGTTGCATGCTTGTGTTGGCACCTGTGTATGTGTGTTTTAGGCTTGCTCCCTCATTTCTTCAAACAAGGTACCTCTTACATTTTAATATTCTAGAAAGAGAGATGCTCTTACGCTGGAAAGTGATTGTTTTTAAAAGAAACAATATAGGGAAACCCACGCATTTGACTAGACAGACAGACAGACAGAGCCTAGATTCCCTCAATATAATTCCTTTCTAACCAGGAGTAGGATTCAAATTTCTTGACAACCAATTCTGTGGGCATGGCCTAATTTGTGGGTGTGGCTTGGTGGTCATGTGACTGGGTGGGTGTGCCTTGCTGACTGGGGTGGCTTGGTCATGACTGGCTGGGCATGGCTTGTATGTAAATATTGTAAATATTTATGTGAATATTGAATTTTTTATAAAAAAAGAGAGAGCAACTTTTACCCAAAATCAGACTGAGTTGCTTGCAGAATAACAGATTCACTCACAGATCTATCTTTCTGCAATCTGCTGCCTGAGTCTGCGCTGAAAATAGAAGCTTCAATCCTAAGGAAGGTTCAGATCTCAGGTCACTTCTCCCGCACCCTCCAACCCCCTGAATACCACTCCTGACTGGGCCTCAGGGAAGCCTTTTGGGTGAAGGCAAAGCAGTACAACAGTGATTTAGATTAGCTAGAAAGCAAGAAATCTGACAGGAGGGGAGGGGCCAGCCAGTGGCACGATTTGCTGGTTCTCTGAACTGCACAGAATCATAACCAGTTCTATAGAACTGGTCCGAACTGGTAAAATCCCACCCGTTTCTAGCAATTCAGAGTTGGAAAGAATTTAAAATATACTTATGTGCTACTCCCTTTCTTGTGTACACAAAAATCCTTTCTCTTCCAGGAACAAAATGGGAGAAAAACAAAGTAATATTTAAAGGGATGCCATAGCATTCTGACTGAGAAATACTGGGAACCGAAGTCTTCATATGTTAAAGCTGCCAAGTTTAAAAACACTGGTCTAAAAGCATCCTATTCAATAACTTTACTTCTTCATTCATAATCTGCTCTTACTAATACCTTATTTTAAAAACTTGCAAAACCACACATACAAAAATTGGGAAAGGCAGGCACAGACATTTTCATAGACATAGAAAACTGTTATTCATCCAGCTATCTGTCTCTTGTAAGATGTATTTTGTTTTAAAGACTGACTCCTCAAGGCTCATGTACAGACGGATCGAGTTCAACCAGAATGCTTCTAATTTTGCCCACTGCTTAATACATAATATGTCTGTTTTCATCTGAGTCGTTCCTGACAGAGCGTGTTGTCCTTTCTGGTTTCTTGTTCTTAGAGTCTTTTCTTCTTCATATTACCGAAAGTCCACATTCTGTGTCTCTGTTATTCCATTCATCTGTTTGCATTTGTTGTGTGGTTTCCAAAAAACTGTTTCAGATTCTTCTCTGGTCTTTGTTTATGACTGGAGTTCCAAATTCTTCACTCCCAGTCCAGAAAGTGAAATATTTCCAATGCTTTGTATTGTTTCCAAAATCTGTGACAGCTTTACTTCTGCTGGTGTTCCCATTTCAATTCGAGGGGATCATTATTTGGCTGCTTCTTAGCTGAAATCTCCCTCCCCAAGCATTTTGTAAATGCTTTAGCCTTACAAAAGAAACAAATGTAAACTAACAATACTTAGGCTGCTTTGACATTTAGGATGACAGTTTAGTCTGCCAAACTAAGGCATGGACTGGTGCCCCTTTCATCTCTGAGACAACACTGTGCCAATATTTCTTCCAGAAATACTTGCTACTCTGGGGCACATGTTTGTGAAAACAGAACGGCATTTGCCATGTTTAAAATTTCATCAGGCATCACCCAACAATGCATGAAACTGAAATTAAGGAGAAATAAGTTGGAATGAAAAGGTTTTTGCATTCACAGCATAGATGACTTGCCTCTAACTATAATTTACTGCTACAACTAAGGGAATATGGAAACAATGCCCTCAATTGCTTTTTGAAAAGCAAAAAAAGAAAAAAACCCACAACAAACCCACCTGAAAATCCAAAGTGTGGATACACACTTTGAAGTCATTTTTACCAATATTATAAGATCACTGGGTTGAATCCACTTTCTCTGATGGTAAAATTTCAACCATCCCCCAAAATATCATCATAAAACTTTCCCTCTGGGGAGGGAAGAAACAGGATGTTGAGAGTGAAAAAGCATTGGTTAAAAGTAAAAACTAAGTTGGCATCAGCATAGAGGAACCATCTGCATCAGGTAGCAAAATTTAAAATACAAGCAGGCAGGATTTAATGTCTGGATTGATGATTTGAAAATGTTGGCCCTGGTATTGGAGGAAGTTCCATTTCATGCTCAGTTGCTGGCAGCAAAACATATTGGAATGTTACTGCCCCAAACTGTTATCTCCTCATATCCTAAATGGCACTAACTGTTTGAGATACTGGCATAGATTTATGAAATCTAAGGACTATGTGAGATACACACTCAAATCTCAAGGAAGAGAGAGAGCGTGAGAACATGTGTGTTACAGTTCTATATTCAGCACATGCAGCGACATATGCAGTGCAAGCATTTCAGATATATAAATTTAGACCAATTGAAGGGTTGCAAAATTATAGCACATCTGTTGTCTTTGATCTGCTTCTCCAAATCAAAATCCACCCCATTTGCTTATGGATTGTTCTGCCACTGTTAGAGAAGGAACCCACTAATTCCAAGAAGAGACTAAGACAAATTCATATTGAATTTGGAAGTGGTGAGTAGCATTCATGGAGGCCGTACAGCCAAATACAGTAGAAGATGCTCTCCGCATATTGGTTCTCAGAGGTTTATACAACAGTACTGTTCAAACACATTTAGCATGGTTTATTATGTGAACCCACTCTATGTGGTTACTTTATTTCAGTGTGATGCACAAATCCCGGAAAATTGGGTTTCTTTCCATTAGGTAAGGTAGTCTCTTGACAAATGATTTCATGAACACATCCATGCAGTTTTCTGCTGAGCATATTATGCATCAATTATCCCTGAGTAAACGTATTGTATGAACACAGCCATATAGTCTTACTCTTTAATCAGCTTTTAATACTGGACCAAACACACACACCTTGTAATGTGTCAATATTGCATATACTTCCCAGCTGGTTTGATGGGAATAATAATGTGTTGGCTTAAAAGTCTTTATATTAGAGATCTAGTATTCACAGAACAGAGGGAAAAATCACACAATCTTCCATACTTGTTCTATTATTATGGATGAGAATGGAGGCCAACTAAGGCCAAGCAGGAAGAAGCAAAAATGTGCTTGGCAGCAATTATGCAGGTGAGATTCTCTTGCTCTCATGGTGAGGAATCCAACCCGATTTATTCAATGGCATAGAATGGGAAGTGTTTGGGGCTCCACCGCATCTTTCTACTTCACACTTAACCAGGATATAAACGATACTCCTGATCATCAGCTTCCTGGAAGGAGACATTACTTGAGTGAGTTGACAGTTCATCTAATAGTGTCACCATAGTAGTAAACTGATAGTAAACTGACTGGAGCTGTTTACCATTAGGAGGGAACCTGCAGGTGCATTGATAGGACAGAGGTTGAAAATCTAGTTCATACTTTCTTTGTCTTAGTAAAAAGAAACATTATGTGACAATCTTGATTGACCAAAGCAGAGATCAATTACACTAGGACAACTATAGCATATGGAATATTGGACAATGGATGTACGAGAAGTAAATGGTAAAGAGCGAGAATTATTAAGTGGATGAAAGAAAAACGTATGTGGGCTTATAAAACTAAGAGAAAAGAGGCATGTATAAACCTGAGTTTAGTTGGTTTGATTTTATGGAGGGGAACTGATGAATATATGCAGAGAAGTGAAGGTGTAGATTTAATTATAAATGAAAAGGCTAAATATATGCTATGAAATATGCAATGATTCTTCTAGGCTGCTATGTATGCTTATGAAAATAGGAATCCATTGCTGGGTGATAACTGCATGTTACACTCCTACACATATGATAATGGGAGAGATGAGTTTTGGGGAAATTCTGCAACATTCTGAAAATGATCCAAGAGAAACTATTCTTCTTCTGTTAATCCAAGTGCACAAGTAGGAAAGAGTCAAGAGTTCATAAATGCATCCATGCACTTTTTTGCTGAGAGAAAAAAAGGAAAGAGAAAAAGATAGGTCCATTTGGAAACCCAAGAATGAATTTGAATGGTGACTGGTAAGAATCAGTTTAAGGGAAAAAAAAGTTTCTTCTAAACATATGACAAACCTATTCATACGTATAGATGGCAAAGAATTAAATAAAAATTCATATTTATGATGAAAGCCTGATAGAATTATTGAAGGATAAAAGAAAGTGGTTTGATGTGGGACAGCCAGAAAAGTGTGCGGAGTTTCACTATTGGAAAGAATGAAAAGCAATGCTTGTTAGAACTAGAACTATGAAGTAGAAGAGGCAGTGGGTGAGGGAAAATACATATAAGAGAATATTACTGCAAAAAATGGGACTGAGAAATATGTATATCATTATCTTGGATCTTTCAATAATTCTATCAGGCCACACACACTTATGCATATACATATGCCTATAAATATACATGTACATAAACATATATACATACGTAGATATGCACACCATACACATACACATGTAAAAAAGACCAAGGAATAGTTAAGAATAAGAGGTAGTGAAAATGCAAAGTACTCTTTATATAATGAAATAATGTATCAAAGACCAAGAGTGTTGTATTTGACAGGCACTGTGTGGTTGGTTTCAAGGAATAAATATTCGTTGAAAGATGAGAGAACGGTTATGTGTAAGAACATTCTTCATCTCCCTTTGTTAGATGCAAATGAGAGTCCTGTCAGGAGAAACCTACAAGTTAAGTCAAATGCAGTGGGGTTGGGATTCTTAAGAATTGTGCATGGTAAAACAACATGAGATGGTCAAGAACTAATATAGTAGCTGCTGTGCAAATGTGGACTGAATACAAGAATGAGCGACCAAGAGGAACACAGTAATACTGTGGTGGTTAGATCATATAGATGAGAGAAATGAGGACTGAATAAGAAATATGTGGAAGAGGAATGAATGGTTGAGATGAATGGAAATATTTTTTCAAAAAGTGACAAAGTGAACAGAACTAAGCATAATATATGACTTGATGAAAGCAAGCGTAGTTTGCACAAACAGAAAGATACGGTGAGTTATATTGAATGCTGTAAACTAGATTTAGCTATACTTCCTTTTCTCTCCCCCCTCCTACTTCATGTGATGGCTTTCATTTCTTTTGCTTACATTTTCTTACTCCTTTTCTGCACATTGCACAGCTTTGCTTACTTTGAAAGGGAACAGCATGATGCAAGCATGAATATCTACCCAGGGCTAGCCTAATATGCTAGGCTGCCAACAAAATAAAGGACAGCTGATCCCGAAAGGGCACGTGTGCACCGTATGTGCATGTTTGTGTGTACAGTAAAATCAAGGCTGGATATCTACAGAAACATGAAGCTCCTACACTCTTTATGACCCAGAAAGAAGGATCATTCAAAGCAAGGAACATCTGGCAACCTTGTTTCAACCAATGGCTGGCATCCAATGGGAACTCACAAGTGGAGGCATTTGGTCTGCTTTATTTGAGAAATTCCTGGTTACCCAGAAGTTTCTTCCTTTCCTGCTCTGTTCTGAAATCTCCTGCGCATATCTGGCAGCCTGACAATCCACCCACAAAGCTCCCATGACCCCAACAATCTTGAGAATCGTTCACATACACAAAGCCCGCTGTGAACAGACATTTCAGCAAAATGGGAGTGTTGCTGGCTTGCATCTCTCTGAGTATCTGACCTAACATGTTCCACCCCCTTCATATCCCTTATGTCCCAAAATTGCCCGACCACCAACCGGCATAACTGCATCTTGTTCCCTCTCAACCTATTGAAGAGTGCACAGGCTGATCTTAGCATATTTTATTTAGGAATACGGAAGTGCAAGTTTGATGGGGCTCACTACCAGGAAAACCTACAAAGGGCTGCAGCCCTAAACACTGGACTAAGACCAAAGATCTGGCCTGTAGAAATTTGCGAGGCTGCAAGGAGATACAGAAACGATATCTCTCAGCTATCATTTGGCATCATCTGGATTATTGCAGCCCAGATCTCGACATTATTATATATAGGTACATGCAATGCATGCACACACATGCACATACAGATGTACACATTCAGTAGTAGTTGAATTCCTGTCACCTTGTTCCAAACATTTCAGTGGGAAACAGCACCATTCAAACTAATTATGTTGCAAAACAGGTGCCAATTAAGAGAGAAAATGCCATAAATTAAACTTCCCATGTGCCAGTTTACTGCTGATTGTTAACAATAGCTGGTACTGAGGAATATAGGAACTTTAGAAAATGGCAAGGACTAAACATACGAGTACCTTTTTGGGCTCCCACATGTTAATTATCCTAGTAAAAAGGCACCAGGATATCTGGCCTGTAATTGGCAACTTTCTTTAAAAGTGTGTTAAATTAAATGGCATTAACTCATAATAACAAGTAAAAATACTAGACATTTGTATATCTTCCAGCTGTTCTGCAGTTGTTTGCTTCTGTAAAACCTCCCCATTCCAAGCAATGGCTATGCTCTATGCGAAGTTCCATTGTCTTCCAACTTGGTATTTGGGCTGCTATGTGGAACAGGAATATTGTGCAAGTTCAGAATTCGGAACATAGCACTCCTTCTGATGAAAGGGGGCAGCTGAATTGATAACTCCCAAGGAGTCACAAATGGTCTCTACTGAAATGCACTGCATTTTAGGTGATGTCATTATTATGATCTGATTTCATAGTTGCACCAATGGCTCAAGCCAGTTTAGCTTCAGAAAACTCTGTGAGATGTTGGATTGGGAAATTCTGACTGGTCAGAAATTACTCAATGAATAGTATTGAATGGGGGCTGGACTTTGAGGCTCCAAAATCCAGGACCTTAAGGATCATGCCAAGTGGGTTACAGGTTTTCTGTTATGTCTACTTTCTTTATTACGGCTCCCACACCCATGTGGGTTACTCAATGCGGCGGTCATGACATGATGAATATTAGGGTCATGCATATTTCGAAAATGATTAAGAAGAAGTGGTTTGGCTGTTACATGAGCACGTACCACTCTGGTATTCATTAAAGTAGTCCCTCCCTTTTTTTAGACTTCTGCAGGAGCTTGAAAAAAGTTTTCACTGGTTTAAGAGTAGCAGTCACTTTAATGTGCGGATTCTTTAATATTCATAGGTAGCCCTTCCCTTGTGTCTCTTGCAGACATAACTGATGGTTGTTATCATAGGGGAAAAAAAACTTCCTAAATGCAGCCTTATGCAAAGTTAGATCATTGCTAGTAATGCCTGCACCGACAGGCAGGGGAGTTTCCAGGATTTAGCCCAGCTGTCCCCAGCTTGTGTTCTTCCAAATGAATTTTACAGGAATTGCATTTCCCATAACTTCCCACCAGAATAGATATGATGGTTGAGATTATGGTCATTTAAGTCCAATACTTCAGGATTACAGGGTAGCCTGGTAGATACTGTCAAACTGTTCTAGTGTGCTTTCTCAATGTTGAAATGCAAAATCCAAAACTCCCTCCCTCCCTCCCATATACCACTCCAATCAAATGGAACTCTAAGCAGAATCCTTTCTACAGTAAAAGGATTAAAACATAATGAAAGTAAAATGAAACAAAACAGTAACTGAAAAATTAAAAACAAAAAATGAAAAAGAAAGAAGCAACTAAAGCTGATGAGAACCACACATCCAACACAGGCTAGGATGGGAGATTCCCATGGGCCTTCTTAAAAAAGCAATTTTTCACAATTCTCATAAACCTTAATAGGGTGGAGTATAGTTTCATCTCGGGTGGTTGGCTATTCTAAAGAAGAAACTCCCAGATTACAAACCAGCTCTGGCTGGGGAAGGCAAGGATGTCCCCATATCTACAGACATTCCTTTTTTCTGGAATTGTGTCTGGATCTGACATTCCCCATCTGGATCCTAAAAGCCTCTGGGAGATCTACCACATCTCCTGTTTGCTCGAGGCCAAGATGTATATGTGGGACTCATCAGCACACTGGTAATGCCTGATTCCATGATGACTGATGACCTCCCACAGCAGCCTCATATAGATGTAGCTATATGAAGTAGCAGGGGTGATGATGGGGGAAGAGTGTCGAATCTGGTAATATCTAATAACTTTGTGGTACCTCATCCTTCCCTTCACCCCTGACCAGAACTACAGTCCCACAGAGCCACCTTCCTAACACTCAGAGATAATCTGTAGAATACATGATTGATGAAATCAAAAGCTATGGAGGCGGCTTGGGGCGGGGCGGGGAGAGGAGGGAAACCAGAAGATTCACGCTTCTCCTAAATAGGGAGGTACTTAAGATGTTCAGACAGCTATCATTGCTGTCATCTACCTGAAACAGGTAGGCCATTCTGGTCTGCCCTGGAATATTGCAGGAGCTAAGACTCTTCTTGTCTAACCTTAAGGCAGGGGGTCTCCATACTTGACAACTTTAAGACCCGTGGACGCCAATTCCCAGAATTCCCCAATCAGAATGGCTGACTAAAGAATTCTGGGAGTTGAAGTCCACAAGTCTTAAAGTTGCTAGGTTTGGAGACCTCTGCTTAGGCCCAGCCCTGAGGTAAGCTGAAGGAGAAACTATATTGCTGGGCACGAGGCAGCAGCTAGGAAGGTAAACTTTACTCGATAACAGCAGCTGCCATTTATTCTGGCTCTGAGGGGCGGCAATGGTGGGAGGGGGCACTAGAAATGGGCCATAAGATTATTTTATGGCAGAAATCTCTCATTAGCTGGCCCTCCCCCGCCTGCCTGTGCACAAGAGCTTGCAAGCTAAATTCAGCCCTGCTGCCACCTGTTCCTAGTCATGCTGGCAGGATGACTTGCAGGAGAATAATTAGCAGCTGCCACCTCAGCCCTCTCAATTAAGATGCTAATCAGAAGCCTTCGAAGCAAAGCAAGTGAAGGAGACCTACAAAGAGCCCTTGATCCGGAGGCAAAGGTCTATCTGTGCATTTTGCAAACATGACCACAGGCATTGCCCACCATGGGAGGACAGATCAGCAAGAAAGTAGAAATCGGAAAGAAATGTTAGCTGCCTGCTGCTGTTTGTCTCACTGAGATGTGGAGGCCTGGTGTGACAGGCAGGAAAAAGAAAGAAGGCGGCATGGCACTTTTAGCGTGGGGGGGGGGGGTGCATCAATGGGAAAAGTTAGGTTTAAAATATTTGACTGTCACCATGGGGTTAGTGGTATCAATGAGGAAGAAAGGTGTTGACTCTTCCCTTATTTTTGTTTACTAGTGTGCTGATCTTACAAATAAATGTTCTGGCAATGACTTGTAAATGATTGGATTAGGTTTCCAGATCTCATTGAGACCTAGACTGAAGCAATTTCTTGGCATTCTGAGGGACTCAAAGCCCATCCAGCTGTGACCATTTTGAGTTTGCAGATTTCCAATGGGCCATCCATTGGTGGCAATGCTGGAAGCCATATGATGATCCATTTAATCTTACAAAAATTTACATCTTGATTATTTCTCCAGTTTTAAATAATTCTGCTAGTGATGGAGGCAAAGAGAACTACAGGGGCTTTGCTGGAAGAGCAGAAGGGGTTGCTGATCTAGGCTTGTTGCCTTAACAAGAACTTTTTCCCCAAGAAAGCCAAGATGTTCAGGTATTAACTTATGTCATGTTTATTCAGTACAATTATAGAATATGCAGAGGTCTTTTTCTTGACAATTGATATCTCCTAAACCAGGGGTGTCAAACTCACATCGTCATGGTGGCATCATGTAACTATTGGGACTCTTGTCCCCTTTGCTAAACCAGGTGTGGGCGTGGCCAGTGTGTGACACATCTGGCCCGTGGACGGGGAGCTTAACAGCCCTGTCCCAAACATTTGTCTTCCATCTTTACTGTTGGGTAACAGACAACAGCAAACTGCCTGGGGGGGCTGCCAGATTGTTATCTGTGTGGCAAAACTAGGAAGAATACTAGGGTGATGATTTCCCAAATGTTTCAAATTCATTTACCTGACCCTTCAGAATGGGGAGGCAGGGTATGTTATGGGTCCCCTCTCTTAAGGAGATCCATTGGTGGGACTAAGAAGAAGGGCCTTCTCTGTGGTAGGACCCTCCTTGTGGAATATCATCTCCATGGAAATAAGATGGGCCCCACCTTCATATTCTTTTGAAAGGCCCTGAAGGCCTGGTTTTGCCAGTGGACCTGGAGACTCAGTGGTATATTAACCATTAAGCAGACTAAGCACGTGCTTAGGGCACCAGTGCCTAGTGCCAAGTAGGGACACATAGAGTGCGGTTATGAGGACTGTAGGGAGAGAACATTCATGGTTAGCTTCGAAGGATTGTAACTAGGCAAGATGCAGAAACATGGCAGCGACACAAAGAATTGGGTGCACTGGTGTGAGCCACTTTTGAACTTACAGATATTCTTCTTCTCTTTGCTGGAGGGTAGCGCAAAAAAGTAATGGAGGCACCTAGTCTCTCTTGTAGCCTTGGATATGGTGGAGGGTTCCATCCCACAGCCACTGCCAAAGATACTTGCAAATGCCATTCCAGCTGGTTGTAGGATGCAAAGGGAAAAGGAAGCCATCAGATTTTTTTTTGTCTCCCTCTAGCAAGATGTAGGCAGCCCTCCACCAAATTCTCATAGCATAGAGAGCAGATGTTGAAGAATGTGTAGGCATCATAATGTGGGAGGCTGTGCCTTAATATTAGAAGAAGAATAGGCAGGATTTTCAGTTAGTCTGTTGGTATAACACTCAGCAACTTTGCTTTTAGCATTCAATTTATCTCTACCTCGGAGGACTTCCTTCCTTCCTTCCCTCCTTCCTGTTTCCCTCCATTTCTACTCAATGCCCCTCATCAATGTCTACTAAATCTGAACTCTCTAATCCCCTTTAGCATAACCATAATACCATCATTCATTAAAAGTTAGTTACAATCTATGATAATCACTACATTAAAAAGTAGCTTATTCATTGGAGGGCTATTCAATATGTGCTGCTTCTGTGTAGTCTGTCTCTATAATAATACACAGCATATCAGTGTAATTCCCAATGTGGGAGAAAAATCCAATTCAAAAAGAATACCTTATTGCATAAAAGTATAGTAGAGAAATAGAAGATAGGATGGGTGTCATGTATCTTATAAAAGCACATTGACATCATTTAAAATATCAGTAACATGGTGAAGAGGATATAATCAGGAGACCAAAGCAAATAATAAAAACTAAAAAAAAAAACCCACGAGATCAGTTGTAAAAAGTTGGTGCAAATATACCTTAAGTGCTGAAACTATCTTGAAATAATATTTTTTATGCTAGCCCCTTAATAGAAAGTTGGAGTATCTCCCTTTCCATTGTTTTAAACAGGATTGTGGATCAATTAAACCTCTGGAAAACAAAATCCAGGAAAACCTTCATGGAATATACAGTATTTCAGCAGACTAACAAGGATGTTAAAGAGTCTTACATTTCAGGAAGGAACATTAGTGATAAATCAAGTGCAGCTCATGAAGCAGATTCTTCTTACTGACTCACATTATTATAGGGCACCTTTAAACAATAAACTTTTCCATCTCCCAGGCTATCTGAAAACTCCCAGGGCTGTACTATACTTTAGACTAGATTAGGAACTTGATCAAATATCCCTGAAGAAACCAGTAACAATCCCTGAATCATTGCTGAGAAAACTATACAGATGTGCCTCTAACATCACCAGGAGCTGAGCTTCAACCTCAAGGGTCTTTTAAGTCCTTGCCATGAGTGTTTGATCAACAGAAGATCATCTCATCAAAAACTCAGGACTACATCTTTCTTTAATCCTAGTTCAGCCATTCCTGAAGCAAAGAACCTGATTTATGTTTTTATTGGGGAGGAAAAGGAGATGTATTGGCTTTCATCAAGTTCCAGTATAGAATTTTTTAGAAATGGATACTTATTTGTATTCAAGTTTCTTAATTCTAATGGCCTGTTCACCTCTGGAAGAAAAATATATGCAGCTGCCAGAGGCAGGTCTTGCTCTCTGTCAGTGGATTATGGTGTGTGTGCGCGTGACAGATACAGATACAGATAATCAGAGTTGGAAGAGTTGTAGGTCATCTAGTCCAACCCCCCGCCCAAGCGGGAGACCCTGCACCATTTCTGACAAATGGCAGTCCAATCTCTTCTTGAAAGTCTCAACTGATGGTGTTCCCACAACTTCTGAGGGCAAGCTGTTCCATTGGTTGATTGTTCTCACTGTCAGAAAGTTTCTCCTTGTTTCCAGGTTAAATCTCTCCTTGTTCAGTTTTCATCCATTATTCCTTGTCTGGCCTACAGGCGCTTTAGAAACTAGCTTGACCCCTTCCTCCCTGTGGCAGCCCCTCAAATATTGGAAGACCTCTATCATGTCTCCCCTGGTCCTTCTCTTCACTAGAGTAGCCATGCCCAGTTCCTATAACCGTTTTTCATATGTTTTAGTCTCCAGTCCCCTAAGCATCCTGGTTGCTCTTCTCTGTACTTTTTCTAGTCTCAGCATCTTTTTTATAATGTGGTGACCAAAACTGGATGCAGTACTCTAGGTGTGGTCTTACTAAGGCTTTATAGAGTGGTATTAGTACCTCCCTTGATCTTAATTGTATCCCTCTGTTAATACAATTTAGGATTGCATTAGCTTTTTTGGCAGCTGCTGCACACTGCTGGCTCATATTTAGCTGGTTGTCCACTAAAACTCCAAGATCCCTCTCACAGTTACTGCTATTGAGCCTGGTTTCACCCAGTCTATATGTGTACTCTTGATTTTTCTTGCCTAAGTGTAGGACTTTACTTTTCTCTATATTGAGTTTCATTTTATTAGATATGGCCCAGTGTTCTAGTCTGTCAAGATCCATCTGGATTAGGCCCTCTGGCTAAAGGAGGAGGGAGAGATTAAATAGCCCCATATGGATCTGCTTCACTTGTAAACACAAGTAAATGACTCATCTATATTTCTCTCTCTTTTTCCTCCCCATCCCTGATTCCTTTCAACAGATGCTAAGGAGGAGGAACCAAAAGCTGTGAGCAAAAACCTTCAGCAAAATCCAGGGATGTTAAGTCTTGGATGCCAAATGATGGGTTCCCATCTGTTTGCCTTGCTCAAATGCTGTTAAGCCAGTTGATTGTGATTAGGAGCTGCTTTTCAACAGTGTCTAAACTTGACAGTGTGGGGAATGCTGGAAAGGACCCAGCTTCCTGATACAGAGGTCTGAAATATTCGATTTCTTTGTAAAGCTGCAAATTGAAGCAGGAAATACTAGAAATGTTATTTCTATAGTGACTATATTATGACAGCCTATCAGCTAAAATTCCTTGGATGGAAATGAAAGTCTTAGCACCCTCTTGCAGGCATAAGCTAGCACACAAGGACAGGCTGTTGGGGCATTGTTATCCAACCCCTTGCCTAGACAAACTGATGCTCAGTGGAAGACTTTTAGTGGAAGTTAGCTAGCATGATCACAAAAAGGTTCCCGACCTGTTTCCTTGGAAGACAGAGAAGAAATAAAGGAAAAAAGACAGAGATCAGCCTCACCTATCCCATATAACTAACTGCTATGGGCAAAAGGCCATTAAGGGGGAAGACATATTAAAACCTAGTTGAGTCCACAGAGAGGAAGCGAAGATAAATTCTCTCTTGTAATCTAGACGGATGCCAGATTTTCAGAAAGTTACATTCACATGGATATACAGAAGCAAATGCAGACAGGAATCTGGTTTCAGGTTTACAGACATCTTCCTGGAAAAGCTTGTTCATGACAGTGAAATGTCCTTCACACCAGTGGTGGTATGCTACCGGTTCGGCTGAAGTAAAAATAACTACCGGTTTGGCCAAAATGGTAGTAAAAAACACCACTGGTTCGCACCTAACTTTTCATTTCTTCATCCTCTCAGCTGATTGGTGCATTTGGGGCGTGCGCACACATGTTAGGGCATACACGCATGTGCACATGTTCAAGTCACCCACTGAACCAGTAGCGACCAAGGAACCCACTACTGCTTCACATATATCGGGGGAATCTAATGTTATGCAAGGGTGGATTAGGAGACCAAGGATCTGCAATAAAAATAGTCCCACTGTATAGGAAGATATGTTGGAATATTCTTAAATGAAAGTCAATGCTATGTTCAGGCAGAAGTCCCAAAGCCCTATCTAATTTATATAATTTATAATTTAATTTATATCTAATTGATGTGGAAGTTTTGCCACTTTATTCCAGGCCAGGCTATTCATCCATCTACTCAAGAAATGGGAAAAAGTGGAACAAGAGCAACTCTCTAATATATCACACTACCTCCAGCCTTTTCTCTTATAGTTGAATATGCCAGGGATTAAATCTACAACTTTCTGCGTGCAAAACATGTGCTGTTTTTGAGCTAGGAGTACTTCTAAACACATCTCTATTTTCAGAACAGCTATTTTAATCTCTGATCCGATGGAGTTATAGTGGGCTATTAGAATGTAAACATTATTTTCCCAATAAAGCAACATTTTAATTATCAAGAGTAGAACCAGATTGCCTTCTTTGTATCTAGCCATATAAATAACATTGGAACAGAACAGAGAGAGAATGAATTCTAAGTTTTATTATTCCTGTGGAATAGAATAGAATCAGAGCTAGAAGAGGAGATTCAGATCAATGTTCAATACTTTGTTGAGTGCAGGAATCCAAATTAAAACATCTGGGACAGTGAGTTACCTAGTCTCTGCTTGAATCCCTCTAGTGCAGGGGTGTCCAACCTTGGCAACTTTAAGACTTGTGGACTTCAACTCCCTGAGGAATTCTGGGAGTTGAAGTCCACAAGTCTTAAAGTTGCCAAGGTTGGACACCCCTGCTCTAGTGAATGCTCACAGAAAAGATTAAATTGGAATCAGCCTAGCTGAAACTGAAACCTATTATTTTAGGCTCTATAGAATGATGGAGAAAAGGCTTGACTTTCTATATCAGGGGTGTCAAACTCAAGGCCTGTGGTGCTTAAATCTGGCCCACGGGGTTGGCCTGGAAGTAAGAAAGGACTGGCCCGCAGTGCCTCTGGCAGTCAAAATGGGTTGTGGGGGCCCACATGCGGCTCCCCTGCATCCTGTTTTTGGCTTGGACAGTTTCCTGCAGCGCCCTGCTGACCAAAATGGGGTGGGGGAACCTACTTGTATCCCCCTGCACCCCATTTTGGCTAGCAGGGTGCTGCAGGAGGCATCCATCCCATCTTCCCCCCCAATCCAGCTGGCCCATGGAGAAGTACAATGCTGATCTGGCCCTCGAAGAAATCCAGTTTGACACCCCTGTTCTATATAATGACCTTTCAAGGTTTTGAAGACTGCTGTTCTCATGTGCAGGAGAAGGGATGACAGAACTTGGGGCAGAGTGAAAAGGTGGATTAGCCTGGAATCCCTACATAGCCATAAGAACTAAACTTAACCCACTTGAATGCCGTTGATGTTTATCTAACCTACACTTGAGGATTTGGTCTTTCACGCATGACAGCTTGCTCAATTCTTTCAACATCCATCTTAATTTCTAGTTTTTGATTAGGCTCTTGTCCTTCTCTGAACTTATTTCAAATTCTCAGAAAGTGTGGTGCCTGGAGCTGAATATAATACTCAAGTATATGTATACTTTCATATGCAATACATATATGAAAGCCATAATCAAAACCAACCAAACGGGAAGAGTTATGAAAGTATGTCTTAAATTCAGAATGGATTTATGCTAGCATATAACTCAAATTTTTGATCTCCCAAGAATTTCTATCACCTAGTTAATCAGCCAATTGTCTAGAAATTTGAATAAAACTTCATCAACTGTGTTAGGTAATTTAAAATGAAAGATTCATGTGGGAAGTGATATCAGACCTGGGGCATTCTGTGGACCACTGCCATACCAAATGAATTATTTTCTTTTTGTCCTAGATTGTTTTTATTCTTGCAAAAAGCTTATTTGAAATTTGAACATGGCCCCAGCTGCGATGCATTCAATTTTCCTTTGCCCTTGTTAATTGGAACAATGATAAGTGCCAATTGGGTAAAATATAACTTAGCTGAAAGTATATGGCATACTTCCAGTACAAAGGAAAGAATAACATAGAATTAATTAACAAAATTCAATCAAGAGTTATTGTACAAGGGCAACCATGTTTGTAACTTTTAAGCAGCAATGGGTGAGCAGTATTAACTTATCCCAGTAGGCTAAGCTGCATTTTAATTTCTAAGCAGCTAATTAAAAATCCATATGTATAGTTGAATAATTTAAAGCGTTTGATCTATATAATTCACGAAGTTTTACTTTTACTTCTAACTCTCTAAGTTGTATTTCTAGCTGATAGAAAATATATACATGCTATCACTGATGACCCCAGGCATTGTAGATCTAATACCTAAAATGATATGTGTAGCATCAGATCATCTATATAGCATTATGAAAGATTTTCCTTTTACAAAATAGACACCCTTTTGGAAGAAGTACAAACTGGAATCAGATAATGGAGATACTTTATCTGTTGAGAATCATGAACATCAACACCTGTCACTATAACCGCCTCCTGTATAACTGTCATCCTTATAGGCCCTAGTGAGAGATGGAGGAAATTGTTTTCCTTGACTGCAAGCTGGCTCAGTATCCTGACTGATGCAGATTTAATTGGGTTGAGGAGTGTCTTCTTCTTCAACAATCCCATTGTAATAATAGCAACTGGAAATAATCTATGTGACCTGTTCAGAATTTTAGCTGCCTGTTAGTATTCTCTCTTTTTTAAAAAAAAAATACACTTTATTGATTTTACAATTAAAATAGACCAACAACACAAACATAAATGTAAGAGAGAAAAAGAGAATAAAAAAAAAGAATAGAAAGAAAAAGAAAACAATTAAAAACATAACAGAATTTTAGCTGCCTGTTAGTATTCTCTAATTGTAAAAATATTGGCTTCTTGTGAAGAAAAACAATACAAAATGTTTTTGGATCAAATCTCTGGTGTTTTACTTTACTTTCTCACAAAAAGTCCAAAGGGGGTTTCGTTAGCAACTCATCATTGTCTCTAATATTATAATCATAATCTTCATTCCATATTTCACCTATTTTCTATAAACTCATCTCTAAATCTTCCGATCTTCTTATTAATAAGCCAAGAACCACTTAGTCTATTTTCTCATCTGCCTCTTAACAATTAAACATTACAAAAAAGAAACCACACGGTGTGCACAATTATTAGGCAAGCTGTATTTTGGAGGATTAATTTTATTATTGAATAACTACAGTGCTCTTGGCCAATCCAAAATGCTAATAAACCTCAAACCTGAATTTTTAAGAAAGTAAAAGTGAGGTTATGGCTTTATTAGGAGAACATCCATGCAATTGGGCAACCATTAATGTGCAGAATTATTATGCAACTAAATGAAAAATGAAAATTTTCCCAACTCATTTATTTTCATCTGTTAAAGTGAGAATAGTAAACAAACAACTCAACATTTACAAATAAATATTTCTGACAGTTCAAAAAAAAAAAAAAATCAGTGACCAATATAGCCACCCTTCTTTTCAATAACAGTCATAAGCCTTCCTTTCATGGAGTTTGTCAGTTTCTTGATCTGTTGACCATCAACTTTTTGTGCAGCAGCAACCACAGCCTCCCCGACACTGTTCAGAGAGATGTCCTGTTTTCCTTCACCATAAATCACCCATTGAAGAAGGGCCCACAAGTTCTCAATAGGGTTTAGGTCAGATGAGGAAGGGGGCCATGTCATTATTCTTTCATCTTTAAGGCCTTTACTGGCTAGCCACACAATGGAGTTCTGCGATGCATGCGATGGAGCATTTTCCTACATAAAAATCATGGTCTTCTTGAAAGATGAAGGCTTTTTCCTGTACCAGTGCTTGAAGAAAGTGTCTTCTAAAAACTGGCAGTAGGTTTGGGAGTTGATTTTGAGTCCATCTTCAACCCAAAAAGGTCCAACTAGCTCATCTTTCATAATACCAACCCATACCAGTACTCCATCTCCACCTTGCTGGTGTTTGGGTCAAAGTGGAGCTCTGTTCCCATTACTGATCCAGCCATGTGCCCATCCTTCTGGTCTGTCAAGAGTCACTCTCAGACTTCCAGCTGGGTGCTGCATTGATGCGGAGCTGAGGAGCAGATCGCTGCTCTGAAGGGATCCGATTTTTGCTGTTTGGTGGCTTCCAGGAGTGTGTCGGACTTGGAGAGGTAGACAGGTGAAAGGGGAAGACCTGGAGGTCTCGGGGAGGTGCTGCGATCCCAGAGATTACAAGAGAATCCCCCAAAAACCATCAGCAGAAGAAGAAGACGTGGGAGCCCAGCAACTTAAAGAAGAAGGAAGGAAGCAAAGAGTGGAGAACAGCAAATTGAGTAGTGGAAAGGTGAACTTAAAGAAGATTTCCAGAATACTGATTTATACTACAAAGGGAAATTGAAAATTGAAACTCCAAACCGAACAGTGTAGCGAAGCAGCAGAAATATCGGAAAGAGTACTAACTAAAGAAATGGCAGTAATTTGTGCTGATTAATGGAGTGCTGAAAACAGAGGAGCTGAAGGGTGAGACAACCGCGTTTACTTTTACTTTGGGAGTTGAAAAGTGGGTTGTATAACTATATTTTTTGGTGTTTGACGTTTGAGAACTGTGGGAAGAAAGAGAAAGTGACAGTGACATGTCCAAGTGAGACAGAGAGATTGGAAGAACAGCTGAGAGTAAAAACTTGAAAGGAGAACAATTGACACTTTGAAAGATTTAAGGAAAGGATTGAGGAAGGAAACTTTATAATTGCAATACTTGTCTGATAACTGTGATAACGAAAAAAGGAAGAAATAAGATAACTAAGATTTATAAGTGGAACTAGGACTGTGTGGAGAAAAAGAATAAAGGAGCAAGAAGAAGAAGCCAAAACAGAAAGGAGAAATGAAATGGTGGAAGTGACTGTGCAAATTTAAAGAGGACTAAGAACTGTAATAAGGTATTTATCAAAAAGAAGAAGAAGAAGAAGAAGAAGAAGAAGAAGAAGAAGAAGAAGAAGAAGAAGAAGAAGAAGAAGAAGAAGAAGAAGAAGAAGAAGAAGAAGAAGAAGAAGAAGAAGAAGAAGAAGAAGAAGAAGAAGAAGAAGAAGAAGAAGAAGAAGAAGAAGAAGAAGAAGAAGAACATCATCATCATCATCTATGGACATCATTCAACTGGTCAAACATAGATGTAACTAAATAATATTGGTAAAACATAATCTTAATAGATTTATATGTGTTAGAATATTGAGTTAAGAATACTGGTTAATAATTTTTGAATAACTGCACAATTGAAATTGTGTTGCATAAATATAGAACTCAGACCTTTAAATAATAATCATATCGTAAGAAATTGAGGTATTTTTATTCTGAGGTAAGCATATAATTAAGAACTCTAAAGAAATAGATTAATTGATATTTATATATAGATAAGAATTTAATTAATGAATTGGCTTCTTTAAATTAATTTAAGCATATAAGACTGTTGCTTTTGTGAGTAAATATATCTGTATTTGATTAATATTGAATTCTCTTAAGTATTGTAATAGTAGAATAAGTGAAATAAGAAAAAATATAAATAAGAGCTGATTGTGATTTTCCATAATAGAATTTTGGGAATTAATAATATAATAATATATGTATTAATATTACTACTGAACTGAAAAGGAGAGGAAAATAGTGCTCTACTAGGGATAGTTGATGGTAGACTGGAAAGAGCTGCTAAAGATTAAAACGGCGACAACATCAATTACAAATGTAACATCAGGAAAGAAAACTACAACAACGTCTTCACCTATGGGGCAGAGATCTATAGATGCAATGCTATTGGCAGAAAAAAACCAGTTCAGCTCAAAGCCTGCAGATAGTACAGGCAACGCTCACTATGATGCAGGAAATGATGGCAAAAACCCACGAATTGATAGCGAGGAACCATGAAGACATGAAAACAGAGATGTGAACTGAAATAGGACAAGTGAAAAATGAAATACAAAATTTGAATAGTAAGATTGGAAAGATGCAGGAAGAAGTGATAAAAAATGAACAGAAATTAAATTTAGTAGAGGCAAGAATGGAGATGGTGGAGAAGAAATTAGAGGATTCAGAACAAAATTGGAAAGTGCTTTACTGCGAATTCCAGGATTCAATGGTACACATGGAATTAGAGAAGGCATCATTTCATCTTAGGTTCCAGAATATGGTGGAAGAGAAAAAGGAAGATTTACATGCAATTATGATGAATCTGATAGCAGCGGCTTTACAGAAACCCAAACTGGAAATTGAAAACGATGTAGACGAGGTCTACAGAGTATATACACACTATGTGAGGAGGCATAGACTACCCCAAGAGGTTTACATTCAATTTGCGAGGAAGACAACACGAGACCTGCTCTATAGTAAGACCAGAGATGAACCACTTGTACACAAAGATCATGAAGTGGTTACACTGAAACAAATATCCAGGAGAGTCAGAGAGCAGAGAAGGGGCTACCAGTTTATATCAACTCAACTTATTAGAAATGGTATTCCATTTAGGTGGCTCACCCCAGAGGGGCTTTTAGTTTCATGGTAGGACAAAAAATAAAAAATTGATACAATTGAAAAAGCACAGGAATTTTGTGAACGACACCTAGGACCCAAGGAAGAACAAGAAAGTAGAGATGACCTAAATACGAGAAGCCAGGAGGAACAACTCTCCGGAGAAAAAGAATCTGATTCACACTCTGAACCCCAAAATCTTGGAGAAGAAGGAGAAGGCAACAGACTAAGAAGAAGAGAGCCTAGAACAAGGAATGAAATGAGAAATGCCTCACACAGTCAGTGACACTGATAGAGAAATCACTTTATTTTCAGTCAATATCAATGGTTTAAATTTATCATCAAAAAGAAAACAGATATTTGAGAAACTCAAAAAACAAAATGCTGACATAACTTGTATGAAGTACATATTCCAGATCATCAAGCAGATCTCTTAAAGAATATAAATTTGGGTAAAATGTACTTGGCACTTGCAAAAAAAAAAAAGGGGGGTATTGTAGAGGATTGGTTGCAACATAAACAAATATACAAAGATCAAGAAGGGAGAATGCTCTTTATAGAAATAAATGTAAATCAGAAAAAGATGTTATTAGTCACAATATATGCCCCGAATACAAACCAAAAAGATTTTTATAATAGGCTTCACCATAAGATAATAGAATTTGAGAATGCTAATGTATGCATTGTAGGGGACTATAATGCAGTCCCAGACAAAGATAAAGATTATAGAACTACCAAAAAAAAAAAAGGAAAGGAGAAATACCCTTTGTCTTTTAATAATATAGTAAGAGAACTTAACTTGAAAGACGTGTGGAGAAAATTAAATCCAAATAAAAAACAATATACCTTTTTTTCGAACCCCCACCACTCTTGGTCCAGAATAGATCAGATATGGATGGACCCTGGGTTAATGGAGAATATTGAAGGGATCGAGATTTTGCCAAATCTATGGCTGACCATAATCCCATTTATTAAGATAATTTATAACATGCAAAAATATTAATTAATGGGGAAAATACAGATACCATAAGGATAAATAAAGGAGTAAGACAAGGTTGCCCTGTAGCTCCTCTATTATATATATTGGCAGAAAAGACTCTCTTAGTACAAATTAGGCAAAAACAAGAGATTAGAGGACTAAAAATTTAAAAAGGACGAATATAAACTCCAGCATTCGCTGATGATATGGCACTTATATTAGAAGAACCCTTAGAAGTGAGCCCTATACTACTAAGAGAAATAGAAGAATACAGAAAGGTGGCAGGGTTAAAAATTAACAAAGAAAAAACAAAACTGTTAACAAAAAACAGTACAAAGGAGCAGAAGGAAGAACTAGCAAATAAATTAGGTATGCAGGTGGTAAATAAAGTAAAATACCTAGGGATCTGGTTGACTGCTAGATGTTATCGATTAAAAAAGATAATTATGATAAGTTAATAACGCAAATAGTTAGATTTAGATAATTGGGCCAAATTGCAGTTATCGCTATTGGGACGTATTTTGACAGTAAAAATGAATATTTTGCCAAAACTGTTGTTCCTGTTTCAGACAGTGCCAGTCAAGTTGGAAAAGAATTTTTTTGTAGAATTAAACAAATGTATATCTAAATTTATATGGCAGAGGAAAAAACCCAGAGTGAAATATAAATTATTACAGGATGCCAAGAAAAAAGGAGGATTTAGCCTTCCAGATTTTGAATTATATTATGATGCTGCTATAGTAAACTGGCTTAAGGATTGGGTTAAATTAGAAAATAGAAACTTATTAGTATTAGAAAGTTTTGATCTCCAACTTGGCTGGCACGCCTTCACGTGGGATGGAAAATCTAAACAACAGTCATATTTCCAAAGGCACCATGCTCAACATATGGGGAAAGATAAAAAAAAAACACTATCCAAAGGTTCCATTGTGGCTATCTACATTGGAAGCAGTCACACATCCAAATGTATTGGATTATGAAAATATTGTCAAGTATAAAGATTTATTATATGATACTGGAGTGCTTAAAAATAGGAACCAAATACAAATTCAAGGAAAGGAGATAGCATGGTGGCCCTTTGCACAAATACAAACCCATTATAAAAAAGATAGAGAACAATTCGGCTTTAATATGACCCCACAAGAATTAGATAAAATATGGCTAGAAGAAAACAATTAGTAAAACATAAATATCTTTTGGACTACAAATTAAAAGAAGAAACAGTCACAGAATCTATGATAATTTGGGCTAAAAAAGTGGGTCATAGTATTGAATTAGATAAGTGGGAACACATCTGGCAAACAAATTACAAATTAACCATGTCAGTCTCGTATAAAGAAAACCTATATAAACTGGTTCATCGTTGGCACCTACCTCTTGTGAGACTGGCTAAGATGTTCCCCAACCTACCACCCAACTGTTGGAAATGTAACTACGCACAAGTGGTTCATATGTGGTGGACTTGCCCATGTGCTCAGAAGTTTTGGAGAAATATTAGAAATTGGATTTTAAATATAACAAAACAAAATTTAAAACTTGAACCCGAAACCTTTCTGCTAAGTATTATAGATTTAAACATGGAGAAAAAATACTAATATTTAATTTTGCACATCATAACTGTGGCCAGAATAACCTATGCACAAAACTGGAAACTGTCTTCCATTCCTTTAGAGGATATGGTAATTAAAAAAATACATGAATGTGCTGAGATGGATAGCCTAACCAAATTGTTAAAAAATAAACAAGACAGTGACTATTATGAAATATGGAACATTTGGTATGAGTGGTTAAAGAAAAGGTAACATTTGATATTTGGATAAGTTATGGAAATGACAGAAGACGTGCATTTTATCATAAACTATATAGAGAAATTAAAGCATTAAAAGAATGAAGGAGTTATTGTAACAAGGCAGATCATGTCAATGATAAAGATAAAGAATTTTTTTTTAACAATTGCTCAATATATGCTGTAAAATGTGTGTTTGTGTGTGTGTGTGTGTGTGTGTGTATACATACAATTGTAAAAGTCTGACTCACAGACGAACTCAGTACAGAAGCTTGATGATGGCAGATGAGATTCTGCCGAAACGTTGCTACAACTTTAAAAGCACAACTATAATGACGTGGGAAAATACCTGAACAAAGCTGAATACCATACATGTAAGTACCCGCGAAAATTTAAGAAAACACACACACACACACACACACACACACACACACACACATATATGTTTAGCTGTGCTGGGTGGTGGTGGGATTGGACGTTGAGGTAGCGGTTGGTGTGTGTTTCACATGTAAAAAACTCATACCACCTCTTGGAAATGATCAAAGATCTACACGTTGAACAAGAAGATCTGTTTATCAGCACAGATAAACTCACACTAATCGCCAGAACCAAACTCCTGGCAGACAAGACACACATAAAGACTGAACTATGCACCCTGACTAAAGTACTGACAGCTAATGGCTTCCACAAAAGCAAAATCACCAGCTTGATCCACAAAAACACACTGAGACATAATGGAGACCCAGAAGATGAACAGACCTATGGAACAGCTGTCCTGCCCTACATAAGATGCACTACAGACAAAATCAGTAAGATACTACACAGGCATCACATCAAAACTGCCTTCAAAACAGACAGAAAAATGGCAGCCATCCTAAGAAACCCCAAAGATAAAATTGACCTGGAAAACCAAGGCATATATGAAGTGCCCTGTGCACATACATTGGACAGACCAATAGAAAAATAAGTACCCGCCTGGATGAACACAATAATGCAGTAAAAAAGCTGGAACACACTTCCTCACTAGTCCAACACATGAAAACAACAGGTCATAGCATTGACTTCAATGGCACCAAAACCCTAGCCACTATAGAAAATCCCACCTACAGAATTATCAGAGAAGCCATAGAAAAAAGACCTGTAAGCATGAATAGAAGAGATGATTCCACCAGACTGTCAATTATTTGGAAGCCTGCACTCACAAACAAAAAAATCTCCACACCACAAGCCAGGCAAACACCTGGGCACAAACAGATCCCCCCCTGATACCTCCAGCTCAAACACATCCCAACCAGGCACCCAGATGAAACCTAGCTTCTTAATAAATGATAGCCATCCATTTACTCGAAGCCAAGCTGCACTAAAAGCCTCCAACTCAGGAACACAATGTTGCCAGCCAATCAAGACAAAAAAAGCCACAAAACAGACAGAAGATAGAGACACCAATCAAGCAGAACACAGAAACACCAATCAAGCAGAACACAGCAAACTCCAAGACCAATAAACACAGACCAAGACTCCCAACCAATCAGGATGAAGAAAAAACCATTCTGGCACAGCAGTAGGCTAGCCCCAAATGTAAAACAGAAATGACTGTGAAAGCCTGACTCACAGACGAACACAATACAGAAGCCTGATGATGGCAGATGAGATTCTGCCGAAATGTTGTTACAACTTTAAAAGCACAACTATAATGACGTGGGAAAATGCCCGAACAAAGCTGAATACCATATAGATAGATAGATAGATAGATAGATAGATAGATAGATAGATAGATAGATAGATTTGTCTGTTTTAAATGTATGTCAAATAAATGTTTTTTTCTAGAATAAAAAAAAAAGAGTCACTCTCATCAGTCCATAAAACCTTTGAAAAAAATATGTCTTCAGATATTTCTTGGCCCAGTCTTGCCGTTTCAAGTTATGTGTCTTGCTCATTGGTGATCAGATTTCAGCCTTCTTTACCTTGGCCATGTCTCTGAGCACTGAACATCTAGTACTTCTGGACACTCCAGGTAGGTTGCAGTTCTAAAACATGACAGCACTGGAGGATAATGGTTCTTGGTAACTTCATGTTTGATTCTTCTCAAATCTTCGGCAGTTAAGGTGCATCTTTTTTTCTCAACACATTTCTTACAATCCTGTTGACTATTTGCAACAAAACATTTGATGGTTCTGTGGTCACACCCCAATACCGTAGCAATTTCAAGAGTGCTGCATCCCTCTGACTTTTTACAATTTTTGACTTTTCAGAGTCAGTTAAATCTCTTTTTTAGCCCATTTTGCCTGAGGAAAAGAAGCTGTCTAATAATTATGCACACCTTGATATAGGGTGTTGCTGATCTCCTTAGGCCACATCCTCCCTCATTACACAAATACACATCACCTGATCTGCTTATATGCATTAAGCATCTAAGTTTATACAGCTTGGAAGTGGAAAATATGCATACAAAGGATGATATGGTCAAAATACTCAGTTGCCTAATAATTGTGCACATGGTGTAAACAATTAGACATAATCAAAAATAATTATCCCTTAAAAACCCTCCCCATTACTGGGGGCAAAATGATCACGTGATTGCAGCTGACTGTGGCAGCCATGAAGCAGCCCTCACAAATTTCATTCCCATGGGACTAATGGGTCCTGGCATTCGGTAAATTAGTTCATTTAAAGTACTTTTATTCAAAAATTGTTTCTTAATATGCACCATTTCATACAATTTAAAGTTACAAACCAACAGATATGAGAATTTTAGTAGTAGATAGGTAAAGCATGCTATAGACACTTACGGTTATCCAAATGAGGGCGTTTTTTAGAACTTCTAGGTATTAGCCTTCAAAAATCATTCATATCTACTCCATTCTGGTAAAATGAACATTTCAACCAAGGCAAATTTAAATTGACAAATGTGGGATAATTTTAAGCACCTCAGTATATGACAATAATCTCAGCAGTTCAGCCATGATCAATCAGAATCAACTTTCTGATAGGGAATGTTGATGTTCTGAAGGATTGATTGAAACAGGCATTTATACAAGATTGGAAATGGGAACTCCATTGTCAAGTAATTAATCAGCTCATTTTTTCATCTAGCTATTAATATTTATTGCATGGAGAACCTATCATGTTGAGGATACATTGTGAAAAAGTCACAGGATATATTGTCATTGTGTAACTGCATGTTAAACTAAAGATATTGTACGATCCTTTGCACACTCTGTTCAGTCTCTTTCTTGGAACTGGATTGTGCATTCATTTCTTCCAACTGATAGGCCACAATATCATTCTCCAGATTTGCTGTCCTACTTCAAGTTAGAATCTTGACTGATTCTTGTCTTGCTTGCCATATTTCAGTGAGTATTCCATCAGTTCCTGTAGCCTTTCAACTTACCAATGACCAGAGTGTGGATCTAATTTCATCTTCTAGTAGTAGAGGTTTTTGTTAAGTAGGGAATATCTTCTAAGGTATCTTGGTTATTGACCTCCCTACTGTACAGCTTGTCAGTATACTCCATATTGAGAAAACATGAATTGTATTTCATTCCTTTCATGAAGAAGCCATTGACCCCCTAAAATTGTCTGGGGTATTTATTTCTGTAGAGCTGAAAGGTCATTGTGTGGGCATCTGCTCACAGGTTTATGGGATATCAGAGAAAAACCTCCCCTGCAGATACTGTGCATATGACAGGCAGCTTGCTGGATGCTATTTATCTGAAGTTTAACTCACCCTAGGGACGGAATTATTTTTCAATTTTGTCATAAATGAATGCATCAGTGTATCTTGCAAGAGCCCCAGGATTTTTTAAAATCATGAATTCAAGTTTTCCAGGTGTTTGTTCCCAACCTCTCTAAAATGCCAAGTGAGCCTTTTTGTTAATTAGACTATTCAAGGCAGGGATGTACAGCCTATTTGGTCTCTAGAGCCCTCTTTCACAGTATAGTGCCAAAAAGCAGTGACACAGTTTCATATATTTTGTAGTGAAAAAAATACCACCAAATTATGATGAAATAAGGCCAACACAGTTAAAAAAACAACAAAGCTCTACACCACCTGCCAAAGAAACCAGAAAGAACTATGAAAATCATGCTATTAACCAAACTGCATGATGTAGTTGTGGCCATTGGGTGTTACCGTTTCTCCAAATTTTAAGTGCAGCTTCTAGGTTTTCTCTTGTTATATATATGGTCAGAAAGGCAAACTATTTTTTTAAAAGCTGTCCTAATATATGCTAGATATTCCATTTGTTGGACAGATGAAGCTCCTCTATTTTTCAGTAGATTATCCTAATGGAAGAATATAGAATACGGGGAACAATACTAAAGAATGAATAAAGTCAGGATTCCTACAAATATGAATTCCCATAAACAATGTCCTTTTTTAGTTTTATGTTTTTTGGCCTAATTCATCTTTGTGGATCTCAGAGTAACAGATCCCACAAGCCTAAACTTTGCCCAGATGGACTATTTCACTGGCTTTGGCAACTTGACAGACTTTGAACTACTTATTTTAATTGTCTAAAAGTATGTGCGAGGGGAACCTTTACCTTTAAAAAGGATGAGAATTCACCTGAATAGACACACTACCACACAAATTTGATCAACTTGTTTTATTACAAAGATATCCCCCAGCACCTGAAGGATTTTGCCACTTCCATTAAACACCAGGTAAAGGGGAAAAACACTCACACATAACTTGACAAAGTTATAATATATATATATATATATTACAATAAAGTTGGGCTCCCCTCAGTTTTCACCTTGCAGACAACTTATTTCCTTTCAATGACTGAAGCAAATAGTTGAACAAAGAATTAAATAACAAAGCATAGGCCATCACACTTGTGCACCAAACACACAGCTTGGAACACTCACAACTACCTCTAGTCATACCCAGGATAGGACCTTCCAGTGGGAAAGGAAGATCAGTCATATTAGCGAAAAGCTTTCTGCTCATTCAATTCTATGTAGGAATTAGGCTGTTGATGCCAAAATTACAGCTTCCTGCAGAGACAAACTAGCACATTTGTTAAACATGCTTCAATTTCAATCCATTTCCCTCCTCTGCAGACATGTTAATCCAGAATAGTTAATCCCCACTCGCATTCCTGAGTTTTCCTTAAGTATGTATATAACTGGGCAGCTCCTCATGATTAAACATAATAATAATTTTGAAGGAAACAAACAACTTCTGTCAAGTTAAATGTAGCCCAGCTACATTCTTAAATTTCTCCTCCACAACCAGTCTCTTGGCAAATACATGTACATTTCTTCAGTGAGTGTAACTTTTTGAAGTTCTGTTTTCAGGTCTTCTATATTCCTCTTTATTTTTGCCCTGGATAAAATCTGTATCTCAATATAGCAATATATAAAATCCATCATGACACATCAGCTCCTCAAATAATATACTAACACTAGGCATTTTGGAAAGTTATATCTGAAGTTTTTTTTTATTAAAAAACTGAAATTCACCCCACAATCCACTCAGCCTCAAAACTGTGGCAACTCCTCCCTTGTTTTTGGTGAGGTAGTGTGGTATGCTTTGAGCATTATTTGGCAGTTCATGAGCTTGGCATTGTCAAGGGCGTGTGTCGGTGTCAGTGTTTATGAGTTTTCATCTTCTTATACAAAACATCTATTGCCTGAAGGCAACTACCTAAGGTACCAAAGTTGAATTTTGAGAGTACTAGAGCTACTGATATTCTCTCCTTCACAACAGAGAGGACAATGTAAAGATAAAGGGAACATTTCAGGCATCAAAGTTAGCAACACGTGACATTTTGCAATGATGCTGGCAAATGCAGGACACTGCACAAAAAAGTTCCCTTCAGATAGAAATTGGAACAGAAATAAACACCATTACTTTTGTTCTAGTGAAAATTAACAGCGGCCTTACAGTTAAACCAACTGTTATGAACTTTGGGTTTAAGCTGAGCTGAGTGTTCAGCCCTATAAATACCCTTTGAACTAACAGGGGCAGAATAAGGGAAGAAAGCACATTCCTTCCATCCTGCAGCATATGTATACTTTTCCTTCTATGGAAAATTATTCCTCAAGCAGTCTGAGGGCAGTCAGAGAATTTGCCAAGTGCAAATCAACCTACAGGAATATCTGGGAAGCTTGGAGAAGTGGGAAGAGCTGCACTGATTGGTTGTTTTCTGACTCTTGTTTGCTACACAACAATGATCCCTTCAGCAAGGTAACAGCCATTTTTGCGATGAGATAAAGTGCTTTCACATGCCGTGTCTATTTGGGAAGGAACTGCATTGTGGAGCCTATGAGATCTCCACCTCTTTCCAATGTTTGAGGATGGCGTGGCTATGTTACACATATAGTACAAAAATAAAAGGCACAAAATACATATAATGCAGCAAACTGTGTACAGTAAATGGATTCCCTGATATTTAAAGTACACAGAAGAAAGAGGGGCACTGTTTAGAGAGAATTCCTTTGTGGATCTGACAGCCTTTTGAAACCTTCATTCATTATTCCCTGAGTTGTTGTTGCTTTTCTCTCAACAATCTTAGCATTATCTCCATATCCTTTGGTGTGCAAAGATTTTCTCCGGGAAAATGAATGAAGTAAAAGATGGCCATTTTGAAGATGAGCAGGAGGGCAAATAAGTTATGGGAGCCATGCAGTGCAGATCCTATAGTAAATTTCAAACTGTTTAGTGGACACGTCTCCAGATAGTGTACGATGGGGCAGATCTGCTATCAGGTTGGTTTCTTAATCATCATATACATACAGTGGGGTACTTATTGACAAACAACGACTTAGAAAGGGTGTTTCTTAAAAGACAGTGCACCGCAGAGAAGGTCACTTCTAAACACAGGAAGAAAGTTCAGGCTGATACCTATGCTTCACTGCAGCACTCGTAAATATTGTCTTCCATAAGTGCAATCACTTGCTCAAATTTGTGCTGCAGCTGAGTGCGTCTTGTGGTAGAGTTGGAGTCCAACGCATTCACTATCTGAGGAAATAAGGAATTAAACAAGCATGAGATGTTTTATTTATTTATTCAGACAGTGCAGTCTTATGCATGTCTCTATTCATGACTTTTTTCTCCAGGAAAGTGCGTAAGACTACAACTTGCTTTAGGTCTACTCAATGTACAGTATGTCATTCAAGTTCTTAAATCATCTACCTGTTTAAGCTGATTTCCACCCACCTTTTAGTAGCATTCTTCTACATTGCTGATTACTACATTTCCTTATTACTATAATGATTTTTACTTGCATTTTTCAACTGTGGCAACTTCCACATATATGGTTTTTAATTGTCAGGATTCTCCAGCAACCATAGCCATTAGAAATTTGGGGAGCAGTGGTCTATAGGAATTGATGTTGCATCTTATTAACACTCAGCTTTTGAAAAATAAACTTAATGCTTTTAGAAGATTCCAGATAATCATTTCCTTGAAACCCTCCTATGTTATTCCATTGCTTATTCCTCCTTTTTTATTGAAGAAAAACTATTTAAGGTTTTGAATCTTGCAATGTCTTCACCATTGCAGATAAGAGGTTAAAAAAAAAAAGAAAAGAGGAATTGTCCTTGGTAAAGATGGTCCTTATTTTGCAATTTGACTTGCATTTCAGGTTTACAACCCTTCTTTCAATTGCTTTTGCTTTCTTTATTGTGATTTACTTTTTCTTACATTTTATTTTAATCTGTACTTTGCATTTTCAATTTCTACATACAGCCATTTTAATTTGTTCCACCATTGTCCACCGTATTTTCAACTAACCCAGAATGAACCACTTCATGAAATTTCTTTCTCTTCTGGTGTGAATAATTTCATCCTTCTGTTCTTGACAAGATAGCTAGCTATCTAATTAGGGGCTGCCACAATATTCCCCCCCTTTCTTTAACATTCTAAACCAGCAAAATAAAAATATGGCAAGGAGAGAGCAAAGGAACAAAACCTGTTGAAGGGCACTGAGGCTTTATGTCACTTATAGAGTCCAGGGCAGAAAAATCAAGATTGTGAAATTTACTAGTTTGGATAGTCGTGACTAGAAATCAGGTACTCTCACAGACTTATATGGGTCTTATAGCTCAAATGTTAATTATTTTTACTCAGAAACAAATGCAACACTGTATGGCAAGATAAGTGCCAGCCCTTTGAGATATTCCAGATAGGAAACCAAATCTCTTGTCTTATCTGTGGCTCTTTTGTTTCTCAAGGTTATTCTCACAGCCCATTGCAATAAAACAGCAACGTCAGGAGAAGAAGAATTATGATAGAAAATCATTATTGATAGCGTAGCTGCTTGTCCCTTTAATTATAAAGAATAACTGCTTTAGCTGGTGAAGAATTATAAACGTTTTTTATTTATATTCTAGGGCAGAAAAGGCACTCAGAAAACTTGGTTGAGGAATGACAGACAACATAGCCATCAGGGAACAAGCCTTCAGTGGGAAAGCCATGTGGCTTGGCTTCACATTTTCACTCCTTGAAAAAAGGCATGGCTATCTTTTAGCATTAGCACGGAATAGAGGTTATTTTTATACATCCTTACTTGGAAGCAAGGGCACTACTGCAAAAGGCTCCGACATTACCACTGGATCAACCCCTACACCCTCTTCTTCCTTGGGCAGCTAAGCCTTTTAGTGTCACTTTTGTGGCAATGCAGCTGAAGTAAGAAATGTTCTAGTCTCCTATCTGAGATGGTGAAAAATCCACAGTGCATGGGGTGGGGTGTGGGGGCAGGCTGTTTTTTCCAGTGGCTTCCTTGGGAGGTGGCTATATTATGTGAGCTTGGTATTCTTCTGCAATCTAGGCCTTTTTATGTTTTTACTTTTATTTATTTGCACTTCAGAGTTTTAGTGATGGTTATACTATTTTTGATTGTCACTAAGGTTATATTCAACCCAGAGTCATGTCCTCTGAGATGCAGGACTTTATACATTTGCTAAATAAATCCATATAGTAAATAGATCTTTGGTTTTCTTTTGAGCAGAAATATCTTATGCTGAAAGCGTGAAAGTGCTGTGGAAATCCGTTCACCTTCCTCTATCTACAATATATATTTATTTATTTGTAAAATTTATTAGCCACCCAGCTTACCATAGGGTAACTCTGGGTGGCTTAGAGTCATAAAAAGATATCTAAACATATACATTAAAACATAAATAAATTTTAAACCAAGCATTAAAATCTAATAAGGACATGTGGGGAAGACAGGGGTGAAGTGGGGGGAGATGGGATATGTTACTACTTGATCAATCAATAGGGAGGTTACCAAATGAACAACAACAATGATGGAGCCAGAGACTATTTTGGTACTGTCTTTTTTAACTGATCAGCAATGGGAAGCATTGTGGTTTGAGGTAGGATGCAGAAAGCCTAACTGCAGATTGTAGCTAAACTGTTCCTGTAGCTGGGGAGTAAGACAGGTGGAAGTGTAGAGCAGTGGTCGCCAACCGGTGGGTCGCAGCCCAAAGGTGGCTCACGAGAAAATTTTGGTGGTCCCACAGAGAAATGTCATCCCCAGAGCATCCCTGAAAGCAATTAATCCATGCTGCACAGGAACACAAAGCTGGCCCGTGGGAACCCACCCCACTCACTCACTCCTTACCTGGCAAATTTGCCTGCTAAATCATTGGATTTCTTGCTTTCTAGCTAATCTTTAGATCTTTGGCTCTGCTTTTAAGAGCCTTTTAAGCAGAGCCAAACCTCCTTTAGGACTGAAGGTTCTATTATTCAGTTGCCAATGGCAGAAATACAAATCTCTCTAAGTGAATCTGTGATTCTCTGAGCAACTCAATCTGCCTGCTTGCTTTGCCTGATTTTGGGTAAAAGTTGCTCTTTTTTAAATAAAAAAATCAATATTTACATACATAGTGTGTTGTGAGTTAATTTTGTGAATTTTCTTGCTAGCAAATTTTATGGGTTTGCTTGCAAGCAAATTTTATAAGACAGGCTCAGGTAGCCGATCTCACAGATCTCTGAATGAATCTGTGATTCTGTGAGCAACTCAATCTGCCTGCCAGCTTTGACTAATTTTGGGTAAAAGGTGCTCTTTTTTATAAAAATTTCAATATTTACATAAATATTTATATTTACATACAAGCCATGCCCAGCCAGTCACATGACCACCAAGCCACACCCACAAATTAGGCCATGCCCACAGAACTGGTTGTTAAGAATTTGAATCCTACTCCTGCCTGTGTGTTTGTGTGTGTGTGTGTGTGTGTGTGTGTGTGTGAGAGAGAGAGAGAGAGAGAGAGAGAGAGAGAGCTTAGATTAGACCCCCCCCTCATTCTCTCCCACCAACGCCAGCAAGCCACTGTCAGTCAAAATTCACATTAGTGGTCCCCGGTATTTAAAATTATGAGTTTGGGGGTCCCTGAGGTCCAAAAGGTTGGCGACCCCTGGTGTAGAGGAACCATAGGTGTTTAAAGGAGAATATTTGTTGTTCAGGGTTGAAATGAGGGGTCCTTGGTGCTCTCCAAGCTTGGCTGTTTTCTTGTAGACATTACAAACTAGGTAATGTCATCAATTCTCTGATGATGTTGCCTAGTTTGGATAATGAACCATCTTCAAGAAAATAACCAAGTTCAGAGAGCATCAAGGCCTACTTTGTAGGTAAAAATATAGATAGTGTGGGAAAAGGAAAGGGACAAGTCAGTTGACATGGCTATGTTGTGTCCTCTTTGTGAATAGAAAAAGGGGAGAAGCACACTGGACTTTCTGAAGCTGGGTGGTCAGTTACATGTTTGATTTTATTTATGGTAGAAAACAAAGATTTTAATTGTGTTTGTCTGATGATACTCTTTGGGTTTACTGTGACATCAGATTATGAAATATGGGTTGATACCAGGGGTGGGATTCTATGGTTCGGACTGGTTTGGGTGAACTGGATGTTAAATATGCATCTGGTTTGCTGAACCGGTATTTGAACCAATCAGCAGGGCCCCGCCCACCCCAGTAGTCTTCACGTGGCCCATTTTCGATGCAAGTAAGTGCAAAGTCCGCGTGGAGAATCTGGGAGGGGGAAAACAGGCCTTCCAGAAGTCTGGAAACAGGCCTGTTTGCAGCTTCTGGAGGGCCTTCAGAGCCCAGGGGAGGCTGTTTTCATCCTCCCAGTGGTCTGAGGGAAGCCTCTGGACCCTTGGGAAGGCAAAAAATGGCCAAACCGGAAGTACCATGGCTATGCCCACCATTAGACAGCGAACTAGTTGCTGGGATTTTTGAATCCCATCCCTGATTGATACTGATTGGAAACCTAATGTTGTTGTTAAACTGCAATGTGTGATTTCCTAATTTATTTCTAATAGAAACTGTAACTTAATAAAGCTTGGATACATTGCACTGAGCCAAAGAAAGAAGAGCTGCCTAATGAGGTATATTTGACTTCTTAAGCTATAGTTTGTACTGTACTTGCATGGGAGTAAGTCCTTTTGAACTTAACACCTGAGGACGGCTGTAAAGGAAAGTACTATTAGTGTAGCAGAATGAGAATTTTTCATTCTTATGGCAAAGTGATAGACTGAAACAACTCAGAAACTACAAGCTGCCCAATTGATCCTGGTACAAAAATGTGTTTTTACACAGAATGCTAAGAACACCTGGGCTTAGATAACAGTGCTCTAAAATTACGTATAATATTTTTCAGATTTATCCATTAACAGGTGTTTTCAGATAATAAAAATAACACCAAATCCATTCTGTGTTTTTCAGTTTGTGCATATTATTTTCATGGCATTTTAAAAAGATTTTCTGTAAAAAGTCTGAGATGTAGCAGTTGTGTGGAGGAAGAGGAAGGGAACATTGGGTGTGTTTATATGAAAAGAAACTAAGATGTGATTTTTTTAAATTTTTACTAAAATGACACAATCATCCTTAGAACCAAAAACCCATGCAAGATCTGCATTTTGTGGCTTCTTTTTCTCTAGAGCTAATATTTATTATCTCAATAGATCTAATTATTAGAAGCATTAAATAATTTGAGTTATTAGCAATTTTCAAATCTACTGATTATGCAAATGGATCGTGGAAGAGAACAATTTGGGCTCGGGTAACAGTGTCATTGGTTTGCCAAAGGCCAAATTAAAATAAAAAGTACGTATTTGGGACTCATAGGGGCAATTTAAAAAATAAACTAGGCCAAAGGGGAAAAGTCAGTAAGTAAATATCTGAGAAATTAAATGCATGAAGAAATAAAATGGAATTGGACACTTCCTGTAAGCACCATGGTGAGATGACATCTTGCCAGCTTCTGCTGGCTAGCAACACAGCTTTTCCAAGAGAAATGGCTGCTGGATTCTGGATGAGACCTGGCATTACAGAATAACAGAGTTAAAAGGGACCTTGTAGGTCATATAGTCCAACCCCCGGACCATGCAGACCCTACACTATTTCTGACAGGTGGCAGTCCAGTCTCTTCTTGAAAGCTTCCAGTGATGAAGCTACCACAAATTCAGAAGGCAAGCTGTTCCATTAGTTGATTGATCTCACTGTTAGAAAATTTCTCCTTATTTCCAGGCTCAATCTCTCCTTGACCAGTTTCCATCCATTATTCCTTCTCTGGCTTTCAGGTGCTTTGGAAAATAGCTGAGCCCTTCCTCTCTGTGGCAGCCCCTCAAATATTGGAACACTGCTACAATGTCTCCCCTATACCTTCTGTTCACTAGACTAGCCATACCTGGTTCCTTCAAATGTTCATAGTATGTTTTAGCCTGCAGTCCCCTAATCATCCTGGTTGCTCTTCTCTGCACTCTTTCTAAAGTCTCAACATCTTTTGTATAGTGTGGTGACCAAAACTGGATGCATAATCTCTTCAGAAAAAGGAGGGATCACTGAAATAATCCATGTGACTCTGGATAGTCAATCCTTGTGGAAACTGCCATTTTTACAGTTGGCTTATGAGTGGAATGGCTGAGAGTCTTAATTACATCAAGAATATTCTAATCCTTTCAGATAACTAAAGATATTTTCAAATGGTTTGTTACTGATAGAGTGGCTTGTTATTGAATTGCAATGGCAAATTGATTCTGAAAGCTGAAAAAAGTTTGAAAAGAACGAACAGATGAGGAACTGCATGTTGCTCCCTTGTGATCTGGATTAATATTCCTCGTGACATTGATAATATTAATTCAGTGCAAGTTCAGATTTTGGTACTGTAGGCGAGTATCACTGCAAAGACACACATCAAAATATTTCACTATGCAAACAGAGTTACACATTCAACTATTGTTGCTACAAGCTACAAAGCTGACAAATAAAACAACTTCTTTCTATCAGACCAAGGAAGTAACTCACCTGAGTGCGATATCTCTTGGCATATTTATAAATCTCTGTCATGGCAACATTGGTGTTAAACTCATTCCGATATTTCTTCATGAAGAATAAAACAAACAAAGAACGTTACTTCAATTTTCACTAAATCATATCCACTCTTTTTGATAGGAATCAATTGAGTTCAAATTGTACTTGCATTGGACGATGGTCTATGCTGCATCAGCGTATTTGAACTCTGATTGTTTTTAAAGTCAGCTAATTAGTATGTGACATACATAACTTATGAGTAATGCAGGAAAAAAAAATGAAAATGCATTGTGGCCAAGGAATATCTCTTTAGTGATTTATAGTCAAGCCAATTTTAGTTGGATTCCTGATAATACTTAATACAGCACTCTTGAACACTGTTTGACTAGAATATAAATACTGCTTTTAATTAGACATGAAATCAATACAGGGAGTCCTTAACATTTGTTAAGTGAAGTTTTGCCCCATTTTATGACTTTTCTTGCCACAGTTGTTAAATGAATCACTTCAGTTGTTATGTTAGTAACAGGTTTGTAAAGGAAATCTGAGTTTGCTTGTCAGAAGGTCCCAAAAAGTGATCACATGACCCTGGGACACTGCAGCCATCATAAATATGAGTTGGTTACAAAGTATCTGGATTTTGATCACGTGGCCATGGGGATACTACAACGGTTGTAAGTGTGAAAAACAGTTACTAAATGAACTGTTGTAAATCGAGGACTTCTTGTATTCTCATAATTTGTACGGGATTAAAAGTACTCGTGAAAAGATTTGGAGAAATTATCATAGGAAACAAATCTGAAACTGATACATTATAAAAGAGATTTCTTACCCTGGATTCCTCTGCTAGATGAGCATTCATTTCCTGTTCGCTAAGAGGTGGCATATCATGGATCTGTTTGTAATACCTCTGTACAATTTTTCTATATTCAGGAATCTCCTTAGCATATAATAATTTATTAGTAGGTGAATCCTAGAGGCAAAAATCCAGAGGGAGCCCATTATTTTTTCAATGATTAATTATTATTTTTTTCTTTGAAAAAAAGGAAGAAAAATCTTTTCTGATAAAATATAAATGTATGCACTGGTAAATTCAAAACATTGCTGTAATTGAAATGAGCAGTTACCTTTGCATGAGCTTCCCAATATATGATTCAATGCATGTTATAGCATGTAATAAATATGGTTAATTAAAATAATCTATAGACCAATATTCCCAAAGGAATACTTAAAGATAATCTAGCATTATTCCAGGACAGTGCTGAATTTCTTAGCAGAATACTATTTTTTAAAACATGTTTGACTGGGTATCTCATGCTATAACATTACACATAATATACGCTCAACTTTATTTATATTTATATTGATGACTAATTAAAGGACTAAGTTATAGCACTCAACAAAATGCCTCAAGGAAGTATATTAAATTCTCCAGATTCACTTCAATAACAATACAAAACTGGTTTTTGTTACAATTAAATCTCTGTAGCACTCAAAGGGCTATAAATCAGCATTAGGTTTCCTTGGGATCCATAAATTAGTTTAGGTTTTCTGGTGTCAGATTACCTTGAAAGCCAATATGTAAGAAGGTTGTGATAGCCAAGTACAAAAATTCAAATGGGTTAGATACTTAATAAGAAAATAGGATTGGTCTTTCAGCAAACCAATCTCACATTAAGTTCATTGATAAAAACAACAACAACAAAACGAATGCTCACCCAGCAAAAAGAAAGTTATAGTTGTAGCAAGGAGAGATAATTCTAAGTGCCAAATTGTCCAGCTCCCAGGGAGTAGGTTGTATACTCCTTGCTGCTATGATTTTAGTAATACCAGCTCATGCACTTGAGCCTGACAATTCTGCATTAAAAAGCATCTGATCAAACATCTAAATTAGATGTCTTACAAAGCATTAGCAACTCTCTCAAAGGTCAGAAAATTTATATACAGGCAGAAAGAAGGCAGAAAGAAAGTAATCTACTTTGTACAGGCAACCCCAAATTGCAAGTGCCATCTCCCATCATCATCATCGTTGTTGTTGTTGTTGTTGTTGTTATATATAAAAAACAACAGTGCACACAGCAAATGAGATAATTATGCTGGGTTTCATATCACAAATCACTAGTTGAACACTTCCCAAGCGTTTAGGACCACGTGATGTACGCGGATTATGCAAGGAGATCTCAGTAAGGTGGCCTTCTGCAGCTGACCAATGGTGATTTTGTCAGAGCCAATTGTTTTTAAGTGCTTGCCTAGGTCTTTAGGCACAGCACCCAGTGTGCCAAGTACCACTAGAACCACCTGCACTGGTTTATGCCAGAGTCTCTCCAAGTCCTGATATCTAGTGATTTTTTCAAGTTGTTTCTTGTCAATTTTGCTGTCACCAGGTATGGTAATGTCGACGACCCACACTTTTTTCTTCTCCACAATCGTGATATCCAAGGTATTGCATTCCAAAACTTTGTCACAAGATCTTGACATTATTATTATTATTATTATTGTTGTTGTTGTTGTTGTTGTTATTTATTCCTTACAAAAAAGTTGGTGGTACTGAATAGAAAGTAACATTAAACGGGGACTGCTTTCTCTTAGCCCAGGGGGTAAAGTATTGTAAACAGTAGAACCAAACCTTCAAATGGTCAATAATTTGCCTGACTTTTCTAATATTTGATCATTATTGTTTATGACGTAAATGGCACATCTGGAACAATCACATTAAATAGTGATGAAACAGAATCAAATGTATATATATCAGTTAAAATTTCAATTTTGGGTCTCATTTTCCTAACATGGGCATTAATTTTTCTCCCTTCCCCCCTAACATTCTTTACCATACAAATGCTCCTCACAAGACAACCTAAAATATTGTTGAGTGGAAGAGCAGATGAAAGCATCATCCTTACTGGCCATTACGTACCTTGCCCAACTGCAGGTCAGAGATGGAACAGGCATCAATGAAGGCCTGAGCTATTACAGAAAGACAGGCATCTATGTGGTCAGTTTTGTCGATATCAAAGACAAACTGGGGGTTCTTCAGAATGTTGACCCAAAATCTCAGAGGTAGACTATAGAACAAAATTCACAGTGATAGTTACCATGTTCAGTCTTACATCTTTCCATTACAGGGTGAAATAAATTAAATAATACGTTAAGCGTTAGTATCTAGATTTTGATTTTGTAGGACTTTGAGTTGATGAAATTGGTCGAATGGGAATGATTTTCGACCATATTTATTGTCTAAACATCCTTCTTCCATTTTGCATTCTAACTTTTCTATTTTTGCTAAATACAGGGATCAATCTATAACTTCTACAGTTGATTCTATTGTGCAAAAATATCTCCTTAGAGCTCAATAAGCCATATGGCTTCCACACCATAAGAAAGATTCCATACAAGAAGTTCTTGACTTACAACAGTTCATTTAGTGAATGTTCAAAGTTACAATGGCACCGAACTAAGTGACCTATGTCCATTTTTTACACTTACAACTGCTATGGGATGGTCATGTAATCACAATTCAGACACTTGGTAAATGACTCAAGTTTATGACAGTTGCAGTGTCCCAGGGTCAAGTATGATCACCTTTTCTGAACTTCTGACAAGCAAAGTCAGTAGGGAAGCCAGATTCACTCAACAATGTTACTAACTTAACAACTGCAGTGATTCACTTAACTGTGCCAAGAAATGTCGTAAAATGGGGCAAAACTCACTTAACAAATGCTAATTTAGCAACAGAAACTTTGGGCTCAATTGTGGTCGTAAGTCAAGGACTACCTGTACAGACCTGTCCCTTTAAATTACAGAAGTGTGCTGTCCATTGGTAGAATAACATGAATGGATTTGCTGAGCTTTAAGGTTAAGATCTTCTTGCTTTGAGAAGATACTGTATATAGTAGAAAACAAAAAATGTTATAGATTCCTGCCAATTCAATCAGGTAATCTATATGCTAAAGGGATCTTTTCTCACGTTTAATAAAAAGTCTATAGTTATTTTCTAAGTACTAAAAATACATTAATTTATATGGACATTTCATAATATTTATCCATTTCTGAACTTTTAACGGAACAGAACAGAATAACAGAATTGGAAGGGACCTTGGAGGTCTTCTAGGCCAGCCCCCACTCAGGCAGGAAACCCTATACCACTTCAGACAAATGGTTGTCCAACATCTTTTTAAAAACTTCCAGTGTGGGAGCATCCACAACTTCTGGAGGCAAGTTGTTCCGCTGATTAATTGTTCTGTCAGAAAATTTCTCCTTAGTTCTAGGTTGTTTTTCTCCTTGATTAATTTCCACCCATTGCTTCTTGTCCTGCCCTCAAGTGCTCTGGAGAATAGCTTGACTCTCTCTTCTTTGTGGCAGCCCCTGAGATATTGGAAGAGTGCTATAATGTCACCCCTTTTAATTAAACTAGACATACCCAATTCCAGCAAACGTTCTTTATATATTTGAGCTTCCAGTCTCCTAATCATCTTTTCTGTCTTTCTCTGCACTTTTTTTTACATTGTGGCGACCAAAACTGGATGCAGTATTTCAATAACTTGGAATTTGTCTGGTGTGAATTTGAAAAGCATTGAGCTGCACTTCTGCAATTATTTCCTGCTTCCTTTACATTTTCCTCTCATTCATCTTCATTTCCATTTCCTCTCATTCATATGCTTCTCCCTGAGAAACTACATGGGAACTAAAGGCCTGTATAGAGTAGACCTGTATAAGACAGAAATGATGGAACTTCTTTTCCAAACCTGTTGGTTTTCCAAATGTGCAATGTGTCTGGGTCAGAGATTCCCCGTTTCTCTGCTTGCTCTTCCAAGAAATCAAAGAAATATTTAATTGCCAAAGGTGGCTTGTCATCTCGGATACTCAGAATGGCTCTGAATAAATCATCCAGGAATTTTTGCAGCGTGCCCTGAAGAATAGAAAAAAAACCTTGGACTAAGAAAAGACTAACAATGATGAATAAAATATTAATAAGCTTTAACTATTTTTCAGACTAAGTTGAAGAAATCTGAAATAACATGACTGAGTGAAGAGGGAGGAATCTTTCGTGAGAGTTGGGTTAATTTTGTGTGTACTGAAGTAATTAGTTTTAGTTAGAATTTAATCCTTTTTGGCACTGAGATTCTCCTTCTCTGGTTCTGGAATCTAAGAGCACATCTGTGATTGTTCTGTGTGGTAAACAGTGGGAAAAACTATAAACCCCTGGCAATTCTGTGATCTCGCCTCCAATTATGAATCACAAAGCACTGGAATTACAGACTGGCTTCTGGCCAACATCTGTGTCCATTAAAAGCATTAGCACTGAAACTCAAAGTAGATTGAACTCTTCACCATTATTGCAGAAGATAACTAAGTTTTTCTATAGTATAAAACACAAAAGAGGAAGAAATGCTAACATACTTCCCATTCCAGTTATTTTAATGACAAAATAAGAAACTGAACTTAGGGAATGGAATGAATGGAATGAATTGTTTATTGGCCAAGTGTGAGTAGATAAACAAGGTGTCTAATTGGTGCATATGCTCTCAGTATACATAAAAAGAAAAGATACTGTACATTCATCAAGAATCATAATGTACAACACTTAATATAGTCATAGGGCACAAATAGGCAATCAAATCATATATGCATTTGTAAAAACTTTTGCTTTTTAAAAATATAAATGAACTGTTAGTTTTGATTTTCTTTGTAGGGTTGTTTTACTCTGCACTTTGTTTACACCGTGGTGACCAAAACTGGATGCAGTATTTCAATAACTTGGAATTTGCCTGGTGTGAATTTGAAAAGCATTGAGCTGCAGTTCTGCAATTATTTAGGCTATGCTATTTATATTGAATTTTAAAGATTTATTTCTGTTTCTCACAAATTGATCTTTACCTCATGCTATGTGTTGGAAAAATTAATGTTTACTGTTAACTGCTTTGGGTATTGATTATTATAGAAATATGACACATAAATAGACCAGAGGTCTAACTTAGCTGAATAAATATGGTGTAGAATAAAGGTTTTAGTCAGCACATATTTGTTAATCTACTTATGATATGTAGTCTAGGATCAAAAGCTTAATCCTTCACTCAATCACTTTACCTACATAATACAAAAAGCTGTAAGTTAAAGAAATCACAAACATTAACAAAAACACAATAGGTAGGGAAAAATAAATTTGTTTATTTTGAATTCAGTTCTGCCTATTATGATTTGCAATTTTATTACAGTCCACAGTAATAAATGTGAAACTCTGTATAACCCTCAAAGCAGTCATGATATACAGATTCACTATGCCCAAAATTTAGTAACACATCATAAAAAAACCCTCAAGATGAAAACAGCAGGGTTAAAATCTAATGCAATATGTAAACAATAATAGAATGTAACCTAGTATCACAAAATTAGAAAATAATGAAACATCCTAAACAGTCTTTTTTATTTACTTTATAAAACCTGGATTTTTATAGACATAGTAATCTGAGTTGATTTAATCCAACATTATTATAATAAAATATATTAATGAACTTCCACTGAGTTCAATGAAATATACTCTTTACTCCCATTGCACTCATGTCAGAAGCACTGAAGTGCTTCCGGGTTGAAGAGATTGGCTGGTGACATCATTGTTGCCTGGGCAGTGCCCAATTGGGGGCTCATTTCATGTCTCTAGCAGGAGCTGGAGCAAAGGACAGGAACTTACTCTGTCCCACGACAGCACTTGGGTCTCTAACATGGGCTTGCTGCTCGATAATCCAAAGTCCTAACCATGTGAACTACCATGTTCCTTACTAAATGCAATTTACTATGAGTATTTACTCTTTATTAAATGCAATTTAATTTCATGCATACTTGTCTAAAAACAAGTTCCATTAAATGTAATAAAACTTTATTTACAGAAAAAATATACAAAATTTCACTACAAAATTTCATTTTTAATCATGAGGCTAGCTATTTTCTCAAGTAATGTAAAACATTGGGTAATTCAGAGTTAATTTTAGTGGAACATGATTTTGTTAGTCGGTTGGAACATTTGTAATATGCCAAAGCAGACATCTGGGATCAATAATTTCATACCAAGGATATATATCTTTTCACTCAATGCACCTCTAATGTCCTACCTTTGTGGAAAGCAATCTGGTTAGGTAGATTTCAGGAAGAACTTTTTTTCTATGACTTTGTCGATATGATTTTTTATTTTCATTTAGTTCGTCTGTGGGAAGAACCTGAACAATGGCCAAACAGCAATAACAATAAAGAACAAATGAATTCACCAACAGATGATGTACACTTACAAAGGTTTTTTTAAATATAACAGCTGACTACAAAGCATTAATTTTTTTAAAAAAAGAAGAAAGACTATTTCTTTAAGCTGTAAACCAGAGCAAGGAGATTATGAACAATGGAACAATATTAAATATAATTTATGCTATTGCCAGCTGTATTAGTTGTTTCCTCCTCCTTTCCTTTCCCCTCTCTCTTTCAGTGAATGAAGAATTTTGCAATAGATTCAGTTTACAATGAATTTGGCTGTTTAAAACATCACTAGATACAGCAATTCTTTCCCGTCTGATAACTGGCAATCATCAGGAAGATAAAATATATTAGAAATACATGCAAAATTATGACTGAGACTAAGTAAAAAAAAAACTGAATGTGTTCCTTCTCTCTGCCAAATTTGTGTGTTCAATTATTATCCTGTTACACAAACAACACAAGAACCCCAAAGGTCTAAACTGTCCCCTCCCCAAAGAGTTTGATCCTAAGCCAATAAACTGACTGGATGACAAATTTATCATTCTGCATACATTGTGCATATGGAAAGCATTCTTATATTTGCCTTTACAATAAACCACGTGCAGCATTACTGTCCTTACATTATACATTACTAAACCGTAAACCAGAGGAAATGTGGGGGGGAGCTTGTTTCACTAGGAACAGACTTGGTTATAGCTACACTGGGGAGTAGGCCTGCCTCCCAACCATCGAATTATTTTTTGCAATTCTTTCCTCAGCTTTTCATAAAGTTGTTGTGATTTGGATATGACTTCATTTACCTATACCATGTCACTCATACATTTTCCTGATGTGTGGGGTCCTTTTTCTGAATAGCTAAGATTCTAAGGAAAATCTGTCTGGCCCACCTAGAATAGCAGAGTAATGTCCTGGACTGTTCTTGGAACAGAGTACTCACCAAATGAAAGTATTTTTCAGTATCCAAATCTTTTACTGGAAAAAAAAGGAGAAAAACAAAGGAAGAATTTGCTTAGTGTACTATTTTGCATGGTTTTTTTTCCCCTTCAAGAGTAAAGGATATCTACTACTGAAGATGATCAGAGGAGGTATTCAGGAGGCTTTGACCAATTCTGGAGAACCAGTAGCGGAAATTTTGAATAGTTTGGAGAACCGGCAAATACCATCTCTGACTGGCCCCGCCCCCATCTATTCTCTGCCTCCCAAGTCCCAGCTGATTGGCTGGGTCATCTTTTGTGGGTTAGTGGGGTGGGGAGGGAATGGGATTTTGAAGTAACCTTCCCCCAGGAGTGGGGAGGGAATGAGATTTTGCAGTAACTTTCCCCCAGGAGTGGGGAGGGAATGGGGATTTTGCAGTATCCTTCCCCTGGCATGCCCACCAAGCCACGCCCATAGAACTGGTAGTAAAAAATTTGGAATCCCACCACTGATCAGCATGTCAGCTTATTGTGTTCAAAAATGAACCTGAGTGCCATTATTCCATGAAAGATTAACTAAGTTGTCAGCTTTGGAATCTCTATTAAAAGCTTCAAATAATTTTTACCTGGCTTTTAAAAGTTTTTTTTTTTAATAGTTTGAGAACTAGATGCATGGGTCTGAGATGAGAATGTATATTGGATTCCGGTTTTGCTTTTCAATTTCTAAGCTATGTCTGGTCATGTTTGGCTATGGCTGCCCGTTATCATTGAATATTTGTCAGTTCCTTGAAAATCACTTAAATAGGTTTTTTTAGAAAGAATCAGATTACATCTGATAACTAAAGGGAGTCTAATCAATTCTTTCCACCTGCATTTAGGTACCTGGATATCTGGAGTAGAAGTCTGATCAGAAGAGAACTAAATCAAGTCAAGTTTTTGTTATCAAGTTTATGAGTACACACATTTAATATAACTATTAAAAGTAATATATAAATATTAAATGTTTATTGAATCTAATATTATTTATATTAGGCTTTGGCCATAGAAACACAGTAAGAAATGAATCCAGTACAGAAAAATAATAATAATGGAAGAGTATACTTCCACACATACTTCAGCAACAGGATATTTATATCTACTCATTTACAGCAAAAGTTATCCAAAATACTTGAAACACATTTATACTGTGTGTGGTCACTGCAAGCTGTGAGTGAATTGCTTATATTAGCAAGTAAAATAAACAGAAATTTGCTGCTCATTTCATTACCTTATGCCAGATACAAACAATGAAAGACACAATGAGTTCTGGAGCCAAAGAGGCCTTTTTCATGAGGTAGAGAGGAAATCTCTGTTGGAGGAGGAAATCCAAAAATGAGGTTTTACCCTGAGCCTCTCTGCTATTCTCTTCAGTTGATTCTTTCCAACACTGTAAATCTCCAGGATCAGACAAGCTTTAAAGTGATATAGTAAAGATTGAAGAGGGAAATTGTTTTGCCCATTTGAAGGAAAAATTGTTGGGTAAAAATTATGGCCTACACTATAAGAATACTTTCATGTCCTGAGGACTTCCGGTTTGAGCTTCTTCGGTGACAGACCGAAACCTCATCTCTCCGAGGCTTCGATCCGTGCTCGCTGCTGGAGTGCCCCGAGCCGGCTGGTTTCAGGGCTAAGCCACCCCATAGAAGTGGTGAAGAGGGGGGAGACTGCCTGAAGGGTTGAGGAGAGCCTCATCTCTCCTCCCCAGCTGGCCATTACTCCCTTTCCCGAAGGCGGTTGTAGCGGTGGTCAGAAATGGCCACCACAAAGAAGAACTCGACCGGAAAAGAATGTGCAGGAGGAAGATAAGAAGAGAAAGTTTTGGTTGACTGGGACAAACAGCAAAAGCAACAAATAAGGTACCCTGGAATTTAAACTTAACAACATTGTTTTTGAAGAAGATTTTGAAGCTGCGAAGGAGAGAGAGAAGGGAAAGGATTAGGTTTTTTTTCTTCCCTTCCTTATACTGACAGCTAAGAGACTTAAGCAAGAAACTGAAAAAAAAACCACTTTGACATTAATAGGCATCTAAGCTGAAAATAAAAGTCAAAGGGATAATAAAGATTTCTGGACATTTAAAAGTTTTTAAAAGCTGGAAAGGAGAAAAAAAAAGAATAGAAGAGCAGGATTTGGAAAAATGGAGGAGACTGCCTGGAATTAAGGAATGGAATGGTAATTAAAAGGAACTTACAGTGAAATTTTAACAAGAGTCCTCAAAGATACATTTTAATGGAAACTTGGTAACAAAATAATAGAACCCCAGGAAGAGAAAGTGGAAAAAAGAAGCAAGTAGAAACAGCCTTGGATTATTTGGATTACTTGGTGATTTTTGGTTTTTGCATCTAGATGACTAAAATTAACTGGGTGGTTGTTTAAAAGTTTTTAAAATGGTATCACTCTTAAAAGAATTGAAAATGGAACTTTAAAAATGGAAAGAAGACGCACAAGAAGGGAGAAGTTCTTTTGGCTTCGTGTTTCAATTCTTAGAAATGGAGATCTGGAACTATGAGAAGCAACAAGAAACGCTTGCAGAACAAGAAGATTTGGACAAAGAGATTGGGAGAAAAGGGGGGAAAGAGGGTGAAAGGTTTAAGATTAGAAAAAACAACCAAAAAGAAGAACAATTTGAAAGATAAGTATAATATTAGAAAGCAACAGAAGAGGGGATTACAGATGAGAGAGTTAGAAGTAGAGAGTGAGGGGTAAAAAGGGGAGGGAGAAGAAGAGGGGGAAGAAGGCAAGGAAAAGAAGTTGTAAAAGACAGAAACAGAAATGGAGAAACAGGGAAAAGATATAAGGATTGTAACCATAAGTTTGTTTAGAGATGATGGATGAAAATTTAATTGTAAAAGGGATTTTGCAAAGGTACATAAGATAGCTTTGTTATATTACAAATAGAAATAACTTTAGAAAATATGATGATGGATAAAATATTTATTGTAATGCAGTGGGATGTTTGTTAATAAATGAATTAAAATGATTGAGAGAATTAAAAGGGAACATTTGTAATTATTAGTAATGATTTATAAAAATATAAGTGAGAAATATGGGGGGGAAAGAATTAACTATGGAAAGTTTATAAGTGTTCCCAAGGAAGTATGATATTCAATTGAAAAGAAATGTTAAAGATGTTAAGTTTTTAATGCATATTAATGATAGAATTGAATTGAATGGAATGTGTTTATTATATATATATATATATATATATATATATATATATATATATATATATATATATTTATTCTTTTTAAGAATATAGTGTCTATTTTAAGAATGTACCAAGCAGAATTCGATTGGAAGTTATGTATTATATTGAATGCTATAATCTTAAAGCTATTCATTGAAGCTTAAATAAGAGCTTGAATGGATAAAATTAAAGGATATAAAGGTGTCATACTCTAATTGGTAACTACAGGGAAAAAATTGCTTAATAAGAAAATATAATGTGAAATTCTAACAGGACAGACAAAAGTATAAATATAATGATTTGAACTGAGATAATTAAAACAAAGTTGAGAAAATTAGAAGAGGGGGGAAAAACTATGTAGAAAATATAAAATGGTAATAAGATATGGAATAGAATATAAAAATGAGCATAAAATTGAGTTTTGTGTCTGTATGAAGAAGTGATAACCTGGGACCATGCTATTTTCAAAAAAGATGTTTTATTTGTATTTTGTTTTTGTGAAAACCCAAATAAATTTTTTTTTAAAAAAAGAATACTTTCATGTCCAGCTGACAGAGAGATAGGCAGACAGACAAGCATATGTGCTCACAGACACACACATTCTTTTTGTTCACATGTTTTATTTTCTAGGGAAAAATAAAATAGGACTGCATAGTTGCTATGTGTCTCTTCACTGATGACTTTTTAAATTTGCCATCAATAGTTTTGGGGTGTTCCAATACCAGTTTGGTCAGCTCCAGTTCCATGGTACTATGGAGACTGCTGAAAACTTGACCTGTTTATTGGTAAACCACTTAACCAGCTAAGAGCCATTCTGCCCAGGATCTGAACTTGACTGAGATTGATAGCTGATGTGTCACAATAGAAAAGACAGCCATTGAAGAACAAGGGTCAAGAAGCATGCTGTTTATAAAAAAGGAAAGAAAATGACCTCATAACATCCAGTCTGATGACCAAAGTTATATTGTATTTATGGATGGCTCCAGGCCTGGGCCTCCTTATAGCTCTGCCAAAATACTGTTTGCTGCTCTTTGGACATCCATATACGTATTTTCTCTGTCCCTCAGATTGCTAGCTGCTATTCAAAGAAAGTCATGCACTGCAGTGAACAGGGCGCTAAGTGTCTCTGTTCTGTCTTTCTTTTGTCTAGCCATCAATCCTACTCAGTTTTGTGGATGTCACTGAAGGCGTTTAGATGAATGGTAGGATTCACCAACATAAATTACTGTAGCTTATTTTTTTCCCAACTGCCACAGACACGCCAGCTTTGCAAAATCCAGTCACTCACCACAAAGCAATGTCATGATAGGTCAATTACTTCCAAGCTACAGAAATTTCTCTTAGTTTCATGAGGGGGTTCATTTTGAACAGAAAGAGAACATCTTTAGGAATGAAGATTGCCTTTGAGCTTTATCTTGTAATGTAAAATTTAAATTGGATTATAAACCCACCTGAAGTAACAATAACTTGCAAGCCTGCAGTGATAATGCCTTAAGAGGGTTATTATTTCTCAGAGTCTGGGGGATTTATTATGCCATGAGATTTCTTAGGAAGGATCTGTACCAGCCAAATGGATACTGGAAACCTCCAAGAAAATAAAAGGCACCCCCACTATAAAATTTGGAGCTGCCAAACCTTTCATAGGGTAAGCCCATATGGTTTCATTTCCATGAATAATAGGTATCTATGTCTCTTTCTTGGAGTTCAAACAGAAAAATTCACCCTTTACCATTGTTGCCATTTCCTCTGAGAAAACATACCTGACAGTATTTATTTATAATCCATTTCTCTACCAGCCTTTTTTTCTAACAGAGCTCCCCTAGGCAGTACACAAAACAAAATACCAGAATCCAAACTGAAAAACAACAAAATTAAAATATAATATTAAAGCCAAGAGGAACAGAGCTATTATCCTCAATCTTAAAACAACAACCTTTAAAAGGCAGACAAAATGCCCCCCTCCCAAAAACAGCCTCTCTGGCAATACAGGTGCAAACACAAAGAGCTGTAAACACTTGGTTTGCTTGATTATAATCACTGATAATATTCTCAGACCATCTGCTATATCCAGTCCAAACTCCCAAATTTTCCTTTCCTTTCCTTTCCTTTCGTTTCGTTTCCTTTCCTTTCCTTTCTTTTCTTTTTCCCTTCCCTCCCTCCCTCCCATTCCATTCCCTTTCCTTCTTTCCTGCATTGCTTGAAGGGTTAAAACATATTTCAATTTTCTCATCCTTTTCTTTTCCTTTCTAAGAATGCTGAGGGCAAAGGTTTTCCCTTTGAGGTAGACAAAGTCAGAAACCAGGAACCACAAGGTGTCTTGGGATATACTTTAATGGAACTAAAGTCTTGTAGCAGAATTTTGAAAATCCAGTCAAAGCCTCTCTCCACTTCACAGTATATCTAACCCAATCAAAGTGGGGTTGTTTGGAGTTTTTTTCTGTATGGTACTTTCTCAGGACTCAGATATCTTTTCTGTAACAGCTGTATATTTTGGGGGTGTTCCATTGTTATTTTTTATTTCGAAGGCCACTAGAGGAGCAGTAGTAGTGCAAAGTGTCCCTGTGTTGTGGCATGAGTAGGCCCAGGATTTTCTTTTTTCCTGTTGTTTTGTAGGAAGGAGGAATGACTATTTTCTTTACTTGATTATCTTAAACCTATCTTAGAGGTTACCCTTCTATTTTTGTGTGTTTTTATCAAAATGATGAGAAAGTAAGCCACTGACTTTTGGCAGCAGAAAAAGAACTCAGAATAGAATAGCACAGAATAGCCTAGCCTAGCCTAGAGTAACAGAGTTGGAAGGGACCTTTGAGGTCTTCTAGTCCTGCTCAGGCAGGAAACCCTATCTCATTTCAGACAAAAGATTGTCCAATCTTTTCTTTAAAACTTCCAGTGAAGCCATAGTAAAAAAGCTTCAGCATCCTGTATCTCTGATCATGGGACCTCAGGTTGCCCAACTGTGGAGAGTGAGGAAAAGGAAGATCCATTATCAAGGCAATGAGCAAGCTTAGATGAGGGGAGAGGAGTAAAAAAGACACACACACACACAAAATTCACATGAAGATAAAAAAGAGAATAAGAGGAAGAGCATATTCAAGCCAGCAAGAGTCTATTACTGTAAGCTAATCTTAATAAAAGTAGTTTTAGGCACATAGAGCATATGTTTCTTGGCCTTGTAGGGATGACACCAATCCTGCTCTAGATGCACAAGGAAGAGAAGAGGAGCGTGACAATAAAGCTGGAGGCTTGCAGTTTTCTTTTGAAGGTCTCCACTAGAAGCCATTCTTCACTAGACAATCATGACTAGATAGCCATAGACATTTTCCACTAGCAGGGACAAAAAGGCTGTGTGAATACTAAAGGAAATTCTGGTGCTACATGGGTCCATAAATTCTATACAGGCTATACTAGTAATTATATTTCAGAAATAAATAGTAAATTATAGACATGTTGAAATACTAGAAGAATCTTTTATTCAAATATGCTTTGGGTTTTTCATTTTTAGCATTTTGTTACAGGTTTCTCTCTCTCTCTCTCTCTCTCCCCCTCCCTCCCTCCCTCCCTCTCCCTCTCCCCCCATTTTGCATGTTTTCTCTTATTATTTGCCCAAAGATGTTAGGGCTGGAGAAAGATATAAACATTGATAACAGATAAATAAATAAATAAAGCTTTTCATGTTGGAATAGATTGCAGTTGGAAACAGGACTGGGGTTTATGTTCCCTTTTCAGATAAAAGCTTTCCTAAGCTCTATTCACAGAGCGAAACACATGTTATTGCTTAAGAATGCTCCCCCTTGGGTGGACTTCCGGTTTGAAGGGCTTCGGCGACAGACAGGAATCCGCGATCGTGCATGGTTTCTGCCTGGGCTCGCCACTGGAGTGCTCTGAGCCGGCTGGTTTCGGGGCTAAGCCACCCCATAGAGGTGGTGAAGAAGGGGGAGACTGCCAGCAGGGTCGAGGAGAGCCGCATCTCTCCCCCTTAGCTGGTCAAACTCCCTTTCCCGAAGGCGGTTGTAGTGGTGGTCAGAAATGCCCACCTCAAAGAAGTACTCAACCAGAAAAGAACGTGCAGGAGGAAGATAAGAAGTGAAAGTTTTGGCTGACCAGGCTAAATTGAAAAAGCAATAACTAAGGTATCCTGGAATTTAAATTCTACAAGAAATAACATCGCTCCCAAAGAAGAGTCGGAAGCAGCGAAAGAAAGTGAAAAGGGAAAGGTTTGGCTTTTTTTTCTTCTCTCTCCTTCCTTATATTGACAATTAAGAATAAGAAATTGGAAAAATCCGCTTTGGCATCAATAGGCAATTAAGCTGAAAATATAACTAAATGCCAAAGGGACAATAAAGATTTCTGGACATTAAATTTTTTTTCTTCTATAAGCAGGAAGGGAGAGAAAAAGAATAAGGGCAGGATCTGGAAGAGGGAGGAGACTTCCTGGACTTTAAAAGAATCTAAAGTAAAATTTCAATAAGACTTCTAAAAGATACATTTTAACTGAAACTTTGCAACTAAATAGTAACTCCAGGAAGAGAAAGTGGAAAAAAAAAAGAAAGAGCAAAAAGAAACAGTTTGTGTGTATTTGGATTACTTTTGGATTTTTGGCTATTATATTTGAATGACTAAAATCAATCAGGTGGTTGTTTAAAAATTTCTACAATGGCCTTACTTTTCGATGGATTGAAAATGGAACTTAAAAAGTACAAAGAAGATTCACAAGAATACTGTGTGTAGTTTAAGAATGTACCAAACAGAATCTGAATGGAAGCTATGTATTATATTGAGTGTTATAACTTTAGGGAAAGATATAAAGGCGTCATACTCCAATCAGTAACTATAGGAGAAATTTTGTTTAATGAGAAAAGATAATAGACAATTGAAACAGGACAGACAAAAAATATAAATATAATGATTTGAATCGAGATGAAATAAATACAATAAAATTAGAAGAGGGGAGAAGCTATGTAGAAAATGTAAAATTGTAATAAGATATGGAATAGAATATAAAAATGAGCATGAACCTGAAATTGGGTCTGCATGAAGAAATGTAACCTGGGATTATGCTGCTTTCAAAAAAGATGTTTTAATTGTGTTTCTTTTCTTTTTGTGAAAACTCAAATAAAATTTACAAAAAAAAAAAAAGAATGCTCCCTTGGGAGATTCAGAGAGTAATAAAGGTAAGAAAAATGTTGATTACTGGTACACCATGCACATATTTCGTACAACAAACAGAGAATAAAAATACCAGTATGCAGTGACATTAATAAATTCATCCTAAAACTGAATAAGAGAGTTAATTTGGCAATGTCCAATAGGATAAAGGAGACTCAGGCCCAAAATTAGTGTATACTATTAGCTTACTAAGTGATCTAGAGTCAATTATTCTTTATCAGTTTATTTATTTATCTATTCAATTTATATAGCTGCCCATCACAAACCAGTGACTCTGGATAGCAAACAATCATAAAAACAATTAAAACAGTTAGAATACAATAAAAAAATAAATACATATAGCAGCCAAAGATATTATAATTCATTGGTGTCAATATAACCAGGAAATAGAGGCCTTCAAACCCTTGAGACCACAGGCCTGGGCACATAGCCAGATTTTCAAGGTCTGCTAAAAGATCATCAGGGCTGGAGCCATCCTAATCTCTGGAGGGAGAATGTTCCAGAGGCAGAAGTTATGGCAGAGAAGGCACCTCTCCTGCTTCCCACCAGTTGACATTCTTTGGCTGAGAAGACTTGGAGCATGTCCATCCTGCCAGATCAGATTGGATGGATAGAAACAGCTGAAAGAAGATAGTTTCTCAGGTAATATGATCTCAAGCTATGAAGGACTTTAAAACACTTCATGATTAAACTACCTCCTCTTCCTCTTCCTCCTCCTCCTCTTCGTCCTCGATCCTCGAAGGACTGAATAGGTGGATAAAAATTTCAAATCTCAACAACCATAATACTAATTGCATGATAAATTTCTACAGAACATCGAGGGGAAATGCATAAGATAAAAGCTAACAATGGCTTACATTTAAAAAAGGAATCTGAAGGCTTGATTTCGGCTGCTCAAGAGCAAGCTATTCAAACTAACACAATCAAGGCCAGAACTGAAAAATCATCAAATGATGCAAAATGCAGATTGTACAAAGTAGAGGAAGCAATAGATCATATGCTCAGCTTGTGCAAGAAGGTCACATAATCTGATAAACAATGAAATAATACAATGACCAAAATGGTTGACTGGAACATCTGTAAAAATGTTCATGTTCCAGTAATGAAAAATTGGTGGGAAAGTATAGCTGAAAAACTAATAAAAAATGACCAGATTAAAATATTGGGAGATTTCCAAATGCAAACAGATAAAGTCTTGGCTTGTAATACACCAAATTTAATGTGGTTGAATAGGAGAAAGTATGGATAACTAATGTGCAATAGGACTAGTACGAAGGAAGGGGGGAGGGAGGGAGGGAGGAAGGAAGGAAGGAAGGAAGTCTTACCACCATAAAACACATTTACAAGCTAAGGAGAATAGGAAAAGAAATGCTGATGATGTTATCTAGTCTGGTAATGAAAAGTTCAGAATCTAAACTGAAACAAGATTGCAGAGCAAACCACTGCAATAGCCATAAAACACTTCCCAGTACATAAACAACCAGAGGGCTATCAAATGCTCAGTGGAAGATACCTTTAGGAAAAAGTGACTCCACAAATAGACCCATTCTATGCAGGGCTTTAAAGGTAATAACCAGGAATAACCCTAACAAAAGGAATAGTATAATATGTAAGATAATATGATATTATATAATTGAACATAATGAAACAAATTGAATGTTCCCAGATTTGTTAAAACTTAGATTCGCTTGCGGGAAGACTGTTGATATTGTGACACTGCACGAAAGACACGCTGTATTTTGGAAGATGGTTTCATGTTGATGTTTTATTGATGTGTTTGTTAGCATTTGTCTTTAAAAAATAAAAAACTTTTACAAAAAAAAGGTAACAACCAGCAATTTCAATTGCACCTGGAAAGAAACTAGAAGCTAATGTAGCTCACATAGCAGAGTTGCAATGCTAATAAATCAAAGGGCACATGAAACTGTGTGTGCGCTGTCACATTCTGGATCAGTTGTAAATTCTGGATGGTCTTCAAAGTCAGCCCCATGTACAGCACATTGCAATGATCTAACTGGGAAGTGACAAATGTATGAGTGATTATGAACAAGGCCACCCAATCTAGGAATGGGCACAGCTGGCACACAAATTGCAAATGTGCAAAGGTATCCTTAAGCTAAAGTAGTTATCAGTTCTTCTCTGAGCTCAGGAGATTCCTCAAAGTATGTCTCAGCTCCAGTCCAAGGCCCCTTCTATGAGCCTATTCCAAGTTGCAACCCAGGCCTCAGCGAACCCATGCATCAGAGCTTCAGGAAAAACTTCAAGTTCCCTCTGAAATGGCTCTGGGTCTATCGGTTGCCTGGAGTGGACCAACTGAATAAGTCCTACTTCCCTGCAGTGGTGTAGCCTCAGAAAATTCTATGACCAGAAGGACATCACAAGGGGTTGCTATTAATATCTCACATGGTATGAACCCTGTATGACCTGTCAGAAGATAAAAACTTAATGTGAGACCTTCTTTGTGAGTTAGACCAGTGGTGGTATTCTACCAGTTCGGCCCAGTTCTGCCGAGCCAGTAGCGCTGATGAGCAGCGGAGACTGAACCGGTTATCTCTGCCGCTCTGCTGTTGGGCCCACCCGGGCTCCCATACTCACCTTTATTCAGGGGTGGGATTCTACCAGTTTGCACCTATTCGCTAGAACTGGTTGTTAACATTCTAAGCAGTTCGGAGATCAGGTTGTTAAAAGAAATTACTAGACTAATCCTGTAAGGAAGGCAGGAAGGAAACATTCTGGTGTTGCTTACAGAAACTGCCTCTCCGTTAACCCTTATTACATTCTTGACAGGACTAGACTTTCTGTCTCTGGAACTTCTCTGGAGTTTTTTCCCCTCCTTTGCTGGTTCTTTGCTTGTGTGGAGTGACCATTCAAAGTTACAATGGCACTGAAAAAAGTGACATATGACCATTTTTCACACTTACGACTGTTGCAGCATCCCCACAGTCACGAGAGGCCAGGCGAGGAGATGCGGGCCTCAATGTGAGTGATGTTGAGTTGGCCACGCTCAGCCAATAACATGACCACCAAACCACGTCCACCTAGTCACATGACCACTAAGCCATGCCCACCACCTAAGCCACGCCCACAGAACCGGTTGTTAAAAAATTTGAATCCCACCCCTGCCTTTATTCCCTGCTTTTGAAGTGCAGCTGCTTTGAGCGGCACAGCAGAGTACTGCATGGCAGCTGCTGAAGTAACAGGGAGAGTGCAGGCTTGCAGGAGGTGAACTGAAATGCCCCTGTGCCTGAGCAAAGTGCGCCTTTGGCACGCACGTGCATGCAAAGTGTGCGCACAAGTGCAAAGTGCATCCATCAAGCCAAGCCCACCGAACCAGTGGTAACAATCTTTGAATCCCACCACTGAGTTAGACCCTGAATAAGTTGGGACCATATACATGGTTGCTATGAACATCTGAGCCCTTCTGACTCCAGTCCCAGAGAAGGCTGGCTGAAGTCCCACAGAACCATAAGCCTGGGGAATGCCATTGCCAACTCCGCCACAATGTCAAGGAGCTTGGACAAGAACACTGCTAAACTACAGGGAGGAAGATAAGTAAGAGCAGGCTCAACTGATCCCTATGGGCCAAGTCTCATGTCCAAGCTATGTTTGAAACCACCAGATAGAAACTGCCCTCCCACTTTGCCTCTTAAATATAATATTGATTATATAGCTATAATCAATAAAATAAAGTAAAGCTAAGATGATTTATGGAGATTTCCAGTTTGTTTTTCTTTTCATGGATTAGTCAGTAATAAATTACATGTAATCCTAGTCATCAATGGAAAGTTTTTTTAAAAAAAAGGGAGGAAAAATGTGTATTATGATGAGCATAGAAGGATCATCAGTGATTTTGGAGCCCAATTTTTTACTGGATCCAAAGTGTAATGGAATCTGAGGTTAAACTTTCCACCTCCTAACAGAACATGGGAAAATTCTTTAATTGGGATATTATGGCTGGAGAAGAGAGGTTGAATCTCTCTTTCCTTTGGGCTGCGACTCCTTATACCCACTGGATCCACTATTACTTAACCTCCCACCCATCTAATTCTGCTTCCAATTATAAAGTTAGCTCACATTTATTCCTGCCTCCAGAATGCTTTGTTCAGCAAATTTGAGCAAAAGCCTTGGTATTTTCAAAAGTCGCAATACTATTTTTTTTTAAATGAAGGCAACACTACTTTATTGAGTTAGACTATCCGTGATACTCAACTGTACGTCTTTTGTTTGAGACTGCAAATTAAGTAGAAGACTGAGAAACTGAGGAAAGAGAAAAGGTTCATACTCCTTTTCTCTCATGCCATCTTTTTTTTTTTTTTTTCAAAAAACCAAATTGGGCTAACCCACAAATATCTGTCACAGTAATTAACTTTTAGTTAATGAAATAGAATGTTTAATAATGATAATATTTTAAAATCTTCCCTGAAAAATCCACGGATATTTATGAAAGAAAATGAGTGTCAACTTACCTCTACTTAAAGTGTTGTCTTTTTTATCTGTTAAACTCATGGCTAGGGAGGCACCATCAGGGATCTGGGGGGCAGAGGGAGAAGCGGAGTCTTATTAGGAATGAGCAAATTGGGATATTTCTGCAAAATGACTGAGAGACATTTACCCAATACATTTAGCAAAGAGTTAGAAACTCCATCTTAGGATGCATGCATTTTTCTGCAACTTGCTGCTGACAGATGCTTACAGACTCTCTCCTCTGTCTCCTCTGGCCATTATCAGATCTTTAAAATCAGATCTTTAAGATAAGATGGCTGCAAATTCATTTTATTGATTCTGCAGTTATTAAAGGCTTGGCTAATTTTTAACTACATTACACCGCATCACATCTTTAATATGCATATAAGCATTAAAGAATTCCCATTTTACATATCTGCAGAGACAACAATGTGAATTAAATGTAACCCTTAACGATGCAAACCTGAACACGCCGTCATAAATAAGCAGGCAGACAGAGGCTTATATTGTACATTGTATACTGTTTCTCTGTTTTTCTTACGTGGCAAAATGCCATTACATCAAAATAATAGAAACACTGTGGATTTTACAGAAAAGATCTGTGAATGGGAGATGACAGAAATGTAATATTCTGATAGCAGGTGCTCTCTGCAAATTATGTATGAATTCTTTGTTATGTCATTTTCCTTGAGCATTCCATAAGGGGAGAATTTTTAAAAAATACATATTAGACTATGGACTAGTTCACATACATAGCCACCTGTAAGATTGGATAAACATAAAGTTTAAAAGTAGGAAGAGTTTAATTTAGATAATGTACAGATGAAGAATCATATAATCAAAGGGCTAGAAGGGACCTTGGAGGTCTTCTAGTCCAACCCCTGATCAAGGCCAGAGATCTTATACAATCCCAGATAATCCCAGAGATTTTATACAATCCCATCTTATACATGCCCAAACTTTTCTTGAAAACCTCTAGCGATGGAGTGCCCACAACTCCGGGAGGTAAGCTGCTCCACTGATTAATCATTCTCATTGTCAGGAAATCCTCCTTATTTCCAGGCTGAAATCTCCCTCTGACAGTGCTTCACTAGCCCTACCTAGTTACTATTGTTTAGGCAGGTGCTGCCTATTCTATATCAATGTCTTTGGTTTTTCCTGCCTATGTACAAGGCCTTACTTTTGCCACCACTCAACTGCATCTTGTTGAATAGGGTCCAATGCTCAAATCTAATCAAGAACTTTCTGAATTTTGAGCCTTTCTTCCACAGTGTTACCAATTCCCTCCAGGTTGGTGTCATCTTCAGATTTGATGAGTTCCTCTTCTATCCCCTGATGTAAATCATTTATGAAGATGACGAAGAACACCAGGCCCAAGAAAGAACCCTGAGTTACCTCACTGCATGCATGCTTCCTTCCACAAAGATGTAGCTCCACTGAGGACTTCATACTGACTGCAGTTGGTCAGCCAACTGCAAATCCATCTGGTGGTGGTACTGTCTGTCCCACATTTTTCTATTGTATCAAGAAATCAGCTGCAGTACCATAAAAGTAGTGAGAGCCAGTTTGGTGTAGTGATTAAGGCATAAGGCTAGAAAATAAAGCCAACTGGATGACCTTGAGCCAGTCACATTCTCTCAGTTCTGGGAAGCAGGCAATAGCAAACCACTTCTGAAAACTTTCCCCCAAAACTGCAGGGAATTGTCCAGGTAGTCTCTGAGAATTGGGTACAACAGAACGGAAGGGGAAAAAAAAAACACAGAAGTAGTTCACGCTCAGTCACATGGCTATTTGTATGAAATTAGTATACACGTGTGAAAATGCTTTGAAGAAAGGCCTAAATTATATGACTGTCACTTCAAATGAAATTGAAATTGTTTTTCACAAAGGAATTTAAAAAAAAAGGAAGCCTTTTTTGTGGGCAACCCATGCTCCCCTAAGAGATCAATGCGCACTCTGACACTTCTGTTAAGAAGAGGAATGGTATGACTTTAATTAGGACGGATGGATGGCAGCCACTGGGAAAAAGAAGCTTTTTCTTCCACGGCAATATCTTGTTTTGCATGAAAAGTGTTTAATTAGTCTTGATGTGTTGCAATATTAACGAATTTCTCGCCAGGGCAGATGTCTATTCCCCAGAAGGTCTTGTGGAGTTATGGCAACCTTCCTGCTTTGCTTGTGTTAATCCTGCTTAGGAAGCAGATCGTGGGGCCTCTGAGGAAAGCCAGGCTTAAAGGGAGAGAACTTGTCAGCCTTCAAGATTTTTCTCCCTTTGCTTTGCATCTTTCGGCTGTCATAAGTAACGGGGGGAGGAGGGGGGAATGGTTATGGGAAGTGAGCTGGAGGTGTTACAAACCAGCATTGTATAAGCTGGGGGGGGGTACATTCTTGCTTAGGTTTCTATCCTATGCTATGCGCAGCTGCAACCCTTTATCAAACTATGTCAAGGTCAACGGACAGAAGCCTCATCACCACCTGGAGATGCCCACATGATGATATACACAACTTTTAATTGGATGAGCCAATTGAACTATTGGGAGTGGGAACCTTGCCATTACTTTGTATATGTGATTTATGCGCCCATTTTCTCAGATTCAGAATTTTGTTGCTACCACTTGATTTCCAGCAAAAGATATCTTTTCTCTGATTAAAAGAGTCTAAGTATTTCTTTCTTGGATTTTGAATGGAGTACCAGCTGACATTATTATGAATCTCCACATTATTAGCCCACCCGGAGAAATAATAAATTTTCTTCCGAGGGGGTCTGAACACAATGTCAAATCCAGCCAGCGACCAAGAAGACCTGGGAGCAACTGGGGGACAAGATTCTCTGCTGCTAGAGGAAGCAGGGGAAGCCGACTTGTTAGCAGAACTAAATCTTGGGGAAAAACCAGCTGCAAAACCCAAATGGTCCCTGGGAGTCGGTTGGAAGGATCCTGAGGAAAAGCCTCCTCCAGGAGTGACCACTACCCATTGGTGTGGAAGAGAGGAGCCATGGCAAGAGAAGGAAAGAAAGAATTTTTTACTAACTCAAGCCATGCATCTGCTAAATGAAGCTATCGGAGAACCTCAACCTGATCAAAGGTATGAGGGAGAGGAGGGTGAGGCAGCCCCAGCCAGAAGAATCAGAGCAGCCACCCCCATAAATCAACCTGGGCTAGTGCAACAGGCAGCAGCAGCCCAGGGGCCCCCAGCGGGAGGAGTAATTGCCAGAAGACATGGAACTCCAAAGGTGCCCCCATTGGAAGTAAAATGGGGGGGGGGGATCCCAAGGAGTTAGGATTCTTCCTGGCACAAGTCTGGAGCCATATGGAGGGGATTTTTCCTCAGAAGCAGCCAAAGTTAGATGTGTTACCAGGGCTCTGGAGGGAACAGCTACAAAGTGGATTGTGACTTTGCATAATGATAATGCCCCTCAGCTGATGAATTATGACCTGTTCATGACTGCACTGTGGGCCAGGTTTGAAGAACCACTTGCTGAACGTAAGGCTAGAATTAGGATGAAGACCATAAATCAGGGGTGGAGATCAGTGGCTAACTACACCCAGGAATTTAGAGAGCTGGTGTGTCATATTCGAGGCAGATCCCAGGCAGCCCTGATAGAAGCTTTTAAAGATGGGTTGAATGAAGATGTTTATCAAAGCTGTATTGCCAGAAGAGACCCCAGTGAACTGCAGCTGTGGTACGTGCTGGCGGCAGAGGTAGAAATTGATCTGACCTGAAACAGATGCCGGGGGGGGGTTGGTTGGAGCAAATCCTCCCCCACCAGCCCTCGAGAAGCCTTAAAACCTCAAAAGGGATGAATGGCGGCAAAACCCAAGACCACTGCTTGCTTCCGATGTGGGAAGGAAGGTCACCGGGCTGCAGATTGCCATGCCAAGCTAGAACCAAAGGGGGCGCGAGGAGGAGGAAGAAAACCTGAAAAAACCCCAGCAAAGCCTCGCGAAATGGCGCTTAAAGCAGAGGAGGTTGTAGAGCTCACCAGCTGGGAACTGCAACCTCTTCTGAAGAGAGTGAATCTGAATTGGAAGATGACTCACTGGTAAGTCCAAACAAGGGCCCTATGACCATTCCAGTGAGATTAAGGGTACCCACAGCGGGAGCCAAAGGGGAAATGCTGGCCTTGTTAGACTCTGGGTGAACAAAGTGTGCAATCAGCTCGGAGGTAGTGGAGAAAATGGGCTTAAGGCTGAAGACTTTAAAAACGCCCATAGCCTTTTGCCATTGGATGGATCGGTAACTGGGGGCGGCCCTGCACATTTCATAATGGAACCAATAGAAATGATGATGGGGAAGCATAGAGAGACTTTGTGTTTTATTGTGGCTCCTGGGATGGAGCGGCCCCTAATACTGGGGTTGCCCTGGCTCCGGAAATGGAACCCCCATGTTGATTGGAGGAGGGTCATTGCGCATACATACTGACCAGCATCCAGAAGGGGAGGGGCAATCTAAACCAAAACTCAAGAATCCCACTGAACTGGCCTCCACTGGCACCGAAAACCTGAAGGGGGAGGAGAAAATTCCGGAAGAATATTGGGACCTAAAGGAGATATTCAGTGAAAAGGCCTCGGATGAGCTTCCCCCCACATCGTTCAACAGATTGCAGTATTGAAATTCTACCCGGGGTGAAACTCCCAAAATCGAAACTGTACTCAATGACACCGCGGGAGCTAGAAGAGCTGTGGTCATTTATCGATAAGAATTTGGAACATGGTTTCATCCAACCCGCTAGACCCCGGGTAGCAGCCCCAGTATTGTTCCATGAAAAGAAAGATGGCTCCCTTCGTTTATGTGTTGACTACAGAAACCTGAAGGATATGTTGGCCCACTTGGCCAAAGGGAAAATTTTTTACAAAACTCAACTTGAGAGAAGCATACTACCGGGTTCGAATTAAGGAAGGGGATGAATGGAAAACTGCTTTTAACTGCCCAATGGGTTGTTTCCAATTCAACGTTCTTCCATTTGGCCTACAGGGGGCCCTGGCAGTATTCATGCAAATGTTCAATCAGGTGTTGCATGAACATCTATACAAAGGGGTGTTGGTTTATCTTGTTGATATTCTTATCTACATGGAGACTCGTGATGAACATGTGAAACTAGTGCGGTCAGTTCTGGAAAAACTTCGAGCTGCTGAGATGTGTGCAAAGTTGTCCAAGTGTGAATTCCACCAGGAAAAAATTGACTATTTAGGTTATCGCATCTCACATGATGGCATAGAAATGGATCCAGGGAAGTTTTGTGCCATTTTGGAATGGGCCCCTCCCCACACCAGGAAACAACTTCAAAGTTTCTTGGGATTCGCTAATTTTTATCGTCAATTTATCCCTGCTTTTGCGAAGATTGCAATGCCTATCCCAAATCTCCTAAAAACCAAAGGGGAGGTGAAACCGAAGCTTAGTAAACCCCTGGAGTGGTCCATGGAATGTCAAGCCGCTTTTGAGAAGCTGAAATGACTGTTTGCTGCTGAACCAGTACTCAAGCACCCAGACATGGACGCTCCTTTTGTAATCCAAGCCGATGCGAGTGACGTAGCAGTTGGGGCGGTGTTACTACAAGCAAATGAGATGGGGACTCGGTTGTGTGCATATACTTCCCGTAAACTAACGAAAACCGAAAGAAGATGGGTCATCTGGGAAAAAGAAGCTTTTGCAGTTTGTTGGGCTCTGTTAACCTGGAGGCATTTCTTAGAAGGGGTGAAACACCCATTTGAGGTGTGGACGGATCATAAAAATTTGGAGGCTTTGAAAATGCCTCGGAAGCTGTCTCCCAAGCAAGTTTGCTGGGCGCAGTACTTTAAGTGCTTTAATTTTTCATTGAAGTACATTCCAGGGGGGAAGAACTTCATGGCGGATGCTTTATCTAGATTACCTCAATATAATAGTGCTCGCCAAGAAGTGGTACGGCCAATTGTCCCAACCAAACAGTTGGCAGCTCCAGTAGTTACCAGAGCCCAGAAAAAGAAGGAGGTTGATTTATCAAATGATTTGACTGCACAGTTAAGAGTTGCTCTAAAACTTGATGATTGGTTCCTTGCTCACTCAAATAACTGTACGGCAATTTTGGCGGCGTACCTTGAAAAAGGACATTGAGACTTATGCAGCTAGTTGTCCTATTTGTGCCTCAGCCAAACGGCCTCCTGGTAAACCAGCAGGCTTACTACAAAATGTGGCTAGACCAATGGCTCCATGGAAGGAAATCTCTATGGATTTTATAGTGAAATTACCTGAAAGTGGGGGGGATTACAGTTATTTGGGTAGTAACCGATTTGTTTTCCAAACAGGTACATTTCATACCTTGTCCGAAAATCCCATCTGTGAAAACGTTGGTTAAACTGTTTATTTTACATATCTACAGGTTACATGGAGTTCCTGAACGCATAATCTCAGACAGGGGTGTCCAGTTTACCTCAAACTTTTGGAAGGAGTTCCTGAAGTTATTGGGCTCTGCCCAGGGCTTAAGCTCCGCCCACCACCCACAAACCAATGGGGCTTGTGAGAGAACTAACTCAGTATTAGAACAATATCTTTGATGTTGTATAAATTATCAGCAAGATAATTGGGCTGACCTATTGCCATTCGCTGAGGTGACATATAATAATTCAGTACATAGTAGTACTGGGTTTACTCCATTTAAAGTAGCTTCGGGACAAGACTTTGTACCCATACCCGAGCTTCCATGGGAGAAACCTAACATTTAGTCATTAGATGAATGCATAACAAAGCTCCAGCTTACCTGGCTGGTTACCTGTAAAGCATTAGATGATGCTCATCAAGCTCATAAAAAAAATGCAGATAAAAAGAGAACTCCACAAAAACCATATCAAGTGGGTGACAAGGTCTTTTTATCCACCAGATATTTGCAGACCACACAAAAGTCAAAAAAGCTTGGACCTAAGTATGTTAGACCTTTCTCAATTGAATGAAATGTGAACCCTGTGGCAGTCCAACTGAAATTACCAAAAACTCTTCGATGGATCCACCCTGATTTCCATGTTAGTTTGTTAAAACCTGATTAAAAGAGTCTAAGTATTTCTTTCTTGGATTTTGAATGGAGCGCCAGCTGACAGAACTTCTTGGAGCAATGACACTTCTTACCTTATAATGTCCTAAGGTGTTCAGTTTTTTCCTGCCATCTTCCATCACAGAAGTGTCATCAAGGTCCCGGAGGATGTAACTGTCAGTGCTTGTGGCAAACCATTCTAAAAAAAGAAAATGGAATAAGTAAGAAAGTTGCCTGGAATACAGCAAGTGTTAGTTAGCAAGAATATAAATCACTTTTCTTATTTTGATGCCACATTTTGTGATTTGGGAAACGAGTACTCCTGTAGCGAGCTCTGGGGATTTAAAGAGCATTTTTATTCCATTAAACTCACATGTGAGTAACCATGGTAGGAAATCTTTTAAGAGCATTGCAAGTAAGATAATTTGTAATCCCTTTATTCTACTTGGATGTTATGACCCTCTTTGTCCCATCTATACCAATAAAAATACTATCATACTTAGAGAATATGCAAAGAAAAGATGTCTGCAGGAAGATTTTCTAGCACTCTGATTTCCAACTACCTGGATTTTAAAAAATGTACAGCAAATTGCTTCTGCTGTCTAACCCTGAATGCTTTTATATAGAAATTCAGTTAATTTCAAACATGAACAACTTACTAAAGAGAACATAAATAAAGATAAAAAATCTATTAATTAATTGTAAAGCTAGCATTTTTCCTCAGAACTTTTTTTTTTTAATTTCAGAGGAGGGAAACTGCTGAGCTCCCTGTGAATATCACTATTTTCTCTACACTGCCCCCCCCTCCCCCCCAGCATTTACATTTGGAAATAAAGCTTGCTACCTTTGCTTCTGACAAGATCTCTTTTTTAGTTTTTGGCAATTATTAGCCACAGTACTTTATGTTCCAGTTGCTGTTTTGCTGAACATGACCAAGAGGCACAACCGGGGTCATTGCTGAAAGTTAGCCCTCAGTGTTTTATTTGATGGTTTGGTCATTCAATATTTATTTATTTATTTAGCAAATTTATATTGCTGCCTACTCGCACATGGTGACTCAAGGCAGCTTACAACGATATAAAAATACCATATAAAAGAAATAAAAATAATAAAAGGAAAAATAAAAAAACTACAACACACACACACACACACACACACACACACACAAAGCGAAAACATACATTCATACTAGCCATTTAATGGACTCCATCCCCTCTGGGTTCCCCAGGCAGAACCACAACTTCAGGGCCTTTCAAAATAGTGTTAGAGTGGGGGGCATTCTAATCTCTGGGGGGAATTGACATTCCAGAGAGAGGGAGCCACCACAGAGAAGGCTCTTCTTCTGGGTCCTGTCAGGTGTATCTCCTTAGTGACATCTCTATTAAATCTTTTACATGTTCAAGAGCACACACATACACACACACACACACACACACACAAACACACCACCTTAATTCAACCCATCTCTGTCATTTTTCATTCCTGGGGGCATTCTAGGTTTGTGGATTATTTTGCTTGTATGTAACATAAGCACTTTTAATGGCAAAGTGAATTTTTGAAAACAAACAAAACAAATACCAAATCTCTTAAAGCAGTGCTTAATTCCCAAGCAGCGGATCAAAGAAATACACTAATGGAAGATATTCCATGTCTGAGCATTATCTTGTATATGATGAGCATTCATACCCAACAGATAAAAAATCTGGTGTTTCTGAACAAAAAAAAAACTTACTTACCTAGGTCAACATCTTCCACTCTTGGCCATTGGGAGTATGGAATATTCTTGCAAAAGGCTTCAAGTATCTTTTCTTTAACTTGACTGAGAGTATCTGTATCCATTACTCGAACACTCAGAGAGTCCATTCCACAGCCTTGGAAAGACACATTAAGATTCTGTGGAGGAAGACAATTGTTAAGGTTGTAGGTGATATGCACAAGTTATAAGGCATAAAAAGCCTATGGACCATAGACTCCAAGAATTCTTGGCAAATCTAGCTACCATATATTAAAAGAAAGAGTGCGGGGAGATGAATCCTAAAACTAAAGCACTGATTTATAGTTCAGTAAATTCATATTGACTGTTTTATTCTAGGTAGTATGAGAACATTGTAAGTTCCCTTTGAACTGTCTGTCTATGAACTTAAGGTCTGAAATACAGGAACCATACCATGTACTTGCCATTTTCTTCCATAAATTCATTTTTAGTACCAGTGAATATGGGTATAATGAATGGCAACTGATAACTTTGTCTAAGAATGATGATGAATTCTCTCTCTCTGTGAGGAAGGGAGGGAGGCAGAGAGGGAGAGAGATGTAACATAGAAATACTACATAATAAATGACCTTGGTTCTTCTCTGGGCTAAGTAGAAATTACATTTAGCAACCTGAGCTCCAGTGTCTCTTTGTTGCTACCACTGCTGCATTGACATAGTTCTCATAAATGTGAGCAGATAAAACCTAGTCATGTGTCTTAACTTAACTACCTCAGACTGCAAATGAGGGTTGATATGATGAAATACTTCTCTACAAGACAAAAAACACCCCCACACATTAAAAAAAAAGACATTAGGGAGAAAGCTTTGCTAAAATCCCCCTGCCTTGTATCTTAGCTTATTAAATATAGTTGGATTTTAAAAAATACAGAAGAGCAGTCAAACACATCTTTAAATGAAATTGGACATGACACAGTTTAAGAAAGCTTTAGTTTATTTTGCTCTTTGGAATAATCAGACCCATGCAGCATTTGTAGTAATAAGAAGGTATTTATGAGAATTTGCATTTGTAAACCATGGTGTTCTCTCTTACATTTTTGTGCTCCTTTTGAATTATGTAGTTATAATGTCTTAGTTAGTTGGAGCAAAAGACATCAAGAGAGAAAACTATTTTTTTTTTACCATTTGGGAATAAGACATTAGTTGAAGATTACTCTTGAAAACTGAACATGTCAAGATTCTATTCCTGAATATTTTATTCAGGGTTTTATTCCATTAAAACAATATTCAGCTAGAAGTAATGTGACTACATATAATCGTGTACAGTATGTTCATAAAAAATGTGAAATAGAATGCATAGTTGATGATATCTTACGAATATGATTCCCCAAGAGCATTTTATTTTATTGTTATTCTGCCTTTGGATGAAATCAAGCTGGGGTCAGTGGTTTTTACTACCAGTTCTGTGGGCGTCACTTAGTGGGCGTGGCAGGGGAAGGATACTGCAAAATCCCATTCCCCCCCCCCACTAACCTGCTTTCCAGGTCCGTTCTCCTGTGCAGGGCAACAAAATAAGACGCAACCAATCAGCTGGGACTCAGGAGGCAGAAAATAGATGGGGGCAGAGCCAATCAGAGGTGGTATTTGCCAGTTCTCCAAACTACTTAAAATTTCCGCTACCAGTTCTCCAGAACTAGTCAGAACCTGCTGAATACCACCTCTGAGTGGGGTACATTTCTAATGCTCCAACTTCCTATTTTGCATACTACAACAACCCGTGACAAGGGTTCAGCTGAAAGAGAATGATTCTCTACAAGACACCGCCCCCCCAGCTGGTTTTCATGACCAAGGGATAACAGGAAGCATGGTCTCCTGGTTTCTAATCCAGCACCTCAGCCATCAAATCAAACTGCCTTCCTCTTTTAGACAGCAAAATACAACTAGTCCTTGACCACAACAGAGCCCAAAATTTCTGCTGTTAAGTGAATGTTGCCCTATTTTACAACTTTTCTTGCAATAGTTATTACATGAATTAATGTAATTGTTATGTTAGTAACACAGTTGTTAAGTGAATCTGGCTTCCCAATTGAGTTTGCTTGTCGGAAGGTAACAAAAGGGGATTACATGACCCTGGGATACTGCAAGCTTCATAAATATTAATCAGTTGCCAAGCAACTGAATTTTGATCACATGACCATGTGCATGCTGCAACACTCAGCCATAAGTGTGAAAAACAGTCATAAGTCAGTATTGTAATTTTGAATGGTCACTCAATGAACTCTTGGAAGTCAGAGACTACTTGTATGATGTCTTTTGTATTGCATACATTCAGTCCTATATATCTGAAAGTCTTATAAACCAGAGCTATTAAGACATGAGAAGTATAAAAGTTTAATGAATTATAATTATTGTTATGACAGCAGGTTAGGTTTGTACCACTGTTCCCTGACCTCAACTACTCAAGATACTGTCATAAGTATTGCAAGTTGTAGACAGTTCTGCTTATATCATGGGAACATATTTTTATTTATGCATTTTCAAAAACGAATCAATTGTGAACTGTTTATGTGCTATTAACAATATCTCTGAATAGAATTGTGCATTCATTTTTTTTATTTCAGTCACCAGTAAACAAAGACTCAATTACATTCCTCCAATTTATTCCTATGGGGTTATTCATGAAAGACAAATCTGCCCTTCAATTCTGCACTGTAAATTATTGTTTGGTTAGGAACAGGGATATGGCAATAAGGCAAAGGGTTCAGTTCTCCCCAAACTGTTCTCATTTAAACCATCGTAGCTTCTGAGTGAGCCCACTGATTCTGGAACAACCCTTCCAGATTTCCACAATTGCAGTTGAATGCAGAGTTTAATTTTCATTTTTCAGAGATTTGACTGCTAACACGCTGAATTTAACACATTCCTCCACCTAGCATGGCTTATAATCAGCATAATTTTTTAGTAGAATTGAAAAATAGCATAATTTTTCTGTACAATTTCTGTTATGATTGTATTAAAAACCTTGAATAACTAACAACTGTTTTCATCAGCTATGAACTGTTGATTCGATATATACTCTGTCTTTCAGGTCTTAGCAACACTGATATTTTAAAGAATTGCATATTTCATATATGTTTGCACAATTGCTATCATCTGTAATACAGAATAAGTAGCAATATTTGGACAAGAGGTATCTAATTTACACAATTCCTAAGAAAACTGTACTTCAGGTACATTCCAACTTGTCAACCTCAAGGATTTTGGAGTTTGGCTAGTTATCTCACTAGACATGATCAATTTTCAAGATCTCTTTTCTAATACACTGTGATGGCTGCCATTCTGCTAGCCAAGCATCACAAGCTGACAGCTGACATTAGCAACGGGGTGGAGGGGGAAGAGGATTGGAATGTAGGAAGAAATGGAGGGGGGGGGGGCTGAGAAACACCAACCAGCCCAAAGTCACACATCGGAATGCAGAGCTGGAAAACCCGTGAACTGAGGGTCCATAACCAAACAATATACAAGCATCCAATTGGACATTAATTGATAACAGGGAGATGGATGGGGGAAAGGGAAATCCCATTGTTTTACCATTTTGTATGCGAAAATGCCAGTTCCAGTTTTGCTATGGTAACCACTTATGCTTTAGTAAAGTATACTTGTGGTAAAACAATGGGTTAGGAGTCTTTCTTTGCTAGATGACTGAGTGGAACAATTGACATACATAAACTTAAATTGGAAAATACTCCTCTCCTAAATCCTTCTGTATATAATATTGTCCCCCAATTCAAGGAGAATTGATATGTCATTGGGGCTGCTGTTACTAAAAAAGCCAATGACATACCTTTTTGGAAAAAACAAAACAAAAAACAAACCCAGACTTGTAAGTGAAAAAACTAATTTAGTTTGGGAAGAAGTTTTCTAATCTCAGGGGACCTTGCTAACTGAACGAACACTTAGAAAAATCATGATTTGATCCCTGCTGTCCCTTTTGTCTCTGGTCACATTAGTGGTGGTTGCTTAGGAACAGGATGCATTTTTGAATTTCAGAATAGAGATGCATGCTCAGAAAGAGGTATCCCTGTTGCATCAAACTTGCTTTCAAACCTTAAAGTGTCCTGGTTACAAAAGCCTCATAGGCAACTGTAAAAGTAACTAATACATTTTTATTAAAAACAAAAGAAAAAAGGAGATTCTTACCCTTGGCTTTGCTTCAATGTTTTCTCTCAATAACCATTCTTCATTAAGTGTGTATCTTGCTTTTCCAGTGATGGCATCAATAGATCCTTTATTGATCTGTTGTTTAATAGCACACAACAGCAGGAAAAAAGGCTCCCCAACTGTTTCCTAATAGATGAAATAACAAGCTATAATTTTCTGAGCATAAACTAACAATGGACTTTTTAAAATAACATTGTCCATGTATACAAAGGGTAATTCACACCTCTAACTGTAATACTAGTGTATTACAAAGTAGACCCAAAGAGCTACTTATCACCCTACAAAAGCAAATAAAATTATTCACTTATGGAAAGGTTTAAGAACCAACATGAATGCATTCAGGCTGAAAAATTATAGTTCAGGAACAACTATACAATTTAGCTTTGTTCAATATCCTGTGCAACTACAATATTTATATGGGCCTCTACTGAGAAGATAGATATCTATGGTGATCCAATGCTTTAGGGTGAGCTTTCATCAATATGTTGATGATCCCTGGCTTTGTATCTCCTGCCTGAGTGATGCAATGGACATCTTATCTCAATGCCTGGAGGCTGAGGAGCCTGGATGGGCACTTTAGGTTTAGACTCAACCCAAGCAAGTCTGTGGCTTTGGATGCTTCCTGGATAAGGTGGCACTGCTCCAGATGAACTTGGTGTGCAATTTGGGGGTCTTTTTGGATTCACAGCTCCTACTGGATCAGGTGGTAGTCATGAGGGCATTTTGCACCTCTTGGGTGCACCAATTGCACTCATATCTGGATCAGGAAGCTTTGTTCATTGTCTCTCATGCCCTTGTAACCTCCCATTTGGACTAGTGCAACATAATTTACACAGGGCTGCCCTTGAGAAGCATATAGAAGTTCAGCAGGGACAGGATGTAACTGCACAAGTTCTAAATTGTGTTGGCTACATGACACATTAACATCATTGGTTTGGAGCCACCATTGTTTGCCAGTGTGTTTTCAGATGCATGTTAACTGATTGTCACCTTTAAAGTCCTTCATGGCTTGGGACCGGGTTATCTGAGGGACCCAGTTGTTTTACCCATCCAATCTGGCCCACCAGGATTGATAGGCTCTGGATTCCAACAGCAAAGACTTGTTGGCTGATGGGGACCAGATGATGTGTCTTATAACCCCTGCTCTATCAAACATTCTCCCTCTAGAGATTAGAATGAACCTTACCCTGTTGGCCTTTTGAAAGTCCTTAAAGACATGGCAATGTACCAGGATCCAGGGCCCTGAGTATGTGAAGGGTCCTATTTCCCAGTTATGTTGACACCAACAGAGTATAATATCTCTTGGCTGCTATGGTATTTCATTTCTTTTATGTATCATGTTTTAATTGTTTTAACTGCTTTTGATTGTTTGCTGCTCAGAGTTACTGTTTTGAGAGGGATGGCTATATTGACTAACTAACTAACCAATCAACCAATCAACCAACTTTTAAAAATGAAATTTCCACAAACTTTTAATTCAGTACTTACTTTATAGGGCAACATTCAAATTGGATAGCAGTAACTTTATTAACATTGTCTGTATTAGATTTTTAAATCATCCAATGGGAATTTTTCTGATTAAATTCATATAAACATCAGAAAGCCCTCTTAATGTCCTTACTATTTGTTTCATTCATTAAATGGTGTATTTAATTTTGTGATACAACTTCATCTCTCCCTAATGAATATCTAACTGCTCTAGTACAACTATTATAAAAATGTTTTAGAACTCCACGTGATCAACATCTGTTTGTTCAAATTCCTTTGCTTGATGGCTACTAATATTACACATCACTACTGGAACAAGGTAATTACTAGCTTTCACTCAATTGGTCTTGGACAATATAAATATGGTTGTTCATGCATGTATTCCATCTGTTTTGTAGTGCCAAAATCTAATTTTTTATCAGGATAATTTCTTCTAATAAAATGATAATAAAGTGGTATTATGTGTCAGATTATGACATTAAATCATTCCCATTTCACGGGGAGGGTTTCCCCACCCAACGCTTACCTCCATTTATCTACAAATCTATTTCTTTCAGAAGGAAAAGACAGAATAGTTGGATAATCTATTCTGAGGGGTAGCAGTAGGAACTCTCCAAGCAATCCAGGAACACCCTCCTAGGTTAGTGTATTTAGTACTATTTCTTTAGCTTCACTTACAAAGTTGGAGAGAATAAAGCTTCAAGAATGCTTCCTGAGAAAGCTGATTTTGCTATGAAGCTACAGTGGCCTAGTGAGTAGTTATACACTAAATTTAGACCCAGCCTCTGAAAAATCAAGGTCAGTTATGCATTCTGGATCAACAGTAGATTCAGATTTAAGTTTCTTCTCCAATATATCAACACCCTGTCCTCCAACAAACAAGGCTAAACCTCCACCCAAAATCTATTAAAGTCTGAGAGACAAAATACATGTCAATCATACAGCTGCTTCCAAAGCTAGTGAATGTGCTTTATGAGAAGGCCACACTGACAGAACTGGTATTTATTGCCATGGCATCAAATATACTGCATCTGATTAAACAGAGTGCATTAGTTTTTTTCTACTTTGTTTTGAAAGATACTGCTGCAAAGAAAGCTGGGGCTTTTCAGCCACTGCTGCAGTTTTTTTCCAACAAGTTTAAAGGCAAGGATTACTGTTGAAGAAAGAACTACAAAATGTAGCCATTACGTGATTTTTTTTCTTTGTTTTTTTTTTGTTATTTGGGATAAGAAACACATTTAAAAATGGAAAAGGAAATACATAGGAAATAATTGCTGATGAAATAGCATTGCTTGGAATGTCTTGCAAAATTATTGTGGGAAATAGGTTTGGAAATGACTTGGCTTTTTATTGTGTGAGAAAATGATTAATAGGTTTCTTAAAAGGAAAAAAAAATCCATTGTATTTGTTGTTGTTTTTTAATTAGACATTTTGACTGGTGATTGTAATATGGTTCCTTCAAAGTAATCCTGAACATAAAAATAACTTGCATGAATAAAAATAGCAAATTGGCATTTTTTCTTTCAAATGTTCCTTATATGATGTTTTCAAGCTGCTTCTCTATATGCCTCAACATAAATGGCCACTTGAAAAACATAAAATGGAATATAAGGCAAATTAATATGCTATTCTTATACCAAGACAACTTTATGCTATACTATAAAGAAGCTGGTTCAAGCACAGCATGTTGTACAAACACAATGTATTGTGTTAATTCTAGAAAGCAAGGTTTTCATGGTTTTGTATATGTATATCATCATCATAATGTTAGAAAAGTTTGTATACCATCTAAATTCAAGATTATGGAACCATGTTAAAATGAGCTATAAAATGCCTAGGATGCAAACAAACAAAATCTATTATGGTTTCTTCTAAAAACTTCAAGCAGTTACAAAGCAAGGCAGCCTTTATGCAAGGATTACTTGTACGCTGACTATGGTAAATCAAGGCCTCTTGGAGAAATATCACAATTTCTTTCTTACTTAAATATAGAATAATTTCCTTACAACTTCATCATTTTATAAACATTATGGCAAATGAAAAGTAGGTTCTGTTCAGAACCAGCTTTGTTAAAAATAACCACATATCATAATTTAAAGATTCTTGTTAATATATTTGCTTTTTTGTTTCTGTTATGTTTCGTGTTTTCAATGCTAAAGGAATTTTGAGGTGTTGAAATACAGCTGTAAGACATTGATTTATACTTAACCACAATTAGTATAGATTGTGCTTATACATACATTTAAATTCAAGTTATCTAATCTATTGGAAACTGTTATTTAACAATTATAACCTTGCTGAATTTACCCCAATTTAATATGTCAAAACTGAAGCATTGAATTACTATTGCATGCTTTCACATAATTTGTCAAATAATTTGTTTTAAAATATCTATCTATCTATCTATCTATCTATCTATCTATCTATCTATCTATCTATCATCTATCTACCTATCTACGTACCTATCTACCTTCCTACCTATCTACCTATCTACCTACCTATTTTCATTCCTTATGGTCTTCAGCCAAAACCTGACTCAAACAATAACAAGAAAAGGAAGAAAAAGATTCTGAAGTGGTATTATAAATTTATCCTTAAATGTCCAAATTCGATGTGACAGTATTTATATTACTAGGTATTACTAGGTAAGAGCCATGGTGGTACAGTGGTTAGAATGCAGTATTGCAGGCTAACTCTGCCCACAGTCTGGAGTTCAATCCTGGCTGGCTCAAGGTTGAGTCAATCTTCTATGCTTCCAAGGTTGGTAAAATGAGGACCCAGATTATCGGGAGCAATATCTTGACTCTGTAAACCACTTAGATGGGGCTTTAAAGCACCGTAAAGTGGAATATAAGTCTAAGTTACAGTAAATTACTTGTTACAGCAAATTACTGTCTCAACTTTTTTTTTTGGCACAAGAATCCACATTCCCACTGATCAAGAGCTTCCTAGAATATGAGAAACATCAAGATGGGAATTCTATGGAAGAGATCGATCTAGCTATGTATTCACGCTGTTCACACATATACACATTCATGCTACCCATAGCTTTGATTGAATCTGATGAATCAAATCTTGCAGATATACCAAATCAGTAGACAATGAAGGACTGAGGCTAGCCTAATCTAATTTACTCTGCACTAAGAACAAAACAGATTTTCTTATTAAATGTTGGACAGCTTGATTGGGGCAACAAAGAAGGCAGGCAGAATCTTACATAAAGATACTTTTTTGAAATATAGGTTTATCATTGCGGTTGCCTTTTGCTTACACAATGGATAACTATGATTGACTATTTTGGAAGTTTGCATTATTAGAAAGCTCGTGCTTCAATATTCTGTTCTGGAACACAAATGGATGGATTGTTTGGGAGGGCATTAATGTAAAACAAATGTGTACATCATATAATGCTAACTTGTGAGGAAAAATGTAAGCAGCAGGATTTTTTTTCACCACACAATTGTTAAGGACCTTTGCAGCAGCTGTTTCAAATACATGTTGAGATTAATGGAGATAATTGAAAAACTAAAAACAGATCTAACATAATATATGTCTCATGGCCTAATGCTACAAGAGAATTAATATGTGTACAAAAACAACTTGTATGAGTAGATATATTTCACAGAAACAAATTAGGTACATTTTGACAATATCTGACTAGCATATTTTATATATATAATGTATAATATATATGTATATTTGTGTGTGTGTGTGTGTGTGTGTGTGTGTGTGTGTGTGAACAAATTAAGATGGTGCTTATATTTTTTAAAGAATTCCATTTCTCTACTGGAAAGAGGAACAAGCCTTCAACAATTACAGAAAGTTATGATTTATTTTCTGTGATTCTAGAAATCTGCTGAATGAGTTTTTGGAAATTAAAAGTGTGGGTATAATTAGAAGTTATGGTATCATCAACAGATTGAATAAAAATCTCATTATGGTCACCACATATAAATGAGTCACTAAACATTGTACTAATGAAAACACTGTGGAGTTATAGTTCCATAAAACAAAATTGATTTTTGGAAAGTCTATTTTGATTTTTTATTCATTAACACTGCCCTCTTCATGAAAGAGTTTTGGAAACAGATGATGGAAAGCAAATAACTGATGAATCTCTTAGGCACATACCATCAATCAATACGCTGAATTGTCTAACTTAATCAAGAAAGGAACTTTTCTAGTTTGCTATGTCATATATTAAGAAGTAAACACTGAAAACGGGCGAAGTACTTGAAGACAGACCAAGTTTTAGAGTTTTACAGCAAGATACTGGTTGAAAGGGACGTGGTGGCTCAGTGGCTAAGACACTGAGCTTGTCGATCAGAAAGGTCGGTAGTGCAATAGTTCAAATCCCTAGCGCCACATAACGGAGTGAGCACCCATTACTTGTCCCAGCTTCTGCCAATCTAGCAGTTCGAAAGCATGTAAAAATGCAAGTAGAAAAATAGGGACCACTTGATGGGGAAGGTAACAGTATTTGTGCGCCTTTGGCATTTAGTCATGCCAGCCACATGACCACAGAGACATCTTTGGACAGCGCTAGCCCTTTGGCTTTGTAACAGAGATGAGCACCGGCCCCTAGAGCCAGGAACAACTAGCACATATGTGGGAGGGGAACCTTTGCCTTTACTATAATGTAAAACCCTTCTTTCAGATATTGGATAAAAGGTCCTGCTAAAATAAAAGCAGTGTTTAAAAAAGCAAACCAACTTTAGACTCACTATAAAGTTTGAAAAGTCATTTTTTCCTAACAGCAGACTATTTTTAAGAAGATACCACTCAACACTGGTACCAAAATGAATCCCTGCATGATTCCTCCTCCTCCCCTCCTCCTCCTCCTCCTCCTCCTCCTCCTCCTCCTCCTCCTCCTCCTCTCTCTCCTTCTCTTCTTCTTCTTCTTCTTCTTCTTCTTCTTCTTCTTCTTCTTCTTCTTCTTCTTCTTCTTCTTCTTCTTCTACTACTACTACTACTACTACTACTACTACTACTGCTACTACTACAAAAAAGATAATGATTTTTGAAGAAAAATCTGCTGCTGCAATTAGATTAGAGTGAACATGAAAAAGGAAGGACTTACAGAGATAAATGAGAGCCATATCTATAAATGCTGGCTGTTGAGAATCATAGAATGTTGGAATTGGGTAGTTAAAGGTATTGTGAGAAAGTGGTCAAAGTCAGAGCTTAAGAAGAGCTCTTGGATGAGAAGCGAAATGTCTTCAAAGAAAAACCAGAAAGTCCAGTTGCCTCTCGAAAAAGTACCTTTGGTAAAAGTCAACTTTAATAAGAAAATTGGAAAAATATTTATAAATGTATTTATCTAAAATATTCTGAGGATCCTAATAGTTTGTGGTCACCACCTCCAACATTTTATCTCCAGTTTAGGAGAAACAAATTTTGGATATATCAAGAAGCCTCTCCTAACCTAAATGCAAGGCAGTATTCTTTGTTCGAGGTTTACAATTTTGTTTTCAGTTACGTTTGACTTGCCTTACTAGTTCCAAAGCAATAAGAAATGTGACTGCTCTATAATGTTTCCTACATAGCAAATAGCTGATGATTTACAACTTATTCCCAAGTCTGAAAAGGAAACAGATTTGTGATGCTTCAAACACCATCTTAAAATTATTCTTTCTGTGCATAGGATAATCCCTGGTATCTCATCTAGGAGGATTAAAAAGACACTTATTTCAGTTCTCATAAGTAGGTTCCAAATCTACAGATTGCCTTCAATTAAAACAGAGGCTTATCAAGACTGACACCTTACTATGTTGTCCTCCAGTTTGTAAGGTAGCCAAAATATGGTGGCATAATTTGTTCCATTCAAATAGCCAATCTCGATTCTGACTCAGAAATAAATCTCTTTAGCAGTGCCAACCCTACAGGTTTAATAGAGACAAGTGAAGGACAGCAATTCATTGCTGAATTTCCTTTCCCACTAGCATTCCTACTTTTACTTGCTAGATCAGAAAAAGCAAACACTCCCAGTAGGGTCACCCAAGGAGTGAAGGTTGTGTCAGTTGCCTGGTTAAAGGAAGCAAGCATTTATATTTTGGTAGCAGGGATATAGAAATATGCTGGAAATGGATTGTTGCTTTTATGATATTGATAAAGGCAATATTTTTTCTATAAATATGATTTTATTTTATGCATTACTATTATATTAATCCTCCCTTCCTTTCACCCATCTCCTGCCACTTATGACTGTATGACCGTAACTTTGTTGTTTGTATCCTAACAGATTTTTGACTGTTTTCTAGTATGGTTTGATTGCTTATTGTGCCCCATGATTATTATTAAGTGTTGTACCTGATGATTCTTGACAAATGTATCTTTTCTTTTATGTACACTGAGAGCACATGCACCAAGACAAATTCCTTGTGTGTCCAATCACACTTGGCCAATAAAGAATTCTTTTCCATTGTTCATAGGAGAAGGCAAAGGTAAACCACACCTGTATTGTACTAAGAAAGGCACATGAACATACAACATAACATGATTGATAATGTGCTGCACGATAGGCCTCTCAGGTTAGATCACGTTCACTAAGGAAGTGACTTTTTAAAGAAGACCTGAGGATCCTTTGGAGTACTAATATTTCTGACATGACCAGATTAAAACTGACGTTGCCACGCAGGAAAAGAAAATTCAAACTTGTAAGACTACAGTGAAAACATGGAACTTAAGACGTATGAACATGGAAAAACACAACACGGTGAAAGAAGAAATGAATTAGTTACGCACTGATATTTTACATAACTGCAGATTGAAGTGGACTGGAATTGTACATATTCTGTCAGAAGATCATACTCCGGACATGGGGAAAAAAGGGAATGGCAATGCTTTCATTTAGCAAGAACAGTACTTGGCCTCAATATAGTCAGTGACCAAATAATATAAATCATTCTTCATGGACATCTCTTTAAGATGACCAGTTTATGTTTCAACCACTGATGAAGAAGAGGAGGAAGTGATGGGTTTTATAGTCACATTTAATTTGAAATAGGCAGAACGTGCTAGCAAGATTACTTGCTAGAGGTTCATGATCGGCATGCCAACATTAGAAACATTAAGGAGGAAAATATACAGTTGTTGGGCTGTAAGGCCAAGGAAACCAAAATGAAGTAGGAGAATGATTTTTGCCAATCCAGTGATTTCTTCATTGCTAACCCAAACTTAAACAACTAAAACAATGTTTATATACATTAACAACATCAGATGAAGCACAGAGAAATCAAATAGAGTATACTATTAATGCAGAGACAGAGTTCAGTGATGATAGCAAAGATGTTGCCTGAGTCTTACTATCAAACAGAGCACAAATTGCACATGTGCAGTTTCCAAGTAAAACAAAAGTGGAAGAACAAAGCCAACCATGTTTCTATGATATGATTTTGAACATATACCCACCATTTTCAAGGAAAACATCAGTAATCAGTTTGGTGCCTCACTGATAGTGAACCAAAGGAATGTGAAATGAAAACAAATACATTGTTAAGGATAAATGTGAAAAGAGACTGTCATTTTTATAAAAAAAACCCAGAAAAAAGTAACTGGATAACTGAACACATGGTGGAAATTGCCAGGAAGATAAACCAATGCCAAGAAAGACAACAATCTCATGAAGGAATGAAATAAAGAATTCCAGAGGCTGTTAGAAGAAACAAGAAGCAGCATTATGACATCTATAAAGATAGTGAGAATGAAAACAGATACAGAACTATCAAGAAAGTCTTCCAAAAGATTTCTGAACTCTGATGGATTTTCCAATCTCAATTTAGTGTGCTACGTGATGTCAGTGGACAGATAGTATCTGATTCACAAAAGATGGAAGAGTATATGAAATTCTACACAGTACAGATGTCAACATCCAAGATATTTTAGGAAATATTCCATACTTACAAAAACCTCTAGTACTATAAGATGAAGTTAGATCAGAACTCTGGTCAAGTGTGACATATATTCTCCCCTCAATTATTCAACCTATATACTAAGAGGTGTGCCATCAAATTATTTTTTCACAACTGTGGTAACTGCAAATGGTTGCTAATTGAGGTAGGTATGTACACTGAGTTTTAGCAGAAAAAAACACCAGGCAGAAAGATAGCACTGCCTTCGTCCTCAACTCTTTCAAACTGTCCTAGTTTACTGGCAGGCTATTTTAGATTCAGCCAATCATATTGCTCTGCAAAATACCAAAATTACTCTATTATCACACCTTACATGAAGAATCAATGTCTGTATATAACATCTGTCTTTTTTCCCTGTTCTTATAGCTAGGATAATCACAGATTTAAAAGAAGTAGGGGGATTCACAAAATAGTTCATGTTTTAGATCAATGGTTAAGATTTTAAACTGTATTTCTGTTTCCTACTACAACTTTTTTATCTTTTATTGTTCCTATGTGCTTCAAATAGATCCTTCAAACAAGTCTCCTGCCCTCATATGATCATAAAATAGGATCTATGGTATTAAAAATGCTGGGCAATGTACAATTCCTTCTTCACTTGTACTGGAATTAAGGAATTGAAAGAAAGAGAGCCCTGAAAGCTGCAGATATTAATTTCTTTCATAAGATATCCTACTCAAATCCCATAGGATAAAACTTGATTTCTTCCAGAAAATTATATATTATTGCTTTATATTCCCCCTCAGGAGATATTAGACAGTCAGCTTTGGTGGTATCAGATTCCAACTGAGTTCTTTTTTCTCAAGAGAGGTTTCTGCTTTCTTACAGTGAGTTTATGCAAGATCAGTAAATTTTAGCACCAGTTTTTTTTAAAAAAATCCAACTTGTTTCTTAACTTTTCCCAATTCCTAGTTTATCGAATGGCTAGCATCAAGCATACAATGGTCTTTTGCAAAGCACTAAAAACATCGAGTCCCGGGGCCCTGATAAGGTGGGAAGCCCATGTCAGGACTTTAGTGATTGTAAGTCCTCTCTGGCTGCTATTTTGTATTATTTTTATTTATTTTTACTCTGGTTGTTTTTGTTTTTTTGTTTTTTGTTGCTTTCATTGTGAATTAAAATGCGGGGGTCTATACATTTACCAAATAAATTAATACAGGAATAACTTTATTTAAATTTTAGGCCCTCAATGTCTATAATCAAATACTATGTTTTCTTTAATGAGAGAATTCTAGATAAATGTATTTTACAATGTTACCGTTTTGTAATTAGAGCATTTAAAGATAATGATCTTTGTTAAAGATAATGTAAATGTTTAAACAAACAAACAAAAAAGGAACGCATCAACACTGTATACATTGTGTACATTAAGACTACGGTCCCAGGAACACTTTTTCAAGGGAATTAAGCACTGGCATAGATGAATGCTTTACTTTTAATGATCTTTTTTTTTAGGTACAATACGTTCTATTTTGTTTCTGCACACACAGACACGCAGGCACAAACACACATACTATTCTCTTTGGAAATAAACAGAAAGTGATAAAAAGTGATAAGAAAAAGCTGAAAAAATTGTACATACATTTATGCAAATAAAAATTCTTTCCCATTTCTGGCAACAATTTTCACTCATCCTTAAACCAGTGTAAATATTTCTTAATATTCTCACACTGTTATGTATTTTTGACTTGGTTATGACTGCATAATAAAATTCAGAGAAATGTAAACATGAAAGGATAATTGTGTTCAAGTATATATATTATATTTCTTTTTTTTAAAAGGCTGGCTCTTATTAATAGATTTCCCCCCAGGAAATCAAAATATGTCTGGTGTAATTTAGTGGGGAAAACTTGTAAATGCACATGTAGAGTGTTCACCAAATGAAGGATTCTCAAAATAATTTTATAGAAATTCGAGAAATAGTTGAGGAATCCTCAGTGTATGAAGACAGGGAACATTTATGGTAAGCATGTTTTAAAACTTAAGTTACCTCTGAAAAAAAATCTTAATCCTTCAAAGAACACTAAAACTTGAGAATTTCTTGAAAGCTGGTATCTGCTGAGATTATCTAGACAATATTTGTAAGTTGAGCTCATTACTAAGTTTTGCATAAATGGCTGCAGCTTACACTTAGATTTATTAGGTTAGTCTGGCTATGGAAATACCAGTGAGTAGTTTTCCAAAAACAGACAAAGTGTCTTGAAAAGAAATATGGCCAAAGTGAATAATCTCAATTAAATTATTATTACAAAAATTGGAGTGATTCTGAAACAAAATCTGAACAATATAAACTGAATATGGAAATTCCACAGCATCACTAATTAAATTTTTTTACACAATTTTTGTATAGAAAAACTAATCTTTGCGGCTTAAAGATCTGCTAAATATTAGAATTAAGTTGCCATACACAAGACCTTTTCTTGGTATGCAAATTATTGTTTTAACTACATTATAATGATAAAAGTGATGTTCCCTGTATTGCATCATAAGAATTCCACTGCAGTATTGAAAGAGTTACTGCTTGCTGAAATCTTTACTGAAATGCTCAAATACATTGTACAGTATTTTTAAATTGCCACAGCTGCTTATGTGTTTGTTTTTCTTTGGATTTTAAACAATTTAATAGTTCCTCAGTTTTCTGGGTGGTCCAGGCAACTCACAACCCCTAAGTCTTATATGTCCAAAGATATTGCTGGGAAGATTGAATAATAATGACATATTTAACTTATTTTTTTCTTGTGGAGTAGTGTAAAACTGCATGATTCCAAAAACAACTGAATGGAGAATAACTAAAATTAGGCAAAACTTCCAAATGTTATTGGTAAATCCTCCAATAAAGTCAAGGTACAAGTTGACATATCAGACTAATTTAGTACACTATGGTATCTCTTCTTGTGGATTGATGTATCATAATAAGATGATGGAATGCTACCTGTCCTAAATTTAAATTAACCACTTCAGGGTTAAAATTTCTATGGATTTTTTTTTTTAAAGAAAGTCATATTTCTGTCTTGACAACATTGAATATTCGATAATGATCTATCAGACAACCAGTATTAAAGTGCATAAAATGGAAAACTATATATCGCAGGTCCTAAATGTCCAGTCTTTTTTATACACAGCCATAAGGATGCCTGCCACAATTAGGGAAGTTTTCACTTCCCAGTTTCTTACTCTGAGGAAGCTGTACATGCAGATGGACATCCAGTTGGTCAGCATCTTCTCAACAACAGATTCTGTCCTTCTCAGCATAAGCTTGGGATTTTTAGAAGCGGAAGCATCAATGAGATCCACCAAGAGGTCCTTCATGATGCTGGTGTAGTACTCCAGTTTCCCATGCAATGCAACAGTGAGCAAGGAGGCCAGATTGCACCTGAAGAAAGAGTTAATGAATAAAAACTGAGACTGATAATACCACATGTGATTCATCAATCAACATGAACGGAAATTAAAACCATGGTAACCTTCCAAATTGCTTTCACAAAGCTCCTCAAAAGTGTTGATGTTTCAAGCCATATGTATCACAGCTGTGCATAATCACATTGTATTATGCCACCCTTTGACAGAAATGGATGCCAATCGTTACATGAAAAAAGGGGATAATAATAGAGAAGGTTAACACCTGCAAGTTGAGCTACAGCATGGCAATGTTTTTAAAGCAAGACAAGAACAGAAGGAGCATTTGATTTCTAAAGAAAGATATATTTCTTTGCAGATTCAGCCCTTGAGAGTCCAGGCTACTTGTTCAGATCTACATTAATAATAAAAATGGAAATGGTTCAAGGGATTGGTCCTTCTAATTTGCTCCTTTCAATTTTTTTTTCTATTTTTTTAGTATAAGGTAATATAACCTCACCATCCATCATTTAGCCATTTCTAAATTTGAGCATCTACAAGAAATTTTCTGTATTATCAATTTTCCATGTGGTTCAAAATCTGAGCATCTGTGATGCTATGGGTATTGAATGATTCTTCTAGTAAAAATTGGCAAGCCATATATGCTCAACTTGTTGCCATTAAGGCTGCTCCCCAAGTGTGTGTTTAAAAGTTAGTGAGGTAAAGCAAACTAACACATTTCCCCCCATTTCACAGATTGCAGGGGTATTAGGGTAAAAAGATCAAAAGGTTGATGTGGCATATAGACTGCCAAAGTTCTCTCTGGAATAACAAGAGAACTAAATATTGCCCACAAATACTCTGGACTGCTGATTTTTGTGAGTAACTGGCAGAAATAGATATTTTTGCAGCCTCTTGTGATCACCTGGGAGTTATAGGTTCCATCAAGCTCTAAGTCAGCCTTTTATGGCCTCAGGGTTTAACCAAACTTAATCTTTTTAATTACTTTTTGTTTCCTTAAGATTGAAATCCTTTGGAACCACAAATCTGCTAGTTACTGGTTGAGGTTCTCTTCAATCCATTTAAAAAGAAAGAAAACTACATGTTTCCAGCTTTGTAAATCCTTTTTTTTTCTTTTGTGTTTTTTTGCAATCTACAGCAAAAGGGTGATTTTAGAATTGCCTTTGGAAAGTTTTTAAATGCTATGGCTTTGTGATTAGATTTAAGGAAAGATTTGAAGTTAATTAGAAAGATGCTCCTCTGTAGGAAAAAAAAATCTGTCTTGTTTATATTTCAAACTCAAAACAAGATTTTGAAGGTCAATTACTATAGAACAAGATGGCTGCTTTAAATGAAACATTTGGTCTGTGAAGTGCTTGAGCTTTTTAATACTTTAATTCAGTTCTTATTGAAGATGAACAAATTCCTCTGCTGATTACCAATATGGACTTTAAGATAGACTTCAAAAATTACAACCCAATTTTACAAATGTTTTTACTGTGGTCGTTAAGTGAATCACACAGTTGTAAGTCTGATTCCATTCTGCCAAACAGGCCTTTTTTGCCATAAATCAGCCCCCCCCCCAAAAGGCTGAAAATTGTGGCCACGTGATTGTGGGACACTGCAACGAATTGAAATATAAATCTTTTGCCAAGCACCTGAAATGCAGTCATGCAATGTGTGTGTGTGTGTGTGTCATTTTATGTTGGCTAGAAGGTTTTACAGGCTGTAAAGGACCCTTTCTGAGGCTGTTGTAACTCAGGACAATCACTAAACAACTGGTTATACATTGAGGATTACCTGTATAGTTATAAAGATTTTTGTTATGTAATGTTCATAATTAGCACTATGTTCTAGTTTATTAAATAATTAAATAATTAGTTTTCTGCAAGCACAAGTAATAGGTTTAAAAAACAGAGCAACAGTACAGAAAAATATAGAAAAAACATTCTATTTTTTCAGAAAGCATTTTCAATGAGAAAAATAATCAGGGTAGACTCATCTAATTTTTCAGAATAACAGCTGCAGCCAGCTTGAATTAAGTTTGTGCTATCACATGCTAGCTTAAGGTTTCCAAGAGTCATACCTGTCTCGTACAGCAAAATCCTTTTGCTGCTCAAGAGCATGGACAAACACAATGAGAAAGTGCTTGTTGTTAAGTAAGGTGGAGAACAATGCAATTCCTTCTTCCATATTTGGTCTACAGTTTTCAGGAATCTGAGGAAAAATCAGCAGTCTGGATGAGAACTGAGTGCTTCATATTTTTCTTTCATCACGTAATGTACAAAATAAACCTGCCAATAACCACACTGAAACCAATAGTAAGACATACCACCCTAGTATGCAAACAAAGGAAATTAATATTGAATTTCCTATTATGAGCCTAATTAATCAGATACATATATTATCTGATTTTTAAACTAGATGTTTGAGCTCTATTGTGCCAAAGCTCCTCCAATTTAGTCAACCCTTTTAATGGTAAGTCTAATAGAGATTTCATTATGATTTATACAAAAAATAGACTATTCCCTGACTTTACCTTAAAGAAAAGAAAGCAGCAATGGAATTCCTTGCATTGCACTCACGTACTTTTTAAAATTAAACTTGAATCACTAAGCACTATTTTTAGAGTAATGAAAATAGTAACCATATGGGCTTATATCAGACTGAATTCTTTGGCTGAAATGAATTACTTTAGACATTATGGACAAGTACTACAGATGTAAAGAATGCAAATAAATAAATATATTAACTAATCTCTTCAAGAATAAGCCAAAGACTGAATATACAGTAGTTATAGTTACACTATACCATGTATTTTCACAAACATTTAATATGTTTCAATTCTGTGTAAGTCATAAAGAGATCTCAACAGTTTCTTCTATTTACTTGAGAAAACTTTTTACTAACTACTCTGTTTTTTCTTTTCCGTGATCCCAAATATATCGTATTCTTAAGCACCCATAATAAAATGATGAGCTGATCAGTACTATGGTGGGTATAATAATTAAGCTGGATTTACCAAAAAATCACATACTTTCCATTCCCCCAACAATAATGGGTGAGTTTCTTGGATTTGAGACCCCATCTGGGAATTGAGATGCTGGGAAGGCAGTATGTATCGCTCCTCATAGAGAGAAGAACACTGGAAAAAATAAACAGAGGAAGAAAGAATTTTGAATTTAGCAAGAAAGAGGCATAGTTTAATTCTTCATGTCTTTGCTAAATTGCACGTTAACAGAGCAATAATGTTTGACAGCTATAAAGAGATGTCATGACATGAGACCACTCATAAGAAAAAAAATAGCAATAGGAATAGCACTTAGACTTATATGCTGCTTCATACTGCTTTACAACACACTTTGAGGAATTTACAGAGTCAGCCTAATGCCCCCAACAATCGGGGTCCTCATTTAACGACCTCTGAAGGATGGCTGAATCAACCTTGAGCCAGTCAGCATTGAACTCCTTGCTGTATGCAGAGTTAGCCTGCAATATTGCACAACTCTTTATATAACTTTATAAATAAACTTATATGTCTTATGGAACCTTTAAACTCCTGACTGCAGATTTCTGAATGAACAAATAGAACAACTTTTGACAAGCCATGTTTTGGAAAAACAAAGCTCTCACAATATTGAGATCATGAACTCAACCATCCAACATTCAGGCTTCCCCAGCAAAAAGAGAATTATTCAGGATTAATCCACAAGCAGTGGCTATGGGATAGCTGCACTATTGCACCTTAAAAAAGAGTAAAAGAATAGAACTGATTTATTCTTCTACATTTGTAGAATTGCCTAAAGTTTGAGTAAAAAAAAACTTTTGAGTTTTTCATTCAGAATATTTTTTGATATAATGTGGTTCCTTATATTTTATTTGCTTTCATTTATTCTGCTTCTAAAATTAATGTTGGCAAAAATGTGGGGGAAACAACTTTAAAGGGGGAATAGAGAAGTCCCATCAAAAGATATAAGCCTACAGTTTTTCACAGATTTCCATTTTTAAAGAAGTGTTCATCAGATACTTGCCATACATTTTAGTAATTTTCTAAAGCTAAAAGTGGTAAAAAGTCTGCTCTGTGAAAAATTAATATACTATTTTATGTGCTATGTATCAGAATGATACATATTTATAGCATTCACACCTCTGATAACAGACAGCTTGACAAAAACTGAAACATATATGCATAAATACATAGAGCTTAAAATCACCAAAAATGACAATTTATAATGTATGGTTAGAATTTTAAAACCTGTTTATAATCTGAAAATAAGGATTTGCACACTACTCAGAGTTAGCTAAATAAAGTGGCATATAAAACCTATGCATAAATAATAGTAGTATGCTACTTTGTCTTACTTTGGGAAAGAAAGTGCGAGTCACGAAGTATTTATATTCAAGAAATGGGATTCCTTGGCTGCGATTTAACTCCTTGGTAAGATCTGTCATATCTGTCTGAAGTTCAGCAAAACCTGATTGAAGGAAATCATAATGAGGAGAATAAGCCACTTTCATTCAATGTAAAACTTGTTCTGAATATACCACAGTATATTATTCTACCTAATCTGTAGCAAATTTTTCATGTTAACTATTTCCCAAACAAAATCCCTTTATACTAGGCAGATTAATGGGCTGACTTTTTTTTATAGTTTTTTGCAGCCAACAATATGCAATGCTAGTTTAACTCTTTTTAACAGTGGATTCTATAGAACATAAATTTCGCACAATCAGTAACTAAAGTTTAAGTCATACACAAGATAGCCAGCATTGGCTTTAGTATCATTGTTCTGAAAAACACCCACTAAAGATAAAGATAAATTTTGTTTTCAATTTAGGCTGTGCCTTATCCATTCAAAATAGCCACATTCAAGTTCATATAGCCAGCTGAACAGAAAATTTGAGGATGCACAATTTCAGTTTCTCTTCTCTCAGAATAATAGTTTCACACTTTCCAAGGAAAATTGCATTTTGCAGTTCTCTAAAAATCTGATTTCATTCACAAGACTCAATGTCAAAGGTGTCTGGGTTTTTTTTATGTCAGCTAACTTTCTGCAGTTCAAATGATTTATTTATTTGTTAAATTTGTTAACAGATAACAGATAATCAGAGTTCGAAGGGACCTTGTAGGTCATCTAGTCCAACCCCCTGATGCCCAAGCAGGAGACCCTACACCATTTCTGACAAATGGCAGTCCAATCTCTTCTTGAAAGTCTCAAGTGATGGCGCTCCGACAACTTCTGAGGGCAAACTGTTCCATTGGTTGATTGTCCTCACTGTCAGAAAGTTTCTCCTTGTTTCCAGGTTAAATCTCTCCTCGTTCAGTTTCCATCCATTAATCCTTGTCTGGCCTACAGGCGCTTTAGAAAATAGCTTGACCCCTTCCTCTCCGTGGCAGCCCTCAAATATTGGAAGACCACTATTATGTGTCCCCTGGTCCTTCTCTTTACTAGACTAGCCAAGCTACGCTATGGGGATACTTTAAAAGAAAAGGTTTCACTTTTCCAGTTGTGTCCAACTTTAGGGGGCAGTGTTAGCCGAGGGAACCAGCATTGTCTGAAGACATTTCCATGGTTATGTGACCATCATGACTATATGCCAAGGTACACACAACACTGTTACCTTCCCACTTAAGTGCTACCTCTTTATCTACTTACATTTGCATGCTTCTGAATTGTTAATTGGGCAGGAGGTGGGGCAAGTAATGGGAGCTCACCCCATTGCACAGCACTTGGGTCTCAATGCCTGGATTGTCAGCTTTTCAGAACACAATGAGAATACATCAAAATGATAACCAAAAAGATGGGTGGAGGACAGAGAGCAAGGGGGGGAGGAGAGGTGTAGTTTGTCATCAATCCACCAGCCACCTCCAGTGTGGAACTCCCCCATTTAATCTCCAGTCAATCAGCAGACATAGGTCTTCAGGCTCTTTCAGCAGGATAAGAAGGTGAGGGTAGATCTTAGTTATAGGTAAGATGTTCCAAAGGGTGGGTGCTGCAGCAGAGAAGGCAGTTCTTCTGGTTAATGATAGTTGGAGTTCTTTGACTGACGGGATCCAAAGTAGGCCTTCCCTGCTGGCCTGAGTAGAATGGGCTTGTCCTAGCAGGTTGACCTATACCATTAAGGGCTTTAAAGGTCATAATACATGCCTAAATTATCATATACGTAAATTGTCTTTCAAACTTTCCAGAAGACAAAGTTCTTTGCTGCCAATGGATCCCTCCGTTCTGCCCAAGTACAGAAACTTACCTTTACGGATTTCTTCCCGAATCTGGGACTCCATCTCTTCCATCTGCAGCAGAGTTTTTTGCCAGTAACGTTCTGCCCTTCGGCTTTTGGTGCAAAACACAAATAATGCTGGAATTCAAAATGGGAAAAAATTATCCCAAAGCCAAAATAACAACTAAATGTTTTATATTAAACTAGCACTAGCTTTATGATTATTTGTTTTAAAAAGTACACATAATATAATCTACTATTCCATAAGTTATAATAGCTGCTGCTATAATAGCTTTCCAATCAATTGAAAAGATAAACAACTATCAGGGCTGGGTTTGAGATTTAGTTGTGTATCAAAAGATGTTTCCAGAGTATTAGGAAGTTCAATTGTTCTTCCTACAGAAGACACCAGTTGTGATATTTTAGAAAATATCGAACACCAGAGGAATATACCTGTATTTAGATGTCAACATTTATGAAAAGTATTAAATATTAGCCGAAATAAAGCTAAACTGTTTCCTGGAAGTACCAGTAATGAAACTAGACTTTAAACATTCTGGACATATACTTTAGTATGAAAGGAGGAAAAATAAATGATAAATTATCCTCTTTAATTGGAGAAATTAAAAACAATTGAAAACAGCGGTGTCAGAAGAGCAGGTGGCTAGATATTATCACTGATATCGCACAAGCAATAGCTTTTAATAAGCAATTGCTGATAGGCCATCCTGGAGAAACTATGTCTGATGGATCAAAAAGTTTCAGAAAAGACTGAATGGCAACAATGTACATAATAAACAACTGAACTATGAAGTATATGGATAATCCATGTATCTACAAATATTAATTGTGTGATTTATTAATTATTATTTTGTTATTATTTAGATCTCCAAATGCCATAAAAGAAAATATTAGAATAAAATCAAAAGCTACAACTTTAATAAAATAAATGAAAGAAAGTTTTTGGAACAAAAATCCCAACAATTAAAAGCCTAAAAAGGCTTGGAAGAAAAGAATATGTCTGCTGAACACCAGATGACCTCTCATTGAATCCCAAGTGAGTATCTCTTGCAAGAACACTCCAGACTAGTCACTAGGACTGAAAAGTTCTCTCTCTGTTATTCACTAATAAATCAGATAATAAGGAACTAAGAGAAGTTCTGGGAAGCAGTTCAAAATCTAAAGAGCTATAGATGAAAATAGGTGCTTTTCCCAATAACTTTCCCCCAAGCTTGAAGGACTTTTAAAAAATTGTACTATGCATTTGAAATTGATCTAGAAACAATAGAAAATCTTGCATCAATTAGGAGGTATCTTATTGAGTGCAATCTAAATTGCTGTATTTTTAAATAGTGTTAGCATTTATTTTATTAAATATTTCCATAGTCCAAGGCAAAATGGTGTACTGTGATAAAAACATAATGCCAAACTATACCTTAGCACAAAAATAGGCAACCTATCTATTTTCTGCAACGGGTCTAGGAAGGACCTTTGTGAAGGATCCCAACAGCTGTATTTCAATGCCATTTGAAACTATACATGCTCTGTAGCTTAGCACTACCAGCATAAATTTAAATTCTACTTCTTCCTTAGAATGAGAGTGGAAGCTTCCGCTACCATTTTCAACTAATTATGACTGGTCTTTCAGAACCAAGGCATATAGTTAGGTCTGGTATACTGAAACAATCACTAGTTGCAAACAACAATTAAGGATAAGAAAATATAACGTATATTAAAGGAAGTATAAGATAAATATATGCTTCCTTGAGTCAAGTTTGACTCCTGGTTATTACATGTTTACACACATGTTGTTTACATGCATCATTATAGAAACACTGCTTTCTTCTGAGATATTTTTCAATCTTGCTGGTGCACTTGAAATTTCCTAGTAAAGACCATTTCTCATTCAAACATTTAAAAAAATCAGTGTATGACAGTGGAAGCTAATGTTTTCTGTCACTTCCTTGAAATCAGAACAGAGGGAAAACAAGCAGATTACATGAATCTACTGCTTATACTCTTTATGCTACGTATAAATTGATCTAATGACTGTGAACATCTAATCAGAACCTGTCTTAGTAATTAATTCTGGCACAATATTAACTATTTTGGCACAGAAAGATATTAACATTATAATCAGGCTCATTAATATGTAGCCTGCAGCAAAATTTGGCAGAATTTAACAGCACATAGCAATATGCAAGACAAATTTATGCCCAGAATGAATGACTAAAAACAATGAAATGAGAAAGTTAAACATAATTTTAATTAGCAGATTATTATTTAGTAAAAATACAATAAAAATAATTTGTATTTATATTTGCTTAACAAATTTCTATAAGTTTTATGAATAGCTTTGGCTTGTGGGGCAGAAAAGCAAGTTATAAATTGAATAAATGAAGATAATAATATTAATTATATATAATTAAATTAAAACAACTAGAAATCATAATTGTAGAATAGCTATCGCATTAAGTGTATGTGTGGGTTTTATATATGTAAAGAATTATTGAAAACCAATCTGATCTGTTTAATAGATTTAAATTTGTGTAATGTAGTATATCTGATAGTAGCTTTGTACTGAGAAATAAAAACTTTCTCTTGCAACCTATATAGCATATACTTCCAAATCAGCTGGATGTCGGAAACAGTACACGGGAAATTTTCAACCTATGACCATTTGGTCATTCCAAGTTATAACAGTGCTAAACAGAGTGGTTACAATCGGTCCTGGGAGTTCTGACTGTCCCAGCCCACTTGTGGTTATGTGATTGTGATCTGGATGCTTGGCAACCTGTCTGTACTTATGACCGATTGCCAACTGCCCCAGGAGCACATGATTGCCATTTGCAATGTTCTCTGCTGGTTTCCCTAAAAAATCTGGGTAACTTTGAGTGCTAGTCATACTCTCTCAGCCTCAGAAAGAGGCAAGGGCAAACCACTTCCATTGCCAAGAAAGCTGCAGGGACTTGTCTGTACAGTCAGCAGTAATCAAAATTGACTCAGAGTCACAAAATAAATAAATTTTTAAAAATGATAAAAAAGTATAAATTTACAAATGATATGGAAGAAAAGCAGATGCCACTTTTACAGAAAAAGAAAGGGGGAAAATATAGCAGATCTGAATAAAGGAGATATGATCTCATAAAGTGGACTTAAATGAATAGACTGCATGAAATATATTACACAAAGGTAATTTCAAATATGAATAAAAGGGGTAAAATTTATGTTAGAAAGTATAAAATGATGTGGTTTAGGTTGTGCTTGCACATGAAAGTAGGAATCTCTCAGTTGATGATAGATGTATGCTATGCTCCACTGAATGTCAGTGTTGGAAGAACCAAATATAATTTAGGGAAAACAGAGATCATCTATCTATCTATCATCTATCTATCTATCTATCTATCTATCTATCTATCTATCTATCTATCTCATCTATCTATCTCTATCTACCTATTCATTTAATTTATATGCTATCAATCTCATTCTGAAGGTGACTCTAGACAGTTTACAATCATTAAAAACAATAAAAAATACTAAAGTAATAAATATTAACATTAAATTAGTTATGCTTTGAATGTGCTTAAATGATTCAGAGCATAAAAGATCTGTTTTTCCATAACTTATAAATGGCAAAAAAATTAATGGGTATATATCTGAAAGCATGATTGATTTTGTTTGTTTATGATAAAACTCTGAGAAAATTAGAGAGTGCTAAGAAGGTAATGAGATGTTCTGATTGAAGAAAAGGGAATCTTGGAAGTGCTAAGGTGGATCATAGGAAGAGAAATATTGAGGAAAAAGAAAGTTAAATACAAGAAGGAAATAATGGAAGGAAAATACATATCCTGATTGAAAAAAGGATTATAAAATAGATTAATCTCCTAATATCTATATCTATCTATATATACAGGAACAATGCTGCAAAAATGAGCATGGTAAAAAAACTTTATATAATGGCCAGACTGAAAAAAGTATAATGCCAAAGAATGTTAAAAAGCATAAGGAAACCATAAGGTTATAGAGAAAAAGAAAATGCAATGATTCTGACGTGGATAAAAATTGTTTTGTAAATGAGTGGAAAAGGCTAAACAAGAAGCCTCTGGCAGAATGGATGGTATTAGGAATTAAAAGTGAGGATTAAATGTTAGTGAGCCAAGGAACATTTTAGACATTTTATCTGAATGATAATAATACATTAATGAGTGGAATTAATTAAATATTAAAGTCCAAGAAAAATGGATGAAAATGAACTCATATGCTGTGAAAATGTTTTTTAAAAATAATGCTGCGGGTATAAATTCAAAAGTTACAGGACAATTGATTATTAAGTGTGCCTAAGGAGGCATATAATAGAATCCTGATTAAGACATGCAGATAACCAAAATTTGGGAAGTGTGCAAACTAGATTTTTGCTCTTTAGCAGAAATGTATGAATGACAGTTTATTGTATGTTTGTTGACCTAGAGAAAGCATATGACAAAGCAAAGCAACTTGATTGATAATGGCTTTTTCTGCAATTATAGAGTTAAAGCTTGGTTGTTGGATGCATAGATATTAGATGATATAAATAATGCATGTGATAGATGATATAAATAATGCATATATCAAAATAAATGAATTTGTGTACCTAGGCATAATGTTTCCTAAAGATAGGAAAATGGTTGGAGAAATATTAAGATATACAAATTACAGCAGAAAAGTGATAGGTAATATGCAGTATCTTTGAGAAATGAATATTTACTGGAAGAAGTAAAAATGGTTGTTTATCAGATTGTGGTTCTATTCACTTTGTTATATGGAAATTAGAATTGGATATGTCACAAGGAACATAAAAAGTTGAATTTTAACCAGAATAAGATACTTATGCAACAGGTGTGGTGAAATGAGAAGAGTTAAGAATGAATGGGTGTTGAATGAATATGGAAAGAATAAACACTGAGCAATGAATGTTAAGATAGTCTGGTGATAGAAACAGAATGAAGACTGTATTGGGAAATAAAGTATATGAAAGAAGAGTGAATGGATAAAAAAAATAAAGTGGGAGACTGAGAAAGTGGTTAGATGGATTAGACAATACACTCAAAATACCAAGAAGCTTTAAAAAACCCCAAAGGCCTGTTGAAGTGATATATGGACATGATAGAACTAAGGATGGTTTGCTAGGACCGAAATGTATGGAGTGATATAACTCACTTTTTATGTTCCACTTTGGCAATAAATATAGAAATAGGTTATATTGAAATATCAATATTTAGTTTAAATTTGTACAGGAGTAGACAGCTGATATTCTACATGCTTACATATTCTACATGATTATTTTCTGCATGTTCTAGAGCCACCAAATAATTGTCAAACCTTAATAGTTTAATTTCTTGCCAGTTTAAATGACGAAATGACAGTTATGGACAGTTAAGAGTCTGGACTTATTAGTCTAGAAAAAGGGGAAAAACAAGAGACTTCCATATAAATCTACAAAGTTGCGTTCTGCTCATATGTACAATGTCAATGTCATCATATTCTTGCCTTGTTGCTTTGCCTTCTGACTAAGGTCAACATCTTTTAAAAAATCCTTAAATCCCAAAATAATTACTGAAAAAATGGTTATCACATAAATGTTGCCCACCCAATCTCCTATTAAGGCAAGTACATTATTTTATAGATATTAACAATTTCAGGGTGTTGAAAATGCATGCTTAACACACTCGGAGTCAGTATGGTTTCTTACCTACAATAGAGAACAGGAGTAAGATGCTACAGATGACTATTGAAACTGTGATAGCTGTTTCACTTCCTCCAAGATGCAACATAGCAATTGTTTGATTGAATTTCCCAACTTGGATCTAAGAAAGAACAGAGAGAAGCGATCGCCCACTTATTTAATGAGAAGAAAGAAGAAATAAAGAAATCACATTATAAGGGAAAGATGCTTGACACGAATGCCTGAACTTAGCAAAGTATATGGTTTCTAAAATTTTGCAATAATCGCAATAATGTAATTTAATAGCAAGACTTATTTTGATTAGCATTTCCAGATCTGAAAACTGTTATCTCAGGCCTGTGTATGCATACAAAGAATAATGAGCTTGAGGATAACGACACTCAGACAAATTGGCAAAAAAATGAAAACAGCTGCACAGAGGTTACATGATAATACTACTAGGATATCAAGTAAAAGATTAAAGTTAATATTTCTGCTCAGCAAATAATCCTTATAAAAAGTATGTCAAGTTCTTTTAGGTTTTTTTTTCTGTTATGTTTTTTTTAAAGTATAAATACCTTTTCAGGAACTGTCTGCACCCCAAATATGAATATATCTATAAAATAATTTATTTACTTTCAGCAAATTTTATTTTGCTTTGAAGTTTATCCATTGCATTTCCAAGTTAAAATAATAACAATTATTACTACTAATGATTTTAAATTTATTATTTATTTTGTCTGTTGTTAACACCCCCCTGTAATAGACCTTGGGTGGTTTTCAAAATCTAATACAAAGTTACAACAATAAAAAAATGTAAGCAAAACAAGACATCCTGTACTACAACAAGTATTATAAAAAACACATATCCCTATTAACCTCTGGCTTTGGATCAAAGAAATGTTTAAGGGCTTTTTAGAACCCCATGAGAATTGGTGCCCTTCATATCTTTGGGGGGATGCTGTTCCAGAAAGCAGGGGCAGAGACAGAGAATAGATGCTTCTTTGGCCATTGTCGCCCTCCCGGAGGGTTGAGGAAAGCCTCTGGAGCCCAGAGAGGGCAAAAACCATGGTGTAGGAGGATGACTAGGCCATGCCCACGCCCACCCAGCAACCGGGCAGAGAAGCCGTTGCTAAAATTTTTGAAGCCCACCCCTGGTTATAAAGCCAAAATTCTAAAAATGCCAATGTTTAATTTTTTTCAGCCCATACTACTTAATGGACTACTTGATACACTCTTTGTTTCCATCTGTCCTTTGCGCTTATAATGGCCAGCTATACTCTTACCTGGTTGCCCGCTCATAGAGTGAGAAGTACAGTACTTTGTTTCTTGGCCACTTCAGTGTATCAAGTCTAACTCATGTCCAGAGGAAGATTCAGATGAAGAAACTGATTTATTCACATATCTTAAATGCTCGGCAAACATGGTTTTAGGCTTCAGATTTTGAAGACAAAAATCAATATGTATTATAGTGATTAAATAAAATGAACTTTCCATATCCTCCTTTAATTAGATAAGGAAAACATGTAGCTTTATTCTTAGCTTTTAAAAACTGGCAGAACATTCCAGCCTATTACAATATAGGGAATATGGCAGCCAACAAAATCAGAGTCTTGGCAGTTTTCACATGTTTTATTTGAAAAAACAACAACCTTCCACTGGTAGAGTTTTGATTGTAAGATGAATGGGGAGAATAAAAAAGAAGTAGTAGCAAGAGGGGGAAAAAACTGAAATAGTAAATGGAGAGCATTTATAAGCAATATTATAGCTGTGAACTCTAAAATTATTTGGACCTTGCATTGCATGACCCTGAGCACAGTGTCTTATTGATATTCTTCAAAGCAGTCCCTCTTTCCAGGACTCTACTTGAATTTTGTTAATTTCAAAAAGATGACTCTTTAGAGCAGTTGCACACTTTTTCAGACTCACGTAGAAGGGTAAAAAAAAAAAGAGGGTTATTTAAGTGAACAGCAGAGAGGTGTTGTACAGATAAAAGATCTAAACTATTGGCACAGTGATACAGCACTAGAATATACCGATTTTATATCCGTTCAAAATTTTAAAAAACCTGATAGCAATAGGTCTTAAAGTCCTATACCATTTCACAATGCTTTGCAGCCCTCGCTAAGTGGTTTTACAGAGTCAGCATATTGCCCCTAACAATTTGGGTCCACATTTTACTAACCTTGGGAGAATGGAAGGCTGAGTCAACCTTGTGCGGGTGAGATTAGAACTGTCAAATTGCAATCAGCCGGCAGTCAGCAGAAGTAGACCGCAATACTGCATTCTAACCACTGTGCCACCGTGGTTCTCTCTCTATATCATGTTTGCTTTTTAAAGTGATTGCACAGATATCCAGTCGGGTTCACAATGGCAATATGCACAGAAGGGATAAATAACCCTTTCCTTCTGGCCCACTATTCTATCATAAATCCTTTACAACTGTGATTTGTTTCCAAGGATATTACTGACAACAACAAAAAACAAATCAGAAGTAAATAATAGCTGGGAGAAGGGGAAGATTTTGAGTAGATAATATATTGCAGAGGAATGGGTTAACACTTCCAAGCAATGGATAGGTCTGATTTGGGCTGAAACTTAAATGACTGCTTATTCTCATCAATAGTTGCAAGTACTAGGTGTAACTTAAAAGTAGGCTTAATATCCAACACAAATGGAGAATCATTTAGTCAAAATTCAGATGCTTGGCAACTGATTCATGTTTATGACATTTGCTGTCTCCCAGGGTCACCTTTTGCAACCTACTGACAAGCAAAATCATTGGGGAAGCAGATTTGTCAGAGTATATTCATGAACTGGAATAGAACATGGTAACAAGGTCAGCCAATGAACAGGCATAGCAACTAAGTCAGCCAATGAGAACTGTTTTGGAAACTGAAACTAGAAGTAGCCTAGCCGGAAACTGAAACTAAAAGTAGCCTAGGCTGGTTCTATATTAAACTCTGCAACACTGCAGCTATGTTAAATTCTGCAGCTCTGAAGCTATGTTGAGCTCTGACTCTGTCTATTGAAGATGAAACTAACTTACTTGCTTGCTAAAGATTGGAACTCTGCTCTGAACTTGCAACATGTTTCTATTTGAGTTTGCTCCATGTTGGAGGAATTTACAACTGGTTTGTAAAATCTACTTACGTTTATAAAGATGTTAAATGAAGCATCAGCCATCTGTGTTTATTTTTCTGGCGTTGAATTATTGCTGCAAAACTCTCAATAAGATTCACTTAAAAACCAGGTTACTAACCTATCAACTGCATGATTCATTTAACAACTATAGCAAGCAAAGTCGTAAATGGGGCAAAACTCACTTAACAAATACTTCACTTACCAACAGAAATTTTGGGTTCAAATTTTCATTGTAAGTCGAGGACCACCTGTACTGTACTGTAACTGCATCTCTTTCTCTTCCTACCTAGCTAGCTAGCTACATACCAACCAACCAGTTTAAGGTGAAGAACACATTTTCTAAAACTTGTCATCCTTCTTGTTAAACAAGCCTTATAATACAGATGCCAAATGTTTGAAAAATCACTCATATTTCACCCATACACAACTGATGTGATATGACTAGTCTGGAGTTGGATAAGCTACTAAGAAGGCATAGACTACTTTTCAGTTGAACAAATTGTCTATGGAATTACACATATGCTTCTCATGCAGTCACAAATCTTATCTCCCTTGTTATGATTAACATCTGATTTTCTTAATTTATTAGGAAAATATCAAGAATTCATAGTGCTAATATTTGCTGGTTTTGCTTTGACAATGGAATTCAATATATAGACCCCCAAAATGAAAAACTTTTCTCAAATGCATTGGCTTAGTTTTCATCTTATGTTTATAAAATGTTGCACTTCATGGGATAATTTTGTCCTTACTCCTCCCTCTCTTTTTCTCTCTTTCAATGAAAACATTTTTTTCTGCCAATTTAATATGAATACATTTACTGAAAAAGGGGACAACTGGAATTTGGAGTGAGCAAACAGAAAAAGCTATGCATATACTATTAGGCCTTGGGGGTAAATCTCCATCTGTCACCCCTAAGAAGCCAATGTATGAACAGTATGAAAAGTAAGCTATACAAAACAATTAAGTGACATAGCCCAGAAAACTTGTAAAATCACAAAGTCAATCATTTATTGAAGAAAGCTTGTGCACAAGAAGAATTTTACAGCATGAGAGAGCAGTGCCTAGAATCCTGACTTTCTGTGAGGAATATAGGGAGCAATACAGGCTCCATCATTTTTACTAGGATACAATTCAAACTTTCCGTCACCTATCTTAATGCCAGTGAATATTCATTCCTTTTTCAAAGCCTTGTAACCATATTGGTAGAAGCTACTCTACCAATGGAAATAGGGGTAAACCTCTCCTTCTGATAAGGAAGTGTTGCCATAAAAATTGGGGTGGAGCTTCTGTTATTAAGTTAAAAGTCTGGCCAAGTTCCTAATGCCAAAATTAATCACATAGCCAGTTCTGACAATTCTTGAAAGTATTTCTTACTAAGAGCAACTGTTTTTTTCTAGAGTACTCAGTGCGTATGGACTAAAAGACTTCCAAGTTCTCCTATGAGCTGCTCAGAGCATCCAGTAGTGGGAGGTGCTTCAGTCTCCGCATTGTCAGGCTGAGCTTGAATTGAGGAACGCTCCTCCTCCTCCACGTGACTCTTCCGTAGTGTTCCCCAGTTTTAGCTCAGCCTCGTGCAAAACAGGCAGTGCTTTAGCTTGCTCCTTGGCCGAACCACGACTTCGTTTCAAAGACTTCTAATTGAATTTCTTTCAGGTTTGACTCATTCCTTTCTCTCTCTAGCCTCTGCGCAATTGCTCAATTGGTCAAATAAACTAACTAGGGGAAGAGCCGTTCAGCCCCCCAGGAAGGCAGTGGGAGGCTCCGTAGCACTTCGCACGACCTCCCCATAGCCAGAAAATTGCCTCTGCCTAGTTAAAAGCCGCTGTGTTCTCTCTCACTGTTTATTGCTTTTTCGTTGCTTTAGCAGCTTGTTTTTTTGATCGTTGAGAGTCATATTGATCTCCCCCCCCGAATGCTGATTGCATTTAATTAGTTTAATCTCTCCCTTCTCTCACCGGCTCCATACTTGGAGATTCGGTTTCGATTTCCCCAAAGGGAAGAGACCGCTGAGTAATACAGAGCTGTATATTTACTGGCGAACGCCATTTTGGATTGCGAAGAAGCATGGCGTAGGCCTGCTTTCTTCAATTTCCCCGCGCTGTGGGTGGATCTGACTCTAAATAGAGGATTCCTCTAGATCCTCTGAGTCGTTTAACCTCCTTTCTCTGGCAATTTGTTCTCGAGGTTACCTTTTTCTCTCTAAATATTGTTGGCTTAATAAAACCCCACAGTCTTACTCAGCGGCACAGCAGCAGACACCTAGGCCTTGTCTGCCTGTGCAAGCAAGCTGCTGCAGGCCCTATTTCATTTCTACTTGGGCCTCAGGCGTATTGAAACTTGGCTGATTGGTTGATATTTTTCTCAAAACTTGTGTTGCAAGTATACTGTGGCTCCTGGAGCACTAGTGCAACAATCATACCTGTTTTCATTGTTGTATCATTTTCAAGCATAACTTCATTATTAGTATTAATTTTACAATAGTAATACTAATAATTTTAATAATATAAGCAATAATAATAATAATAATATATTCTATACAGTATAATATTGTAATTCATTACATTATTATCACTGAGATACGACTCCCTCTCTGTTTGGATATATACATATAATCATTTTAAAAAAGGGGGGTATGTTAAGAATTATCAGGGCAATCGTCTTGACTCAGATTGGACCCTGGGCGTGCCAACTGCATCATTTTGTCTTTTTCTACCCTATTACTATAATATATAATTTATAAAAAATGGTAGATGGCAACACCTTCATTGGCCCTTCATTGAAGGCAAAAGCCAAAACCCACCATTTGCGCAAGCAGGCTAAAGAGACCAAAGCCTCTCAAAGGGACGCCTTAAGGCATCACAAGGCCCTACAAAAAGAAATTGATAAGCGCACCAGGGAAGCCCTCTCGGTGCCTCAGGCTTTACCATCCTCCAGTCCTTCTACCTCTGTTCAACCCCCCCCTCCTCTAGAACTTCCCCTCTCACCCAGGTGCAGCTTGCCCTCGCAAGGCCAACATGCTCAGACTCCTGGAACGCCAGCTAGAAGGGCGCTAGAAGCCACCTTCACCCCCACAGCCACTGGCCTTTGTCAAGAGGGTTCCCTCATTGAGGAGATTTCGGAGAGACTAAGGACCTGGATGGAGTTGGCCATCTGCCAAGGGATCGCAGACGGAATCCAGCAAGTAACCAGGTCTAGTCATTATCCGGTGGCTCCTGACCTTGAGTCTCAGTCACTAAGATCCCTGCCCAGTTTGGACCACCACCAAGTATACTTGCAAAAGGAGACCCCCTTCCAAGGCCGGGAGGAGGAGGAGGAGGAGGAGGACGAGGGGGAAATGGGCCAGTTCATGGAGGCAGATGAACTCGAAATAGGGTCCATGCAGGATAGCGAGCCCCTACCAGAGGCAGACCCCCTGGAAGGGGAAATGTCTGAGGATGAGGGGCTTATCCCTGACCAGCCCGCCTTTGTGGGTTTATTCAGATCACACCTATTCAAATTTCTGTTATTCAAGGCCAAGAACATCTCAGGCCTAAGTACCCAATCACCAGGAGACACACCCGCAACCTCAACCGAAGGTCCAGTGGACCTAATCTTTAACCAACCTGTAGCTGAGTCTGAGGTTATACCGGTCCCACCCATTTTCTCTGATTTGGTGCAAAAGCAGCCGGCCTCCACAGCGGTACACCTGGCCCCCTCCGGTCACGATAAAAAAATTCTTTAACTTAGACTCAGGATTTTCAAAGTTGCTGAATACCCCAGAGGTAGACGAGACCATAGTGGGCTTAGCATCCTCCTTAATTCCGACTGAGGCGTTAGAGGCCCTAAAGCCTGAGGAAAAGCGGGCCGAGTTAGCCCTGCACACGGCACACCAGTCAGATGCTTGGGCCATCAGATCGGCTATTCTGCATCTTTTCTCATGAGAGCATCCATTCGTTGTCTTTGCCAACTGCAGCAACACGTACCCACAACTAACATCAGGGCGCACCAGGACATTGCAAAGATTATGGCGGCAGCTGAGATTTCCGCGGATGCCACCTACCACTCAGTTAAGTTTTCCTCTCGGGCAATCACCTCACATGTCACCGCCCGCTGCTTACTTTGGCTGAGACACTGGCAGGCAGATTTTAAAAATAAAGCAAAGCTTGCCTCTTCCCCCCTTGTGGGAGATAAGCTGTTTGGCCCCTCCCTGGACCCCTTACTTATGGAGACCTGCAACAAGAAAAAGTTTCTTCCCTCTCTGACCCGAAAATCAGATTTCAGAAACCCCCAGCCCTTTCGGAGGGGCTCCTTTCAGCCTTTCTATCAGGCCCCCTTCTCCCCCCAGTATCAGAGGCCCCGCTCTTCAGATCTGGTCAATCCCAAGATAGAACTGATTCAGGGGACAGGACTAGAAGGGGCGGTCAGTACAAGAGGCCTTTTCGAGGGACAGGAAGCAGACCCTTCTGACATCCAAGATAAGTCAAGAGAGTCTCTCCCCATCAGCAGGCGCCTTAAGTTGTTTGCGACTCAATGGGACTATTCTACCTCTGACGCTTGGGCATGGTTTTCTCATAAATTGGAAAAAGAGTCAATTATCTCCATCGACTCAAATAACTCATTTGGGGGTAGTTGGAACAAAAAGTTTATCTGTCCCCAGATAGACTAATTAGCATCCAAAAATCTGTTTGGGAGATTAGGCGCTCCAGAAAGGTACCCTTACTAGAACTGTCTAAACTATTAGGAAAAATGATATCATGCATTTCTATTATTCCCTGGGCCCGTCTACACTCTAGATCCCTCCAGTGGTTCCTGCTTCCGTACCAGAGATCCGGCAGAAGCAACTCCAAACGCATGGTCAGGGTACCTCCCAAGGTCCTCATGTCCCTACTTTGGTGGGCCAAACAGGTCATCAACAAGGGCTGCCTCTTCAAGAAGCCACAAAGGATTACTATCACCACAGACACCAGCTTATTCGGATGGGGCGCCCACCTGCTGTCACTCACATCCCAGGGCAGATGGTCCGCAATAGAACAGTCGTGCAGCATAAACAGGCTGGAGCTTCATGCTGTTTTCCTTGCCCTCCACAGCTTCCTTCCCCAGGTACGAGGTCAACACATCCTCATCCTAACAGACAATGTGACAGCCAAAGCTCACATAAACAAGCAAGGGGGCACACAATCCATACAATTGATGAGAGAAGCCGAGCGCCTGTGTCACTGGGCAGAGAACAATCTTCTTTCTATCAAGGCAGAGCACATTTCCGGCCTGTCAAACACACAAGCAGATTGGCTAAGCAGGGCCACCTTAGACCAGTCAGAGTGGCACCTCCACCTGTCACTGTTCAAAGAAGCAGCAAGGATATTTGGACAACCAGTGGTGGACCTATTTGCCTCCCCTCTCAATGCCCAGTTCCCGAGATTTTTCTCAAGATACCCATCCCATGGGGTGGAGAATTACAATGCCCTCCTCTGCCCATGCCCAAGGGGGCTCCTGTATGCATTCCCCCCACTAGCACTGGTGCCCTGGGTTATCTAGAAACTGTTACAGGAGAAAGCGGAATTACTCCTAGTGGCGCCTCACTGGCCCAGACGGCCGTGGTTTGCAGACCTTCGTGGTGTGCAGACCTTCACAGCCTTTCAGTAGCCCCTCCTTGGAGGATTCCACCAGACAAGATCTCACTATCTCAGGGACCACTCCTACACCCGGACCCTCAATGGTTCCAATTGACCGTCTGAAGTTTGAGCAGAGCAGATTGAAGAGCGAGAAGCTCTCCAATGAAGTCATTAGCACCATTCTATCTGCCAGGCGACCCTCAACCATCTGTATTTATAATGCCACTTGGTCCATTTTCTGCAGATGGTGTAATAAATCCCCAATAGACCCTACTTCACCTTCTGTAGCTCAGATTTTAGAATTTCTGCAGGAAGGACTTGATAAGGGGCTTTCCCCTAATACCCTGAAGAGGCAGGTAGCTGCGCTAACATCAGTTGTTTCCTGCCAAGGTTTCAGCTCCCTCTCTCATCACCCTAACATACGCTTTTTCCTTAGAGGGGCTACCAATCTAAGTCCCTCAGCAGTACACCATTACCCTATCTGGGACCTTAACAAGGTCCTTCTTTCTCTCACCAAACAACCGTTCGAGCCATTGAGGGAGTCAAGTCTCCAATTTTTTACATATAAGGTAGTTTTTCTGGTAGCCATCACCTCCGCTTGTCGCATATCGGAAATCGCAGCCTTGTCTGTCAGACAAGACCTCTGCGTTTTTCATGCCGATTGGGTGGTTCTCCGTCCCGATCCCTCTTTTATGCCCAAGGTCAACTCAGCTTTCCATAGAGCACAGGAGCTCATCCTCCCAATCTTCTGTCCCATGCCTTCACAGGAGAGGGAAAGGCAATGGCACAAGCTTGATGTTAGGCGCGCTCTGCGAATGTACATCAAGCGCACTCAGTCCTTCAGAAAATCGGAAGCCTTATTTGTTTCCTTTCAGCCCAAGACACAGGGTCACAAGGTGTCTCCATCCACCATACGCCATTGGATAAGAGCAACAATAGCTAGATCATATCAGGCTCAAGCCCTGCAGGTCCCTAGAGGCATAACTGCTCACTCAACTAGGAGTGCGGCAACCTCGGCGGCTTGGGCCACTCAGACACCAATAACTGAAATCTGCCGAGCGGCGACATCACCCTTCATCAGACACTACAAAACTGATGTGTTTGCCTCCGCAGAGGCCTCATTTGGCAGACGGGTTCTGCAACAGGTTCTTAGGGACCCTGAGGAGATTCTGAACCAGACGGAGTCCCTCCCATAGGACAGGCCAAGCTTTGGTATGTCCCACTACTGGATGCTCTCAGCAGCTCATAGGAGAAGGGGTGTTGGTATTTACCTGATATGCCTGTTCTCTTTGAGCTGCGAAGAGCATCCAGCCCCACCCTTTTTTTCCGTCTGGTGGGCTCTTGTTTCGGCCAATGAACTTTTCTAGGTAGTATGGATGAGAGCACTTATTCCTCTTGTCTTCGCAAAACTGGGGAATGCTACAGAGGAGTCACGTGGAGGAGGAGGAGCGTTCCTCAGCCTGACAATGCAGAGACTGAAGCACCTTCCACTACTGGATGCTCTTCGCAGCTCAAAGAGAACGAGCGTATCAGGTAAGTACCAACTCCCCTTCCCTTCCAACTCTGTTATTCTGTTATTCGTAAGTGTGTGCATGTATGTTCAGAGAAGGAACAAAATGTGAATACTACTGAGGGTTACCACATAGATTATGCAATTATTAATGGTAGACAAGATTAACAATTCATCATTAAATTATTGCCATTGGAACAAACCACATTCTATGATTTTTAATTATTCCATCCCATTATTTATTTTGGATAGAACCAGTCATTTTGATAAAATCTTTCTGGTCTTTCATTGGAAGTTTTTGTTACAAATGGCATGCAAAGATACATCTTTTTTTCCTGTCTTCTTTTTCTGGTTGAATTACTTACTTTTCTCTCTCTTCTCACCCCTTGTAAATGTTTGGTAACACTTAAGCATTATATTTTAAAGAGAAAAAGGGAAACTTAGGGAGTTTAAGTCTATATTGCATGGCTCTCCATTCTGGGTAATAAGAACAGAACGGATAGGGAGCAGATTTAATCTTCACCCCAGTGATATCCCTGAGTATGTCTCCTTTGGTTTCTTCCATATGTGGGAACTATTGTCATTTATGGACAAGGAGGATATTGTACAGAAATCAAATTTACATAAATATTCCCAACTGCAGCCCACCTGTGTTCCTTCTCATTATTTACTTATTACCATAGAAACTCTGGAACAAATCAAGAATTTTAGGTGCCAAAATACATCCCCAAAATTGGGTTTGGCTTATTCACAAATGGGCTTATTTATGGGTACTTACAACAGCTTTTCAAAAGTACACCAACATTTTAAGATATATTTAAAACAATTTAAATTAAATTTAAATTGTCCCTTTCTAATAAGATGTACAAATATGGGCTAAAGGTTATGAGTATTGTTTGCTCCATGTTCTCTTCAGGAACCCAAATGAAAGCAACCCTGATAGATGGCTGTCGAAACTCTGTCTGAATAATCCACTGAAGCAGAGTACATAATCTCTCTAACAGCCATTTCCATTTATCAATAGGCACAGCAACATAATAATAAAAATACATTAAAATAATAAAGAATAAAAGCATCAGAAAAGTTAAGACCAATACAATAAGCAAATTGCAGCCTGTTAAATGGACAAATGTTATCCTAGAAAGCCTAGGAAATAAAAGCACAGGGTTTTGCACAGTATGAGCAACTCAATTGGATTTTCACCTATCCTCTGACTTCTACGGGAAATAAATCCAAAACATTATTTCCAGCCTCAGGTGGGATGACTGAAAAAAGAGGCTGTGATGAATATTGTTCATTAGAGGGCCAGCTTTAAAGCATGAAGTACAATGAATGTCCACATTCACAGAGAATCCCTTCTCTTCCCTGATTAAGTGCCATCTGTGTCTGAAGCAAGAACGGCAAATCTTTATAGACTTTTGAAGCTCAGAAAACAATATTCAACAATATATAACAATTTATAACCTCTGTATATTTTCATTAATATTTTGATATTATTTTCTTTCAACATAGATGCCAAAGGCAAAATATTATTTTTAAAATACTTGGACTTTGTAATAGAAGCCAAATTCCAAGGGGCATAAGAGACTAGATGGGCTACAAAGGAAATTATATACATGTTGGCACATGCTTTCAGGCTCATATCACTTACCGTAACAGGGAGTTTTCTTTCTGAAGTGCTCAAAGATTCATTGACTGAACAGTGAATGATTTTGTCAGAAACAATTTGGATCTCACAGGAAATTAGGCCAATTTTAACTTCATATTCATTGCTTTCCAGACCAAGGTTGTCAGGCTCTTTCTAATAAGAGAAATAAAGAAGAGCAACATGATTCTACCAGAAACTAAATTCAGCCCTCAACATTTCTGAACTTTATTGACTTCAAAGCTCTCAGATAGCACCTTTCATTTTTTTCAAGGCACAAATACAAAACTCTTCCCATCCTCTTTATTTTTCTATTTTAGCTAAGATATTAATGCATATAAAAACAGGAGTTGTTTACCAATCCCTTTCAAATTCCTAGAATAGAAAACTTGAGCTAAAAAGCCTTGAATGCAAATTGTGCTTTTGATCTTTACCTGATAGTCAATATTGAAATCTAATGGGAAACAGATGAAGAATAATCTGGGGAAAAACAGAATGAGGGAAGGTAGTGCTTACATTGCCTGCTGATGAATACACTGTCTAGTGCTTTTGAAGCTTAGATTTTCAGTAACCATAATGGCCTTCAAGTAGCATTGTTTCTTGATCAAACCTATTACTTTATCAAAATTGTCTTCTTTATTTAAGAGAAGCTATTAGAATAAGCAGGTTGGTGGGTTTTTTTTGAATAAGAATGCTTTTTCAACTACTGTTTGGTCATACATTTGTTCCTTGTAATTGTTTTTATTTACTCATATTCTTAAGTTGTTAGAAAAAGAACAAACTTTTATTTGAATGCTCATGGCTACATTTTTACTGTTTAGTTGAGCCAAGTTTTCCTTCTCCAACACATAATGATTAAAGGTGGCAATTTGCCTATGTCACACTATGTTGCCTTCTCAAGATTCTTTCTCCTTGGAGGCTTAAATATTTCCACATTAAGCATCCTCCTCTCTCTCAGTGTCCATATATTCCAAATTCTTACGTGTATAACAAGGGTGAAAGGCTCTCCAGGATGATGTTTAATCAATTTCTCTTTATTGGCTGTGAAGAACTGGGGATCTGTATAGTATTCCATGTGGAATTTGCTAACATGTACAGCTTCCTCGGTGTATTCAAAGGGGAAAAGGCTCTCATCGGTATACAGGAATCCATTGATGAAAAAGTCCACTAATGCTGGCTTGCTTCCAGTAAGATTGGAGGCAGCTGGAGAAGGGCAGGTAATCACGGTGTCCGAATGAACTTTACAGTTCTAAAAACAGAAGAAATCAAGCAAATTAAACATAGACAAAAGAGATTCTACGAAGTTGGCAACAACTTTCAATATTTGCATTTGCCAAAACAAAAATAGATACTTCCATCAACGGTCGATATAGACCGCAAAACTACAGTGCCATTCAACTTTACTGATGGCAGTGTCTGTGGGGATTCTGTCTGAATGGATTCACTGTTCAGTCAAAACTGAAGAAGCTTCTTGGATGAGAAGCGAAGCATCTTCAAGGAAAAACAAAGTCCAGTTGCCTTTTGAAAAAGCACCTGTGGGGTTTACGGGTGACAGAAGGTAAGAGATGCTAGGTAAACAGAAGCAAAGACTAACTTCCTGAACACTGAAAAAATATTGAATGGAAAATCTGAGAGAGAATTCAATTCTGCAAAACTTTACTTGCATTTCTTTGTTCATAATATATAGAAATAAAAAAGAGAAGAAACACTGATCAGAATCATAAATATTATAGTGGCATAAGCCAAACAACCCAAACCACAAATTCTAGTCCATAGGATATAACTGAAAAGAAAGCATCCAGTGCTAAAACTGGTTTTCTTTAGAGTTTTCTCTAATGAAGAATCAGCATTCACTGCCCACCAAGTAGCTCATTCTCTTTTAGCCTAACTTACTATACATGAGGATAACTAGAATAGAGGAAATATTTATGGCATTTGATGTCATATTTATTTCATACAGCTGACAGCAAAACAATCAGATCTCTGAACACGAGCACTAAATTATCCCCAGAAAAAAAGGAGTATGCATTAGTAATTTTAAGCAAGATCTCCCCTCCCCAATTCCCTATGGAATTAAGTTCTCAGGAACTTAAAACGTTACAATCCAAACAAATTAAAAATAGAAAAATAATGGTAATGGGTGTGAAATCAGTGTCTCCAAAAACGTACCTCATTAGCCTTTAAGATCAAGTCACATACATATTTTGAATCTCATAACAACAAAACTGTGACACTGATGGCAAAGGGAGGTACCAGCTCAAATGTATCTTGGCACATTTGATTGCTTTCTGAAGACTTACTGAAATGTCATGATAAAAGATACATGTGGAATCATAAACAGCTTAGTAACATGACAATACAATTGTCTATAAAAACAAAAAGTAAAACTGAGGATTCTGTACTTACTGAGTAAATGTTTTCAGGTGCTTAGACAAAGTCTATGTTTTGTCCAGCATTTCATTTCTACACATTTTGCTCCTTACTTTTTCACTGGTGAAGACTTACCATTTGTTCTTTTCCAACAACACGAACAACCATTGACACAGTCTGAGCCATCAAAAATCCATTTCCTTCCACAGTGATGGTTCTGCCGCCGCTATTAATTCAGAATAAAGGGAAACAGAAAGATAAGGGATTAGATGAAAAATTGAAGGGGGAAATATAAGCCTAATAAGTAAATTATATGAAATAAATTTGCACAGTCCTAATAACAATTCTTTATAGAATAAATATTATTTTTATGAAATATGTACCTTCCCCAGTACCTATAATATGAAAAACAAGACTTAGATTCGAGGACACAGAAATCTACATTTGTCCTTAATCTTTGTCACATCGTTTACTTGACAAAAATAGTTTTCCCCACCCCTTTAAGGAAGACTTGACAACCTTCTGCTGTTTAAGCAGAATAAGGTTTTTGATTGATATTACTATGTAACATTTTATTGACTTGGTGCAGAAACTTTATATAGGACACATGGATTGTTTTATCCATATACTTTGCAAGTATATATAGACTGTATGTAAGATTTACATGTAACCAAGACATGCTTTCCACATGTACATAAAAATAAAATGAAAAGAATGTGTGTCAGGATTCAAACCACATGGCTTACATATTTGTATTTGGATGCAAATACAAAAGGCCAGAGGTTGGGTCATAATGTTGTAGCACATACTTCATCATTTCTTTATGTTTGTATCAGATACTTATGATTTCCTTATAGTCTTATTATCATGTTCCTCATTCTCTGAACGTCCTGAAAAACTCCTGGGTAAATCTTTACAATGACTACTCGTCTTTACTCAACCAGTTCTCAAACACATATTAGTTTTCTCTGCTCCTCCCCAGCCGAATCATAAGAGGAACTTGATTTGCTTCTAGACATTTGCTAACAGCAGACAGAAGCCAAGACAATCAGTGATACAGTATAGCAGGGTGGTCAAACTCAAGGCCTGGGTGCTGGATCTGGCCCATGGGGTGCTTAGATCTGGCCCACGTGGCCACCCTGGAAACAGCGAGGGACCAGCCTGTGGTATTTCTGCCAGCAAAAATGGAGCTCGGGAGGGCCGTGTGTGGCTCTTCTGAGCTCCGTTTTCTCTGGCAGAAGGTTGCAAGAGGCCGTCACAGCTGAAAACGGAGCTCGGGAGCCACTACAGTTGCCCCCAGCCCTCAAGTTGGCCATGACCATCCTGGCCATGCCCACCCCAGCCTTCCTAGGTCAAACACAACCCTGATGCAGCCCTCAATGAAATTGAATTTGACACCCCTGCTGTATAACATCCAGGAATATTCAATAGGTCACTGGAGCAGAAAGATTATCAATTAACCAAGAAACACTTCACCACTGAACTTTAATGGAAATACAGTTTGAATATTTTTTTTTTGTCTTGCTGCCAAACCAAAACCTCCAGCAGCAGCTGCTTACGAGTAAATAAGTTTGAATACTTTCCCCCTTAAAAGCTGCCTTTAGACAGCTAAATGTGGAACCTCCTCTGCAGAATCTATTAAAGGAAATAATGAAATGAACCTAGAACATGCCACTAGCTTTGAGAGCAGAAAAGGAAAATTGCAAGAACACTTAGACTTATATATTGCTTCATAGTGCTTCTCTCTAAGTGGTTTACAAAGTCAGCATATTGCCCCCAACAACCTGGGTCCTCATTTTACCCACCTCAGAAGGATGGAAGGCTGAGTCAACCTTGAGCCTGGTGATATTCGATCTGCCAAATTGCAGATGGCCTATCTGCACTGGTTACCAAAAACTTTTATCCAGGCTTTCTTTTCCATCCAACTTTTTATTATTTCACACACTTCATGTCCTGTTTGCTTTAACTACCAGTATATTGGTTCATTAGGAAATCAAAATATTTTATTTATTTATTTATCTAATTTGTCAATTGCTTACAAAATAATAGGAATAAGTATAAACGTGAGTAAGAATACAGGAAATAGGTACAAATAAATGGGGACAATAGGACAGGACGGTAGGTACGATTGTGCACTTATGCATACCCCTTACTGACTTCTTAAGAATGGGATGAGGTTAATAGTGGATAGTTTAAGGTTAAAGGAGTGAGGGTTAGAGGATGTAACAACAGAGTCAGATAGTGCATTCCAGCATTGACCACTCTGTTGTTGAAGTCTTGCTTTCTGAAATCAAGTTATAAATATAACAATACATCTATCTAGCCTCAAAAATACTCAAACCAGAATATCCCATATAGGACTTCACAAATCATTTAAGCTTCTCTAGGCCCTAATATGGTGTACTTTTATTTATTTTCAGAAACCTTTTCAAAGATGGTGTACTTTTATTTATTTTCAGAAACCTTTTCAAATATGGTGTACTTTTATTTATTTTCAGAAACTTCACTTTCAAAGATTTCTTCATAAACATTTGGGGAATATGGCTTATTTGAAGAAAAATTCTACTTTGTTCAATAATTGGGAAACAAAACTATAGCACCCTAGCAGGGAAAAACAGTGAAACAAATGGAAAGTGTAATATGGTGATCATTCCTAAACATTTCATTGCTGTCTTTGATTGAGTTTTTGATTTGACTTCAGTACCAGTGCTGTTGATACAATATCATTTAGCATTAAATTTATTTCAATCTTAAATGTACATTTTTGCCAAGCATAAGCTGCTACATTTTGTAGCTGCCGACATACATTTTTGTGCTACTTCTCTTGATCCTCAGAATAAAACAATTAAGATAATTTTACATCAAGCAGTGAGAACTGGAAGTGTCATCACTGCTCACTTTCAAAGATTTTTCACGCATGTTAAAATTTGGTCTCTGTAATTAAAAGTCAAAATTCCCTTTAAAGAACTATTAAAGATCAGGAGCCTTGGCCTTATACACACACTCTGAGTGACATGGTCTTGAGGTACACTTGCTCGTTTCTTTATTCACATTACGTTATTATACTTAAATAAGTATTAAATATAGACATTCAGAAAGGAACAGGAGCCCTGAGGCCTTGAAGAAATGACATCAAAGGCAATGTATTTTGAAAGCAAATATACCAGTTTCTTAATAAAAAATATGCAACCTATATAAGATGTGAGGACCAATAAAATAATACTATTTTATATGGATTTGCCCAAAGTTTTTATATGATTTGAAGCATATAAAATTAACATTTTTCTTATTACTTGGAGTTCGTGCTCCTAGTTGAAACTGGGTTAAGAGTGAACAAGTGCTTGGCTCATCAACTATACTTTTCACAGCAAATCTTTCCAGCTATGTTGCATGAATACAGCATATTGAGCAAAGGGGCATGGGGGTAAAAAGAATTCCTTCCATAAAAATGGGTTAATAAAACATACCGTAACTTTTTTCAGAAGTTGAACCAATATTGTCTATAATATTTTAGGTATAGGTTAGGTTCTAGATCTGAATTTCATGCACTGAGAGTGTTTTGAACTATTTCCCAGCCAGCTGGGTAGAGAAAAAAATTATTGAAGACCGTCATGTGAGCAAGATATTTCTGAGAAACCAGGCCCTGTTCTCACTGAACTGTACCAGGCCTTACTTGGCTCCTCAATGAGCCACTATACCAGGATTGTAGCTCGTCTTCATTTGCCTCACCACATCATGAATCTGGCCTTGTGCCCCATTCAGCTGCATCAATGACTGGATTCCAACAATCCTTATTATACAAAGTATATTGCATTACCTAAATTTCAGTGAAGAATGGGTATGTGGGGACAATCCTTTTACCAGGAAGCAAAAGAGAAGGTGAAATGGGGTCAGTCTCTGCTGTGATGTACTAAGAACGAATCATCAGAAAGCCTGAGGACTTCCTGTGCTATCATTCCAAGAGTGCACTAACAGTGGTTGCTTTCTGACTAGCATGCCCCGTCCTTGTCTCTATACCAAATAAAATCATTTGCCCTTGGACAAAACAGGCATGGAAGTTGCCTCTTCCCTATAAACTATAATCTTCAGAATAAGATACACAACTTCTATGAATGCACTAGACTTAACCAAGACTACTTCTGCAACATCTCACAGAGAAAGATATCTTACCTGACTGGACTCTTTTTGGGGTTGATATCTGTTATACTTGGATTTTTCTCATACTGAAATTTATTAGAACCAATGCAAGATTTGTCTTCAAATTGGACACAGACAACCACATGGGTAATAGTTTCCACACTTGGCATGGTACAAATGATGGTGGTATCAGTGCGACTATAAAGAAAAAATAAACATTTCTGAATTTAACTCATGGACATGCCCAATTCTATAGTGAGAACCTACGATGCATGACATTCGCTTGAAAGATTATAAATAACAAAGGATTATGAAACTGTGACAAAAAAAGGAAGAATACTGAAGAATATATCCAACTCAGGATTGGATTGTCGGATGCTTGGCATTCATTGAAGGCTGCTTCATGGAGTTGCTTGATTGTGAGATGGGTGACATATAAATTTAATAAATAAATAAATAAATACATATAAAAAAGAAATCCAAGTTAAGAAAACCCCAAGAAACATTGCTTTCCAATTTCTGTTTCTGATTCTGTATCAAAATGCGGTATCCCAAATAATCCTATTTTTGAAAGTTTTAGCATTTGCAGATTTGGAAATATTGTAATTATACAATATTCAGAAATAAATTGAAATTACTGTCAGATAGACATTCTCTATAAATTATTTGATCTAAGCAGAACTTGTTTATCATTACAAAACAGTTATATAATAAAATTATATAACACTAATACCAAGTCTACGCTATCCATCAAAAGTATATCCTTTAAACATTGGAAAAATAATATAAGTAATGATAAATTTATATAGAAGCCCCATACTTATCAGCTCAACCACCAATTTATACTTTGGAAAATGTATTTCTAAGAAAACTTTCTTATTCAATTAATTTTCTGTTATGAAAAGTATAATTTTTAATCTTTACAGCTGCATCATGTTTCATTCTGAGCAGTATTTACCTGATGTCCCTGCATTCTTTTGTAGTATTAAGCAAAACTCGAAGCTTGGATCCTATACTGAGATTATTTCCTGTGATAGTTACTTTGGTACCTCCAGCTTTTGGTCCAACAGATGGAGACATAGATTTCACTACTGGAAGCTAAAAAGACAAAAAAGAGGAATGTCAAGAAGATATACTGGTTTCCTAGTTTGTAGTGACATCTCAGTTCAGAAATGTAAATACTGCAAATATTTTTAAAAATTGCTTGTGACAAGTCCTATTATCATTCTCCAACAACAAACCAAAGATGTTAAAAATATCATAGGGAAAAATAATTCTAAGTTAATTACTTGGAAATCAATCACACTGATTTAGTACTGCATGGTATAAAAACTATTAAATGATATTGTTACATTACTTACAAGATTAATGTAAAACATTTGGAAAGAGTTGTCCTTAATAGCCTGTCTCTTCATTTTTGTCCCACCTGAATCAGACACAGTGCACTGGATGGGAGTTACCTTCGTTAAGGTAACCATTAGTGACAGTATGTTTACAAAAAGATGGGATCTAATTGTGAGTTTTTCCTTCATATGATATCTATGTTAATATCTTTATTGACTGTTTCCTAGTATGATTTGATTGCTTATTGTACCCTATGACTATTATTAAGTGTTGTACCTTGACTCTTGATGAATGTATCTTTTCTTTTTATGTACACAGAGAGCATACGCACCAAGATAAATTCCTTATGTGTCCAACCACACTTGGCCAATAAAGAATTCTATTCTATTCTGTTCTGTTCTGTTCTGTTCTGTTCAAATTATCCTAACTTGTCAACTACTTCCACCCGATTTAAATTGCTTTTCCAAAACCTACTTTCTGGCCTGATGGAAAAAACAACAACAAAACTTACAGATCTATCTAAAAGACATACTTTACATAGAATAGGATAGGCTGTTTACTTTAAGAATCATTTTAATATAATGTGCATGCTTGGGGTATCACCGTAAAAGTAGGTAGATCTGGCTATTTTGGTGACACAGATAGCCTCTTTAATTCTCAAGGACTCAGTGGATAAGACATATTTGAATGTTAATATGTCTTTATTAATTAATGATATATTTCACATTTGTTTGTGCATATCACTGGAAATCACATTTTTCCTTATGATAATTCATGATTAAAAACTCAGCAGAAATTACGTACTATATAAGAAAATCGCTCCTTGGATTTCCCTTCTTTGCTCACATTAACTGTCACCACATCAGAAAATTCTTCTGTTGCTTCTCCAGTCCAGCAAACAATTCTGTGTAAAAAAGAGATTTTGACTGAAAAATAAGAAATGTGACCAGACTACAAAATATGTCAAGGACAGACAAAATATTAACTTATGGCTCTTTGAGTATTGCTTTTGTTTTATTTTTTAAAGAGCATTTACATTTTTAAAAAGCTGGCATACTGTATTATTTTTATTTCCAAGAATGCCTCTTTCTCCCATGTGGGCCTCATGAGCAATTTTTACTGAAAAAACAATAAGTCACATAATATTATTCCGCTACAAATTCTTTATTATCCTTGACAATTCAGAAGCAATGCAACAACCTGAAATTATACATAGCAATCTATGTAAAATGAGATATTTAGGAATGGACAATTCTGTCCAAATCAGATTAAAGTCAGAATCTATATGCCCATTTCAGCTGTTTGTCACTCATACGTACTGATATTTCTGAAATTCTGTTACCAATTCTTACGATTACAGACTCGTGAAAATCTGATCATTATAGTTCATTCTGGAAATGTGCAGTTGACCAAAAAAACAAAATATTTTTTAAATAGTAATGTGTGTCCTGGTGGTCCCATTATTGCCCCGTGATGGTTTACTAACTCTATATTTCTTAATATGCATAGATCACGTAGATGTGAACATGATCACAGGAATCTTCTTTGAATTATATACAAACAAATCTGAATTCATCTGATTTTTCCAGATTGTCTGGAAAGACCAAGTAACTCCATATTTAATATCTTGATTTGGCTGATATGTACTTGCTTTCAATTCATGAACTACTGATGTAATGGAATGATTGATCAATATTATTCTGTTTGGTCAAAGTTTGGTGATATCTTTCAAACATGTCCTGAAAGGCTTTCAGTTGATATATAATATAATCTTGTTGTTTATTTTAGTTGCTTGTTTTTGTGGGTTGTTTTTTTTTTGCTTTTTTGATCTTTTAGGTTTTTCTCAGTTTTTTTCTGTTTTACAAATTTAAAAAATACTTTTAAAAAGCAATTTCATTATTTAAACGTGCTGGTAGCTTCTGCTTGGAATAGGATTTGAAATGTAAAGAATGTCTGCATCAAAAACCACTGCACTGCTTTAATTAATCGAACCATAATTTTTTCATTATCCTTTGACCAATGTGCTATTTATGCATTTTTCATATACATGAAGAATTTTTCCAGGAACTACACTGTGTTTCTTGGATAACGCCAATAACCTCAATATTACTATTACCAATACAACAAGGATTTTTGTTTTCTACTGATTGGTTGCTATTGTAAAATAATAATATTGTTGTGGTGAATGCATGCATACTTAGCCAGGGGTGTTATGGGAGGGGAGAGGTGATTTAAAACTGAACTGTAGCCATTGGGACATTCACCATATCCCCATCCACCACTGATGCCCTTTTTCAATTTTATTCTGTCATACAAGTTACAAAACAGAGAGTTAGGAATGATTTCTGGAAGATAAACAGTGTCCTGCATATAAATGTTTGAAATGCCCCCTTTTCCTGCACAAAGAATGTCACTTCTGGTCAATATTATTGCTATTAAAAGATTTTATACTGAAGTAAAAGCTGCAACAGTGGCTATGATGGAGAAACTTTTAAAATATAATACTGTACTTGGCCAGAAAATTGAAGGGCCATTATAGGAAGTTATAAGTGTAATGATGCTTTAATTCATAAATACCCAGAAGTAGAAAATATATCAGGGACAATACTAAGCTGTAATAAGCATGTTTAGGCCTTAAATCACATAAATTTATTTTAATTATGATGCATTTTGGCATGGCTATTTTATTAATTCAAGCATACTTATCTCTACTTATATCCATCAACTCTCCATAATGTATAATCTGTGTATCTTTCAAAGTTAAATGTAGTTATAGTGCTTTTAGTAACAGAACAATAAAGAGTCAGTAATTCTAGACTGCTTATTTGCTAAACTCTTTAACCTTGGTTCTTGAGTGGGTATTCCATTTACAGAATAAAAGAGAATTTTTCTTATATGGATGATTTCATTTCAAAGCAGGATGTAGACAAGTCACCTTAGCTGGTTGGAAGTCTGTCTAGTTTCAGTAAAGAAGACAACTGCAAAAAGTATGCGGATGTGAAAGTAGGGGAAAAATTGATAGAACTGCAGAAATTGTTTCTAAACTATAATAGCATGGGGATCAGCTGTGGAAGTTTTATTACACTTGTCACCCTAAGTTCTTCCCTGTCTATAAGAGATGAAGAAGCTCTGGACTTTGTGGATTACAGTCCTTTGTTACATAAAGACAGCTAATTAAAGAACAACTTATGCTTGTCAGTGAGGTATTACTTTATATAAAAAGTAATTTCCTTACTTACATTATCTGTGCATTTAAAAAAAACATGAAATGTATGTATTTTTTTCAATCAGAACAACAATATATAGAATAAAGAAAGAGCTTGTATTCTAGGATGTGAATGCTTCAAGTTTTTTTTTTAGTTTTGTTACCTATCATTTTGAAAAAACTTCATTACAAATGAAAAGATTTATATGTGTGTGTGTGTGAGAAAGAGGAGGGGTGGGGAGGAAGGGAAAGGGAAAGAGAGAGACAGAAATTTCTTCTGGAAATGGTGTGGCCCAGGTAGTTTCTGTAGGAGACAGACTAGGGGAGGAGTCTGTTAGTCATGGGAGGTAGCCAGAGAAGGAGTCAAATGGGGACTTAGTCTAGAATTTCTATGTGGGTGTAAGAAGTGAAATCCAGTTCCTCTTGCGTGAAGTTGAACCTTATCTAGTCTCACTCAGGTACAAACCATCAGTATGAGAACATTTCGGCAATAAAACATCTGAATTCTTTGAGTGTGGGTCTGGTTGTTTGCACCAGATGGTTTCATTCACTGAGTCAGTAAGCAAACAGTAGCTGTTAGTAGTAACAGTAACAGAAGTTAAGGGCTGAATATCCTGTTATCAATTTACATATTAACAGATTCATGCAATCCTCTAGGCTAGTGGTAGCTAACCTTTTTGGGCTCCTGTGCCAAAAATTATGCATGTACTTGTGCTTGCACGCTTGCATGCCAGCACTCATAAGGCATTGTGTGCACTCCCCCACCCCCTGCGCATGCAATCCCCCTACTGCCCTCTTATTTGCACTGCGCCTCCCAGCTGATTTTTGCCCGTTTGAGGCCTTTTTCAGCTTCCCAGAGACTTGAGGAAAACTTCTGCAGCCTTTGCAGGCTGAAAAATGGGCCCTTTTCATCACTTCTGGTATTTTCGGAAATACAGGAAGTGACAAAATGACCCTATTTTTGGCCTGCAAACACTTTCCTCAAGCCTTTGGGAGGCCGAAAAAGGCCTCAAACAGGCCGAAAATCACTATGAGGCATGCACATGCGCAGTGAGATAAGTTTGCCTGTGGCTCGCATGCCAGCACAAATGGTTCTGCATGACATCTGTGACATGTATGCCATAGGTTTGCCATCATGGCTCTAGGCAATCATATACCAAAGCCATCACATATCTGAACCATGAAGCAAGAAAGGATCAATCAACTAAAAAGGACAAAATAAACCATTCCCATGTGCTGGATTTCAAAATAATTTAGCTTGAATTACTCACTCCTCGGAGACTATATATCTGTCCTGAAGTGGTGAGCATTTCACATTTCCTATCTTGACAGCATTAACAACATCACTGAATCTACGGCCAAGATTTCTCCCTCGAATTGTGACCTGAGTTCCTCCTTCCAAGGGTCCATTCAGAGGCTCAATCTGCAAGTTCAAAGAAAACTGAATGAAAACAGCTGAAAACAAAGGGGGGGGGATTTTTAATTCGCTCTAACAAATAAGCCATATCGTTAACATTCATATATGATTTAAACTTTTAAACTACCTCTCATCCTTCTAGAGGTGGGTGGCTCAGTGGCTTAAATGATGTCAGAGAAGCTCTATACTATGCTGGTTCAAGTCCTACAATCACATGACAGAGTAAGCTCCTGTCAGCTGCCTCAGCTACTGCCAAGCTAGCAGTTTGAAAGCATGTAAATGTGAGTAGATAAATAGATACCACTTTGGTGGGAAGGTAACAGTGTTCTGTGATTTGCTATATGCTTTGCACTGCAGTACGATGTTATGCTGGCTACATGACAACAGAAACATGTTTGGACAGTGGCTCAGTGGCTTAATAGATGTCAGAGAAGATCTATACTCTGTCAGTTCAGGTCCCACCATCATAGGACGGAGTAAGCTCCTGTCAGCTGCCTCGGCTAGCAGTTTAAAAGCATGTAAATGAGAGTAGATAAATAGGTACTACTTTGGTGGGAAGGTTACAGTGTTCCATGTTTTTCTGTATGTTTTGAACTGATGTTATGCTGGCCACATGAGCGCAGAAACATCTTTGAACAGTGCTGGCTCAATGGCTTAATGAAACAGATGAGCACTGCTCCCTAAAATTGGCATATAACTAGCAGAGTAAAATCCCCAGAGACTCCTTTACTTTACTTCATCCCGCTAAAACATCATTTCATAATAGTGTGAAAGGAATGTAAAAACCAACAAGATTAGCCAATGATAAACTGTAACATTTCTGGATGGAAACAAAACCTGTGGAACTGAGCTTCTAAAATTCTACCATGATCAATAAAATAATTTGTGAGAAGATTATTCACAATTGATTTAGTACCGTCATTCCCTAACATCTATGTTATCTGCAATGGAATTATCCATTTTGTAAGTGTGATGGTTAGAAGCTGCAACTGTTATTTTACAACAATACCAAATCTCAGAGGAGATTTCATTTGTCACCACTTGTTTTTTTTTCTTTCATGAGCCTAAGTCACTGATTTCACAGGATGTCTGAGTTACCTTAATAACCTACAATTAGAAAATTGTAGGCTATTTGTCCTTTTGTGACAAATAACCTTTTGTGACAAATCTATAAAATCAACTATAAAGGAACAGCAGCCTTCCTTCCTGGAAGTTCAGTTACAAAGCCTGCAGCTTGCCTTTCCCTGTAGCTGCTGCCAACATAATATGACGTCAGCCAGGACAGAAGGTCATCAGCGGAGGGGGTTTCTTCCGCCAAGCTGCTTAAACTTGATAATGTCCCTGACTTCACTCCTCCAATAGGTTTACAGTTTCCTTGTCTTCTTCCTCTCAGGACAACTCTAGGGACACTAAAAAAAACCCCTTGTTTATTTTTGAAATGGAATATACAGCATCTGCTAAGGAAATAGCATCCTAGTCTAATAACGCTAATGCTGATGATTTGTTTTCACTAGTTGCTTTTGGCAGAGAGCAAGGGGCTCAATTTCCTACATTGTACAGTGGAATTGAGTGGGCCTCATTAGCATTTCCTCTGCATTGTTAGACCAAAGAAATGGAAACATATTTTAAATATTAGTAATAAATTAGCTACTTGATTTTGAACAGATGAGGAACTTACCAACTCTAAGCTCCCTGGGTTGATTAACCTTTGCTGAGTTAACTACTTTGTCTGTTAGAATTCTTTAATTTAATATACAGCTAGTTTCCTATATGGAGATTGCTAAATAAACTATATACAGATAGTCCTCTACTTACAATAGTTTACTTAGTGACCATTCGAAATTACAACAGCCCTGGAAAAAGGGATTTCTGACCGTATTTCACATTTACGACTGCTGCAGCATTCTCATGGTCACATGATCAAAATTCAGATGCTTGGCAACAGACTTGTACTTATGACAGTTGCAATGTCCTGGGCTCACGTAATCATCTTTTGTGACTTTCTGATAAGCAAAGTCAACGGGCAAGCCAGGCTCACTTAACAACTGTGTGACTGATTTAACAGTTGCAGCGAGTCACTTAGCAAATGTGGCAGGAAAAGTCATAAAATGGGGCAAAACTCATTTAACAAATGTCTCACTTAGCAACTGACCGTTTGAGCTCAATTGTAACCATAAGTCGGGGACTACCTGTATTGCCTTTGCAGATTTTGATTAGAGACAAGAATATTCAGATATGTTACCAGTTCTACATTTGTCAAAAAGGTGAGCTACTGACACAGATGAGGATATTGATGATGCCATACATTCATCACACCATAGGTAACAAGGAACGTGACACGTGAATTCAACAAGAGGAAAAGAAAGAGGCTATTTGAGGGGCTGCCACAGGGAGGAGGGGGTCAAGCTATTTTCTAAAGCGCCTCTAGGCCAGACAAGGAATAATGGATGGAAACTGAACAAGGAGAGATTCAACCTGGAAATAAGGAGAAACTTTCTGAGAGTGAGAACAATCCACCAATGGAACAGCTTGCCCTCGGAAGTTGTGGGAGCACCATCACTTGAGGCTTTCAAGAAGAGATTGGACTGCCATTTGTCAGAAATGGTGTAGGGTCCCCTGCTTGGGTGGAGGGTTGGACTAGATGACCTATAAAGTCCCTTCCAACTCTGATTATCTGGTTATCTGTTATCGATTCGATCTGAAGGATTGCATGTTGAACTATGAGGGTTGGAAAGCTCATGTCCTGAATAATTGCTGACTTCAAGGTGTGTGTGTTCTGTGACTTCCTAATGACTCATTGTAGGTGATAGAGTGGCTGATTTTTTTTTAAATAACTAAATACAAAAAACGAAGAAAAACTATAAAAAATGTAAAAGAAGAAAAGCCAAGAACAGAAACAACCTATAGACCATATATTCGCATACAAACACTCATAAAGTTGTACAGTAACCATTTTGATGAATGGAAGCTATAATTTGTTGCAGTCATCATGGCTAATCTATACTGACAAATTCTGCAAAGCACCAAATAGTTGGAGCCACACGTTTCTCTTTCCAGTGTTAAAAAAAAAAAGAACGATGAGTGAGTGCTTCTGGAGGAATAATCAGAAACAGTATTAAGAGGAATATAAGGCAGCCAGATTCCAGGGAATTAGCCCAAAGAACGAACTGACAGGGACAAGTGATTAGAACTCCAGCATGGAAAAGTATAATCAGATTTTCCTTTAAAGTTAAAAAATTTACTTGGCAATGTGAAAACATGGAAATTAAATGAAATCTTTTCTAGTTTTGCTGCGCTAAGAAGCAACAGTGTAGATGAAGGATTAGATTGCTGCAACATGATCTGCAAAGGCTGCAGCCTGTTTTTCTTGAAGACAACCAGGCATGTATTTGCAGTGAATGCAAGTTTAGGAAGGAATCCCTTCCTTCCAGTACATATAAATGACACTTCAGAGAAGCATCTATTACCATACAGATAGTCCTTGACTTACAACAGTTCATTTAGTGAGTGTTTGAAGTTTAAAAAAGCATCAAAAAAGTGACTTATGGCCATTTTTCATGCTTACAACTATTGCAGCATCCCCATGGTCACATGATCAATGTTCAGATGCTTAGCCACTGGTTTATACTTATGACGGTCGCAGTGTTCCAAGGTCCTTCTAACAAGCAAAATCAATGGGGAAGCCAGGTTCGCTTTACAACCATGTTACTAACTTAACTGCAATTATTATCCATGTTACTAACTGCAATTATTCACTTAACAACTACAGAAAGAGAGGTCTTAAAATGGGGCAAAACTCACTTAATAAACCTGTCACATTAGCAATAGAAATTTGGGGCTCAATTGTGGTCGTAAGTCGAGGAATACCTGCATTACTTGAGATTTTTGAAAACTTTCAGAGAAAGCACAATAATCAGGGCACTCAAGTAGCATTTTTAACCCATCCTTCCAGTTCATGATAAATACAATGAAAGGAAAGTAGAACACTGCAAGTCAATAACTATGCAAATAATATTAACAGAAGAGATTGGGTAAGATGGTTATGCATGCTGTTCATGATCCTGTGCATACTTCATGGTGCATCTTGCCGCACAAGCGTGTGTTGTTGTTTTTATCTCTTTTTTGCCTTCTCTTGGACTTCAGGTGTAAAATAAGGAATTGCTCAGATGAACATGGGCATGTAGCTTTACCCAAGAAAAAAAAAAAGTGCCATTGAGTACTATAAAAGTAATGCATCATAAAGTAAGTTTGATTTATTTTCTGAATCATGACTTCAGGTTCCAAAGCAGTCTTGGAGGCTGGTTTCTTATTTTGGTCTAGATAACCAAATTGGGTAGCAGAGAGCTTCATTTTTAAGTGAAAGCAGTTATTGGTGAATTATGGGTTCCAGGTGAGACTCAAGAGAAGATAATCACCTCTACTGTTTTCAATAGATGGAGAAGAATAGGCTGATAGAAAAGCTGAAGAAGATGCTACTGAAAAAAAATTACAAAGCTATTTTTACTCCTGAATCATTAAAGATACCAGAGACAGAGAAAGTGACTAATTTGGAATTGCTTATTTTAAATGCTCTTTTTCATGATTGAAACCAATTAAAAACTTCAATGGAAGCAATACATTAGTTGCCTGAATCTCCTGATAAGAGCATGATGGAGTTAAAAGAAATAGCTACTGTCTCTCACAAAGCAAAACTAAATTAACTCAAAAGTGCTGATAAACAAGGTACTAAAGATGTTGAAAGAATGTTGAATGATGATTACCTGGCTGATAAAATTAGTTGGGGGGAAAATATCTTAGTAATAAACTGGAAACAAAACAAGAGGCAACAGCATGATATGGCTGCAAAGAAACCAAATGAGAGTTAGATGGGTAGTATCTATATGTAATATAAACAAATAAACAAATAAATAAATGAAGTTAGTTAGTTTTCAGCTAATCTCAACATTATTTCCAAATCATCTTGGGGATCATTGTTCCATTTGGCCATTCTCCATCTTGAATAGAGCAACTAGTTTCGATAGAGCAGCGGACCCCAACTGTTCCGGCTTGGCTGCCCATCGGGGGAGGGGGGAGAAGGGATGGTTTCATGACAGCGGTAGGCATATTTGCACCTACTGTGCACAAGCATGCCTGCCGCTTTCAAAAATGGAGCTTTGCACGTGAGTGCAAGCACCCACTGCTTGTACAAGTGGAGGTGGATGCATAGACACCCACCTCTCAATGGCCCAGTTCCAAGTGGGCCATGGATTGAGGATCCCCGGCATAAAGTACCATAATTTTAAAATGATTCAATGGTCATTGGAACAACATATTTGTAGAGAAGTGCAACAAGAATGATCAGGAAATCAGAGTAATTGAAGGAGCCAACTGTTTTTAGACTTAAGATGACTGGGTTGGACATGACGGAATTCTTCAAGTACTTGAAAAGGTATCAAGGTTCTGTCCTTTCCCATTCCAGAGTGTAGGACTACAACAATAGACCTAAGATCAAGGAAGGTAGATTCTGACTGGGTATTTAAAAAAATAGTCCTAAAAGTAAGAACAGTGCCCAAAAAGCAAAAGACTCTTCTTTCTTGGAGGTGGAGTATAGGCACACACCTGAATAAAATTCTTTAATTTGAATTCTGGCATTAAGGAGAAGGTTAGACTCAGTGACATTATGGTCCATTATCTCCTGGACAAAAGATATTTACATGTTGACAATCAATCTTGTGTGAACACTTTTTTCCCCCCTCAAGTAACCTGGCTCTTTATTTTATTTTTTTTTAAAAATGTTTTAATTCTTCCACTCATTTAAAAAAAAAAGGGAAATTTATGTTTGCTTGATCTTTTGCTGGATGAAAGCTAGTGTTTGGAAGATTTGAACTGGTATAATGCTATACAACTTTAATGAATCTGGATCATTTAAAGTGAAGGGAATGACATATAGATTCCCTTAAAATTAATAAGTACAATTCCCATAAACTTCCACAGGAACATGCTTTTTAGTCGGGTTATAAAAATGCTTACATTCCCATCTTCTAGGCTTCAGGAGATATATCATTTGAAAACTGTATTCCATGATTTTATTTTCTTATAAAAGGTATTATGTTTACATGATCATTCATTGGTTCTATCATTTACAGCTAGCTTAATATATCTATTACAAAGATCAAAATTCAGATTCCTGCTTCATCCTCAATTTAGGACACTAGACTTCTCAGTTCTGCCCATAGACAGACTCTCCATCCACTGCCTTTTATTTCAAAGTATCAGTGTTGAAATACAGTGAATACTGCAGTGAATCCAAATTTTACCTTCCTAATTTCAGGAGGAGGACACATGTCTGGGATCTGGGAGGCTTCAGTATTTAGTTTGCAGTTAGAAGTGATCTCGCTCCAAATGCACTGATGACCAAGATCTTCTCTCCCAAGACACTGAGAACAATCAGCACTTCCAATTGCACAATTATAAATCTCCACTAGAAAAAAAACAGATAACATATGCTAAAATTGAAACATGCATGATCCTTCCCCCTTTCCAACAACATAACACTTAAAATCCAACAAAATAATAACAGTTTGCACAAGAGTTTTCTGCTATAATCCTAAAGCTTTCCCAGTAATTCTTGGCACTTCTCCCTTCTACAACATAATTTAGTACTTAAGCATCCCCTTTGTCACACTGTGCTGTTTTTAAAATTCTAGACCACTGCATGAGAATCAACTCTGCACTACAGTTTCAAGTTAGGAAAAAATGTATTTTTTTCAATAGCAAACATTACTTAAAAAGCTCAGTGTGGTGTGAACATTTCACTAACTTACCATCAAAAGGAAGGGAAAGGGAATCAGGAAAACTAAGCCTTATAATGGTGACATGAGAACAGGCATTAGTCCTTATTACAAAACTGAATATCAACAAGTCACCAGGCCCAGATGGTACCTACCCAAAGGTTATTAAGGACCTTAAAACTGGGATTGTGGACCTCCTAACTGAAATATGTAACCTGTTTCCACTCTTGGCCTCTGTAGTTGAGAATGGGAAGTTGGCCAATGTAACTCTAATTTTTAAGAATGGCTCCTGGGGAAATCCAGGAAATTCTAGGCCTGTCAGTTTAACATCTGTCCTGGGGAGGACAGTGGAAACAGCTATTAAAAATTATACTACCAAACATCTGGAGACACAACCCATGCTCAAGGATACCCAACATGGTTTCAATAAGCATTGTCCTGTCTAACTAATTTACTAGAGTTTATTAAAGCTTTTAATAAACATGTGGATAAGGGATAGTCAGTAACATCTATTACATAGATTTTGAAAACGCCTTTACTAAAGTCCCTCATCAAAGATTTTTCAGTAAGTCTTCTGGGTGAAAATTCAAGGTCCTGTTCGTCACCTATAAAGATATCTATGGCATAGAGTCAGGCTACTTGCTGAACAGCCTTTCTCCTATTATTTATTTTTTGTTGTGTTTGATCTAATAAATAGGGTAAGCTCCAGGTCTCTTCCTTCAAAAAATGTAATTTTGCTGGAATCATCTCAGTAGCAGCATCCACCCTGTGGAAGAGCATTCTTTGGTGTTTTGGATAGGCCCAAGGCTGTTAGCTTTTTACAGGCATTGAACACCTGGCTGTTTCCTCATTCTCCAAATGTATTTCTGTACATTAGGAAAGTACAGTAGATCCAAATGATAGATACAATTCAATGTTAGCAAATGTAAAGAGATTCACATTGGTGGCAAAAATCCTAACTACTCATACAAAGTAATGGTACCAGAGCTAGCAGTGACTCTTGAGGGAAAAAGTTCTTAAGATATAATAGTAAATAGTTCATTGAAGGTGGGCAAGGTTATTTCTTATGTTCCAAGACTGTCAAGTTTGGTTCTTTTTCTTTGTTCTGCCCTCAAATCGTTGTGTGATCTTCACAGTTCTTTATATTAAAGAAATGTCTTGGTTTTTCTCCATATTGGGTAACTTTGTTTGGCTATGGATTCTATTTACTTTTTAAATTGGTTGCTAGTTACCCAGAGTTATATTTAAGTGGGCAGTCATATACATTTTCTAAATAAATAAATTGTATTTAAAAAAATAGCTCTGAATATCTTTAGGTGATTTACAAACCATCTTAACCCAATAAAAACCATTAACTTTCAACATTGGTGTAAACACATTAAAGGATACATTTTTAAAAAAATCTGTATGTATCATTCAAAAATAATTTGTCCCTAAAATAAGAGACTCTCATTAATCAACAGTGAAACATGATACAGTATTGGACTTCAATGCATCTATAGACTAGAAAAATAATTTTGAAACAAAGCAAAGTTTCATCAACACCACTCAATAACAAATAGGTGAATTGTAGACTGTTTATAGACATTTCCAATATCTTCAGAATTTTGTTATTAAAACCTGAATATACATTTTTATTTGCATATTATGGTTAATAGCTATTTAAAGATCTATAATCCAAAATTACAATTGTTATCCAAGTTCTGCAACTATTCTGAGAGAACATTTGTTGTGGGTATTACAAAGCTCAGCTAGATAAACGGTACCGTCATACATTACCAAGGTGGTATCAAAGTTTCAATCAATTTGAAATAAAAAATAAAAACAGCCCCAAAGTAAAATGTAAATCAGCATTAAACTATTGGATGCCACATATCTTGTGCTATAATAATAAATTCCATTCCATTCCAAAATACATTTGTCCCATATGTCTTATTGACATAAACTTAACAATATGAAGATATCCTGAAGCTGACTGAGAAAATACATTCTAAATACAATGGCAAGTGTTATTTTTATCAATATGCATAGTTTGCCAGCAACTGTATGAAACCCACTTAAGACTTGTCAACAAGAACCAAGATAATCTGCATACAGATATGAATTCTGTATATTGAAATACTGCATGTTTGGCTTTTCAAACTCTAACCTACTTCAGGTGACTATAAAATGAAAAGACCAATTAGTGAAAAACATGTAAGCCTTTTAGAGATGAAATACTCAAATTAGAAAGTGATGAAAGGCAAACCAATTTTATGTCAAACCTGTCATCATCTGTGGACTGTCAATAAATTTTTCAGGTTTTCCTTTCAACTGAAGGTTTACCAGAAATAAGTGTCTTTTCTCAAAGGTATGAAGCTGCATAAAAAAGGAAGAGAGAGTTGTCTCATTTACTGAACCAGCAGATCAAAACATGTAAATTAAGTTTTTACTGTGAAAGCATTTCTGTATTACAAGATACACATATTCAACTAAGAAACCAGGAGAATGGGCTAAACAAATACCATACAGATAATCCTCGACTTACATCCATTTGCTTAACAACTATTTGAAATTATGAGAGACTCAGGAAAAATTATAACCTGTCTTTGAAGTTATGACCTCTGCACTATCCCCATGGCCACATGATTGCATTTCAGGTACCTGGTAATCTATTTGCACTTACAACTGGTTGCCAACTGTCCCATAATCACATGGCCATCATTTGCAACCTTCTCTGCCAGCTTCCCCAGAAAGTTAATGTGGAAGCCACATGGAAAGTTATAAAATGCTGCTGTGGCAAAAGAATTTCCCTTCTTCTGCAGGGGAAACTTATGGAGCGGCTAGAGAAACAAAAAATTTTGTGTAGCAAGTTACTCCCTACTCCCAAGTTACTCCTCTCTTTGAATGGTCAGTTCTACTTGATGGGTGGGGAAGAGATCAAACTTTCAGGCACTTTACTTCTTGCTGTCATTCAGCTTTGTCCTTTTTCTTTTACTGTTTAATATCTATGTAGAGTCACTGGGAGAATATAAGTGATACCCAGTTATGAACTGGACAGGAGATGCAATTGAGATGTATCTAGAGGACCCTGTGTCTAGAGGGTGCTACCTCACGATTTTCTCTTGTTTCGTAGACTACTACAACATACTCTACATGCGGAGTGCCTATGAAGATCATTCAAAACCTTCAGCAGCAGCCCAATTAGCATACTGAAATTCACTTATATAACACCACTATTGTGGGAATTGCTCTAATTGCCAATTAATTTCTGAGCGCAACCTAGGATGTGGACATCGCTTTGGAAAGCCTATATTGTACTGGGCCTGGACACCTCTGAGATCAGTTTCTCTGAGCTGAAGCTGTGTGTCTGGTGAGACCATAGAAAGCTAGATGTAGGTTCTACCACCAAAGGAATGAAGAGATCCCACAGTTGAGTTGGAAAAAACTACCCATGGACTCTTTTTATTGTGGTTCTGGACTGTGGTGAAAACATTTAGGGGGGGAGAAATACAATGCCACCAGTCAAATGATGGTGTGTCAGATTTGCTCTAATTTTTATTACAAGTTGTTCTTTCTGTTAATTTGAATCAGCATGTTGTAAACCTCTTTGGAAATGTATGGTGTATAAACAGAAGTAATATGTGAATAAGGTCTTTACATATATCAAGATAAATTGAAGTTCCTAACAGAAAGAACAACTTTGGAACTGAACATATACAGTTCATGGAGCTAGGCTAGACTGAAATTTTAGGTGGAAAGTGTGACTTGATAAAATGGTATGTACATGGTCTGTGACATGCTACTGCTGTATTTATAAGCAGAAAACTCTAAAAATATTAGAATAATCAGTCATGAACTCACCAACACATTAGTACACTGAACAGCAGATGCATTTAGCCACTGAGCCTCAATTATCCTATCACTTTCAGTTTCAAAGTGACACTCCAAAGGCATTTCCTAAACAGTAAAAATGTAAGGAGAAAACTGTAGAGTAATAATATTTTACATAGTTTTTAACAGAGATGGTTTTTAGGTATTTATTTTCTTATACATTGGTAAATCAATGAGCCAAGTTCTGAACTCAATTATTGAATATATTATATCAGTAACATTAGTAATGATTATGCACCTTAATTCCAACAAACTTGTTGAAATAACTAAATATTTTACATATTTTAAATTAAAATATATTAAATTTCCCATAGCTCAGAGATGGGCCACCCAAATAAAAGAAATACATCTTTGAATAAATATTCTCATAATTACAAAATATTCCTGCCTATGGAGTTAAAAGGTAATGCCAGTAAAATTAGACAAAAATAGACACACAAAGCAGCAATCCAATTTACTGTATATCTGTAAATAATTTCCTAGGAAGGCAAGACATAACATATACTTCAATTATTGAAAGTTTCACTTTCATGTCTTAAATTTTCAGCTTTAAATCCAGTAGTTAGATATTTGTTAATTCCTTCTGTTTGTACTGAATCCAACATATACAATATATCACACCTCTTTTCTTACATACTGATAACCAAATGATCTTTTCAAAAGTGCATTAATAACACTGTATGTTTTATTTCTACTTAGCAATCATTGCAAAGAACAGGAGCAATACATGAGTATTTGAAGAAATAATGAGGAAAAGGAGAATATACAGTCAGATTATTAGAAACTTCACTTTGATGTGATCTCAACCAAAAAATTGCCCCAATGTAGCATGAGACAATATTTAGATAGGCAAAAAGGGGAAATCTTCTCATTCATTAATTGAAAGATAGGATGATAACGTTATATTTTTGGATCCTGGTTCAATTTCTAGGATAGATTTTACTACTTTCTGCTTTTAACAGCTGCATTTCTCTTTTTTTCTGTCATGAGGATATCCAAAAATCAATATGGCAAACTTTTCTTGTGAGAATTGTATGCCTGCAAAATTCACTGAGTAGTATATCAGAAAAAAAAGATTCTTCAAGTTTAGAAGTACATTTTCCCCACAAATGAACCTTTTGCAATATTATGAATGCATGTATGACTATCATTAAATTACATATAAGGAATTACAAGTAAATGCTTTTTATGGAGCATATTCTTTCTTTCCTACTTAGACCCTCAGTCACTTGTCCTTCTTCCATTAAGGTCCTTAGAATGACTATATCATTATTGCTAAGGGAAAACACATGTCATATATCAACTTAATAAACTCAATATCTGACTTCAGGTGAAAACATAGGATCTACCTTCTCTTTCTTTTTACAAAGTCTATTTTATTACCTTTATAAAAGCAGCATTTTTCAAAGTGATTGTAATGTCCTGAAAAGTCCCTGTGGATACTGGTGCAAGAGAAACAGGCACAATCTGTGGACAATCAGTACTGTTCTGTATTTCAGGAAACAAGTGAAAGAATTGAAGGTCAGAGTGGAAAAAATTCAACCTTATTAACATTGAGATAGCAGAACCAAGCTACAAAAATGGGTGTTGTCACAATACCATAAAGTTATTCTTATTAGCTTAGAGCACTCCCACATTGATAATTCTTTACATAATAGAAAGTTTAATTTTAGTATAAAATAAGTTCCATTATTAAAATAAGTTCCGTTCTATGATGTTATTCCTAGAAAGTATACTAAATCATTGCCTGCATTATATTAAAGTTACCCAAATTTTCAACTTTAAAAGTACACCGGGAAATAGTGTAAATTGTGAACTTAATGGACAGATGCCAAATGAATGTTTGGTAAAAAATGACACCTTTGCTTGTACAGTCTCAGCACATATTAGTGTGAAAGCAAAAGAAACTTCACCAACATTCTCCCTAAGGTGTGAAGCTTGTGTTATTTTTTTTCTTCATTATATATCCATAGATGAACACTCAAGCTTTCTGATTTCAGGCAACTCTGTTATCAATCTGGGATTTTTCACAGTGAAATTAATTTGTTCACAAATTAAATGGAAAACCATATGCTCTCCTCAGCTGTCAATATGATACCTACTGTTTCATCAGAATAAAATAATTGAATGATGCTAACAAAGATACAGTATATTTTGTATAGAATCAGAAAGTTCCTGCAAGAGTCTTCACAGGTTTTTCCAGGTTCATACCAAAATCCTCCTTGAATTGGAATGCAGCTCAGGTGAAGGTGTATTTGGAGGTCCATCATCATACTCCACAGAAACAAGACTGATATGCCAACTATAACATTATCAGAATACAGTATGATTGCTTATACCTAGAGTAGGTTGCTGCAGGAAACTCTACACTAGTCATCTTCTTCAGGAATGCTTCAGACATTTGGAGAGGAACAACTCAGATTAGATATTGGAAGGTGTGATATGCTAAGGCGACAAGATACCAGTGTCTGCATCCAATGCACTAGCTACTCGTTTGCTGCTATGTTCGATTCAAATGACTGATTTTGTTTTCTTAAATCTGGTTTAGGATGGCCTCTGATCACAATTTTTCAAACGTATTGCAAGGTTTCCTACTATTTTGAGGTATATGTTATTATGCATATAGCAAAGCCCTAAAACAGAATCAATCTATATCATCTATATTCAAATATCCATTAGGAAGAATGTAGGCTTAGGTGCTATTTTATATAGAAACCTTTAGAGAAGACCCCAAAATTATGGAATTTCCTGTTTTGGGAAGTATTTTTTTCCCCTTTTGGTTGGTCTTCAATGATAAAAAGAGTTACATATTCTGCACTGATGTTCTTTATAATTTTCATATTACAAAAAGATAACTAAAAGATTATTGTACTCTTAACTTGTTACTGTGGTTTTGTTTTATTTGGTAGCTAAATTCTTATTCTAGTCATTACATCAGGAGTGTCGAACTCAAGGTCCAGGGGCCAAATCCACCCATGGGATGCTTAGATCTGTCTTGCGGGGCCACTATAGAAACAGTGAAAGAATGGCCTGCAGTGCCTCTGCCAACAAAATGGACTCGAGAGGGTGGGTCCTTTCGAGTTCCATTTTCACTGGCAAAGGGTTGTAAGAGCCTGTTTTCTCTTGCAAAGTGCCAGGGTCACCACAGGCGCCCCTGACACGAGTGACATCGAGCTGGCCATGTCCACCCTGGCCATGCTAACTCTGTCTCCCCAAGGTCACACAACCCTGATGTGGCCCTCAATTAAATTGAGTTTGACACCCTTGCATTACATCATTTCTCTTATGCAGACAATTACATTGCCATCAAAAATCTTGGTGAATCCACCCGGTGGTGGACTACTTGGCACACATGAGCACCATACAAGATGGGTGGCAAATAAAATCATTCAATAAATAAATACAGTATGGGATACCAAATGATATTTCAGGGATCAAAAAATTAAATACAAATTAAAAATACTGAAATTGCGGACATATTGAGCACTGCTGAGTTTTGGAGGTATGTGTGTATGCACCCAGACATACATGAATACAGAACACTGGCAGCACCCCCTCAATTCACTACTAAATTCAAAACCATTAGATAATTACTTATTTTCTGTATAATTTCAGTTAGAAAACAATGCTAAACTTAGAAGCATTCCAAAAACATTTTATAATGGGCCAACACATTTCAGATTTAACAATAAATAATTCAGGAGTCCCGGTCTACAGCGCTTCGGGGCAGGCAGGAATCCGCGACTGTGTGTGGTTTCTGCCTGTGCTTGCTGCTGGAGTGCCCTGAGCCACCCGGCTTCAGAGCTAGCCACCTCCATAGAAGGTGGCAAAGACAGGTGGGATCTGGCAGGGTCGAGAGATATTGCACCTCTCTTCTCTAGCGGGCTAAACCCCCTTTTCCGAAGGCAGCTGAGCGGTGGTCAGAAATGGCCACCACACAGACGCGCTCAGCCAGAAAAAGACAGTGCAGGAGGAGTTGAGAAGAAGTGAAAGTTTTTTTGCTGACCAGGACAAAGCAACAGCGAAAGTACCCTGGAATTTTAAAATTTGTGAAAGATACATCGTTTCCAGAGATTTACAAGCGGCGAATGGAAGTTAAAATGGAAAAAAAATTTTTTTTTTCACTCTCCTTCATAACGTGACAGCGAATAGAAAAGCAAGAGAAATTGGAAAAATCCACATTGGCACTAATAGGTAATTAAATGCTAAAGGGATAAGGATTTCTGAATATTTAAAAAAATCTTTTTTGCTGTAAGTGGGAAGGGAGAGGAAAAGAATTGGAGCAGGATTTGGAAGTAAGGAGGAGATTGCCTAGAATCTTAAAGAATTATTAAATACTAACAAGACTTCTAAAAGATACATTTTAACTGGAACTTTGTAACTAAACAGTAACCCCAGAAAGAGAAAGTGAAGAAAGAAGAAAGTCTTAAAAGAAACAGCCTATTTGGGTTGTTTGGTGACTTTGGGACTTTTGGGAATTATTTTTGACTAAAAACACTTGGGTGGTTGTTTTGGAAAAACTTTTTCTTTCTACAATGGCATCACTTGTGGATGAATTGAAAATTGAATACCAAAAATATAAAGAAGAAGAACAAGAAGGGAAAGACTCTCTTGGCACTCTTTTTCAATTTCTAGAAATGGCGATTTGCACTTATGAGAAACTGACTGCGCAACAAGATGATTGGGACAAAGAAGAAGCCATCTTTGATTCCTTTATTTAAGGAAGAAAGGGAAAAAGAGGAAAAGAAAAAGGGGACTTTAAGACCTGAAAAAACAACCAAAAAAGAGAAAAATAAGGTGAAAAGTGGATATAATGTTAGAAAACAACAGAAAGGGGGAAAGCAGAAGAAGAAAAGGGAGGTGGAGGGAGAAGGGGGTAAAAAGGGCAGGGAAAAGAACAAGCAAGGGAGGAAGGAAGGGATGAGAAGCCTTAATGGTGGGGAGCAAGATGTAAAGAAACAAGATTCATTTAGAGATAATGGGTAAACTTAATTGAAAAAGGGATTCTGCAAAAGTACACAAGATTGTATTTTTATATTTGTACTTAGAAATAATGTTAGAAAATTGGAAACAACATGTGATCAAATATGGGATAAAATATTTAGTGTAACTTAGTGAAATTTTTGTAAATAAAAAGAAGGCAATGAAACAAATGAGAGAATTGAACTAGGAGGAAATGGGAACATTTTAATGATACAATGATTTAAAATATGTGATATGTGGGGGAAATAACTATGGAAAGTATAAGTGTCCCCATAAAAGTATGATATTCAATTGAAAAGTAATGTGTAAGATATAAATGAATATTAATATTAATGATTAGATCTGTATTGGCATTGATAGTTGTTTTAATTATATTATATACTTATAAATTTTTTTTTTATAAAATATAATGTGTAATTTTAGAATGTAAAAAACAGAATCCCAATGGAAGTCATGTATTATATTAAGTATTATAAATTTAGGGGAAAGAGTCAAAGGCGTCACACTCCAATCAGTGTACAGGAGTTACCGAAAGAGAAAAGAGAAATAGATAGCTGCAAACAGAACAGACAAAAAATAATAAGTACTATGATCTGAACTGAGATGAGACAAATAAAATAAAACTAAGAAAGTTAAAAGAGATGAGAAGCTATATAGAAAATGGAAAATGGTAATAAGATATGGAATGGTATATAAAATGAATATGAATTTGTGTCTGTACGAAGAGATGTAATCTGGGATCAAGCAGCTTTCAGAAAAGATGTTTTATGTTTTTATGTTCTATGTTTTGTTTGTTTGTGTATTGTCTTTGAAAATCAATAAAATTTGTTTTAAAAAAACAAACAATAAATAATTCAGTAAAACCCCTCTTAAAAACTTGATGTGCAAACGAGTAAGCAGATAATACAGGAGATTGTAGGAGATTGTAAAAAAATGGGACCATCAATTTCTTTAAAATCTGGAGTAAACCAATTATCTTAAACCAATGACAAAACCTCAAAGGAGAGGTGGTGCTTTTATCAAGAATATCTTCTCTTATGTGGTTGAATAGCAAATTATTGTGGCACCCTGTAGGTCAGCAGTCGCCAACTGGTGTCCCATGAGAAAATTTTGGTGGGCTGCAGAGAAATCTCACCTCCAGAGCACCCCCACAAAGCAATTAATCCAGACTGCACAGAAACACAAGGCTGCTCAGCCCACATGGCCCGCGGGAACCTTCCCCGCCCACTCACTCCTTACCTGGCAAACTTGTCTGCTAAGTTGCCATTTTTCCTTTTTCCAACTATCATCTGTTCTGTTATGCCAGGAGATTTAGATTAGCTAGGAAGCAGGAAATGGTTGAATTTCTTGCTTTCTAGCTAAGCACAGCCAAACCTCCCTTAGGACTGAAGGTTTGCTTGCAAGCAAATTCAGTGCAGACTCACGGCAAGCAAATTTGAGAGACTGAGCTAGCCGATGGCAGATAGATAACTGAATGATTCTGTGAGCAATTCAATCTGCCTGCTTTGCCTGATTTTGGGTAAAAGTTGCTCTTTTTTTATAAAAAAATCAATATTTACATAAATATTTATAATATTTACATACAAGCCATGCCCAGCCAGTCACATAACCACCAAGCCACACCCACATATTAGGCCATGCCCACAGAACCAGTTAGTGGTCCCTGGGATCTAAAATTATGACTTTGGTGGTCCCTGAGGTCCAAAAGGTTGGCAACCCCTGCTCTAGGTGACAGAGAGTAAAAGCACATTCTCTGACAGATATCCCACTACTAAAACTTAATATGGGCTTTGTATGCCTTTATAGGTACTTTCAAAACAGGTATTATATGCTCTAATTGCCCTTTTAAATGACATAGCACAACGCAACATTCTGTCGTAACCCACCACGAAGTACACTGCAATAATCTAATGCAGATATCCCAAGTATAAAGTTCACATAACCAAATTAAGCCTATCTAGGAACAGCATAGCTAATGAACCAGCTAAAGCTGAAAAAAGCCACTCCTTGCTCAGATGAGTCTCTATGTTCTAATAAATTTTCCACTTGTGGTGGGGGGTGGGGCGGGGGGCAGACATGATACAGATTTGAATGATCTTTATTTCAAATCTCATTTCTTCCTCTGCTCCCTAAGAAGTATATCATTTCTAAGTCAGTGGAGTGTTATAAATAGCATTTTCAATTTTTTTAAAATTTATTAAATATATATGCAGCCCATCTCTCCAATAAGGGGACACTCACTTATTTCTCTTATTTCTGTGTAATATCATTGAAATATTCAAACTTTCAGGCAGAAAATGAAAGGTAATTCCACAATATAAAAATCCTTCTCACCATTCTTCCCCAAATAGCAATAGCAATAGCACTTAGACTTATATATTGCTTTACAGTGTTTTATAGCCCTCTCTAAGCGGTTTACAGAGTCAGCATATTGCCCCCAACAATTTGGGTCTTCATTTTACCAAACTTGGAAGAATGGAAGGCTGAGTCAACCTTGAGCCTGGTGATATTTGAACTGCCAATTTGCAGTCAGCCAGCAGTCAGCAGAAGTAGCCTGCAGTAATGCACTCTAACCACTGTGCCACCATGCAGTATACTTTAAATAGGTGTAAGTAAATGGATCAGACATAGGATTTATGATAAAGAGGGTTGGGCTATCTAAAAAAATAGGGAGGGAGAAACAACCTGACTTTGCTATATTTTTCTCTAAAGTATCCTATTAAAACAATTACAATCCAATATGTATGGATTACATTAATTGAGAAAACTTAAAGGGGCAAGCAATGTTCTCCATCTTAAATGCTACAAACAAACATTTGCAAGAAGAAAATGCCTCTTGTTTGATTCTTCTTGTCTTCTCGATAATCTTAAAATACTTCCTTCATGAGAAAAAAACCCCCTTATTTTAGTACTTTCAGAGAACTGCAAGTAAAGAAGTAAATTAACTGAGAGACATGGTAGCATTCTGACCCATAAGCCTCCTCCATTTGAACAAAAGCAAATCCAGAAGGAAAGGAAAGGTCTGCATACTTGATGTAAAAGCAACCACTTCAGTTGCTAGAAAAAGAAACACTACAGAACCATTTAGCTATCTACAATTCCATCTCCTGCCTTGTGAAAATTTAGTGTGTCTTTCATTTGGGGGTGACACAGGAAAAAAAAATTGAATGTTCAAAAAATTCCCTTTTTTGTAAATGTTCAGTCTGGCTAATTCCATTATCATCTTTCTTCCATTTCCCAGTGACACTATAGATCTTTGCTTACAAAAGGAAATGTCAAGTGCTTTAGCTGAAAAATAGATAAGACATCAAACCACAAAAAACCATTACCCAAAATATCATTGAAAAAATAAAAAAATGAACCCCTGCTTTTAAAAACTTTTCTGCATTGCTTAGTTCCCAATTCATTTAAAATGCTATTAGTCTTTCCTCAAATTAATGGTTCTCCTACATCAAGAAGTAGCAAAATTAAATATTATTGAAAATGATAGGATTCTACAGCTGTCAGAACAAATAATATAGGACACTAGCTACTTAACCTAAAAACACTTGTACTTCCAGTTATTATAATTCTTTAAAAATATTCACTTAGACTAGCAAAGCCATTTGCTGCAATCTAAATTCAACATGTCCAATATGCACATAACGCTTTAGTTGCAAGTAAGGGCTTTCTCAGAGGTAGGATGAAAGCAGTTTTACTATGCTCATGACAAGGGGACGAGAAAGAATAATGGAACTGAAGACCAGAATGATTTTTTATTACCATACAAGCTAAAGAATAGTGCTAATTGTTCTCTCTTCTAAACTAATCCTCCCCCACATGTCAAAAAAACTGTAACTATTTGAATCAATCTTATTGCTACTTAAATATATGCTTACGGGCCAAGGTTTGACATTTTAAATCTATTAAAAGGGCAGGTTACTATAAAATAGTGCTGTACTGAATTTTCATTAGGTCCTATTTCAGTTTTGAAAATTGTAATACTGAGGTCTGGCCAAAAGTAAATTAAAAACTCTTTGGGGTGCTTGGTTGTTTTCTTATAGAAGTTTCATTATCCAACTAGATAACATCTTCAGTCCTTTTACCACACCAAGCAATGAAAAATAGACTCTGCTTTTTAATTTTAAAATGGTACTCGTTTTGTGAAACACTTGCTGAAGTGAAAAAGAATTGCCATGCTCTAATTTACATTTAAATGGTGCATAGCAAATGAAAAACATTTTATTGTTAAAAATGTCTGTTAAGCAGAAATGGTTATTGAAGATCATAACTAACAGGCCCAGTGTTCACTTCCAATGTATATTAAGGGTTAACCTACTAAATCCTAACTCAGCTGCTCCCTTTCTATGCTTCAGTCTTTTGTTTCCAGTCCAAGAAAATCAACAGAATGCTGCAAACCATGCATACTTATGTTTAATCACTCTAGTAACTACATTCTAGGTGGATGAACCTGGTATATTCAGCTCCACAGCGGGTACAGCTGCCTGAGTGTACCTGAATTGGAAAAAGCCCTTGTACATTTGGTGTTCAATCCTTTAGAAATCTATTTCTAAGTTTCTTTATTTAAACAGTGCTTATGATCTGAGATTGTGAAGCTGCTTTCCAAAAAGGCTCTAATTATTGCAACTGGACCAGTTTTTAAAAATGCACTCGGGACAATGAAATGAGGAGAAACAACATGATGGTTACAATGCAATAAGCAGGGAGAGGCTTGTGTCATAGAAAAGCAACTGATGAAAACAAGCTTTGTATTTATTGTATGATTCTCCAATACTGCAGAATACCAAGAAACAAGGGATGAATGCCTACCTAATTGAATCTACTACAATTGTATAAATTATATTTAGTTTTCAGGTGAATCTGGGATTTCACCTTTTCTTTTAACTGACATAAAAATTTAAAATAGATAAATTAGTTGGTACATATATCTTTGGTATAATTTGGTATAATTTCTACTTTGATGAGATGTGCATTTCCTAAAAGCACCCTAAAAGTAGCTTTTAATGCTTCTTTTTTACAATAAAAAGCCTACAATATTTTTTCTTAATCAGAGTAGTAGTGGTGTTTATGACATAGTTAGATTAAAGCCTTTGGGAAGTCTAATTGCTGATGTTGCCATTGATTTATTATGTGCTATCAAGTTGGTGTTAACAGCCATAGATAGAGGATGGTAGGATATTTTGACCCCAAGTTGTGACGAAAGAATTACAATGAGAACAAAGAATGTAAAAAAATATGAACAGGAGAAAGCTCAACAGTTAAAGATGAAAGGAACAGAATGAAATGAAATGACCATTTAGGCATTAGTGAATTGAAATGAACTGAAATTAGACACTTTCAATCAGAAGATCACATTATTTATTACTGAGGATGCCAAAAGAAAATAAGAACATTTAAGCAAGAAGTGTGGGCTTTTATTCATACTTGACTGGGTTCACTCTATCTTTTTTTTTAAAAAAAAATATTAAACTTCTTCACATTTAAAAACAACTCATATACAATCTTAGCAGTGTTGTGACATCAACTTTTCCATTTGAATCAATATACATATTTACATTATTTTTTATTCCTATGGTCTAATCAATTGTACCATTTTTCCCAGACTGTATAGTATTCCATATCTTCTTTATCTTGCAATTCTAATGTGAATTTGATCATTTCTGAACAATCCATTATTTTCTTTATTATCATACTATCTGTGGGAATGCTATCTAGTTTCCAACTCTGTGCGTAAGTTATTCTTGCCGCTGTTAGTACATGTATTATGATGTATTTAATTTCTTTCTTAAATATTCCTCTAATTATTTCTAAAAGAAACATTTCAGGCTTAAGTTCTATTTGGAGACCGGTAATTTCTTGCAACCACTGTATTTGGGTCCAGCAGAGATCTAGGCAGAGATGTGTGGGATTCACAAGTTCTTCACAGTCTCACCTCTCCCCCTCCCCAAGAGATTGTATAGGCCACACCCTGACATGTCTTTAACACAATTCTTCAACATAGACTAGTGTCTAAACTTATGGACTTTAGGCTTTCTTATTCAATCTGCCTTTGGATTATGGAGTTTCTGTCTGGCCGCTCTTAGAGGGTCAGATTAGATAATCATACCTCCTCAGCCCTTATTCTTAACACTGGCACACCACAGGACTGCATGTTGGATCCCTTACTCTATCCTCTTTATGTACATGACTGCATTCCCACTTATATCAATAATACTATTGTTAAATTTGCAGATGATACAACAGTGTTGGGACTCATCTCTGGGAGGGATGAGTCTATCGAGATGAGGTGGACCATTTGCTTTCATGGTGTGGAGACAATAATTTGGTCCTTAACACTAACAAGACCAAGTGGACTTATAGTGGACTACAGAAGGAATAGATCAGACATCCAGCCCTTGGCTATCAATGTAGACCAAGTGGAGCAAGTGGCCAGTTTTAAGTTTTCGGGTGTTATCATAAAAGAGGATCTGACCTGGGGCGCTCACATTGCAGCACTGGTCAAAAGGGCCTAGCAGAGATTATACTACCTGAGACTTTTCAGGAAACAACAACTGAATGAAAAATTGCTGGTGACCTTCTACCGTTGCACTGTAGAGAGTATTTTAATTTACTGCACCTGTGTATGGTTTGCTAATTGCACAGTGGCAGATAGGAAAGCACTCCAGAAGGTTAACTTCATTGCCCAGAGGATCATTGGTTGCCCTCTCCCCTCCTTGAAAGAGCTTTATAGCTCCTGCTGCCTTAAGAAACTTCAAAACATTCTTAAAGATCCATCTCATCCTGGGCACCCTTTTTTGAACTATTACCATCTGGCAGACGGTACAGAATAATAAAAACAAGTACAGGCTGAAAACAGCTTCTATCCCAGAGCAATAATTATACTGTATTTTACTGTATAGTGTAATACTAATGCAGAATCAAGGGTTTTCAATTCAATTGTATAGAATGTGAAGGATGTGTGTTTTTGTTTTATTTTTATAGTTTTCTTATGTATGATATACACTGAAGAGGGCATTTAATTTCATTGTATGAGGTGCAATGACAATAAAGTAACTAAATTAAACTAAAACCTGGCTATAGTAGCAGATGGCCCTTTTGTGAGTTATTTGATTTGTGAAACATTAGTTGTTTTTCTCCAGCTATTCTTTTTGTGTAGATTGCTTTATTTCAAAGTTTGTATATTTTATTCTGCACACAGTTGTAATGGAACTGGGCAATCTATAAATAGAATAATATGTAGAGCACTGGAAATCTCAGTGATTTGAAAGCATGCTATGAAAGACATCCAGATCCACTCCTCCAACACTTCCCCTCACCCCCTCCGTGATATGCAACATTTTCTGAACATAAGTGTTTCTATAATATTTCTTTAAAAGCCTTTGTTGGCAGCAATTATTTCCTCTCAACACAAGAAAAACAAAACAAGGATTTAAAAAAATAAACTATACTGTAATGTGCCTTACAGTAATCTGTACTGAATTCTCACATTCAGTCACATTGGATACACAGGAGCTTCTTCTAGGACACCAATAACATTTCCATTTAGCTGAGAGGCAACTGATACATCTGAAACATATAAAAGAAACTACATTTACTAAGTATAGCAGTCTCTTCTTTGAAGCTTTGTTTTCTTTATGAATCTGCAAATTCTGTTATGGCTTATAGTAAAACTATTGAAAATCTAAAATATTTTAAATTGTCTATGTGTATGTATGGTGGAGCAGCCACCATATCCTTCACAATCATGTCTGATAAGCAAACTAATTTTATTATATGTATGAGATCCTTGGTGCTCTCTGAGCTTGGTTATTTTCTTGAAAACATTTTATTACTAGGTACAGAAATAGCAATAGCATTTTGCCTTATATAGAGCTCCACAGTGCTTTACAGCACGATCTGACTTATAAATGTCAGCATATTGCCCCCAACAATCTGGGTTCTCATTTTACAGACTTTGGAATGATGCAAAGCTGAGTCAACCTTAAACCGGTCAGGATCGAACTCCTGGCTATGGGCAGAGTTAGCCTGCAATACTGCATCTAATCACTGTGCCACCACAGTGCTAGAACATAGTGGGGCTTGCTCTCTGCTTATGTTCAGGTGGCTTGCCCTATCAGTGTTGGTGGGAGTGTTCTCTTAGTGGTTGCTTGATTAAGGTGTTGTTTACTGCTTGATACTAAGCTTTACTTATCTTGATTGCTCATCAAGGGGATGTTGTAGGTTTTTTTAGCTTTTTGATTATCTCTTTTGAATGGTATGTAGATGTTGTCTATCTCAATGTGCCTGTTGATGGCTGATTTGTCTGAGTTCTAAGCTTCCAGGAATTCTCTAGTATTTTTGGACACTCACATCTCCCAGCCGAAATTATAATGAAATCTATCTTTGTGTTAGGCAATTAAAGCAGTTGACAATTGACTCAGAATTTTCATCATGTCTTTGGACTGCTCATTGGTGTTCATGATGCCATCAAGGACTCTACTGTTCAACCCTGAGCTAACAATATGCCATTCTATTGTAATCACGTCTATATTGTTGTTGTTGGTTGTGGTGAAGGTTTTATTTTAAGCAGGAGGAGAAATCATAAATTATGTAATCCAAAATAGTATATTTTCAATACCAAATTATTGTAGAGAAGGATTCCTGAACTGTGAATTGCAGTTTTCAGATATTTATGAGTAACTTAAATGCAGTAAACAAGATCACATGTAAAAATAGCATGTTTCCAGTCATTCTCATCTACTTTTTAATTCTGAAGAATATTATTTCAGTAGTTTCAATATTAGTACATGCAAGTAAATTATACTTTTAGAATAGATCTAATCTATTAATTATGCAACGCTGTTTATGCTCTGTTGTTTGCTTTCCATTTTTTCCACATTTTTGCTTACTATTTTTGCTACTATTCTTGTAGAATAAATACATCCCCTTTCTCATTTCTACTATAAACAGCCAGTTTGGCTTAGGGATGAGAATTTTTTTCATTAATTCAATAAATTATAGTTAAACTTGGTTTAGCACAATGTATTAATATAATTGGCATAATTCTTTGGGATTGGCAAACCATTTTGTGAAAAAATCTTGACTCAGAATTTTTAAAATTATACTGAAGAGATTGTCTTTCAATCCACCTAAGATTGTATTTGCCACTATCTATAACTCCTAACAACCCAAAATGAATTGCTTTAAAAGGTAGCAATAAAAATCATGTGAAAGATAGCTTTTGCCACACTATTAGTAACTAATGGAATTAAAATTAAGCCAACATGATACTCAACTATATCCACATATAAATTGAACTATTTCAAAAATGTAGTTGTTTGTTCCTTATATCAGCTTTCTGGGGGTTAACTCTAAAGCTTTCAGCCAAGAATATTATCATGGGAAAATGGGAAAGAAAAAATTGCCCCAAACCATCAACACATCCAGATGGCTTAAAATGCTCTAAAACCCAGTCTCTGAAATTCTTGGCAGGTTATACCATCTTTCCTGCCAATCCTGCCCAGCAACCAAAATACCTTGTAGATAACTAAGTGATTCTAGCTTAGTAAATCTACAACAAGGTTTCCCAACTGTTTGGTACTTTGACCACTTAAAAAATAAATGTGTTTCTGCCTCTGCCACCTTTTCCCTCAAAAAAAAAAAAAGATTTTAGTAATAATTTTATCTATTTATCAAATGCAACATTTTGAAAACATCACAAACTTTATAACTTTAAAAAAACCTGTTCCAACAAACAGAAATTGTCGCATTCAAAATCATGTTTTTTAAAATTAGAAAGATGAACTTGATTATTTTTGCATGATTCCTAGTTTTTATTTCTGAGACAGCTACTCATATTTTTCATTTCACATTTATTTTTCATCAATATTTATATCCTGTCTCATAAAGACTTCAAGATATTTTTAGATTTCTCATATTTTTTGATTGTTTATTTGTATCCTGCCTTTATAATTTTTTCATATAATTCAAGGCAGCAAACATATCCAATATACTTTCCTCCTATTTTCTCCACAATAACAACCTTGTGAGGTGGGTTGGGCTGACAGAAAGTGACTGGCCCAAATTCACCCAGCTGGCTTTCATGGCTGAGACAGGTTTAGAATTCACAGTCTCCTATTTTCTGGACTGGTGCCTTAACGTTAGGCCAAACTGAATCTCTTAAATCTCTGTATTAATTTTGCACCCGGTTCCAAAATTTGGGGAGAGATTTTTATCAGGAAATTTTATATTCAAAGAGGCATCAACAAAGATGTGTCAGAAGAATTGCTTCTCCTCTTTAGTAGCAAGCATACTTGTAATTGCTTTAACATTTGTTAAAATTACAGGAAAAAACTTGAGCTACACAAGCATATACACTCCTTCAGACACTTCAGAGACTACAAATACAGTGTTACATGCCTTGCTGGCACAGATGCTGCAGACATATGAATATTTATGACAGAAGACAAATGCAATTATTTGTGTTCTGTGTCAGTGAACTGCCAATATCCAATAACAATTTGCCATGAACCATAGGTTTCAGTTGTAATAGCCCACAGAAATGAGGGGGTGATCCACAATACTAACTGCATAAAAAACTCTAATCCATGACACTTGATCAAGACAAGCTAAAATGTTTCCTGAAATTTTGGATGTAACAGATTTATGAGTATTTTGCTATAACAAACAATATTGTAATATAGTATAAAATATAGTAAATATGGTAACTGCTATAACTAACAATATTGCAATTTCCAAGAAGCAACTTGCAGTTCAAAAGCCTCTATCTAAAAAAGTTAAAATGCTGAATATGAATATTTTGAATTATCTATTTTACAATATTTCCTCCTGCTTAAATTGAAACCACCAACAAAGATAAAGGAATTCCTGACCAGTGAATTCTGATGCAAACCAAAGCTAAGCAACCTGCCTTTCTGTATAATTTTCAGGCCATGAGATCACTTACGCTGTCTTTGAATAAATATTTCCAGTTCTCTTGCAATCATAGATGGTGAAATTGGCCCACACAATGTTTTTTCCGTTGACCTGTACTGCAGTTTGAATAATTACATGATCTGAAACAAACAAATCCAAAAAAAGCAAGTCACAAGGGAACTCTTTTCATAGTTTACTTTCAAAACAACATGAATGTCTGAAAAAAGAAAAAAAATCAAAACTGTTGTTTACTCAAGGGATGAAGTTTCTCAAGAGTTCAACTACTCCAAATACTCCCAAGATTATTTTGTTACATTATAAATACAAATTAATATATGAAACAGGAAAAGCTGGCAATGTATATTTTGTGAATGATTATGTATTATGTATGTAAATAATCTCTGTGAGGATTGATTTTTGTTAGTAATTTTTTATATGTTTGTTTTAAATATTGAGAAACCGATATGTGAATCAGAATATACAGAAACATATATTTACATTTTTAAATTTTGGAATGGAGCTTGTACCTAAAATGCATTATAAACACCTCTTTTTTGTATAAAATCGGATGGGATAAAATTGAGATTTGAAGAATTTTGAAAATGAACCAAATGGAGTTGACATAATCATTCATCCTTTACTTTGAAGCAATTTTTCATGCACCATTATTTAACATAAATTCAGTAGTTTGAAGAGTCAGAATTTGCATATAAAGTATTTGTTTTGGCAAGACTCCTGAACTGTAACCAAGATAAATGGATCCAAACTTTATAAATAGAGTTATTCAGTATTGCATGACCATGACAAATTAACTTTCACTAAACAAAGTGAAACAAATAATGAAACCGTGATTTGAAACTGGTAATTTAACTTTCAGGCTGAAAACCTGTATATGCCAGTAACATTAACGAATGAGATAGCCATATGACAAGTGTTCAATACTCTTTTTTATTAACATGATTCAACATGTTCCATCTAGAAAATATCTGTTTCACATCAAATTGAGACACTCTATACTGAATCAGGAAAGTGGCATTGGAAAAGGTCTATGGGGACAGTTAGCGAAACATGATTTAAAGAAGAGACCATTAGAAAGAAATTTCAGCTAGCTATGTCTTAACTCTCTTTGGTACAGGTAGTCCTCACTTTACAATCATTGGTTTAGTGACTGCTCGAAGTTACAAAGACATTGAAAAAAGAGACTTATGACTGTTTTTCATACTTATGACTGTTGCAGCATCCCCATGGTCACATGATCAAAATGTAGATGCTTGGCAACTTGCATGTGATCACTTTTTGCAACGCTCTGACAAGCAAAGCCAATGAGAAAGCCAGATTCACTTAACAATCATTTTACTAACTTAACAACTGCAATGATTCACTCAAGAACTGTAACAAAAAAAGATCGTACAATGGGGAAAAACTCACTTAACAACTGGCTTGCTTAGCAACATAAATTTTGGGCTCAATTGTAGTAATTAGCTGAGGACTACACGGATAAGAGGGAGGGAACAAAATACTGTCAGAGTTTCAAGATTCTGTTACTATATCAATTAAAAAGAGTTCCAGTAAATTTTATGGAGTCTGTTTCCTGATCTGGTCTAGTTTGAAGAGATGATACTACCCCAAATATCCTGCAGATATATGTCATGTCTTATATAAACTGACACTTATGTTATTCTCCATGTTTGAGGCATTTTGCAGTTGATGCTATCACATCTGAAAAGCATCTGGGCTGTGGAAGACTTGTGTAATTTCTGATCAGAGATGTTGTGAAAAGAAACTTGGACTTGCCATAATAATAGCTTGTTCAGAAGATACTGCTAGCTCTTTTAAGACTGATGACATCATTCCCTCACTCAAAGAAGCCTGCACCTTTTTTTTAATGAATTCACTTAAAGCAGGAGAGTGTGAATTCAAATCCCTCCTTAGCCATGAGAGCCAACTGGGTGACGTTGGGTCAGCCATTGCCTCTCAGCCTTCCTCACAGGATTACTGTTGTGCTGAAAATAGGAGGAGGAAGATATGTTGGATATGTTTGCTGCCTGGATTCTTTATAATAATATTAAAGGTGGGATACAAATAAATAAAATAAGAATAAATGCATTACTATCTATATCCATTCTCTCATTCATTTTCTGACAACTTCTCAGCCCCACCAAGTAGACCAGACCAGTAATCAACTCCACAGAATGGCTAAAACTACTTTTGTTGATTGTGCCTACAAAAACATAATTTTACAAGTTCAGTTGTGATAGATCCTTTCCCTCCATGGTTATGTGAATTATTGGGGTATCTGCTTGAGAGGAGAGTGAAGCAATTTTTAATTTGACTTTCTCTTACGGTCAATTTATATCATTTTGGATGAGACAAATGTAAAGGCAAAGGCATAAAAAATGTGCATATGTGTGTTTCAATTATTAAAAGGAAAGATATAAAGTTTTTTCTAAATTTGTCTTTGGTTCTAGTTCACAGTACTTCTTGTGCATTTATATGGAATTTTGTCTGCCTATGCCATTTAATTAGTATAGATATCTAGAGTATTTTTCCCCACAGAATTTTTTAGGGCAGAACTGGCCTACAAATCCCAAAGGCTACTTCATTATGCAGAATATGTATAGAAACCAGCAAATACATTTCAACAAAGCAAGCGTTCAGAAATCCATCACTGATCTAATGAAACATGTCTTAACTATGGGAACATTACCTGAATAAATGTGAATACTAAATACAAATTAAAATTAAGAAAATTTAATTTACTTAAGAAAGTCATCTTTAATGTCATTATCACATCATCATTATTTAAAGCACCATTTTTCATACATACCTTGATTTAAGGGAAAGGCTGGATAGCTCTCTCTGGGAAGAAAACTGCAGTAAATTACTTGGTTGTGAGATTGAGGATGAATTCTAGCAGTTGTTTGGATATTATTTCCGTAATTACAAGCTATTTCCATTCCGTTCATATTTGGAATGTTCCCATTTATTTGGATTATCATACCCTAAAAGTGAACAACAAAATGTCATCATTTCTAATAGATTAATGAAAAATTAAATTACATTGACAAACAGGTTTTGAAAATACTGTATTTTTTAGATTAAACTTTCTTTGGAACAAAGCTGCTGCTCTGTTGAGTAAAAATAATAAGTGCAGCCGAATATTCAGATATTGTGTCGGTAAAATTACAAGTTGCCATCTGTGTGTCAACACTTGCCTGTTAGAACAATATCCTCTACAGAGATCTAGATGGCTCTGACCCTGACAACCTTTCACAAGGCTGTTTCACTATGCTGCTGATGTGACTTTTTATGATTGGGATTTATTGTTTACCTTGGGTGACATGGTTCATTGTTTATAGCTCTTGTTGTAAACTTTGCACACTGCCAAGAGTTACTATTACAGTATGAGATGGAGGAGGGGTAGATACATTATTTAAATATTGTTCATAATGCTTTACAATCAGTTCCCCTTGCTTAAGAGAACTTATTCACATACATTGCAATTCCTACCTCATTTTCGGTCTCAATATTTATTTCTGAAGGCATTGTAGTCATTGAAGGGCATTGTTGTACTCCCTCATCAGCACTGATCCAGAAATAGGATTCTTCTGAATGGGCACATTCATGCTGTAGTGAACACCTAAAACAAGTAGAACATTTATGACACCAGACCTTTAGAAGAAAACCAATTATTTATTTTTCTGAAAAACTATTTTCATGTTTGTCATTTCACTAAGTATGATAGCCATTATCTTAAAATGTTAACCTCATAACAAAAGCACAGGAGATATGATTAGGAATGATTCATATATTTTCCCATTGTTTGCCTTCTGTTTATCTTGATTTTTTTTTTTACATCTAAGGTTGTCAGGCCCACACATGCAGAGTTCAAGCTAACTACCACATTCTTTTCTGCCTATAATACAAGAATCACTCCAGACTGGCAGCGTTCCTTTTGGAACCAATAGATCAGGAGTGTCAAACTCAAGGCCAACAGGCCATATCTGGCCCATGCAGTGCTTAGATCTGGCCTGCAGGGCTGCTCTGGAAACAGCGAAGGACCGGCCTATGGCAGCTCCATTTTCACTGGCAGAGGGCTAGCAAAACAAACTAAAAACAAAACAAAACAAAACAAAGGGAGAAATGTTTGCCCTTTTGCATTTGAGCATCCAAGAAGGGACAGGAAAGAAAGGGAAAGATGAAAAACCAAGAAAAAGAAAGAAAGAGGGGAAGGAAGAAGAAAGGAGAATGAAGAGGGAAGGAAAAAGAAGGAAAGGGAAGGGAAGGAAGGAAGGAAGGTCCTGCCTTAGCACTTGGCCACCAGCAGATGGGAAGGCTCCTCTGGAAGGCAAGGATTTGGTGCTGTCCTTGGTCTCACCTTCCAATGGATCCCCCCAGCCCCACCTGGGCCACCACAGGTGCTCCTGACACGAGTGATGTCAAACTGGCCATACCAACCCCCCCAAGGTCAAACACAACGCTGATTTGGCTCTCAATGAAATTGAGTTTGACACCCCTGAAATAAAGCTCCAAGGAACTTAGAGGGGTCATATTGTGTGGTTGTGCAGTGACTCCAGGCTAACTCTGCCCTTGAGCCTTCCTCCCTATTTGGCTGGGTGTTTCCCAACAAAGATACAGGAAAAAAATGGCTGTTAAATCCATGGAAATAAGGTGGTTTGCTTTTGAATTTGCTGACTTAATAAAACATCAGGTAATTATTCAATATTTTCCTTCAATTTCATATGTCTTATTTCTGTTTATCCTAGACTCTTTTAAAATATTCTTCAAACACATAAATTGACTGTTGTGGTTCTGTTTTGTTTTTTATGAGGACTTTTGGCTAGTCCAAAATATGTACGCTGTCTATAACTTTTCTTATGCTAAGAACACCTTAGTGTCATATAGAATGTTTTAAAAAATATTTTGACTTATCATATCATATTTGACATAAAAAAAGAAATGACATAATACATATGACAGAAAAATTATATTAAGATATAATTAGGGATTACATGAGTTTTTAAAATTATTCTCATGCACAGGATAATACACAATACTTATTGATTTTCCCCCACAAAATAATTGAGCTTTTGTGTGAATGTTCATAAAAAGGTGAAAATTGCAGTGAAGTCTGCATCAACTATTTATTATTGTACAAGCCAATGAATCTGGTGAAAGTTTATAATAATATTATAATATTAATAATATTAAGTAATCATTATCTGTTCAGAATGGCTTATTGTCAGAGGGTTGCAAAATACAAATATATTCTACCTGGTCTCCAAGGTACACCATCCACAGTAAGCATCAGCTGCAGCTAAGCAGTCTGCACATTTAGTGTATTGGTCACAAGCAGCTACTTTCACACGAGCAATCTGTGTAACAGAGAAAATCAAGGTAACTATTTTAAATAATCAAACTATTATTGGCAGACTTTTGTTTAATTAACTTCAGCAATAGAGCACCTTATACTTATCCAAGCTGACCAAAAGATTAGAAACAACTATCATCAGAATATGGATGCACCCAGCAATACCTGTCCTTTTTGATCCAATACAGATGAGATTCTAGTTTATCTCAAACCTTAGATTTAGAAAATTGAAATGTTGGCTAGTAGGAGACTCTTCTGCCAGATTTAGTGATCATTAAATTGTTATAAATAGAGTTGCTCCCCTCCAAAAAGAGCGGCGTTATAGCTTTTAGAGCTTATAATAGAACTCTGTCATTTTTTGTTTTAAATTATATTCTTTGAATATACAGTAGACATATATATAAATGAGCCTCAGCAGAGATAATTTAACTAGTCATCCATCCATGTATAATGGGTTGAATGTTTTATTTATTTATTTTTATTTGATAAATAGTCATAGAAAGTGTGTTTTTTGCTCCTGGAATCTTAAAAGGTTTAGGACAGGTCCATCCCCTCCCCCCCAGTTGTTTTTTTTTTTTTGCCTAGTTTTGAAATCATGTACACATGCTCTTTTTAAATTCATATCTAGCTTATTTATAGAGGAAGATGAGATTTGCCACTATATAGTTCATGCTGCCTAAAAATATGGAGGAAGGAATGGGTTGGGAAAGAATTGTAATACAAATTCATTGACGGAAGCATGGCAAGAGCCATGACAATTTAACATGATTTTTATTATTGTTATTTTAATTATATTATGCTAACAAAAATAAATTATTTTATGACCCATATTTTCTGAATATCCCAGATAGAAAGAAAGGAAAAAAATGTATATTATTAAAGAATGCTAACATCCTATTTAAAAAATAAATAAACAAAAGAACTTGATAAGAAATTCTGTACTTCTTTTAATATGTTCTTTAAAATTGCTGCCTTTTGCTTTTTTTTTCTTTCCATGACAGTTTGGGTTTTTTTAAATATAACTTTTTTAAAAAAAATAACTGTCCTAGAAATTGTTTTTCATAACACACACACACACACACACACACACACACACACACACACAGAGGGAGGGGTTAGAAACACTGACATGCATGCATACACATTTTAATGATATAGCTTCATTATTCTGTTGGAACTATGTTCTCCTGCATGAATCACAGTAAGTGATTAAAAAAGATGATTTCATTAACAAAAGGTGTATAAACAACTATAATTTGCCTAAAAACGCAAAATACTATAAAATGTTTAGGAAGAGAAAACAATTAATACCAGTACCTGCAATTTGCTTCTTTGGTGTTTGTGAAAAGCTAATGCATTCTCTTATGGGTAATATATTTGGCGCATATTTCTATCAATACCTGAGAACAGCATTTTTAGTTTTACAACAATCCATTGCAGATATAAGTGAAAGTGGAAGATGGAAACTGGCTTGAAAACATCCATGGATGTTTCTTGCTAGGTGTAAATTTGAATTTTTACAGACCTCAAACACTGTTTACCCTCTAAAGATGCCTTTATTTTATAAATGCTAGATATCAGAAGAATTTAATACAACGCTTCCATAGTCTGCCATTTGGATCAATCACTTCAGTTATTTGTCTAAACCATATTCAAATGTAAGCTAAGCCTTTTGTATTTGCAGTTACATTGACCCCATTCAGAAGTATACTGCTCCCTGATGGCCTTAGTTCCACATACATTTATATGAATGCACTCAGAAGGTATTTCTGCCAATAAACAAAACCAGATTGACAAATCATTCTGACACAGGTTGGCAATATCTCTGGGCAGTTGAAATTCTTCACCAGGGAATACAATTCCTCTCACAAATAAATGTTTGTTTGATATTTACAAAGGACTTGATGTGTTTTAACAGCTGGTTTTCCTTATACTTTATTTATTAAATTTTCATATATATATATATATATATATATATATATATATATATATATATATATATATATATATATATATATATATATTCATTTTAAAGATGTTCATTCCTAACAACAAAAGGCATTCTGTGTGGGTGCAGACACAAATGTTGCATGGCTTCCATCAAATTATTACATCTTGTAATTTTAAATTTTAATCTTGCCTTATGTAGTTTACATAGAACATATTGTGATTATATTGCAAGCAGAATACTCATTCCTCTTCCCTTGACAGTTCCCATGTTAAGTATTATTGCTAATAATAGATTAATATGGCTTATACTATATCTCAGCAGATGGCAACACCTGCTCAAGTTTTTATAGGCTTGGAAACTAAGCAAGATTGGATTTGATTAGTACTTGGATCAGAAAACAAATTCAGGGCTATTGGTTAGTTGGAAAAAGAAAACAGAAAAAGGTAACTGCAAACCAATTTCATATTCCTCCCAAGAAAACTAAACAGTATGTTTATATAATTACCAGGAACTCAATTCAAGATAATCTTTATTTTGTTTTTAAGTACAGGTAGTCCTCACTTAATGACTGCTTGTTAGCAACTGCTTAAAGTTATATGCTGAAAAAATACCATGTTTCTCCAACAATACAGCCTCCACCAATAGGAAGGCCCAGCATGATTTCTAGGCATGAGGTGAAATTAAGCCTCACCCCCAAAATTTAGGCCTATTTAATCCATGCATTTCCCCGTCATTTCTCACATCGTTCGTTAGAACTACACGAGGTAAAGAGAAATGGGGGGGAAGGGTGGGGAGAAAACTTGCCTTTAGGAGTGCCCTGCAGGTAGCCTAGGCTAGAATATCCCGATCTACCGATAGAACATCAACCGATAGAAGCTCCCTGAAGGCAGAGTCACCAGCCGCTTCGGGGCGAGGCATGGCTACCTGTGTCCCCTCGCCATTAGGCAGTGTCTTTCGGGCGATGGAAGCTCCCCAAGGGCAGTCACCAGCCACTTCGATCGGCTGGTAGAAGCAGCCTCAGGGCGAGCGCACACGCACACTCCCCTCACCGTGAGGCCGTTTCTATCGGCTGAAGAAAGCTCCCCGAAGGCAGAGTCCGCAGCCGGGGCATGGCGTGCCTATGCATCAGGTTCCCAACTGCAAACTCAATGCAACTGCAAACTCAATGCAATATACATATACTGTTGTCAGAATAAATATCAGATGACCACAAGATTCCCACTGCATTTCTGCTTCCTGAGCCAGCCACTCTTCTTCGTCCCCTCAGATAGCCCTATTCCCCCCGCCTCGATTTCCCACTGAAACCATTTGGATCGCAGGAGGGTCGCTAAAGAAGCTTTTGTCTTCTCCTGTCCCACTCTTTTAAACTTCTCTCTGTAGCCTTGGAAATCCTCTCCTGGGGACTCCATCCCAGCTCCAACCCTGCTTAGTTTCCATCCTAGACAAGTCCCCTCCCAGGTGTGCTCTGGGAATCCAAGGACTGGTTCTGCTCCCCCATCTCTGACTCGAGCAGAGCAGGCACTGGGGAGCAGGGAGGGGGCAGAGTGGAGGGGCTCCTGGGTTTTTTGCCTGAGCTGAGTGAAGATCATCCTGTTGGGCCCAAAGGGTGGTCTTTCAGATTGCTTTAATGATTAACAGGACACTTCCCTGAACCCCCAACTCCCTCCAGTGGGGAGGACGGCATCTTGCTGGGCCCGGGAGAGATGATGGCTGCGTTGCAGGGAAGAAACACCCCCCAAAAAGCCCCTTGGGGAAACATAAATGAATGAATAAACTCAAAGGGTCTTGGGACAAACCCCCAAGGTAAATTGCACCAACAAAAGAGAGGTGATGGAAGAGCAGGGACCTTCAGGTTCAGAAACTCGGTTAAGCACAAGCTGCTATTTCTTCCCTCCCTGCCCTCATTTTACGTTGCCTTTGATCACAAAGCAGATCTTAATAATAAATAATCCTTTTGTAACTTACCAACTGCATGCCAAATCCAGCCACCACCCCCAGGTAGCTTAATGTGTTTGGGTTAATTGATTAATTGAGTTAATGATCTAAAGTGATTTTTATTTTGGTCTAGAGAGAAGATGAGTTTAAAAAGAAAGAGCTACTCTGTGGAATCCAAGAAAGCAATCGTGGAGGATTCTCGTGGTAAGAATCTGACCGCTTTCTGCAAAGAGAATATGTTGCATCTCTGTATGGTCCGAAAATGGAGAGCTGAGTATGATAACCTCAGTCAACAGGTGCAGAAGGGAAATGCCAAGAAGTGCAGGTGTGGATCAGGTCGGCATCCATTATATCCTGAACTTGAAGACACCATCTCTCAATGGATTGCTGACAGGAGAGCAAAGGCTTTGGTTGTACACAGGGCTGATATTCAAGCATTTGCCCTTGCAATGGCACCACAGTTTGAAATTACCCAAGGAGAATTCAAAGCCTCTCATCGCTGACTGGATGGCTTCCTTCAGCGATATGAACTCCACTCTGCCCCCTCCCTCCCCCCCCAGTGCCTGCTCTGCTCAAGTCAGAGATGGGGGGCAGAACCAGTCCTTGGATTCCCAGAGCGCACCTGGGAGGGGGCTTGTCTAGGATGGAAACTAAGCAGGGTTAGAGCTGGGATGGAGTCCCCAGGAGAGGATTTCCAAGGCTACACAGAGAAGCTTAAAAGTGTGGGACGGGAGAAGACAAAAGCTTCTTCAGCGACCCTCCTGATATCTAAATGGTTGCAGTGGGAAATTGAGGTGGGGGGGAATAGGGCTGTCTGAGGGGATGAAGAAGAGCAGCTGGCTCAGGAAACAGAAATGCAGTGGGAATCTTGGGGTCATCTGATATTTATTCTGACAACAGCATATGTACATTGCATTGAGTTTGCAGTTGCATTGAGTTTGCAGTAGCATTGAGTTTGCAGTTGCATTGGGTTTGCAGTTGCATTGAGTTTGCAGTTGGGAACCTGATGCATAGGCACGCGTCGCCCCGAAGCGGCTGGGGTCTCTGCCTTCAAGGGAGCTTTTGTCGGCCGATAGAAGTGGCCTAACGGCGAGAGGAGTGTGTGTGTGTGCTTACCCCGAGGCCGCTTCTACTGGCCTATCGAAGTGGCTGGTGACTGCCCTTGGGGAGCTTCCATCGCCCGAAAGACACTGCCTAATGGCAAGGGGACACAGGCAGCCATGCCTCGCCCCGAAGTGGCTGGGTACTCTGCCTTCAGGGAGCTTCTATCGGCTGATAGAAACAGCCTCATGGAGAGGTACGTACGTATGGGCCCCTCTAGGTGAGGGAGGAAATTAAGTCACCCCCCGAAAAGACGGCCTAGCCGTTTTTTGGAGGGTCAAAATAAAATAAGGCCCAGCCTTATTTTGTGAGAAACATGGTAACTTTATAAATAGTGTAACACTTAGAACTGTTGTGGAATCCCAATGGCCACATGATCAAGACTGATCATGTAATTGCATACTTTATAGCCAGCTTCTGATAAGCAAAGTCAATTGAAAAGCTAGTAATTAATTATCATGATGGAAGATCATACACCAGAGTAATATACATGTTGCACAGAATATGACATATGTATGGAAGCGTATGACTAGTCCCCCCCACCCCCAACTATTTGAATAAGGATTATTCTTTATATTATTCGTGTTGTCTTGTATTTTTGTATGGACTGTACCAGTAGAGGTACAGTAGAGGTAAACCAATTTCCTTGTATACATGATGTACAATGACAATGAAGGCTTTGAACTTTGAAGTGACATTGTAAATCCATTGGGGTCATGTGATGTCTCATGTAACATCTGCATCACTTAACAATGGATTTTCTGGTCCCAATTACAGTTGTTAAGCAAGGACTACCAGTAAACTGTTTTGATCAAAAATGATTATGGGGTATGTTGGGTATATGGATACACCAACTAGGTTTGGGTGACTAAATATATAAACCTAGGTTTAAGTGTTTGTAGCTTTAAGCACCAAACTGCAATGTAATTAGATAATTAAGGGTGCGGTTGCAAGCAGCAATAAAGGCAGTGAGAGTAACGTAACACTTCCTGGTCTGGCCTGGTCTGGTCCCTGGTCTCTATGCCTGCTGCCTGCTGTTTACTCCTGTATGAGACGTCTGCTTGTTGGCTACTGTGCTGGATACCGTTTCTACTGAACACAAGGACTGTTTACTTGGTGAGCTGATATCCTGTGCATACTCAGCGTTGTCTTCGAGAGAAAGGTATCGGAAGGAGAAGATAAGGACATTGTACTGACTAGTTTATGGACTAGGTTACTGGATGGATATATTGGAAAATGACATATGGACTGAATGACAATGCTTAAACTCTAAATGAACTAAATAACTATTTAAAACTACAAACAATGTTTTTGTCTCCAGTGTGTGTACACTCTTGGGCCCAGCCTCTCTCATTTGGCTGCCTGGCTTGACTGCTGCTGTGCACTCTGCTTGGGGGTTTGTCCCCAAACACTAACATTGGTTATGGGCCCAGTGCGCACAGTCTAACTAACCAGGTTATAGCAGTGAGAGTTTTTGGTGTGAGTTGCACATTACTGTAAAAACAAACTGTTTGTAAAATAGTTGTATATCTGAAGAGCAATGGCACAAGTAAATTTGCCAAATCTGTCCATGATATCCAGACTAGATGGAACAAACTATGTTTCATGGTCAATGAAATGTAGTTTATTTCTATAAAGAGAAGGTTTGTGGGACATAATAACAAACCCACCAGATGTATCTAACTTAGATCCTAATGATGAAGAGGATGATAAACTGATACAAGACTATGAACAAAAGAATGAGCAGGCTTTATGCATCATAGGACTGACTCTCTCTGACCAGCAACTGATCCATATCCGTGGAGAGGAAAATGCTGCAAACTGCTGGGAGAATCTCAGAAAGATTTATGTTCGAGACAGTGTAGGAGCTCATATCAATCTTACACGGAAGCTGTTTAGAACACATCTTGAGAAGAATGGAGACATGTTAACTCATTTAAACTGTATGAAAAGCATTTTTCAGGAATTACAAGAAAAAGAGCTTATCTTTAATGAGTTGCAACAAGTATACATCATACTGTCTTCATTGGATCGAACCTATGATGATTTTGTGACTGCCTTAGAAGTATTGCCAAAAGACAGTTTATCAGTAACTGAGATTACCGGCAGGCTATTAGAAGAAGCCAGAAGAAGGTTTGAACGTAACCAGCTGAGAGAAGATAAACCTAATAAAGAAGAGAAATTATCTTCAAAGCTTGAAAGAAACCAGCTATGTAAAGTAAAGCACCCGGAAGAAGAGAATCTATCTTCGACGGCATACACAATTAAAAAGTGTTTTAATTGTGGAGGCAGAGGACATTTGGCAAGATTCTGCAAAAAAGGAAAAAGCCAGAATGTAAAGAAGCCAAAGAAATCCTTTGAACTAGCCACATTTAGCAACTGTGATGTGAAAAATGATTTATGGGTGGTGGACAGTGGTGCATCCCACTGCATCACGAGAGATAAGACAAAGTTTATAAAAATGTCTACAAGCTCTCAACGTATATCACTCGCTAACGGCTGGCACCTCAAGGCCAAGGGTGAAGGTATTGCATACTGTCCATGTTTAAACCAGAACATAAAAATGTTGTATGTACCACAGTTAAAGATGAACTTACTTTCTGTAAGAGTATTAGATAAACTAGGTTATGTAGTTACATTTAAGGATAATAAGTGCATACTTGATAAAGATAACAAAAGAGTAACTGCAGCTTTAAATGGAGCATTGTATGTTTTACATGATAGTAAGAAAGGGGAGGCACAGACTGTATTTAACAATATCAAGCCTCATAATGAATGTATCCATTTATTGCATAGGCGTTTGGGGCATGTAAATTTTAAAATGCTAAAACGCACAGTAGAGTTATCTGAAGGAATAAGGTTAAAACCTTGTGATAAATATTTGCGTTGTAATGTCTGCTGTGAAGCTAAGAGTAAGATATTGCCTGCAAATAGGCTAAATGGTTTCAAAACTAAAGAACCTTTAGAAGTAGTATTTGCAGACATTATAGGTCCAAAGAAACCCAGTATGGGGGGTGCTCGATATATACTGAGCATTATGGACCATTACTCTAGATATGGGTTTTGCTACCTAATGAAAAGCAAAACTGAAACATATCAACATTTCTTCAACTGGTTAAAGTTTGCAGAAAGAAAGTCTAAACGGCAACTGATAACCCTGGTGACAGATAATGGTACGGAATTTGTTAACAGCAAATTCCAGAATAAATTAAAGGTAGCTGGAATAGAGCACAAAAAATCTGCACCATACAGACCACAACACAACGCATTTATAGAGAGAAGAGGCCAAACACTACAGGCAATGGTTAGAACAATGTTAACTGATTCTGGATTACCTGATTCTGTGGGGGGGGAGGCTTCAATGTGTGCCAATAACATATTGAACAACGTTGTTAACTCAACTACTGGTGAAATACCATTCACCATGTGGCATGGCAGGAAGCCTGATCTGAGTTACCTGCACACATTTGGTGCACCAGCATGGGTGCATATCCCTACACAACTCAGGCGTAAAGGGCAACACAGAGCTAAACAATTCTTCTTCGTTGGTTACCAAGCTAACCATAGGGCATATAGATTTTGGGAGAAAGGCACATCTAAGGTGTTATGTAGTGCTAATGCCCAATTTCTAGAGCACGTAGGATGGGATAAGTTAGAACAGGATAACAATAAAGAAGTGATTATTGAATCCTACAGAAATCCCATTAAGTATCCCTGTAACTTTAAGAATAAAGTAAAGAGAGAAATACAGGAAGAAATTGTGCCCATAGAAGAAGAAATAGAACCAATAGCTGAGCAAGATGAGGAACATGACCAGGTAGTAACTCAAAAAAGTCCTCATACAAGCCCTGTAATTCCCAGAAGAACTACACGAATATCTAGACCGCCTGATAGATACCAGGCTAATACAGTGTGCCAGGAAAATAGAGTTCCAAATACTGTGGATGAAATAAAAAAGTATCCTTCTAAAGATACGGAAAGTTGGTATGCAGCAATGAATAAGGAATTGAAATCCTTGAAGGATATGAAAGTATATGAAAATGTGAGATTACCTGTTGATATAAAACCCATTGGCTGCAAATGGATTTTTAAGATAAAAACTGATAAGGATGGAAATATAATCCATAAGGCAAGATTAGTAGCCCAAGGTTTTAGACAAAGTGCAAATGACTATGATGAGGTATTTGCACCAAGTCTTAAAGCAGCAACGTTAAGGGCAGCTTTAGTGTGGGCAGCAAGCAAGAAATATATAGTTAACCATCTAGATGTGGAAACTGCTTACTTGCACGCCCCACTAAGACATACTGTATATATGAAAAAGCCTAGTGGATTGAAAGGTGAAAATAATAATGATTGTTGGTTGTTAAAAAAGAGCCTCTATGGTCTTAAACAATCAGGCTATGAATGGAACCAGTATATTGTAAAGGAACCAAACATTATAGGGTTTAAAGCTGGTTTAGCCGATCCATGTCTATTTAAAAGGGAGACAAATGGGAAAATATCATTATTATTATTATTCACTGATGATATTGCTTTGATTACTGAGACTAATGATGAAGCAAATAAAATTATAGCATCATTAGCTAAGAAAATAAAAATCAAGCAATTAGGGGAGATAAAAAGATATCTAGGTTTGAATATACTGAAAACACAGAAAGGTTTTAAGATATCTCAGGAGGATAAGATATCTAAATTGCTAATAGATTATAAAATGGAACTTTGTAAGCCTGCAAAGACTCCAATGAGTCAGGATATTTGCAAAATGGATACTCAAAGTCCCAAGTTTGATAAGGCAATATATCAATCTTTGATTGGTAGCTTATCATATATTAGCAATTGGTCAAGGCCAGATATAGCTTATAGTATTAATCAGCTGGCACGACATAATAATGATCCGCTTCAATGTCATTGGATAGCATTGAAGAGAATCTTAAGATATCTTAAAGGAACATTACACCATGCACTGTATCTAGAACCAAAAGGTGATCTCATACTGAGTGCTTATGCAGATGCTAGTTTTGCATCAGAAAGAGATACAAGAAAGTCGACTTCAGGAACAGCCATAATGCTGGGTAAGACATTAATAGGTTGGAAGTCAATAAGACAACAGCATATAAGTTTGTCTACTATGGAGGCAGAATTCTCCTGTTTATCACTATTATGTACTGAATTAATTATGTATAAACAAATGATGTATGATATGGGTATAACTGTAAATTATCCTATAATTGTACATGAAGATAATCAGGCAGCAATTCACATGGCCACAAATATTGCAGTAAAAACTAGGAGCAAGCATACAGATTTAAGGTACCTAAACGTTAGACAATCTGTAAAGAGTAAAATTATACAGCTGGAGTACTGCATGTCGGAGGACAATATAGCTGATAATTTTACTAAAGCCCAAGGTGCCATTAAGCACCTAGAGAGTTGTGAAAGGTATGGGTTAAGATTGTAAGGGTATTATATATTTATATCACCCAAAAGGGGAGAATGTTGGGTATATGGATACACCAACTAGGTTTGGGTGACTAAATATATAAACCTAGGTTTAAGTGTTTGTAGCTTTAAGCACCAAACTGCAATGTAATTAGATAATTAAGGGTGCGGTTGCAAGCAGCAATAAAGGCAGTGAGAGTAACGTAACACTTCCTGGTCTGGCCTGGTCTGGTCCCTGGTCTCTATGCCTGCTGCCTGCTGTTTACTCCTGTATGAGACGTCTGCTTGTTGGCTACTGTGCTGGATACCGTTTCTACTGAACACAAGGACTGTTTACTTGGTGAGCTGATATCCTGTGCATACTCAGCGTTGTCTTCGAGAGAAAGGTATCGGAAGGAGAAGATAAGGACATTGTACTGACTAGTTTATGGACTAGGTTACTGGATGGATATATTGGAAAATGACATATGGACTGAATGACAATGCTTAAACTCTAAATGAATTAAATAACTATTTAAAACTACAAACAGTGTTTTTGTCTCCAGTGTGTGTACACTCTTGGGCCCAGCCTCTCTCATTTGGCTGCCTGGCTTGACTGCTGCTGTGCACTCTGCTTGGGGGTTTGTCCCCAAACACTAACAGGGTAAATGATTTATGAACAAGATATGAGTTTTATACTGGAGATATTCATTAATTAGGGAATTATAGCACAGAGGTCAGTTAGAACACTAAAGCTTGCAAGGAATACCAAATACTTTTTCTTTTCAACTAGACATTAAAGATAACAATTGATTAATTGATAGATAACACTGGAAAGTAAAGATTTTGCTTCCTGGACACTTTTGGGTATATTCTAATGATCAGAGATGTCAAACTCAATTTCATTGAGGGCCACATCAGGGATGTGTTTGACCTTGGGGGTGTATGGCCAGGGGTGTGGTCAGCTTGACATCATTCATGTCAGGGGCACCTGTGGTGGCCTGAGCACTCTGCCAGCGAAAATGGGCTTCTGAGCTCTGTTTTTGACTGTGACAGCAACCTGTAACCCTTTGCCAGTGAAGCCCTCCTGAGCTTGGTTTTTGCTGGCAGAGGCAACGTGGGCTGCTCGTTTGCTGTTTTCAGGGCAGCCCCCTGGCCAGATCTAAGCAGCTCACGGGCCTTGAGTTTGACACCCCTGCTATAGATTTTAGGTAGCTAATCATGACAATAACCTATAATTTAACCTATCACATACCATTTAATAGAAATCTTCTGTTTTTAAACAATGGCAATGTTTAATGGCCATCATCAGTACTTATGGCCTATGCTGCATACATGAAAGAAACATACAAAAACATGGAACTGTTGCAGAAGCACATCCAGTACACCAAGTACAACTGGAATATTTGTGCAGATCTAAAAGTAGCGGCTCTGTTGCTCGGATATACCAAGTATTGTTGTTACATATGCAAATAGGACAGCTGTGCAAGAGAGTCGCATTACATTAAAAAGAAATACCATTCCAAAAGAAGTTGGTTCTAGGACAGAAAAACATAGCACAATAATTGGCACATGAACCACCTGTTGACCTGACAAATATATTTTTGCCTCTGCTTGATATAAAACTCTGATGAAACATTCTGTGAAAGTGCTGAGCAAGGAAGATTGAGTTTTTTGTTCTTTGAGACTGATGCTTCCAAGAATAGCAGATGCCAAGATTAAGGAAGGCATTTTTGTTGGTCCACAGAACAAATATATCATCAATGACAAGTGGTCCAAAGATCTGTTAGTGGCATGCAAGAAAATTGCCTGGAAAGCATTCTAGGGTATTATTGAGAATTTTCTTGGCAACTACAGAGCATCAACTTAAACGTAAACATAACTGAAACCAACTTAAACAGAGTAATAGGGGGAACAAGCATAAAACAAGTATCAAAGTTCAAATATCTAGGAACAACATTCACCAAAGATGGTAAAATGGATGAAGAGATTAATATATGATGCAGTAAGGCAAACCAAGTATTGGGACAGCTAGCTCCACTCCTACAATATAAAGCAGTACTGATCAGCACAAAGAAGCATCTCATACAAAGCATATTCTTGCCCACTTTATGTTACCAGTGCCAAACACCAACACTTAAAATAAAGCATAAATGAAAGTTAATCATCACGAAAATGAGATATTTGAGGAAAGCTGCTGGAGTGACCAGAAGACATAAAATCAGACATGACATCTTAAGAGAAAGAATTGGCATAGAACCAATCTTAAAGCTACATACAAAACAGCAAATAAAGTGGTTTTCTCACTTTGAGAGGATATCTTGGGATTTCATACCATACAAAGCATATACAAAAAGAGCAGAAGGTCAAAGAACATGAGGAAGATCCAGAACAAGATGGAGAGACAACATCAAAGACACACTACAACAACAGCATCAATTAATAATGTTTGAGGCCATCAAAAGAGCAAGAAGCAGAACTTTGCATCTCCCTTGACACCCAAAGTGGTAAAAGACAAAATAAAGACGAAGAAGACAGAGCATCAAACTGCATTCAGCTGATTGATCAACTTTTGAGACCATACAATACCATAAAGTGCAACATGTCATTGAAGATTTGTTTTCAGTATTCACAAAATAGTGCAATAAGTGACAAACATGGTGCTAGTTTTCACCAGCATATTGCCACAACAGACAAACAGTATCAGGGCAACTATCCATCAATGCTGCCTGACTATTGCAATAAGATGAATACTAACGAAAATCAACAGCAAAACACTTTTAGTCCTGTTGAACTAATGCACAATGTTGGAAACATGTGATTAAATATATTATAATAACTAAGAGTTAATTCCTATTTCTCAAGGATCCTACAGGATAAATCATTCTAATATTTGTATTTAGTTTGAAGGGGTCTACCAAAAGCTTCCTTTGGGAAAGAAAAACTTGAAAATTTTTTGTTGTCCAATATAATCTACCATTCAATTTGTACTGACTGTTAATGACCACATAGACTTTCTCTGGGTGAATCCCCAACTTGCTCTATGAATTTCCCAACAGTGCACCTATTACTGCCGTAATTGAACACAAACAGTAGGAAAGTATAATTATACAAGAGTAACATATCAGCCAACTTTCAGCCTTTTCCCACTTGCAACAACCATAGTACAAATATTCTAAAATCTGGTCTCTGCAGTGTTTTGACTACATTGTTTTTATCTCATAGTGAATAATCAATCTTAACTGTATTGATAATAATGTTTTATTTTCCACCTTGTTCCATCTAATACACCATCAAGAGCAGATTAAATCTACTTATAAGAAACATTCAATAGTTTGATTCACACAGACTCCTAAATAATAATTTCTTTCTTTTTAGACTTGCTATGAAACATGAATCCTCTAATTATGGTTTGTTTGAGAAAAATCCTGTCTCACCATGCCAGTAAGATTTCAAAAGCTATGCTGACAAACTTACAAAATATGCCCAGTAATTATCTCTGCATTTCCATGATCTACCCAAGCAAGAAAAATGTGGCATCCCACAGCCCTTACCATATCTACAAAATACAATCGGTGATGAGGAATGATGGAGCAATAATTTGGTAACAATGACAATACATTAGAAAAATATGCAAAAATATAAATTTCAAGACAAGCCAATAAAACCAACAATTTTGAAAGTATTTATAATATGTTATAAGAAATACTGCCCCACTATATCATCTGTGTAGCAGTGAAAAGTTTGATGCAGAAGGAGTTTGGAGAAACTCCGTAACTGATTAAATTCAAACTTCATAGAAAGGTGGATTTGGGAAAAAAAATCTTACCTGATGAGAAGTCATTAAATACAGGTAACTGGAATCAGATGGATCAAACTGCATAATAGGATGGACAGGTTCACTGTAAGCCACCATCACTGACTCCCTGCTTATAATGTCCATGGAACTGTTCAGATTAATCTGTAAAAAAGAGAGCATTTTATATAACCTCCAATATCATACATTTTGAGCAAAAAGACAAGAAAGAAAATGAACCTACAAAACATGTTAAGAAAACAGTAGCATTTTTCAAGAACTATGAAATCTTGAAACGTATTACATGAAAAATTCCTTTCATCTTTAAAAGAACATGAAGTAAGAAAATGGTGGCTATTGTAAACTAAACCATCCATTAGAAGCATATAAAATTCTTGAATTGCTATCAAGAAATATGTGCTGAAATATGTGCTGGGTTATTCCAAACTGAAAATATTTTTAATATGCAAATTAAAGAGCATTGCTAAATCGTAGAGAAATTACTTGCAAGAACCCTGGATTAAAGAGTTGAAATATCCCATGTTAGCAAATCAATGGTTAAACATCTTGAAGTATATTGTTTTCTCATGAGTTTAAGATCATCTTAATTCTGTTCATGCTTACTGGACACCTCAGAATGTTTAATAACAGTTACATATTATGCTGCTGTAAAATGATCAAGCGAACAACTATCCACATGATACAGTTTGACTCAATATTTATTATTCTTTTTGATTTAACGTCTCTTAGTTTGTTAATTTGGTTTTAAGAAGAGAATACAATTTTAAACTGTAAATCTAATTGGGAATTATATAACAACTATCTGAAACTTATGTATATATGTAGAACTATATTAATAGATTTATTAAGCATGAAGCATAGAGAAAGACACTAACGTAATCGTGACCTGATGACATATGTTCCTTCTCTGCTTGTCTTTCTGGATATCATGGAAAGAATGATCAATATTGATATGATCAAGCCTCAATATCTTAATTAAATATACATACACAAATATATTCTTTATTATTTCCTTTCTTAATCCTTTTCAAATTTTCTTTTATCTTCTATACAGTATATTAAAGCATTTTTAAAAAATGCCGAAAAAATTTCCAATGTTGTTTTTAGACTGGAATTAGTCAGTCATGCATTATTTAAGCTAATCAAGATTTAACAAAACTATATTTCAGAAATATGCCTTGACAAAATGGTCTGTCTTATGGTTTTAATTTGCAATATATTTTATGTAACACTGGAAGTGTTGCTCCTTTACGTTTACTTTTGTTCTGATAATGACTCTCTTGAATGTGCCGCTGATAATGGCCCTTGTGATATGCCTTCGTCTGGTGTACTTCATCATTTACTGGACCATATTAATTGCCTATGTGATAGGAAATTATAATTGCTGCTTAGGAACTGGCTGAACATCGCCTAGCCTCCTTTTACTGTCTTGTCTTGGATGGGAAACCTGAATTATCACTCAAATATTCTGTATTCCGTGCCAAATAAGAAGGAGCCCCCAAGGTAAAAAGGCTTCTGGTTGTGCAGCTGTGGAGTACAATTAGATTATAGCTATCTCAACAAATTATCCTAGGAATAAAAGAGCTGGGAATCTTTTTCTAATGGAGGTTCAGCAGATAAGACTGCCATTTTTGATATGATAATGGAAACAGAGCTGTTATTGCTGCGTGAATATAAGCTGGGTGAGGAATGTAGTTCACATTCATTGCCTGTGCAGCTGACTTTGAGGCCAGTTACCTAGCACTTCAGTTGTGTAAACTGGGCCTCTGGGCAAATATCAAATCAGAGAGAGAACCTGAGCTATCTTTTCCACCTGCTTGGAACATTTTCAAAGCAAGGAAGAAATCAGATTCCCTTCTTTTCTCTTCCTACTCTGATCTAATATTCTACATTATGTGTTATTATCTTCACATTGATATAAACCAGTTTCTAGTTGTGTTTTTCCATTAGAGGGTGGCATCTATTTAGCAGGCATAGGTGTAAGCAACAATTGGCTAACATAGAGCTCTTTCCTCAGCAAATAGCATACAGTGAAGTTATGGCAGCTGCAGCTGCTGGCTGTTGCTGGGGTAGAGACCATAATGGTGCCTTAAATTTTGGTCTCCAATGTATTGTTTCAACATGGATAAAACAGATATATTACACACTCTTCAGTTCAGCAATTACTATAACCAATGAGGCATTGACCACCGCAAGTGTGGGGGAGCCTGTCTTTTTCACAAGTACCAATCAAGAGAGGAAAAATTTATAAATAGGCATTGTTAATAACTAAAAGCTGTGCAATAACATCTTAAGTACAAGCATTTATTCTTACAATATATTAAATAACATCTTGATTACACTCTAGCCTCAACTGCTGATTAAAAGTTAAGAATTAGAAGATATTGTATATCCATATGCAACTTAACAGAACAACTAATTCCTTCTTTATTGAAGAATGAAGGCCTGTGTGATGATCACTTTGATGAGTGATTAATTTTTCTGTTTTGAGTTAAGAGAATCTTGGATTAACATGCCAGGCCAGTCTTCCATTTTCCAGATATGAATTCTTTAATTTTATCAACAGGATTGTAATCAAATAAGCTGTATCAGCGTAACTTTGCCCTGGAAACTAAGGAGAAATTGCCTGAAGTGAGAACAATTAGTGGAATGGCTTGCCTTCAGAAGTTGTGGGTGCTCCATCACTGGAGGTTTTTAACAAGAGATTGGACAGCCATTTGTCCAGAATGGTTTCCTGCTTGAGCTGGGAATTAGATTAGAAGACCTGCAAGGCCCCTTTCAATTCTGTTATTCTGTACCTCATAAACATGTTTGAACACTGGAGAACTACTATCTACAGTAACACTTATTATATCCTAGGGAGGTATGATGGATCAGATTTCCTATTAAGGAAAGATAGATGAATACAATCAACTTAATTATCTAGAGCACAGGTGTCAAACTTGTGGGGTCACGTTGCTGTCACATGACGTTTCGTGACGTTTTTCCTATTCATGGAGCTGGGGTGGGTATGGCCTGTGAATGACACATCTGGCCCACGGGCCACCAGTTTTACACCCCTGATAGAGGATAGGAAATGTAGTATAATGAAACTACAGTGGGCAATATGTTCTCTTCCATTAACTATCAAGCGGGTATGATTATGAAATGCAAGCTGCAGGCTCACCACTAGTCTTGACTGCCTGGAACACAATGTCAAGCTAAGAAATAGATAAGATTTTGTTAGAGTTAAAAATAGAATCGAGGCTCCTTGCAATGTACAGGTGAAACTCGAAAAATTCAAATATTGTGAAAAAGTTCATTTATTTCAGTAATGTAACTTAAAAGGGGAAACTATTATATGAGATAGACTCATTACATGCAAAGCAAGATAGTTCAAGCCGTGATTTGTCATAATTGAGATGATTATGGCTTACAGCTCATGAAAACCCAAATCTACAATCTCAGAAAATTAGAATATTACATGCAATCAATAAAACAAGGATTGTACATGGAACAACACTGGACCTCTGAAAAGTATAAGCATGCAAATGGACTCAGTACTTGGTTTGGGTCCCTTTTGCAGCAATTACTGCCTCAATGTGGCGTGGCATGGAAGCTATCATCCTGTGGCACTGCTGAGGTGTTATGGAAGACCAGGATGCTTCAATAGCGGCCTTCAGCTCTTCTGCATTTTTTGGTCTCATGTCTCTCATCTTTCTCTTGCAATGCCCCATAGATTCTCTATGAGGTTCAGGTCAGGAAAGTTTGCTGGCCAGTCAAGCACAGTGATCCCATGGTCATTGAACCAGATTTTGGTGCTTTTGACAGTGTAGGCAGGTGCCAAGTTCTGCTGGAAAATGAAGTCAGCATCCCCATAAAGTTCGTCTGCAGAAGGAAACATGAAGTGCTCCAAAATCTCCTGGTAGACGGCGACGTTGACCCTGGACTTAATGAAGCACAGTGGACCAACACCAGCAGATGACATGGCTTCCCAAATCAACACAGACTGTGGAAACTTCACACTGGACTTCAAGCATCTTGCAGAGTGTGCCTCTCCTCTCCAGACTCTGGGTCCTTGATTTCCAAATGAGATGCAAAAGTTGCTCTCATCAGAAAAGAGAACCTGGAGCCCCTGAGCAACAGACCAGTTCTTTTTTTCTTTAGCCCAGGTTAGATGCTTCTGATGTTGTTTGTTGTTCAGGAGCGGCTTGACAAGAGGAATATGACATTTGAAGCCCATATCCAGGATCCATCTGTGTGTGGTGGCTCTTGATGCACTGACTCCAGCCTCAGTCCACTCCTTGTGAAAGTCCCCAACACTTTTGAATGGCCTTTTCCTGACAATCCTCTCCAGGCTGCGGTCATCCCTGCTGCTTGTGCGCCTTTTTCTTTCACACTTTTCCCTTCCACATAACTTTCTATTAATGTGCTTTGATACAGCACTTTGATAACATCCAACTTCTTTTGCAATTACCTTTTGAGGCTTTCCCTCCTTATGGAGGGTGTCAATGATGGTTTTCTGCACAACTGTCAGGTCAGCAGTCTTTCCCATGATTGTGCTTCCTACTGAACCAGACTGAGAGACCATTTAAAGGCTCAGGAACCCTTTGCAGGTGTTATGGCTTAATTAGCTGATTAGAGTGGGACACTTTGAGCCTAGAATATTGAACCTTTTCACAAAATCCAAATTTCTGAGATTGTGGATTTGGGGTATTCATGAGCTGTAAGCCATAATCATCTCAATTATGACAAATCACGGTGTGAACTATCTTGCTTTGCATGTAATGAGTCTATCTCATATGGTTCCCTTTTAAGTTGCATTACTGAAATAAATGAACTTTTGCACAATATTCTAATATTTCGAGTTTTACCTGTAGACAGAATTTCATTTGCTAAGTACAAAAAGATGTCTTAGGCAGTCTACTTTCTTGTTTGGACAGACATAGCAACACCTATTATGGGAACTAAAATTTCTATAAGGTTCATTTCATTTTGTTGTTAAAAGAAATTCTACTTTGTAAATTTATTTAGAGTAAAATATGCTGTTTAGCGGATTTCTCAAAATTGTGGTTTCGTAAGTATATACAGGCTGTTCAGAAAATGTATCAATACTACATAAGGCTTGCAGTTTTTTCCACATAAATATTAAAAACATGCAAATATGACTGAACAGAGTTCATAAAATCCTTAAAGATATGGGAGATAAGAAAGAATGATTCGTATGGAAAATAAATGCCTCATTAGAAACCTGATTAATGAAGAAAATTAGTCATTTTGACCATAAATCAAATAATAATTTGTTGAATAAATCACAGTTGGCTTGGCTCATTCATACTATGGTATGGTTTACAAACTACAATTGCTTAGCATGAGCTAAACCCATCAACATGGCATTTAGGAACGGGAGGTTCACAATAAAAAAGATACCCCATTGTTAATTGCAAAAACACCCATAGCCTTTTGGTATCCAGTTCATTTTACCTTAAGCAGTCTTCCATTTGCTGTTCCTAAAAATACAACTGTGTAATTATTGATACTGGAGACGGCCACCGATGTAAGGCCTGGTGAAGTAAACACTGGTTTAGCCTTGATGGGATGCAAAATTGATAATGGATGTTGGAGATGTGCTGCACCACAGTCCAGTTGTTCCGGTTGCAACTGAAAAGAAAAGGATATAATTAATGGATATAATTTTATTTATTTATATTATTCATTGTGCCTAATGCATTTCTATGAAGAAGTAAAAACGGGGCTCTGGAAGTGAGCATCCAAGATTGTTAGGTGCTGTATCTAGCCATATTAATCAATGCCACTAAGATGCATATTTTCGAGTACTGTTATTTTTAATGTTCTGGTTTTGTGTCATTTTTATGTATGCCATTCTCATCTATGCTATTTATTTTTATCCCACCTTTATTATTTTTATAAACAACTCAAGGCAGCAATCATACCTAATACTTCTTCCTCTCCTATTTTCCACACAACAATAACCCTGTGAGGTGAGTTGGGCTGAAGAGTGCTTTACCCAAAGTCTCCAGCCTAATGCAGGACTCACAGTCTCCTGGTTTCTAGCCCAGTGCCTTAATCTCAGGATCAAACTAGTTCTGGTTTGGAATTTAATAGCATAGAAATGCTAGTGTAAAATAAAATACAACTTTAACATAAATTCCATGAGCACTACTGTTATTCTACATATAAATAGCAAAGTGAACTAACATAAGTGGAACATAAATTCCATGAGCACTACTGTTATTCTACATATAAATAGCAAAGTGAATTGTCTAACTGAAAAGACAATTAGGAGTAAGGTAGGCTTTTGTTTTATGATACATAATTATCTAAAACAGAGTTACATATATTTTTTATGTTCACTTGTTTTATTTAATGTACACATTTTAAAGACATGCAAGGAAGATATGGATACGGCAAAGAAACTAAATTATTTGCATCTGTAATTCCTGCAAAAGATGTAGGACACATGCATGCACCGACTATCTCTGGGAGGGTAGTGAAATTACTAAAACAAATTGACTAACCAGATATATGCCAGGACCTGAGAGACTACACAGTAACAAAGTTTACAGATGATACCAACCTATTCAAATCAACAAAAAAACTATAATAAAGACATGCATCTCAAAAACATATCTTTGCACTGAGTAAAATGATCAAATGACAAATGCAGCTCAGTTGAAATAAGAATAAAGCTATGAACATCTGTGGCAAATAATGCTAATTTCACACATATTCTGATGGGGTCTGAAATGTCAGTGATTAAGGGAAAAGGGGTCTTATTAGATAGCTCAATGAAGATGTTGACTCAGTGGATAGCAATTGTGCAAAGGGCAAATTCCATGCTAGACATAACTAGGAAATGGGTAGAAAATAAAACTTAAAGCTGCTTTAGTTCCTATGGAGGCAGACAAACAATTAAAATATACATTTTAATATGTGCATTTTCTGAAAAGTAAATCACATTTTAAATTGGGTATATTCATGTTGAATTACTCTGCAACATTAAGTAACTATATATTATGAAAGTCTCCGGTAACATTTACAAGCTAACTAGATACGTTTAAACTCTGCCCATGTTCTTTAATGCTTCAGCAGTATTATTCTATCCTGCTGTATAATTTTACTTCATAAAAGTATCCACTGACACACAGTTCCAATTTCCCCAAAAAGACTTTATTTTATTTAACTCTCGTGTTCAATTGATTGCATTGGGGAAAATTAGCATACAAATCTTGTACAGAATCAATTAGGTAATAAATCACAAGTAATGCAATGCAGGGCAAGCATATAAGGCAAGCAATTAAGTATCAGATATGTGAATTATATCTAATAGAAGGGGTGCCTGGAAGAAGGAGCAGCTGCATCAGAGGTGTCCTTGAAAGCAGCCATAAGGTTGCCTGTTTGCATTTCGACAGAGGAGGGGGAATCATAAAGTGGGCTGCCACTGGTTTAACAACCAGTTTGCCAAAAATGTGAGTGCATGTGCGCATGACCTCTTTGCACGTGCATGTCCACTATGTGCATGTGCCATCTGCGCTTGGGCACAGCTGCAAAAACAAGGGAATTTTGTACACGCAGCAGCCAGGGTGAGTAGATCGGGCAAGGCGTGGAAAACAGCTGGGCTCCGAGGGCGGGGCACGCAAGCAAAAAGGTAAGATATAAGAATAGCGCCTGGGTGGGTGGGTCCAACCTGTGTTCGTAACTACTGGTATGGGCAAGCCAGTCCAAACCAGCAGCAGCCCACCACTGCCCACAACACTATTAAGTTCTCATTTGGGAGAACTGCAAAGATTCCACTTTCAACGGACCAGCACTTTCCTCAATGAAGAAGGATCTTACTTAGGGTTACCTCCTTATTTTGCGGTAGATATTTCTATAACCTTCCAATTTTGGGAATGATGGAGAATGCTTATTTAGTTTCATATTCTAGGACTATAAATTCCTGCAGATAGGGAATCTATTTGGCGATATCTTGAATGTTGACATTTCTACAATGCAATATTTCAATGTGCTCCTCCCATCTTTATTTGATTTGCCATGAAAGTTACTATCTATCCATTGGTATCATTCAATATACCAATTTGAGATAGGAACTTGCTTCTGAATTCAGAGGTCTACCCTTGTTTTTCTGTATCTGGTTTCATTTTCAATGTCTTTACTGATGTCATAATACCATTTTTTTATCTTTTCTAACTGTTTTTCAAAATTCTATGAGATCATTGCCTTTCTTGGTTTTGGCTTCTCTTCTGGGCAATTTATATTTTTTGTTTTAAAATCTGATTTGCTTTCTTCTATTATTTTATATTTGACATTCTCTTTCCTCATTCATCCTTAACAGCTTCTTTGATTTCATTTCATCATTCCTAAATGAGGTTCAAGACTTCAAAGTGATCCTGATGGAAACCGGTTGGCTTTTCTTCAATATTAGCTTGACTTGGAAATTGCATGTGAGCCATTTGTGAGCTGAGCCATTGTCAGTTACATCTTTGCTGTTATAACTGCAGTCTTCCATTGTCTTGAACTAATAAGATAGTCAATTTTATTTCTGTGTGCTGCATCTGGTAATGTTCACATGCATCATTTTGGTTAGTTGAAGATTGTGTTAGCAATAAAGGAATCATTGGACTAACAGCAGTTGTTATTTTCCTGCTTAATTTCTGTCTGCAAGACCATATTGACCCAACTACACTTTTCTCCTTACTATTTCTAATTTTGCTATTCTAGTCTCTAGACACAAGCAGTACATTTTGCCTGCATGTTTTGTACATTTGAGGTTGACCACGGAACTCATCAAATGTCTCTTTTTCTGCATCAATGATTAGAGCATAAAATAGGACAATAATCATATTAAAATATGCAGAAAATGCCTATTGCAGAAAATGGATTTGTGTAATGTCTGTATTGTTTGCTAATGACCCTGGTGACTTGCTTAAAAACCACCACAAAAGAAGACAATAAAATCAGGCATGGTTATGACCCACTTAACATCCAGCATGACTGACAACTGTAATTCCAGGCTCAATTACAGTTGTAAGTCAAGGATTACCTATATATGCTCTTGTGGCCATTCCCAGTATTCTTCATTCCTCCCTGCCAGGAATCTGAATGGGACAACTCGCCCCACCACCCTGCCGTGGAATATCATGCCCTGACCAACTCACTGTGGGGAAACCTCATCCGTGCTTGCCCCTCTTTCTGCCTGGGAGCCGTCAGGATCTAGTGCAGTATGCTGAAGGACAAGTTCTTCTCTCCCCAAGGCTGGAAGCAACTGGCAGCTTAGCAGACTAAAAGTCCCCAAGCTAGGAATAGTGTGTATGTGTGTGGTGTGTTGAACAATAACTCCCAATTAGCCTGACTTTTGTGAGAAGGGCCTTGAAAGTGAGGCGAGGAAGCCTTTGAGAAGGAGTGAGGGCTGGCAGGAACTTTTGCTTCCCTTAAGCTCGGCTGGTTTTGGAAACCAGACTAGAAGGGCCAGGCATGCAGCGAGTTGTTCCCATCATGAATTGGTCAGGGTGAGGTGTCCCATGGCAAGGGGGAGGGGTGAGTTGGTGGCGCTGAGTTGCCGATGGCAAGTTGGTGACAGGAGTCATACTAGACCCCTCAGGAATACCTCCTCCATGATAAGGAAACATAGCAGGACTTGGAATACTGTAATAATAGTAGCAATATTGAATTAGAGATCACTCTAATCTTCCCAGAGCTCTTCAGTTTACTTAAAGTAAAAAGGGAAAATACATACACACACACACACACACATACACCCTTTTATTCATTGTCAATGCCATAAGAACTAAACAGGACATCCAAGATACGGCACAGAATGTAATGCAGCAAAGAAGAGATAATGTGTTGTCATGAGGATCTCTGCAAAAAAAAAAAAAATACTTCTCATTTCTGCATTAATTATATTACTTTTTAAAAACTGCTTTCATCTTTAAATCCATATTTACATGTCTTCATTTAAGTAAACAAATTTCCTTTTATTATTGTATAGCACTATTCCTTTCACTGTTTTATTTAACAGATGTTCCATGATATAGCAAATACTTACAATAAAGTAATCATATTTAGTGGCGCTGTGAAAGACTATTGTATTTTGAGAGTTTAGTGGTGTATTTTGATTTCTCCTTCATATTTAGAAAACAGTATAAATTTAGGGTTCATTCTGAGCTAAGTTTAATCCGCTTGGTGTTTTTTGTTTTTTTTTACTTTTGCTGGCAAGGTGGAGGAAATCTTCACACAGCTGCAAAGCACCAGCTTATCTAGATAATTCTCAGTCTTTCATTCCCATCCCAGTTATGCACTAATTCAGTCAAGGTCTAGTCTTGCGGTCTCCAATGGAATGGAAGCAGTGCCATGAAATCGTGGTGCCAAGTTTTAATAAAAACCCTGAAATTGTGCTTTGAGCTTTGTCACAGGCTTGAACACTCAGTGCTGTGAAAAAAACAACAACAACTTGGCCATTGGGGTCTCTCTGTTGTTGTCACTGGGGCTCCCAACAGCTGAAGCAAGAACATCTTGCTTGGTATGTTACGTTATGCTTTTGTGTTTTTGTTTACATCTGGCTACATTAATAAAGTTTAGAATTTCCTTTCCTACTTGGGTGTTCATTGTCCTTGGATCTTCAAAAAACCCATTGTCTGGTACTTGGCCACTGGTTGATACTTGGCACAGCATCACAGTTTCATGCCTCTTTCATAATGATATCTGCAGTGACTTTTTAAACTATAAAATTTTAACAAACCGGTCCACTGATAGTACGTTGTGATGGAATCCGGTTCGTGTGCAGTGAAGGCAATCAATTGTACTCATGAATATAACACCTTAGCCCCCAAATCACCTTATCTTTCATACAAGAGAAACAAATAAGCAAAGATAAAGCTTCTACCTTCATCTAAATTGAGGTTTCTGTTTATTGAACACAAGCAAGTCAGAATGATAAAAAAATCATTTCTAGGCCTTCTGAACCCTGACTTGACTGATCCTACTAAGTACTATATATTTATAGATGAAGTACAATACTCTCTTCCAGGGTTGCTGATTTTTGGAAAGTCATTTATTGTCATGTACTGTACATATGATTACTTTCTCATAGGAAAAAAACAAGGAAAATACTAAAAATATACCAAAAGATAATGCATAAAGTCCCCTATTGTGACTATTATGCTGGTTCTTGTTTACACAGTGATTTGCAGGGAATACAAGCCAAACCAAGGAGACAACACTATGCTAACAAGCATTATATTATTAAACTTTCAGACTAAGAATACATTTAATATGTGAATTTTGAAATACAAAAACGTATTAAAGGAAGGCAATCAGGCAATTTTATTCTGCAAAAGTAGAATTGTCCTTGCTGAATCAAAAAGGAGATGAAATCCTAATCAACAAAGCTCTTTGTATCTTTCCAAGGTCTCATCCGTTACTTTGAGGCCAGAAAGTGGAAAATACAATGCCAAGAACACTTTCCCATTGCTTCCAGTAGACAAGGAGTATCTGCCTCAGGGCAACCATTGTGGCCTGAAGACACTTTCCTGCCTGCCAGATCTCCCATGTGGATTTCAGCAATTGCACTGCTGAAGAGCTGGAGAGCTTGGAGTGCTGCCCGCCCTCTGCCCCTTGCTTGTCAGATGCAAAGCAAAGCAAGGGGTACAGGGTGGCGAGTGCACCAAGCTCTCCACTTCACGGTGGCTCAATTGCTGAAATCTAGGGGGAAGATCTGGTGAGCAGGAAGGTGCCTACGACCACAATAGTTAAAAAGGAATGGTGCTCATTCATTTAGTGAGTTCCAATTAATGAATCCTTGGGTTACAAATGTAATTGGCAGACTCCATTTCATTCGTAACTCAAGGAGTACCTGTAATTATTAACATTATGGCTCATAGCATAGTCAGACAGATGTTTGCACTGGCTTGAAATTTTTATCCACCTATCAAGTCCTTTCCAAAGACCAGGGATAGATAGATATTATTATTTGATGGTGGTAAAGGTATTGTTGCAGAATGTAAGCTGTTCCAAAGAAAGCTGCCTTTTGTAATAAACTGATGGTGATTTTGTCAATGCTGATGTTTTGGAATTGCATCCAAGATGACTATTTCTTTTGCTACTGTCTTTTCTTTCATTTGAAATCGCCATTCTACTTATTATCTTTATATTATTTCTGTAAGTTTAATGGTTTTAAGTATTTTTCCAAACAAAAAAGCTATAAAATAATGTAATTAATGAATTATATATATTTACCAGTAATCTTTCTGCCCTGAGGAAAATCAAGGTTACTAAATATTCTTTTAAATGTGAGAAAAGAAATTAAAATACTAATTAATCAAACTGGAAAAACCCAACAAAAGAGGAAGATCTTAATCACTTTCTTAAAATGAAATGGGGGGGGGGCGCTAAGGACAGCTTTTAAAGAGTACATTCCATAACTCAGGGGCAAAAAATAAAAGAGAAGTCCCTCTTATACATGAGTTTGGGAAGCAGACCTCAGAAAATAAAGAGTTTCTTTAAGCAGGTCTTGCCTTCTAATTTAGTGACTAAGCAGATACCTCAAATTGTCAGCTCTAAACCGTTTAGAGCTTTAGAAGTGAAATCCTTCATCTTAAATTGGGCCTGAAAAACAATCAGCAACCAATGCAACTTTTTCAACTTAGGCATTAATATGCCTTTGTTAGCAGATTGGTTACTGCATTTTGCATCAAGTAAAATTTCCAGACCACTATTAAAGAATTAGAGACCCTTGAGATTTAACTGTTGCCAGGTTGACTGACTCAGGGATAGTTGTACATGAAACCTAATTGTGCAAATACACTCCTTGGAGGATGCAACACGTGCACAAAAGCAATATCAGCCTATTTTATGTAGGTGCAAAGGAATCAGAAACCTTCTTTGTTGCCTTCATTACAGTGCTCCAAATGGGCTTTGTCAGGGTTCCAAGTAACACCCCCAACCAAGTAAGACTCCAAGGCCAGCATTTCCTCAAAATTCCATTTTATTAGAGATGTCATATTTGGCATATCTGGAGAAACCCGAATCTGAAAGCCCTCGGGTTTTCCCCACCCAAAGGAAAGTCAAAGTCCCTTCCCCTGCACCCACATGTCCATCACATGGTTCAATCAATTCACTGTCCCAACTAGAGATGTTCCCCAATCACGCCACTCCAGGTGTAGGCTGAACAACCCAGACTCCCAGAGGAAAGAAAGTTGTTATGGCTATATATCTCCACCAACTCAATGCAACTCCCATCCCATTTTCCCACAGCACTATGCCTATCATTAACGAAAATAATACCTAAGCACTAAATGTCAGCCCTGAAGATTCAAAGAAAAAGATGGCTTCCAGGGCTAACAGGTTTTAGTTTAGGATTTATTCAATTCAATGTAAGATTTCCCTGGTGTATGTCCAAGCTACCATTCTTTCTATGTCATTGCTCTCAGTTCCCCCATTAAATATGGGACTGGTTTCATTCAATGATCGGGAAAGAAAAACTGTGCTTAGAAGTAATAATATCTATTGCTTGGGCCAATTCATATTCCATAGATTCACTTCAAAGTGAATTTCAAACAAGGTAGAAAAATCCTGAATGGCTTTCAGGAAGTTTTTCTTACCTAATTTTATCTAGTTATCTTAGTCTTAGGTCACTCCACTATCTTTGCAAAGGATTCATACCAGCAAACATACCAGCAAACATCCTAACCAGAGAATCAAGAACATGAGAGTTAAGTTAAACAGAAGTACTCTAGATCACTCAATCATCCTAAACAGAGCAACAAATCTAGAATATAGCTTACAAATTGCACTAAAGGACAAACTTTGAATAAGAAAATATATATATGTTTTCTGAGGTTCTCGCGGGTATTTGTATGTGGATCTTTGGTTGTTCGGGTTTTCTCCCGCCTAAGATTCTCTGAGAAGCACAGAGCCGGAGACAGAAGCCTGAAGATGATGAATGAGACTTCATCGAAACGTTGCCTAGATACTTCGAATCTTACGCGGGAGAAAACCCGAACAACCAAAGATCCATATATATATATATATATATATAGTCAATCGCTTACAAGATAATAGATATAAGAATAAACATAGTTATGAATACATGGATACATATAAGAAAAATAAAATAAACAATAGGACAGGGACGGTAGGCATGTTGGTGTGCTTATGCACGCCCCTACAGACCTCTTAGGAAAGGGGTGACGTCAATAGTAGACAGTCTAAGGTTAAAGTTTTGGGGGTTTGGGGAAGAAACCACAGAATCAGGTAGGGTATTCCAGACATTGACCACTCTGTTGCTGAAGTCGTATTTCCTGCACTCAAGTTTGGTGCGATTAACCTTGAATTTGTATCTATTGTGTGCTCTAGTGTTGTTATGGTTGAAGCTGAAGTATTCATTTACAGGTAGGACATTGCAATGTATGATTTTGTATACTATCCTTAGATTGGACCGAAGGCGGAGTAGCTCTAGGTTTTCTAGGTCTAGAATTTCAAGTCTGATGGCATAATGTATTCTGCAACGAGTAGAGGAGTGGAGAACTCTTCTTGTGAAATATTTCTGGACCTTCTCAACCGTGTTAATATCAGAGACGCAATTCAGAGACGTGAGTTCCAGACTGATGAGCTGTATTCGAGTATTGGTCTAGCAAATGTTTTGTATGCTCTAGTTAGTAGTGTGATATTACCAGAGAAAAAGCTACGTAGGATTAGGTTAACAACTCTTAATGCCTTTTTGGCTATGTTGTTACAGTGGGCTCTAGCACTTAGATCATTAGAGATGAGAATTCCAAGGTCCTTGACAGAGTTGGGATCATCAACATCGACTATTCAGCTTGTATTTTATTTTCTGATTTATTTATTTTTTGCCAATATGTAAGACAGAGCATTTATTTGTTGAGATTTGAAGTTGCCATTTGTTTGACCATTCTGATACGTAGTCGAGATCTTTTTGAAGGGTAGCAGTATTGTCTGTGGTGTTGAATAGTATTAGAATAGAAATTGTATTAGAATATGTTCAAATACTAAATGTATTTTTTTTTGAAATAAAAATTATGAATACTTTAGAATACAGAAGACCAAACTCAAATTGGAGGAGCAGAATGGCAAATTAGAAAGTAGAGAAATGAAAGACAGTTGCATGGATAATATATTTAGTTAATAAGTTAGTAAATAGTTCAAACTGAAGTTTTTTGGCTTTTTAAAAACTTTAAAGATCTTTAATCGTGACTTCTTTTAATGTAGAAAGTTAGCACCCATTCCTCTTCTAGAAGAATGAAAAAAATTGAGAAATATTAACAAAGGCAGATTATCTTTCCCTGGATGAGAAATAGAGAAACATGCTGTTGGAAAGCAGCCCCCACCTTTCTTAATAATCCTCAGCAGATGTCAGCACTTAAGAGATAAAGAACTTATTGAGATCTAGGTAGTTCTATTCATAGGCAAAAATTCCCTACAGCAAAGTCTGAGCAAAGTACAATCAGCCCTCAGCCACAATAGCAATTGCCCAACAAGTCCTTTCATTGCATCAGCCAAACTCAACCAAGCTTAGTTCAGACAAACTCCTAGGATTTGTACATGGCCCCATGGGAGTCTGACAACAGCCAATAGAAATACATGTTCTTCCACAGGAACAGGAAGTTCAGCCCAAGAGAATGTCAACTCCATGTGTTCAGTTACCCAGAACCCATGTGGTTCTCCTTCATCATTAAACCATATTTCCAATCACCCTCCATGTTTCCAGGGTCTTTCTCCTGGCTTGAAACTGAACCAGATGGATATTTCTTCCAACATTAAAATGTATGTTACTTCTGTTACATACAGTGAATTTTCATTTCATAAATCTTTGTGTAGTATATCATTATAGCAATTCAGCTTCCCTAGACATTATCTTCTTGAAACCAAGGCTTAATAGCTTGTTCCCAAGGTATGTTATCAGCCTTTCCTAACAAGAGATTCTTACCCAGCATGATCATCTAACAGTTGAAGCTCAGATCTGGGAAGGCTATAATATATGTTAATTTAAGTCCAATTCACCTGCTGACAGCATACACAGAATTCTATTCCTGCTGAATGATATAAAACTCTTGAATCTTTATTTTTATGAATACTGGGACTAGAAGTAAAGCAAAGAGGCTTTTGGTACCTTAAATGTTAGGTATAAAAGGTAATACATTAAAATGACTCCCTTTTACCAATCCTTCCCCTCCTCCATTTTTACCATCCACTGCTTTTCTAAATAGAAAAAAAAACAAAGTGAAAAGTTTGTAGCTTAAATAGTGATGATGGTAAGACAACAGAAGAGTTTCCTAGTGAGAAATAGCACAACTGAATTAAAGTTGTCTTAAGTCAGGAGTGTCAAACTCGCGGCCCGCGGGCCAGATGCATTACACACTGGCCACGCCCATTCCCATTTTAGCAAAGGGGAAAAGTCGCAATACATCACGTGATGTGACGACATGAGTTTGACATGCCTGTCCTAAATGAAGTTACTTCACCGACCTGCCTTATAGTTTAAGTTCCTGAATGGGATATGAATAAGAAAAAAATTGGAAGATAATGCCCCCTATACAAGGCTGCTGTTATATCCCTGATAGCAGGGCCAAAATATCTCAAGTACCTGAATTTTTCAGAAAGTGATACTTAAAAAAAATTGGGGGGAAAAAAAAAACTATTCTGATTTGACCTGATAAAGACTGGAGCATAAACAGACAAGCTGCCTTCACATATTTTATACAACTGTAAGCTAAGCACATCACACCAAGTGATATCACCAATTTGATCTTGGTTGATCTCAAAAAAGCTAAGCAGATTTCGCCTTATCAGAACTTGGATAGGGCTGCTATAAAATCCCAGTACTGTAATCTAGATCAAAATTTGAAAAATAAAAAGGCCCAGAACAAGCCAACAGAAAATAGTTTTCTTTTGTTGCCAGGGTAACAACACAGACACATTTAGGTATGTAGTCACCAGCCGAGCTTGATTCAAAACAGAGTTTTCTTTACCTTAAATATATTCAACATGTATAACTTGCAGACAGATAATAGGTTGAGGATTACACAGTTATTATAGTATTAAGAAAATAAGTTATAACAGAAAACAAGAGAATAATGGTCTTAGAGATAAAGAAAAATATATCCCATTTAAATTATTTTATATTCATCCCACTCTCCCTTAAATCTTGAACTAGAGACTTCAGATAATTAACTATAGCTTTTACTGTAGGGAAGAATAATTCAACTAGAGAGATTAGCTTTCGGGAAATCTGTTTCTGAAGAAATACAGAAAGGAAGAAGAGTTAAAATGATACTCCGTTTCTCCAACAATACAGCCTCCCCCAATAGGAAGTCCCAGCATGTTTTATAGGCATGAAATTAAATTAAGCCCCTCCCCCCAAATTAAGGCCTATATTAAAACAAGAGAAATTGGGGGGAATGGTGGGAGGGCTTGCCGTTAGGAAGTACTTTTGTTGCACACCCGGATATGGTGCTGCCTGCGTTGACCCCGATATGAAGTGCCCCACCAATGCCGAGGTCAACATCCAAGCTGTCGCTGCCCGCCCGCCCAAAGATGCAAGGGAGGGAATTAAGTCACCCCCGAAAAGACGACCTAGCCATTTTTTGGGGGCTCAAAAAAAAAATAAGACCTGGCCTTATTATATGAGAAACACGGGACTTGGGAAAAAGGGAGTTTTGTTTTGTTTTGTGGGTTGTGAGTTTGAAACAGATTCCCCCACCCCAACTGTTAGGATAGGGATGGGCCAGGAAAGAACGTCCAACTCTGAATTAATATTTTGTTTGGGATGGAACATAGGGAGCTAATAGAAACTCAGTGTAGTGAGTGTAAAGGCTAGACTAGAACCTAGGAATCCCTTATCAGCCATGGGCCAATCATTCACAGCAATGATAAACAGATTTTATTTTTATTTTTTTAAAAATCAATTGATAAATTTAAATTAATTTTTTCTTTGTTTGCTTCAGAATTCCATTAGTTCCACAATGCAAAGAGAGTTTCTAGCCTCTTTCACATATCTACCAGAGAACTAAATTATGGCCTACTATAATACTTCATCCTTAGAAAAGAGCACAGCTGGTGTCAGGTTATCTTTTTCTGAACATTTAAACTTACGAACCCAAACAGGCTTCACATATTTAACATCTGCCATGTATTTTACATAAATGTTCTAACATTGGCTAAAAAATAATATTTTAATGTTTTACATGATTATGATACTCTATAAAAACATTCAAGAGAGGTGGAAGTGTCTGACCTCAAAAATAACATTTCAGATCAATGTCTGTTTATGACTTAAAGCCATATAAACAGGAAAATTTCCATCAACATATAGAATCTGACAATAGTGATGAATTGCAGAACAATCATGATTATTACACTGCTTTATTCTAATAAATAGAATATGCAAATACAGATGTCTCCTCACAATCAGTGTAAAAATGTTTTTAGTCTGTTAAGCAACAATAGAACGGGAGTAATTGTCAGGCACAGGTGACCAGATCCACACATTAAGGGTTCAAGCTACTACTTTATTGTATTCTGCCTTAATATCAGAATCTCCCCAGACTGATTGCCTTTTCTCAGGAATAAATAGATAAGGTCTCATGGAACTTGGAGGAGGGCCAGGCTTAGGCTTTTTTTCAACTGCACAAGGACTCAAGGCTAGTTCCCCACTTGACTCCTCCTCCTTGCCTGGCTGATAGTTTTCCAATAGCAATTTAATCTATCCAACTAAAGATATCCAAATAAAATACAAATTTCCTGTGAGGCATTACACTTCTCAAAAAAATAAAGGGAACACTTAAACAACACAATGTAACTCCAAGTCAATCACACTTCTGTGAAATCAAACTGTTCACTTAGGTAGCAACACTGATTGACAATCAATTTCACATGCTGTTGTGCAAATGGAATAGACAACAGCTGGAAAGCATAGGCAGTTAGCAAGACATCCCCAATAAAGGAGCTGTTCTGCAGGTGGTGACCACAGACCACTTCTCAGTTCCTATGCTTTTTGGCTGATGGTTTGGTCACTTTTGAATGCTGGCGGTGCTGTCACTCTAGTGGTAGCATGAGACAGAGTCTACAACTCACACAAGTGGCTCAGGTAGTGCAGCTTATCCAGGATGGCACATCAATGCAAGCTGTGGCAAGAAGGCTTGCTGTGTCTGTCAGCATAGTGTCCAGAGCATGGAGGTGCTACCAGGAGACAGGCCAGTACATCAGGAGACACGGAGGAGGCCGTAGGAGGACAACAACCCAGCATCAGGACCGCTATCTCCGCCTTTGTGCAAGGAGGGACAGGAGAAGCACTGCCAGAGCCCTGCAAAATGATCTCCAGCAGGCCACAAATGTGCATATGGTTGCTCAAACAGTCAGAAACAGACTCCATGAGGGTGGTATGAGGGCCCGATGTCCAGAGGTGGGGGTTGTGTTTACCGGCCAACACTGTGCAGGACATTTGGCATTTGCCAAAGAACACTAAGATTGGCAAAGTCACCACTGGCACCCTATGCTCTTCACAGATGAAAGCAGGTTTACACTGAGCACATGTGACAGACGTGACAGGGTCTGGAGGTGCTGTGGAGAACGTTCTGCTGCCTGCAACATCCTCCAGCTCCAGCAGTGGGTCAATAATGGTGTGGGGTGGCATTTCTTTAGGGGGCCGCACAGCCCTCCGTGTGCTTGCCAGAGGTAGCCTGACTGCCATTAGGTACCAAGATGAGATCCTCAGACCCCTTGTGAGACCATATGCTGGTGCGGTTGGCCCTGGGTTCCTCCTAATGCAAGACAATGCTAGACCTCATGTGTGTCAGCAGTTCCTGCAAGACAAAGGCATTGATGCTATGGACTGGCCCGCACGTTCCCCAGACCTGAATCCAATTGAGCACATCTGGGACATCATGTCTCGCTCCATCCACCAATGCCCGGTTGCACCACAGACTGTCCAGGAGTTGGGGGATGCTTTGGTCCAGGTGTGGAAGGAGATCCCTCAGGAGACCATCTGCCACCTCATCAGGAGCATGCCCAGGCATTGTAGGGAAGTCATACAGGCACGTGGAGGCCCCACACACACTATTGAGCCTCATTTTGACTTGTTTTAAGGACATTACATCAAAGTTGGATCAGCCTGTAGTGTTTTTTTCCACTTTAATTTTGAGTGTAACTCCAAATCCAGACGGGCATGGGTTGCTAAATTCGATTTCCATTGATAATTTTTGTGTGATTTTGTTGTCAGCACATTCAACTATGTAATGAACAAAGTATTTAATAAGAATATTTCATTCATTCAGATCTAGGATGTCTTCTTTTTGTATTCCGTTTATTTTTTTGAGCAGTGTATTTTCCTTAAAAATAGGCATACTATATATTTCTATAGTTATCATTCTGGATAGGAAGATACATAAGTTATCTTTTCTATCTTTTTAAGGGTGAAAAAGGACACTTGGACTAATCCTCTTGGAGTTAACTTCAGTTTTCAGGATCCTAAACAATTTAAAATTTTCATAAAATATTGAGGTCAAGTATCTTTACATATATGATCATATATATATGCTCAGGTCGTTACAACACAGGAGGCTGATAGACACACAGCCAATACCTCAGCCACACATGTTCTTACAAAAAAGCCAGCCAATCTGCAAACATCAACTCCATCAACCAATCAAGAAATGACAACACAGCCAACCTCTCCACCAGTATATATAGGGAGACAAGCACGAAGCCAAAAGCACAAGCACGAAGCTGAAAGCACCAGCCTGAAGATGGAGAGTGAGACCTCATCGAAACGTTGCCAAGAGCCTTTCCTCTTTCCCAAAATATGAAAGAGTACAAACTCACACCAACACAGGCAGGCAAGCTGGCTCCAACTTCACAGAGTTAATTCTTTGGAACTGATAATATTCTTGGCATTCCCACATGTCCTGCCTGCCAAGTCCGAACTGATAGTTTTACTCACAGAAAATCACAAGGCAGTCCACAAAAATAGTCATTCACATAGAAAATCTGAAGTAAGGTTAAACTTTGTCCCGTACAAAGTTTCAGGAGAAAACACACCCACTTTTATCCCCTGTGGGGGTGTGGCTCAATGACTCAGCTCACTCTCTGATCCTCCCACGCCTCCTATGTTGCTGCTCACGTTTCTTCCTACAACTCTGCTTAGGATCGAGCCAACACTCTTCCTCTTTACTCCCTGTCAGAGGCTGCTCTGATATGCCTTCTTTCTGATTAATCTCAGGCTGTTCCTCTCGGTTGTCTGATGGAACCTGAGGTATTATCACGGAGGAAGGTCCTGGGGAGGAAGGCATTGCCAGAGAGGAAGGTCCTGGGGAGGAAGGCATTCCCAGTTCCTCCTCCTCATCTTCCAGGTCCTCTTCCTCTGACAGCATAGGGTCGCAAATCGGGGCCACAACAACATACATACATACATACATACATATGCATATATATGTATATATGTATATACGTATATACGTATATATGTACGTATATATGTATATGTATGTATGTATATGTATCAAAAGCAGAAAATAAGCATTACCTAATTAAAACACAGAATTCCCCCAGTATCATTATATGAAAATAAGCAAATGACCAACATATTTAAGATACAAAAATTCAAATCTAACAACAGGATGTGCAAGTATAAACTTATTACAGGTAGTCCTTGATCTATACCCAAAACTGAATGTAGAATTATGGTTGTAAGTTGTTGCAGTTGTTAAGTGGGTGATCTTGTGACCAGACCCAAACAGTTTTTGGTGGTTGTTAAGCAAATTCCACAATCGATAAGTAAGTCCATTTTACCCAACGAGTATTTTTTTTGCCAGAAACCAGAAATAAGCATTGGAAACTGACAAAAAATGTTGGAAATTACATTCATGTATCTGTGGGATGCTGCAAATGGCTGCTAGCCAGGTGCCAAGTGCCCAAAATGTGGTTATGTGAGCATGGGGTATAGGTATGCAACCACTTAAAACTTTGAAATTGGGTGTTAAGTAGTTTTGAGGGGGGTATTTCTAATATAACTTTGAACTGTCATTAAGTGACTGGACATAAGCTGAGGACAGCCTGTAACTGATTGCCTCTATAAATCTATAATGAGTCATTACTGTGGTTATAAATGAGCATTCACTACACAAAAGCTAGTGAAATCAACCTCCATTCCTTGCAAAAAATAAATAGCTGTTTCAGCTCACAATTCTTCAGTTATATTGCAATAGTTAAAATAATCGGTTCAGCTGAGCAGACTTCAAAGAGTTTTCTTTCATTCTATATGCAGTTTATTTTTCTCTCTATTTCCACTCGATTTGCAATAAATTGAAGTCAAAGTGCAGAGATTCTCTAAACAAGTTCAGCAGAATTTCTTTAGAATGAAATAGTAGCTATCTAAAGAGAATACTATTTGTGATCTATGAGAAAAGGAGAAAGCAAGATATAAAGTTAAATTGCAACATTACAGATTCAACAAAAAATAATACACTTTAGAATAAATACAAAATGGCTCATCTTAAGCAACAAATTAAATTTGTTCAGATGAAATAATATTGAGATTATTTTTATATAGCTTTCCATAATATCGCTTGAAGGAATATACTATCTTACATCTAGCATTTTGAATCAGATTTACTAGTTTCATGATAGAGTAATTCTTTTCCTTAGGCCTTGATTATAAAAACAATGCATACAAAATGGAAGCAAGCTTTTAATTATTGATGATTATATTAGATTTTCATCCAATAACAATAGAAAGAGTTTATTTATTTCAAACTCTTTTTAATTATATAGGGAAATATAAAATTGATATTGATGAAACTGAGTTATAATCAACTTTCAGAGCTTTCTCTTTTCAGAATACAATTATAAATATTATTTATTTATATTATTATATATTTATGTTATTTAATTTTTTTACCTGTAATAAGATTTCATTTACATATTTAGCTGTTAGATTTGAAATCATACATTTCAAATGTGTTGGTCATTTGCTTATTTTCATATAATGAGCCAAATTGGAGAGCCAGTTTGGCCTAGTGGTTTAGGCACCAAGCTAGAAAGTGAGAGTTTGTAAATTCTAGTCCCACCTTAGCCATGAAAGCCAGCTGGGTGACTTTAGGCCAGTCACTCTCTTTCAGCCCAACTTATCTCACAAAGTTGTTGTTGTGGGGAAAATAGGAGGAAGGTATGTTGGCTATGTTCATCACCGTGAGTTAATTGTAAAAATAATAAAGGACATTTTCATAAATAAATCAATATTTAACCCTGTATGCTATTTCAACCTATAGATTTGAGGCAGCTTACATTGTTATAAAAACAAAATGATTATGAAAGTCTGACATCAATAATTTCCATAATTTCTGGCTAATTCAACCACAGTGTAGCAGAACATTATTTTTGGAGGCTTTGAGAAGATCTGAATTTTAACCCTCTTTCTGGATATTAATTGGGAGGGAGCCATCCTGAGAGTCAAACTATTCCAGAATGACAAGAGTGATAGCAGAGAAAGGCTGTTTCTGGGGCTGTACACCATCTATGTTTCTTAGAACCTACAGTATGCTTGCTTCTCTACTTGTCCATATCAGGTGGATAAATTCTAATCAGAGTAGTCAGTAAAAGTAATCACCAGCACCTTAAATTGCACCGAGAAGTAAATCGGTAATTGGTACAGCTCCTGCAACAGAGATATTATATGATTGTCCTGGCTAAATGTAAGTAGGAAGGCTTCTATATTTTGCACTAGTTGAATTTTTTGAGTAATATTTGGAGAGCTCCACATATAATAACTTGCAATAGTTCAAGTTTGAAGTAATAAGAGTATAAGGGACAGCATCCAGAACATATCATTTCAGAATTGTTGTACATATAGCAGTTGGAGCTAGATAAAAGGCCTCCTGTCCATAGCTTCCATTTGCTCCAATTTTTTAAAAAATGTCCCTCAAGGGGAGTGCAACCAAAACTTTTAGACTTTTCCTGGAATTTGATTCTCAAGGAACAGCTATCCTATCTTAAGCCTAAGCCTATTTCTTCCGACTCAGTCTTCTACAGCCTAAAGACATTGAATCAAGATGTGTTCTGAGTGTGGCCTGCTGGGGAGATGATATGTAGCTAGATATCAACAGCTATTGATGATATATTATTATTTATACCAACAGATAGCCTCTCCCAGCAGTCTTATACACATATTAAACTAAGTGGGGAGGGTGCCAGGTCCCAGGAAACTCTCCAGTGACCATGAGTGGGTGGACCTACACAATAACTACAAAACGTAAGGAAACCAGAATCACTGAAGAGTAGTGCCTCCAATCTTCAATCTTTGTAGACAATTCAGAAGGATACTATGGTTTCTGCTACTGAAGACGGCAGATAAAATATCTCACACATCCTGTCCAAATTCCACCACAGATAATTCACAAGAATGAACAATGCTCTCTCTTATGCTAGCCTTGAGCAATTATGACTTAAAAACCCAAGAGGATTCCAAAAGGATTAAAATTAGTATTGTTAGATATTAGCATACCAAATAATCCAGATTCATACATAAACAAAGTTACACCCCACCCCATCAGATAGTTGTCATGAGGAAACTAGGAGGAGGAAAGAGTATTATGTATGATCGCCTCCTTGAGTTAATTATAAAAATAATAAAGGTAGGAGTAAAATAAAATACATAAATATATTTCAGGAGGTTAGATCAAGAAAGGAGACTCCTGCTTTTGTCACAGGACTAGACTGCATTTTTATCTAGATCACAGAAGACAACACTTTCCTTTGTGGTCATTTTCTTGGCTTCTATAATATAAAATAAAAGGAAGTTAACCCTCAATATTGGCACAACTCTTTGTTATTACATGGACACATGAATAGTCTTAATAAAAATATATGATGTATTTACAGAATTTACAGACAGCTCTATTCTTCTTAGCCAATTATTCTACTCTTCATGCAATTTCCATCATTCACATTAATATCATTCCTGGTTTCCAATGGCTATCAAGAAAATGCTTTAGCAAAGGCTGAAAGATTGTATATTTTTAGAGTAAAAACAGATACCATACTTATTGAATAAAAGCAGGAGAAATGCAGAATTAACAATGGCATATCCTTTACAAATTCATATCAAAAATAATTATTTTGAACATGTGTAAATGAAAAAATATTGGAATGTGAACAACATTTTAGGAAGATGTGTTTTTGTCATTTTTTTACAGCAGAATACATTACTTAATATCAGTTAAGCTACCAAGCATTATTTCATGCTATATACATTGCTGGATTAAACAAAATGTTTTAAAAGAAATAGTAAAACTCTAATGGTATTTAGCACCTTGTTATTCTTACTAAATAAAAAAAAGAACTGAAGTTTAATTGGGAAACAGTAATTTAAGACTGATAAAATATAAAGTCATTAACACTTTTAAGTGCATTAGAAATAATATATTAACAATTAAAGTATACCTGACAATTTCAAAAATCAAAATAAATATATCAAAGTCAGCATTATTAAGCTTTAATATCTCAGCTGCAGAAAAGAAAGCAATTACCTATCCATTAAAATCCCAGGAAATGAATCTTACTTAACTAGTAATGATAATGTTGGATTCAAATTTACAAGGCCTATTTTCATTCAATCATATATCAGTCAAGATATCTTTGGAAAAGACAAGAAGTTCTTTTGCTCTTCTGAAAACTTTTTTTCTTTTAATTTTGAAACTTTTCATAAATGTTTATAAGCATAACATAAAAAGTAACTAAATGTTTTCCAACAAGATGAAGAAAAGGAGAGAAAGCCTCAAATATACAATATAACTTATCGATCTGCTTTATTTTGTTAACCACAGTTAAAATTAATCAGTTAAAATTAATCTACAGTTGTACTGAAAAAATAAAAGTTTCTGTTCTACTTCTTGAAGTTTTGCTCAACAAATTATGATGTTGACATATATGTATTGGGGGAAAAGGTCTATTATTCTATTCACGATGTAGAATTATGTTTGGAAGTAAACGATTTTTCAAAATGTCTGAAATTTGGAAGAAAATAATATAATAATATATTTAACATTTTAATGAACATTTTAAAAATCTAAATGCTTTGGAAGCTTAAAGCATTATGAGACTCTACATCTCTCTTTCTCTCTCTCTCTCTCTCTGTGCATGTGTATCTCTGTGTTTGTAGGTGTAAAACTAAACATGTCTGTAAAAATAATTATAAATTTGAATAGATTGAAACTGGTGAATATATTCATTGAATGAATATATTAATTTTATAAGAATAACTTTTCTTGCAAACATTATCACTGCAAAAATTAATACAGAAAACGTAATCTAGTTTATTCTAACAGCAATGTTACTCTAGCAAATAAGAATTTGAAACACTTTGTGATGTATAGTATGACTGTATAACTTGTTGTCCAGAATTATTTTATCAGTTAAATAATCTCATAAATTATTAAAGAATTACAATCAAAGAGCTATAGTTAAATACAACTACACTTTAATTCCAGTAAGTTTGAGAAAGTTACACCATATTAGTTAATTCTAAACAATTTAATATGGGTTTTATAGGAAAGGTTTAGATAGTTTTCTCAATTCAATATTTCCATAATTAATGAACTCCACTACAAAGTATATACCTGTAAAATTTGTTTAAGCTCTAAGGTCCTGCAAAACTTTTAATTCTATCCTTATGAAAATATAATGGTGAGAGATATTTTAAAAAAATGGTTTCCATTGAAATGGAATGCCCATGGTTTTAAATTTTTACTTTCCCGCAAAGCAACAGAATGACTGTATATAATGATATGTAATTATATATATAATTGTATTATATAAGTTTCAGGTTCAAAGAATATGCCACAATATTTGCACCATTAACATTTTAGTTAGTACGATAGTAATCTCTTGTTAGGGTTTTTTTCAGGAATCTTCTCTATTTCTTTTCTACAAACATACATTCAGAAACTAATCTTCAGTCTACAACACAGTCCTTTCAACAGTTTCAAGAAAGCTCTACACCCATTTGCACTACTCCTCCTCTGATGACACAGATAAACCTCCAGGAGGTCTCAAAGACTTGCTAAAATAATGTGAATGACCAGCTGTCTGCAAGGAGTATAAATCCTTCCATTCCCCACCATTCTTCAGCCAGAGCAGAAGAAGCTTCTTGGGTGAGAAGTGAAACATCTTCAAAGAAAAAAACAGAATGTCCAGTTGCCTTTGAAAAAGCACCTTTGGGACAACCACGATCTGGATGACTGAGAATCTCAGAAACTCATTCAGAATGAATGAATGAATCTCATTCAGAAACTAAACCATATCTATGAATTGAATTTAAAAGGCATATCAGATTGATAACTCTATGGAAACTGCTGAAAAGGATTGATATGTCCTGCTATTGTTAATATAGCATCTATTCTAAAATTCAGACATATTTTGCACCATTTTGAGAATTGTCTGCATTTTCATCACAGCTAAATCAATGAATGTTATCAGGGCAGGCACTTGCTATTCTCAAAGAGCATTAGGAACACACACACACAGTATTATCTTTGTGTAACTGCAACACAAATTATCCAAGCAATTAGAGCTATTTGGGAAACATCTACCCTTTCTGAAAAATGTACATCTTTTATATTGCCATAAAACTGGTCAAGTTGATTTTTCCTCATCTTGTACTAATATAATTCTTCAAGCTTATACAATGAAAACCTTGAGCTAAGAGAGTGATGGATTAAAGAACAATAGCTCCTGAAAAGCTATTATAGTCAAAGTATTATATGTTTAAGAAACAAAATCCTTTGTGTTTCTCTAAAATCACTCTACTCAGAAAATGTGATTTTTCTGCTGTATGCTCTTCAGGGACAGAAGTCTTAAGTCAAATCTCCTCTTTGCAAGGGCATTCCACCAATTGAGAAAGCTCAGCTAAAATGTCACTACTGAAATTGTTTGGAATAAGTAATCTGATTTATTCAGACTCTACCCTATTATTCTGGTCATATTTTCTTAGCTGCTCTTTTCTCAAGAGAACCCCCTTTTTAACCATTCAAGCTGTGTTTCTCATTTATGCTCAGCTCTAGCTTTAGTAATAGACTTTGAGCCTAACTTTCCCAGAGGACAAAATTTTGGATTGACAACAAACTTTGTTTCTTATAGTCTTAATACTGCTTCTAATAAACTACTTTGGAAGCAGTATGCATAGTTCCCTTCCAAAAAAATAGCCATGTATAAATGAAATCTTTGTAGTCATTTGATCAGGTTTACTTATATTTACATTATTTAATAAAATGTCATTTTCTCTTATTTTTGTATTATTTATTAATCAAACTTACATAGCTGCAACTCTGTCTGGCATACAACAATTTTAAAAAGCTAATAAAAACAAACATATAGAATTATAAACCCTAGGAAAGGGAGAATAAAAATATCCACCTCAACAATGGAGCCATCTGAGTAAGTCTCTGGTTTCATGAGAGCCACAGGCCTAACAACATATTCATGTCTTAAGGGCTTTTCGGAATAGCAAAATGATCTAATTTTGTGGTGAAGATAGGGTATACCTCACAGTAGAGAAGGGAGGTCTCCTCAAACCCATCACATGAAGTTCCCTAATTGAAGGTAGGACAGGAAGCAATGGATGGAAACTAATCAAGGAGAGAAGTGATCTAGAATAAATTTTGTGATAGTTAGAACAATTAATCAGCAGAACAATTTGCCTCCAGAAGTTGTGGATGTTCCAACACTGGAAGTTTTCAAGAAGACATTGGACAATCATAGCTATCATGTGGTAAAGGCAGCAGAAGAAACAATTCAAGCAGTTATTGTCAGCCAATACCCATGTGTCTCACAAGGTTCTGGATAAGGAGGGATAATTCCAAAACGCAGTAAAACCTGGTGAGACACATGGGTGTTGGCTTACAATAACTGGTTGAATTGTTTCTTCTGCTACCTTTACCACATGATAGCTATTTTCTTTTGTAATTCAACTAGTATTGCTAACAAATTTAATATTTTGAACAAATGGACTACTCATGGTGGAAAGATAAATGATAAAGATCAAATATATTTGGACATGAGATGACAATGTTTTTGTGAGGCACCTTTTTCAGTTGTCAATCTCAAGCAGCTTTCCAGTTTCATGAGGAGTGGAGGGAAATGAAATGAGTGGAAAGATGCCAACGGTGTCATTGCAAAAGTCAAAATTGTCATGACAAAATACTACTAAGAGCTGATGTTTTGTATGCTATCCATGATCAGACAGCTCTTGGATGACTATAATAAATTTAAATAAATAAATAAATTTGTAACCTACAGTGGTAACAGAGTGGCAATTCATATAAATTTATATTTGTAGAATTATTTTCTAATAAATCTCACTTCCTAAACTTTAACATAAAAGGAGACAAGATGAATGGCAAGGTAAGGAGTCATTTTTAATTTGGGGAGGGAGATGTGGAGCACAGTTGCCAGATTGATAATGTTTAGAGAATAGGACCATATCCTACATATAAATGAACTAGACATGTCTTATTTTTTCCTTTTGTAGAGTTTGTAATGAGTACAGTGAGTGCATGTTTTCTGTCTTAAGCTGGCAGGGCTAACAAAAATTGAATAGGGGATCAAAAATGAGGAATTATATTTAGCCATTATTAAATAAAGCAATTGGCATTCCTCAAAACTCTTCACAAAATCAAAAACATTATACTCATTGTATGTTTTGATCCATAATTTTATAGACTGAAAAAAATTCATAAGGGACAAATTTATAATTCTTTTCCAAAAGTTTAGAACATTCAAATCAGTCAAAAGCAATACAGAAATATTTTACCATACTGTTGTATTTAAATATAAATATCTTATTATTAAGATGTCTATTAAGTATTTCAAATTAAGATCCTCTGTTTCAATATATATATTATGAGGACCTATACTGTTGGTGTCAATAGGCTGACTCTGTAAAACTCTTAGAGAGGGCTGTAAAGCACAGTGAAGCAGTATATAAATGCTATTGCTTTTTTTTTTTAATCTCAGGGCCAACACAGTTTTTAAAAATAAATAATTCAAGGATTCCTGATCAGGATTTTCATTATCACTTTTTTCAGGCCTGATTTCTGTGTCTTTTGTTCCTCATAAAGAAGCAAATAAGAGAGAAATATGTTCATATGATGTTCAGTATTGCTTCATCAGGGGCAATTTATGCTGTTTATTTTAAAAATCAAGTGACCCTTTTTCTTTTTTAGCCACAGTTGAGCAAGGATAAACAATTTCTAAGTTAGAATAATATTGAGCATCTTTGCATTCACACTTGTCAACATAAAATAGCACTTAATGCACCTGACAGATTATAGTAAATAAAAGGTATAGATTCTAGTAAATGAGGGCTATGATATTATGATACAATAAATGTGGTACATTAGGTACTCTATAATTTTTGAGAGACCTTCCTTTGTAATACAGAAGGTTCCTTCTTAAAAAATAAAGGAGGAATTGCAGATGGCTAAGAAGCCAATTGAAGTGTCAAATCAGGGCCCAGAATAGATATAACCATTGAGTCTATGATCTGAACCTTGATCTAGACTCCTTGGCCTAACCTCTAAATACATAAGAATTATGGCTTGTGAGGAGGTAAAGAAAGGAATGAGAGGCAAGGAAATGCACCCTAGGAATAATGAAGGTAGAACATTCTAAATCATTATTTTATATATCTGTATTTCTTAAACAGAAAACATTAATCATGGTTACTCAAAAGGAAATACCACATATTTTGATGGGTGTTACTTCCCAGTAAATATGTTGGGATTTATTATAGTAATTTTTAATTTGAATTAAGATTAAAAACAGACATGAACTTAAATTTTGATTTTCTGGATTAATATAAACAAATTATTCAAAATAACATATTCATTTAAAACTTGATCCAAATGAAAGGACTGATTATATTTTCATAGTAAATTCCTTGTCATATTCCCATGTGGATTCAACTTTTACTTTGTTAACAATTTCTTGGTTTAACACCCAACTCAAATTTATTCATAACGTAGCGACATTTACAGCCATTTGTAGCATTCCATGGTCATGTGACTTTTTTGTGATGGTTTTGCTGATGGTTTAATGACTGCAGAGTTTATATTATGATAGCCATGTTCACTTAATCACCACAACAAAAAAGATCATAAAATCAAGTCAATCATGTGATTGATCAAATTCTCAACCATCTTGGCATACAACCATAATGGGCAACTCCATTACAGTCATATGTTGAGGACTGCCTATATACCATGATTGTCCAATCTTTTGGCTTGCCTGGGCTGCATTGATTGCAGAGGAAGAGCATATAAAATATAAAATATAGTTAATGTTTATAATCACACAATAATGTTAAAAGTTTACCAACTAACATTACTAGCTGTCCAGGGCTATGGCCACAAGTTGCTGATGCCTGCTATATACAAAACCATATTATGAGTTACTTTAGCAGGTCAGTCAGGCTTCTGATTTTCCTTTCATGAGTCATTGATATTTATCTTTGAACTGACATGCCTAAAATTGGACTATTAGTTGGGTCTGATCAATTAACCTTTATTGTCAAATGCAAAGTACCAATGTGTAAATTATCCATGCATTCCTTCTACTTTGCTAAAATAACTCCCTTATGCGTAATTCAGTATCTAAAGAATACTAGAATTAATTACTTAATTATTTGATTTTGTCAAAACTCTTATCTGACAACTCAACTGAACCTAATAACACTTATATATAGAATACACTGATTTAAGGTTCAGTGAGTGTCAAGACTGGATGGTGGCCAGAGTCAGAAGGTGTATATTCAGTATGTTAAATGTTGCAGTATAGCTTCATGCAGAAACAATTCGTCCATTGAACTAATTTTAAACAAAGTTTCAAGCAGTTATATTCTGTAAAGATAAAGAAAGCTGCAAACAAATGAAAAATGGTATTTCAATTGGAAAGCAGACTTTTAATTTTAATACCACAAGTGCTATTACATTTCTTTTCTTGGCGTAATTTTGTAGAATTCAAAGTCAAAACCAGCATATTTCATGCAAAAAAGCACATGCTGCAAAAAATAATAATAGTTTTTTAAAGAAGTCCGAAACAAAAACAACTTTTCAATTTATTGGGTTCTACTAGAAGCCCTAAGTTAAACATGAATAAATTAAATCAGCAGTTCCAAAACATTCTGATCGCATGACCCCTCCACATTCTTAAAAAAGATTGAGGATTCCAAAGAACTTGATTTATGTGGGTTATATTTATCAATATATACTGAATTAGAAATTAAAACTGAGAAATTTTAAAATATATTTATTTGGCTTTGCAGACTTCCCTGAAAGAGTCTTGGGGATTTTCAGGGATCAGGAGACTTCCAGTTTGAGAAGCACTGCATTAAATTAGAGCAAACAAAATGAGTAGCATTTTCTATCCTGGCACTTCAACACAAAATTTTCAAAGAATTTCACAAATTGAATTATTTAATTGAAAATTTGATTGAATAAGCAGCATTTTTAAAGCCCCAATTATAAATTTCAAATCTCTTCTCAAAAAATACCTAACTCCCTAGAATCTATACTATGATCTGATATTATTTTCATGGATTACTGATTTTGTACTTTGCTCAAAGTCAGCACAGCTATCAAAACCCAGCATTACAGCTTTAAAATTAATTCTTATACTGAGTAGACCTTTTTGTTTCCAGTAAGAAAAGACAAGGAAAACAAAGAAAATCACTATACAACAGTTGGATCGCTTGCCTCCTGCACAATTATTATTATTTTATTATTATTTATTATTTTTTATGCCCCCATCTTCCGTACAAGGTGACTCTGGTCAGCATATCCAAAGAATTATTTGAAACAAAATAAAACAATATCTTTCATAAATTCCTTAGGGACAAATCACACTAATTATAAAGAAATTTATGTTCAGCTTGGTGAATTTTATAAAAATTATATTTTACACATGTGTCTGAGAATTTTTTTTAAAAAAAATGTATATATGTAAATCTTTTAGGATTTCCCACTGTGTCAAGAACATGACCAAAATTACTTCATCCATTCTTGATAGATGTTAGAGTCTGAACCAAGGCCAAGATTGTGCAGTTCTTAAAAGAGGAAATTTTGACAAAAATGTTGCCAGGTTCTGCTCCATGGTAATTGCAATTAGAAGTCAATGGGCTTAATCATGCCCAAAGCCTGGATTGGCTAGTTACTTTTACAGTGCTAAAATGACAATTGAATTATATTATTTGGATGCATACATTGGATATAACTTGTTTGTTTCCATGTGTTTTAAATAATTTTATTACTACGTATACATTTTTAAAAATATTGATTTTTGACTGCAAATAAATAAATGGATTTCTCCAGAACTTTCTGATGTATAGTCTGGAGTTATGGTTGCATCTGTAATATCTCAAGGAATCTGTATTACTGATATGATAAAATCTGGAAAGGTCTCTAAACCAGATGAATTAATTATGCAATGGTAAAAAAAGACTAAGGAGAAATAGTTGTTATACTTCTTTAAATAATTCATAAGACATTTGTAAAGCAAAGACCTGACAGTTCCATACTTTGAAACTTTTATCATTGTAACTTTTAAGATGCAAAGATCTTCTTCAGTTAATAAGTTAGTGCCCAATATCCTTGTTAAATTTTGATGCTATAATTTTAAAAGAAAAAAAAGAAAAGGTTTCAAGGTTTCTGGTTAATATAATAGCCTTTTATGCCTATACACATGAATCTATAATGTTAGCTTCAATGGATATAGAAAAAGCTTTTGATATGGTTTAAATCATGTCTTTGGTTCAAAGGTTGCAGAAATTAAGATTTCTTATATAATTTATTTCATGTATTATAATTTAGTATCTTAATCCTTTTCCTCATGTAAGGAAATTATTAATGGTGTTATTTCATTAGTAATTAAAATGAAACAGAATTCATCAAGGATGTTTTTTATCTCATGTAATTTTTAATGTAATATTGGAAGTCCTAACATGTCTACCAAGACAAAAACCATAAAATTAAAGGAATTTGCTTATCGGAATTTGAATATATGTCATTATATATTTCAAGAGTATTTTTAATGATTATCAATAAGCTTCATTTCAGTTTGTATAAACAGTAACGCTGCATGGTAAATATTCTGATAAATTAATAAGTTGGTGCGTGATAAATATCTCAATGAATTTTGCATCAAGACATATTTTGAGAGGAATGCATATGTTGCTTCTACTTAAATAATTTAAACAGACTGATATGTTAATGGTTAATTTTTTTTGAAGGAGCAAAATACTCAATTGTTTTCTGTTAAAATTATGCATTTCTCATGTTGGTGGTTTTAACTTGTTGTCCAATGTTGGCTGATATTGGTTTGAGGATTATAATGTTATCCATTTGGCTGTATCCGACTCTTGGTGATTCTATGGGCCAGATCTCTCCACATCTTCTAATCTTGTACTATTTCTTTGAGTTTTTCTAGTGTCAGCTTTGATGGTGTCCAGCCACTGGTGTCAGCTTTGATGGTGTCCAGCCACTGTGTTCTTTGATGGCCTGGTTACTGCTAACTCTTCCAAACATAATTGCTTTGAATTCCCACATGTGACATGGCCAAAATAAGTCAAATGCAGCTTTGTGATCTTGTCTTCTAGTGACATGTCTGGTGTTATGTGCTCCAGTACTAGATTGTAAGTCACCTTTGCTGTCCAAGGAATATGCATGAGCCTTTTCCAGTTCAAGCAAATCCATCTTCCTGTCTTGCTTTTTTTAAGGTCCAACTTTCACAACCATAGGCAGGGAACATAATATAGTAAAGTAACCTGTATTTGGTAGCCAAGCTGATGTCCTTACTTTTTCATATTCGGCTCATGTTCATCATTACCGTATGACACAGTGCAATCAATATTTTATTTCTGTGCTGAATTCACTGCTTTGAGCTATCTGCGATCCTAGAAAAGTGAATTTTTCCACACATTCTATCTCTTGATCAGTTTCTATTTTGATGTTTCCCTTCTTTGCAGTGGCTATGAGCCTGATCTTTCTGATGTTCAAAAAGAGACCAAAATTCTAACTTTCTTCTTTGATTTTCTTGATCATATGTTCAGGCCTTCTTTGGTTTCTGAGAGGAGGTTTATATCATCAACATTTTGAAAATTGTTGATGTTACTTCTACCAATCTTTACCCCATTTTTTAATTCTTCAAGTTCTAGATTCCTCATGATCATTTTGGCATACAGATTGAATATGAAAGGGGAGAGAATACAACCATGATGCATTCTTTTCTCTGTCTTAAACCAACCAGTGTCTCCATATGGTGTTCACAGTGGCTTCCTGATTTGTGTACAGTGCTTATACCAACTTGACCAGATGTGCTGTACCCCCAGGTCTTGTAGGGCTCCCCATAGCTTCTCATGCTCAACATAATTGAATACTTACTTGTAGCCAATGAAGCACATGTAAATGGTCTTTTAATATTCATGAGATTTTTCCTTGCTCCAGTGCACATTTGCAAGATGGTCACGAGTGCTATGATATTTTCGGAAGCCAGCTTGGACGTCTACTAATTCCTTTTTGATAGTTGGTACTAGACATTGTATAATTTTAAGCAGGACCTTGCTGATGTGCAGGATGACAGCAATTGTGCAATAATTGGAGCAATCTTTGGAGTCCTTCTTTTTTAAGCAATTTTTTGGCTATTTTTAGCAGATATTAGTTTAACTTTACTGGGAAACAAAATATTTACATGTGATTTTTCTTCTCATCACAAAACAACTCTTTGGAGCAAGAGTTATTTTAAAATGGTTGGTAATATTAATTATGGCTCATAATTAATCAACTGTTAAGGGAACCATTTTAAAACTTCTTAGATTTTTCAAAAAACAAATACACATAGAAAGTTTGAATGGCAATATAGAAATTTAAAACAGTTGTTATTCATTGTCTTTGCTATCAATGCCCTTATGGCCTCTGAAATGCTAGGACTTTTTAATATATTGGGGAAGTTCTTTACTAAAACTATATTGACAATTTATTATTACCAAAAATGAAATAATCAAAAATAATGTTGAGTAATACACAAGATCTCTCTGTTTATCTTTTTAGTTATGTGACTACTACCGTGTTTCTCACAAAATAAGACCGGGCCTTATTTTTTTTTTGAGTCCCGAAAAAAATGGTTAGGATGTCTTTTGGGGGTGAATTAATTCGACACCCCCCCCCCCCGTGCACCAGCGCCATCTCCAACAACAGCATCTGAGTTGCTCCCGCTTTTCTCCCATCCCTGTAACAACAAGGAAAAAAAAGATTTTGAGGTACCTGGGAGTGCCGTGTGCTGCATTTTGGTTTAATCCCGAGTGGCTGGGTGGGCGTGAGAAGAGCCGGGCGAGCATCGCTGCTACTGCTACTCTTGGTGCGCCAGCCTCAGGCTCTGCAAGTTTGTAAAAGTCCCAATGCACAGCCCGTTCCTGCATTCCAAGTGCCTAGGCCCAGCTGCAGCTGTCCCACTCTCGCCAGCGCTGTCTCCAATAACAGTGGCAGCAGCGGTGGGAACCGTGGAAGTTACGAAGGTAGCTCCCCCACTCAAGAAGCAGCTGAAACACTTCCACGGTTCCCGCCGCTGCTGCCACTGTTATTGGAGATGGTGCTGGTGTCAGCTGCAGCTCGGCCTGGGTGCTTGGAATGCAGGAACGGGCTGCGCACCAGGACTTTTGCAAACTTGCAGAGCCCGAGCCTGGAGCACCAAGGGTAGCAGCAGCAGAGACACTCACTCGGCTCTTCTCATGCCCACCCAGCCACTCGGGATTAAACCAAAATGCAGCGTGCGGAACTCCCAGGTACCTCAAAATCTTTTTTTTCCTGTTGTTACAGGGACGGGGGAAAAGCAGGAGTGACTCAGACGCTGTTGTTGGAGCTGGCGCTGGCGAGAGTGTCACCAGCACCGGTGGGAACCATGGAAGCTACGGAGGCCTGAGAAACAGCTGAAATGCTGCCAGACATCCACGCCGACACCGCCAACCTGCTGACCCAGGTAAGGGAGGGGTAAGGGAGCCCTCCATGCTCCACCATGATTGGCTGTTAGGAGCAGCTGATGGTGAGGTGTAGCTGCCCACGGGGCACTCCTAATGGCAAGTTCCCCCCACCTTCCCCCCCAATTTCACATGTTTTAAACTAGGCCTAAATTTGGGGGGAGGGGCTTAATTTCATTTTATGCCTAGAAAACATGCTGGGTCTTCCTATTGGTGGTGGGGGCATATTGTTGGAGAAACATGGTAGGAGTTGAAAACAGCACATATTCAGTATTAAAAAAACCGTAACAGAGAATTGTTTGTGTATATGTGTCTTTGAATCAGTATTGGCTTCTAGTGGCTGCCTGGGCAAGTCTTTGCAGTTTTCTTGGCAAGGTTTTTCCGAAGTGATTTGTCATTCCCTCCTTCCTAGGACTGAGAGAGAATGACTGGCCCAAGGTCACGCAACTGGCTTTGTGCCTAAGGCAGGAATCAGCACTTACAATCTTCCAGTTTTAACTGTTGTCTTAACCACTACATCAAACTGGTTCTAACACATAACTGGAGTGCAGTATGCTATATTGCTCAACCAATGGAATCAGACTTTAAAGAATGTTCAATATGCTTGTATGACCTAAAATGTTTAGTAAAGCTAAAACCAAACCTCTTTAGGATCTATCAGACCTGAAATGATTTTTTAAAAATGGCTCTCATCATTCCGCACTGGAGATGTAATAGATTTGAAGGAACTTTGAGATGTACAGTATGTTATGCTGTTTTGACTGCTTAAATATCATTGCAGTGGTGAACCATTTTCTTGGAAGGCAATGAACAGCTAAATATTTGAATATTTGGAATTTTTAAACTCTAGATATAGAAACCTTGTAAAAGACATGATAAAAATAATTGCTAATCAAAAGGTACCATATCCCATTTAGTTTTTTTACCTGTTGTAGCTGAAGCCTATTATGCTAACTTTATAGAATATCTATTAATATAATTCTGGTAGGCACAAAATACAATATGAGATGTTATATTGGTAAAACAATATTAACTGATATGACAACTAGCTGAGATAGATCATTCTGTTTTTACATTTGATTTTATGAGTGTTGTTTTCAAAGACATCTAAGTAACTTCTATTGCCTACCAACACACATGGAAATATAACCCATTAATATCCATGCAATCTATTTTTAAATTAGTCACTTCAGAAAGTAGTTTTAAGGCTACAAATTTTACTAGAAGACGTGGTCTATATATTTAATAACATCACAGAAAGCCTATAACACTTACATAAATATAGCAATTTGGGGGCTTGTATTTTCATAGGGCTTTTTCTATATATAAACTACAAACTTTTCCACTGTTAAAAATATCAGTTGTAGAAAACTGCTAGTTTCATTAATGAAATAACACAGAAAACTGACTTTATCCTTTTCCTCCTTCAGCTAAAAAAATGATCCTTCAAAGCTGTGCTTCCAGACTCCAGGGAAAGGATAGAGAGACCTGCATTGTTTTTCTTACAAATGGAGAAAAGTAGTTTGAGAGAGACTAGTAAAAAGTGACTTCAAAAACTAAGAGTCTCTTTGGCCAGTAAAAAATACATCCCCCAACAAACTGCTTTTGATTCTTTAAAAAAAACATCATTTGATAAAGTACTCAATGATATTCTGAGCAATCTAATTAAATTTGAGCTAGATGGAAGTGGGTGGTTTGGCCTCATATTCAAAGTCAGGTTATCAATGGTTCTTCATCAAACTAGAGTTATCTGCCAAGTAGGGTCCCATAAGATTCAGTTCTGGACTGCATAGATTGGCCATGAAAACACAATTTGTGGAAATGATAGGTGAATACAAATTGAATATGAACAAGCATTATATTATGGTTGAAAAAAAGACAAAATGTAAGGCCATATTAACAGATGTAACTATTCTATCCTATCCTATACTGTATTGGGCAGTCTGTACCAAGTATTATGTCCAGCTCTAATACCATATTTTAAGAAGAATTCAGAAAAATGAGAATATTTCAAACAGGTCTTTGAGGATGATCAGGGGATTAGAACTAAGCTCTGTGAAGAGAGGTTGAAGAAGTAGAATATATTTAGCTTTCAGAAGAAAAGCCCAAAGGGGATATGATAGCATTCTTCAAGTAGCTAAAAGGAGGTCACTCACAGAAGAAGATTTAAACCTATTTTGTCACCCCAGAGTACAAGAATAATTTTTTTAAGTTACAGGAAGGGAGATTCAAACTGAAAGGAAGAGTTCTCAACCCCCCAAAAATAAGAACTGTTAAATATTACTCAGAAAGGCAGTAGGATCCTCTTCACTTGATGTATTTGAGTAGAAGTTGGATAGCTAACTGTCAGAGATACTTTAAATTAATCCCAAAAGTGTGAAAAGGAACCCTGGTGATACAGTCGCAGTGGTTAGAGTGCAGTACTGCAGGCTACTTCTGCTGACTACGGGCTGCCTGCAATTTGGCAGTTCAAATCTCACAGGCTCAAGGTTGACTCAGCCTTTCATCCTTCCGAGGTGGGTAAAATGAGGGCACAAATTGTTGGGGGCAATATGCTGACTTTGTAAAACCACTTAGAGAGGGCTATAAAGCATTGTGAAGTGGTATATAAGTCTAACTGCTATTGTTATAACTAATTAAACACTGTCTTCTAGCTATACCAGTTCCCAGTGTTTACAGGTTAAGTTTATGATTTGCTCTAGAATTTTTCCAGATACCTCACTTCATATTGATTGATATATGCATATATTGATATAGGACGTTTGGGGGAGGGGGGGGGAAGCCACACAAGCGGATTATAAACATATGATCTTCTTGATTCCAAAAACTCTTTGATCTTTGCCTTCAATTCTAAATGAAAATGTCCTAATGAAATATATTTAAAATGAAAGGACTGCTTATATATTAATATATTTATTACAGAAGTGACAACTATAGATTCATAATTAGAAATCAGACAACAAAAATATAAACTTTCATTAAATCTTTGTCTTCACTTTCAGCTCATTTCAAAAGTTAAACTCTATAAACAATTGGATGTTTGGTTCTAGCAGTAAACAGTTCAACCACTTTAAAAATCAAATATCCACTTAAAAATTGTTACAGTAGGTTATATGATTGCAAAGAAGAGCAATATTTAATCTGTTCGGTCTTAAGGAACTAACTGATGCAACGTTCTGTTATCAAAATGTTTTGATTCTGGCTGCTTAAAATCATGGATCTTATTAAAGTTGATCTATGAATTATTGTAACAAGGCCATAACATCGAAGTCACTGTGCCAAATGTATTTTGGTAACACAGAAAACCTTTTTGATACTCTTAACAGGCACCAAGCGTTCTTGGTCTATCTTGGCTGTGAAATCAAGCAGATGTTTTAAGATCCCTGATAAATATGTGCTCTGCATCTTTCCCAGAAGGAAGAAAAATGCTCTGCATCTTTCCCAGAAGAGAAGAAAACAAAATATCCTTATTATGACTTGACTTTTAACTTTTTAAAATGGGAATAGATACATGCAATTGTCATTACCATTTATGTAAGTTTGGTAACAAATTATAGTACTAGTAAACTTTCACCCCAAAAGCGATAAAACAAGGCAGCCTATGTCCCTTCTTTCTGAATTTTACACATCCACTGCTGTCCATTGCAGGAATGTGCAGGCTGAGGATGTGGAAAGGAAATATCTTTAAGGGAACACATGTTCCCAGAGCTGTCTTTCTTTAGCGTCAGTGAAATAAGGACTAACCAAAAATGAGGAAGGGGGAGACATAACTCTGAGTCACAACTAGTTCCCTTGGGACAAAGAACATGGAGAAAAAGAGAGTCCTAATAAAAGGCAAGGAACAAATTCTTTTTGCATGTATGTGCAAAAAATAACCCCCAATGCTGTATATTTTGCTCCATAATAAATTGAAAATAAGTTTATCTGAATTTCACACTATATCCAGGGTCACTGAATGTTGTATGAATATCAATTGGTAAGGAAAAGTTATGCATGCTACTATGTTTGTCCCATTTTTCTACAAAAATACTCTGTTTATTGCAGATGAAGCAGATGTACGTTTTAGTCTCTGCTAATAAGGAAAGTACCGGAGAATGCTGTAGCTGTCCAGATCATATTTACAGTATATAATACACATAGAAAGGTATCACAGGCTACTGCAGTATATTACAGGTAATCTTTGACTTACAACCACAATGGAGCCAACAATTTCTGTTGCTAAATGGAACAGCTGTTAAGTGAATTTAGCCCCATTTTACAACCTTTTGTGCCACAGTTGTTAAATGAATCACTGCTATTGTTAGGTTAGTAAGTTGTTAAGTAAATTTGTCTTCCCCATTGACTTTGCTTGTCAGAAGGTCACAAAAGGTGATCACGTGATCCTGGGAGACTGAAACCCGCATAAACATGAGTCAGTTGCCAAAGCATCTGAATTTTGACCATGGGAATGCTGCAATGGTCATAAGTGTGAAAAATTGTCATAAGTCACTTTTTCAATGCCACTGTAAGTCTAAATGGTCACCAAATGAACTGTGGTACATCAAGGACTACCTGTACAGGTCAATTAATCTCTAGGTAAAATGATAGAAAACATTATGGTATTACAGAATCATAAACCAAGGACAGGATTACCAAATCTAGACTGCAAAAATCTTGGTGACCATTAGACGCACCTGAGAGAAGGTCAAGAAGGAGTGGGTGGAAACTAATTAAGGAGAGAAGCAACTTAGAACTAAGGAGAAATTTCCTGACAGTGAGAACAATTAACCAGTGGAACAACTTGCTCCAGAAGTTGTGAATTCTTCAACACTGGAAGTTTTTAAGAAGAGATTGGATAACCTGAAATGCTATAGGGTTTCCTGCCTGAGCAGGGGGTTGGACTAGAAGACCTCAAGGTGCCTTCCAACTTTGTAATTCTATTCTATTCTACTCTACTCTACTCTACTCTACTCTACTCTACTCTACTCTACTCTACTCTACTCTACTCTACTCTACTCTATTGTCAACTAGACTTTTCTATCTCTCTTTCATACCAACTAGTGGTTCTCAACCCAGATCTAGTAGCTTTCTACTAGGACCAATTCTGCTAAATAGGAGCTAACGTGCAAATCCTATGTCATTAACCTTGTACACTTTTTAAAATTTGTCAACAAGTATACCAGCAGCATTATTCTAACAGATACTATATGCTCGAACTTTTCTGCCAAACCAAGTGCTGCTATAAGTATGGATAATTTACAGCTTAGATTGTGATCTTCTCCAGAAATTCTATCTTTTATAGCAGATGAAGGATAGGCCCATGAAAAGTGTTCATGGCCTCAGAATTAAGGGTGTCAGTTTCAAACTGTTTATTAAACCCTTTCCTCATTCAACATCATTTTACAGCAAGACATGTAAATAAATTCAGGATACATACTGCAGACATCTAATTTGATTTGTGTATGGATAATATTATTACTCAGCTCTATGCTGTGATGAAAAGCAAGCAAAACAGATCCCTCCTTTGTCAAAAGGGCATTGACATAACTAAGACTGCAGCAGAGAATTGTGCTGCTGTGCTTGATAGCTTACCAACCTTTGGCTGTGTCTTTGTGATGAGGAGGAATGTCCTGGAGAATGCTTATCTGCTATCTTTTCTGATCTTTTTGGTGTTTTATGTAAAATCCTAAAGGGGAACAGGGCTCTGATACCCCAAAATTTAGGTTCCTAATTGCCTCCCATTATACGTTCCCTAAACTGCCACAATTTTTGCTCAGACAGCTACTGAAAAACATTCCAACTTTTTGGTCTGTATCATTAAACAAATACAGCAGCCTAAACCTTTTGGAGAAGTATGATGATTCTTTTGGCATTTCTCTCAAATCATTTACATATAGGTGTAGTTTTTAAATTCATCAGCTTAGCATAGATTTTAATTTATTTATGACCTTTGTTTAAACCAGTACTATTACCATTTGGCTGTTTGAAGCCCTGAAAGATCAGGTTAGGGATACATTATCATGGAAAAAAAATGATGTGGTCACTAAGAGTTGACAACAGTTTGATGGCTCACAATCAAATCAGTCAATCACAACTTTCAAAAAGCCTTTAATAAATCCCACCATCAAAAGTTGCTGACAAAACTCTACATTAAGAGGTGTAGTCATCAATTGGTAACTTGCTAAGAACAATACAATTAAATGGAGAAGTTCACCTTGAAGAGATATACAAAGTAGATTTTGGAAATTTTAAAAATATAAATGATAACTTAGGTAAATATAATAAGATAGTTATCTATGGAGATTCTCAGTCATCCAGGTCATGGTTGTCCCAAAAACTACCACAATAAGGACAATTCTACATTCAGGATGTAAAATGAAAAAGGATTGAATGAGTTCCACAATAGTCTCTCCTGGTTGAAAAAATTGCAAATATAATTCAATGTGCAAAGTGATTGTGTTGGTGCAGTAAACTTAACATTAATGGGGCCTGGTGTGCAGTGACTGGCAGCAACTATCATGGAATAATGGCTAATAATGAATAAAATATCAATGAAAATTTCAATCCAAAGTAACTTCTGCAAAAGAATGAAAGTGAACTCCACAGAGAGAATTATAATTCTCCATATCTGTGGTGCCATTCTATAAATCTATGGCTGTAAAAATATATTGTGGAGCTAAAACATGTCCCTGTAAGGAAGAAATATTTGGAGATTTTTAACGGAGAGCAAAGGTGATTTGGGAGAAGATGCCAGATGAATATAAAATTATTCAATGCATAATTAGACTTTCTCTCTTTCATAATGTTAGTATTAAATGCCATTACAACTAAATGCAGAGCTATTTAGGACTGATAAATGGAAACACAACATTAAACAATGCAAAATTGTATTACAGTATTTGCTAGCATTAAATAAGGTAAGGGGTCACCAACTCAGCTGGCTTTAAAACAAAACTAGACAAAGGGCACGGGAGACAGTTTTGTAACCTTTATAATTAAAGACTCAATAGCTGAATATTTGTCTGAATTACAGGCAGCAGCAAGCCTTAAATATCAGCAGTTGATAAGAAACAATGAGAACTAATACTAACAGGCCTAGCTATAAGCTTCCCAATCATAGTCTAATACTTTTACCAATACATGACCCTGGCTTTCATGAGCTAAATAAAACTTCCAAAATATTTGTAGTAAATACAATCTAATATGCATTTTGTAAATACTTAACATGGCCTTAAGACAAAGATAAGAAACCTGTGGCTCTCCAAATGTTGCTAAATACAACTGCAGCATCTCCTCACCACTGATGGGCCGCTGTCATCAGTCATCAATATCAGTTGAGCAAAAACTTTCCAATATTTACATCATAGAATACTAGCATATAATCAGATACATTCTGGTAATTTACAAACAGGTTCTGAAAGCACCAGTCATCCTTCAAACCTTGAAACTTGATATTTCTTTATTTCTTTACTTATTTCTTTACTTAATTTATATGCCACCCATCTCACTATGTGACTATGGCTAGCTTACTTTGAAGATGGAGTTATCTCTCAGATTCATTCTCTGAAAACTGTCCATAATAATGTCTTTAAAACATCACAGATAGTATTGTGCCAAGAACTTACCCAACCACTTAAAAAATACCTACTATTCAACAACCCTCCTTTTTAGTCCAGTATTGCTTTCCATGACCAAAAATGAAAAGAAGGGAAAAAAATTCTCCACACTAAGTACAATTCTATTGCGGTCCCAATCTTTTCTCTTTTCTTGATTGCTTTGGCTACCCTCTTCTGTATGTTTTTCAGTTCTGGTCTTATGATCAGATAAGTCTTGAATATAGCTTTAGGAGCTAACCACAGAAGCTTTCTGAAATAACAAAGCATCTTGTGGCACCTCAAGGTCAAAGAAATTTATTAGTAAATAAACTTTTGTAGACTATGATTCAAAAAGTTCATGCAATAATAAACTTAACAGTTTATTCTTAGGTTATTGTTTTTTTTATCAAAGGCGACACAAATTTTCCTTTGGAAATTTTTCCCATAACTCATCCAAAGACTAGCTTCCTAAAACTTGGTAGAGCTGATTCTCTGATTCTAAAACAGCAGTACTAGGCCAGAAACTTGCCTTGGAGATTTAGTCTATCTTACCCAACTTAGTGTCTTCTATATTTGTTCAGAATCTTCCAGTCTCCAAGAGTTCATCACTATTGGAGGATTTTCCAAAATTTGGGAAACATTTCTTAGCCCTACTTTCAGATTCATCACGAATGGTTTATCCTTAGTACTACTTTCCAGAAAGTGCCTTGATTCTCATTAAGCCATGGTTTGTCTAATTATTTATGGATTAAACCACTGGGTTGGAACATACAAACCCACAGACCACAATTTATAAACCAGAACAACTTGTTCACTTATGCAAAACCAGTCAATTTACACTATTTAGCTTGATGCACACACCCAGCCAACTTAACATAAATGTCAGTTAGCAGCCACTTTGGTCCATTTGTCCCGCACTACTACCTTTAGTGAGAAGCAACCCCAGATCGCTGGCAGGATTTCCTGCCCTTACCTGGATTTTCCTCTTCTCGCAGGCAGGCCCGGTCCCTTGCACGACGCTGTCCAGCACAGTGACCAGGTCGGCGTCCGGCGCCACGAAACACGAGTTTCTGGCCACCCTGATAGCGTCCTCGATCTCCGCGAAGCGGAAGACGCAGAGCGCCGAGGGCTGCGGAGCCTGTCGACCGCCAAGGCCGGCACCCGGGGAGGCAGCTTTCTCAAACACCCCGAAGAGCAGCTCCTCCGGCTGGGGCGAGGGAGGACTGCCGGGACCCACCTGCAGGGCGGCGCGAGCGGGAAAGACGGAGACCAGCCTGTTGAAGAGATCCCCGGTGGAGACTCCCGGTGTGACCCCGCCGGCTCCAGGGTGGCTACATTGCAGCGCCATTTGAATGTAAGACTCGGTCAACTTTTTGGTCTCGCCGTTACCGCCGCCGCCGCCGCCGCTGCTGCTGCTGCTATTGAGCGGGGTGGCCTCGGCCGGGTCCCCCAAGCAGATGCGAGCCAAGAGGCTGTGCGAGTGGCTCTCCTTTTCGCGCGCATTCGCCTCGCTGTTGAGGGCCAAGTAAGCATAGGAGGCCGAAGGACGGCCAAGCGGGGTGCCCTGAGGCAAAGGCGGGAAAGCGGCCGGTGCGCGGCCGGCTTTGGCAACCTGGGATCCCCGGGACGAATAGGGGGCCCTCGGTCCCGCCTGAGAACTCCGGCCTCCGGAGGCGCCCCCTTCCGGGCGAGAGGGCGTCGCGCCTTGGCTTCCCCGGTGGAGGAAGGCGCGGACGAAGCTGAGCTTGTGCCGGTCCTTGGCGCCCTGCTTGATCTTGAAGATGTTGTCGTCGGACGGGTTGATGTCGAAAGTGAAGAGCCGGGCTAGGTCTCCGCGGGCGTTGAGAGCCCGAATGGCGATCTCGGGCGTGTTCTCGAAACGGTGATCTTCCAGGCTGGCGTTGCGCGGGAAAAACGGGCTGCCTAAGCCGGTGTAAGTGGCGGCCACCAAGAGCCTCGTGTCTTGCCCGGATTGCTTGAGCACCAAGCCGACGGTGGAGGCGTTGGCGTGGTTGGCCGCCACGTTCAGCATGCTGGGGAAGACCGTGACCTGGTCGCCTCCTTCTCCTCCACCTGTCCGAGGTGGGAACGGGACGGCCACCACCGAGATGTTGTCCATGCTCCGCAGCTGGCAGAAGCCTTGGTAGACCGAGCCGCAGACCACCAGGATGCCTTGCTCCGGGTCCGGCTGCAACAGCTTATTGTAGTTGTCGGTCGGCTTCTTGGCGTGCTCGCAGGACGCCTGGGGCAGTTGGGGTGCGTGGCACAAGGGGTTGTCCTCCTTGGGGCCCACCTGCTCTTCCACCTCCAGAGTCAGGTTGGGAGCCGAGAGTTGATAAAGCCGGTTGACCGCCGCCAGGTAGATCCTGCCGCCCGACCCATCCAGGGCGAAGTTGTTCGTAGCGGTGGGCGAGACGAACTTGTGCTGCACCTTCAGCCCACGCCCGAGCACCGGCAGCACCAGGGAAACCACCAAGAGGTGGAAAACACGGCCGCGATCCGGTGACAGTACCTGGTTAGCGCCTCGCCGATCCCGCAGAACCATCCTGCCTCCTGGGCTGTCGCTCTGCACAGAGCATGAGGTTCCTTGGCTGTGCAATTGGGGAGGGGAGGTGGCAGCCGCAAAAGAGGAAAACCTGTTTCCTGCGGAGGATTTAATGCGCCTCGAACCCTGAGAGACGCCAACAGGAAAGTCCCGAGCCTTTTGTTGCAAGCTATCCACAGCCTTTTGCCTCCTTACCGGACCGGCGTCTCCAATGGGGTTAAAACTCAAACGTCTGAGAAAAGCTGCGCCCTCCCCTAAGTCTGACAGCTTCACTCTCTCTCTCTCCTTCCCCCTCCCTGTAACTGTGGACAAGCTGCTCGCTCCGACTTCTGAGAGGTCCTTCTTCTCTCCCTCTCCCTCTCCCTCTCTTTTTTTTGCAGTATTCGTTTTTCCTTTATTTATGGTTTGTCATGTGAGTATGATTAAGTTTAAGCCGCTGTCTCCCCCCCCCTCCCCAAACTGAAAGGCAATCACTGCATCAGTCCCCAAAACAAAGAAGCGGCTCTTGATAGCAGCTCCTTTGCTAACAAATAACTCTTGTGTTTTCCTTTTTTGATGTTGGGAAGCAAGAATGTAGGATTCATGGGCGGGCAGGGTGTGGGGGAAGACAAGGAAATCAAAAACTTTTCTCATCCAGCCGTAAAGCAACATTGCAATCAGTTGTTAAGGACTGAGTTAGCCAAACAAGGTTAATTTCGCAGACAAATAATCTTCAACCCACTTTCTGATTCAGCTGCTTGGTCTCCCCTCTCCCACCCAATGAAAATAAGTTAACCCTCAATCCTCTTGAAGTACTCCCCTCCTCATAAAAAGGGATTTTACAAGAAAGGATAACAAAGAAGAGAAGGTCAGACTGTCTGGGGTTTGGTAGGGGGGGGGGGTGTCAGGAATAAATTAAGCAGACAACTATGACAAGCATGTAAGATGAGAGGTGAATTAATTCAGTCTTGCTGGGCTTCAGTCATCAACACCATGGAGCAATGAAGGTGCCTGAAAAATATTTCAGACTATGCTGATCTGTACTGCTCTATTTCTGCTTTGCGAGAAACAACTCCAGGCATGGGGTTGTACAACCTAGGTTTGCTTCATATTCATCTGTCAATAATCCCTGCATATCACTAGCAATGTGCTGGTGATTATTTGGAAAGTGTATTTAGTCTGTTTAAGAAACCATTTGAAACTGCATGTTTATATCACTAGCTGAAAACTGGCTGGTGTTTATGGGATTTTTAATTCAACATGTTTAGTAAGAACCAGATACTGTTCTACAATAAAAAGCTGCTACCGTTAGTTAAACCATTTATCAACAGTCTACAAATAGATCGCATTCATCTTGGAAAGAACTGTTGCCAAAAGGAGTTTCTCCAAGTGTAGGGAATGTTGATAAATGAAAGAGGTAGGTAAGACTTGTATAGAATTTCAAAATTATTATGGCTATGCCCCCCACTTGCACTGAACCACAACACAATCAGTCCTTGACAATAGCACTTTCCCACTTTTCATCAAGATATTGCCATCTTTCCATTCCCAGTCTATGAATGCGGCTTAGAGCTTCCTTGGCTACACTGGTGTTAAATTAGTATTTTCTCCCTTATTCTGAATTCTATCCAGTGATAGCCTCAGGGTGTATAAAATCTGTTAGATTTTGTCATTTTGATATTGGAGATAAAGTCAAGTAAGCAATCGTGGAAGCATCTATTGGTGTTTCAGACTGATGCTGATTCACTTCTTTCACCATTCTACTAGTCACTCCATGGAACATATTGTTGCTAGCATCTGAAATAAGATAACAGACTGAAGTTGTGTAACACTGAAAAGCTGGGACCAACCTGGGGCCCTTCAGGATAAGACAGATGAACCCATAAGTTGATGATAGATGACCACATAGAAAAATCCTAAATAAAAGTGTCCCCTCGCTTGTAAAACACATACCAGCAATTTATATCAGTATTCCCCTTTTTCTGCCTCCCCTCCTCCCTTTTTAAGTAGCATTATGATAAAGTGGGGGCTAGAAAAGAGAAATGAGAGTCTAGAAGTGCCCAATGGAGTCCTAATGTCAAACCTTCACTATTCCTGCTCCAGTATCATGATTGGCTAATGGTGTTCCAATTGATAGGTAACCTGCTGGAGAGGGGGAGCAGTAGATCTGGAGGAGTCAAATAGTTGCTTAGCCCATCATGCTGTAATCAGGACAACTTAATAGCATTTCAGAAGAGATTCTGAATAAAGACAGAATCAGCAGGATTGACAATAGGAGCAAGAAATTTCATGCTGGAATTTCCATTGTTTTTTGTCAATTAAAAGAGAGGTGGACAATGCTGTTTTAATTCAGCATTATGACCGTGGGATCTAGAAACGTAATACTGCTTGTTCACAAATAAGTAAGTGTTGCTGCCTACAACATTGGGAGACCTTTAAATAAGGATTATTGAATTCATTTATGAACTGCGATGGGCTTAGCCTAATGCAGCAGGACTATTCGTAAGTTTGAGAATAAAATAGGGAAAGCTCCTTTCCATCAAGTTTCTCAAATAAGAATTATTAAAGTAAAAAATAAATGTTTCATAGATCAAATATCTCCAATGTTATCTATGGGAATCAGTGTACCTGCAGATACTTCCTTGCTACCTCCAGATCCTGTATCTGTACTTGGATACAGATTTGTTCTTAAAAAAAAAACACCTCTTTTTTATTTTTAATCAAATACAAAAATATAGATATGCTACAAATCCAAGCACCAAACTTCAATGTCATACTTCTAAGAAGAAATATAGTGTTTCCACATAAGAGCTACAGGCATTCTTGGAAATTAAAAGTGGCAAGTCAGTGCTTTGTTTTCAAATATACAACTTACCCAGGAGGTAAAAATAAACTGGGGCTCAATCCAAGTTGCATAGGAATAGGCATGCAAAAGCGCACCAACGTGCCTACCGTCCCTGTCCTATTGTTTCTTTTATTTTTCTTATATGTATCCATTTCATGTATTCATAACTATGTTTATACTTATACCTATTATCTTGTAAGCGATTGACAAATCAAAATAAATCAAATCTAGAAAATAAGTCAGGGAACAATGTTATCCATTTGGCTTTTGATAAATTAAAGTTTTGTAATTGTCCACATCATGTATGGCAGCTCTTCAAGAATGGGAAGCCTTCCATGCCTGTGACATGTTCTCAAAATCTCAAATGTGCCTACTGTTCTGGAAGAACCAGAATTCTTGCCCCTAGATTTTTGGTAGAATATCATTAAAATGATTTAAACCCATTGTTCACTCACTATGTCTAACCTGTACTTTCTTATTTGTTTTTAAGGTTGTCACTGAGCTGCCATGTCTTGGCTGGAAAAATATGGATAACCACAAGATGGCAGTGATACAGAAAAATGTCACCTGTATTTTTACACCTCAACATTTCAAGTTGTTAGTGTTCTCATTCCCCATCACTTTGTCCTCATTGATTCAAGTTAACTTTTTAAGACTTGTGTACGTTGGTTTTCTTGACTGCCAGCTTCCTTCCTAGCCCTTCCTCCCTAAGATCAAAGCTTGTTCATGCAAGCAAATAGACATCATGTCACATATTTATCTCAAGAGATTATTTAAGATTATCAGATATAATATCCATAACGGCAAGGGCAAGGACTGTGTCAAACCACAGACTCAATTTGCATACACTAAACTTAACCATTAAACTTAACTGTAAATCTGAGGTTATAAACTGTGCAGTTGTAGCTCCACATACAATACCTGAATCCCATTGTTGTGAGCTCTGAGCTTTCAATGACTAGGCTGTTGAAATTTGAAAGCATAATTGCTGAATGTAAGCAACAGGGTTTCCTGTCATTCTGTGCTTGGAAATGCATAACAACTAGTGTAAGTCCTGAAATAGCCTGAGCATAGTTTACAAACAAAATTGCTAAACTTCTTTATAAAAGGAAAAATCTCAGCCTGGCTTGATGGGCACCATACATTGGTTTTGCTACTATATCCATTTTAGACTTTAGACGAAATAGTGTTGGCCTGCAGCCACCAAAATGTTGCCTGCTCCTGCCATAAACCAAGTTTACAAGTCTCTGTGACTGCATTCACAACTTATGCTAAGCTGAAACCAGACCAGTAACGTAATAGTTTAGGATATGTTCATGACACATTAACCTATTGTAAAAGATAAATGTTTTGCATTATTTCCTGCCATCTGCATCTGGTTAACCCAACTAAAAGAATTATTTGAGTTTACCTACTGACCTCTCCATCCTCAGTCTTCTCACTTTTCCCCTCTCCTCTGCCTCTCACCAGCTATTGAAGATGACGACAAACACGTTCAGAATATAATATCACCTTAATTCCCCCCGCCCCTTTATCCCATGAATTCAATCTGCGACCACCACTCACATGAGACACTGTAAAACACTGGATCTGCAACAGTTTTGGAGAAGATACAGAAGTTCAGAACATAGTAGCAGGTATCGGTTCCTAATAATTTTGTGGATCCAATTCAAAATGCTGGTGATTACCTACAAAAGCCTTTACAGAATAGTATCAGATTGCATCTTTCCCAAGGTTGAATCTGTTCATCCTGTAAGAACATCTCAGGCAAGCCTACGCAGCAACCCAGGTGGCATACGTTGGGGAGGTGGGGGATAGACATGGACCAGGCAACTTATCTTTTCTGTTATGGCTCCTATGCCCTGAAATTCCATATTCAATGAAACATACCTCCCTACCCTCTTAGTGTTTTGTAAAAAATAAACCCCTTTATTCTACTGGGCTTTTAATCTTAGTTAAATTGCTTTGTGACATTCATTTTGGCAGCAGGGTTGGCTTCTTTGTTCCACTTTGACTTCATATTTTTACTTGTTGTACCCTGCCCAAATCTTTAAATTGGTACAAAAATGGTAAAATAAATAAGCTAACAAACAAAAGAACAAACGTGCACATGAATAAAAACTGTGTATAGTGTTTGTGACTTGACTATCTGCAGCATGCAAGGAAGAGTATGCTCTACACAGGAGTAAAATTTTAATTTGTGGAATTACTATTGTATGACTTACAAAAAAAATGAAAAAAGCAGGAGGTTACATATTTTAGGTAATGTTTGGAGTTAGTTATATTTTCCTTTAAAAAAACCTTGTATTTTTCAGCTAAGGAACAAGTTATCAATATGTTGTGTAATACAGGTGGAATAGCCTCTGGAAGGATCCTTCAAAGAAGCAATTCTACCAATACTTTTTCTGAAAATGTAGACTCCTGGATTTGTTTTTCATTTTGAAAAAATATATAACTACTACAACTGTTCTACTTGTCTGATCTGAAACCACTCAATTTAGTTGAATGCCCCTTTTATAGCTCAATCCATGATTTTCTGGGGTTAATTTTCCATGTAAGATTAAGTATCTAGAGAAACATCTCTGGCATGGAGCCAGAATGTTGCCCTTTAGGAAATGGGAGGTGAATAATAGCATATTAAGTTTTTTGGGTTAATTGATTCAGAAGGAAAAGAAAGAACCTTTTTTTTTACATTTTTTGTCTTGCCAAGCTTGTGGAATTGTAAATATTTTATTAGGTCACATAATGGTGGAGTTCTTTATCCTTAATATCATAACTAAGTACTAAATCATACAAATACGAATTCTAAAAAATGATATACTTAATGTAATTTTTTAGTTTGGCAATGCCTGTGTAGAAAAAAATTAATAATGGGATTGTACTGTCCCCTAAAGGCCTGGAACTAGAAAAGAAAAGAAAAATCATTTTATTTTTCTCTTATTATTAATCATTATCATGTTCATGTTGTTAGGGTAGACATAAACCACCAATGAAAGTATTCTTTAGAAACTTGACATCCGTAGTTTTTCCATCCTCTAGATGTTTGTCCATTGGAAGTAAGATCTAAAATGTTTGTCTATGAAAGATTGTGGTATCAGCATCAACAGTTTCTTCTTGGGAAACTAGACTTGCAACTTTGTTGATACAAAAAGTCTCCCACTAAGAGAAGAAACATCTTGGTGTTGAAAAGCTTCAAATCTTATTTTCTGACCATTCCTTTGTCTGATTCTGATGATTAATTTCACAAGGGCAAAACTAAAATTAGAGACTGGAAAGAATTCAGAACGTTTTCTCCATATTAGGGGAAATAAAGTCTTCTGATGTTGTCTAATCTTATTCTAACACCTGCCAATTTGCTTACCCTCTTCTTAGCTTTTTTTCATTCTTTAGATCACTAATTAATATCTAACAGCAGTGACTAGCTTGTGTTTATAGAAAATGTGTGCTAAATTAAATACAAATATTCTTTCTTTGTCTCTCTTTCTCATTGTTCATGCTGGTCATAGTTCTGATAGATATAGTTATTAACTCTTTTTTTAAAAAAACAAAATGTGAATCTCCTAATTGCTTGAATTTGTATTTTCAATTTTTAAGTCCAACTGTGACAGGAAATAAACATTAGTGTTTTGAAGATAATAGCACCTTATGTTTAACACCTTTTATCTGAATGTGTCAGAGTAATTTGTAAGCATAAGTTAATTAAACTTTATGATACCCAGCTGAGTTAGAGAAGACTCATTAGCCCAATTTCATAAAAAAAAGATAAAAAATGTAGGCTCCTGACATTCCAAATACTATCACTGAATTGTTTTCATTTTAATTACATTTAAATATAAATTATTTTTTCTTTTAAACTACTCCCCATTTATTTGCACTGTAGTCCTAGCCAAGCATACTATACAAAAGTAAAAGTTGTACATCCAGAAAAAGTTGTACATCCATGACTTAATCTGATACATGTACTATATCATTTAATAAGAGTCTCAGACTAGGACTATCAGATCTGGGCTATAAAATTTCAGTCACCCAAGGTTTTTCAGCCCAGATCTGGTAGTCCTACCAAATCACTGATCAGATTCACAGAATGTGTTAAGCCATGGTTTGCTTAGCTGTAGTTTGTTTAACTAATCACAGTTGTCTGGGTTCTCATAAACCATTGACACACAAATCATTATTTACAAACCTTAATGGCAGGACAAGACAAACCGAACCAAACCACATGATGATTTAGCAATTTAAGTTATTGTAACTACTGGTACTTTAATAAATATTTAGAGAGGTCTATCAGGAATTGTTCACCAGAGGAGATGGCAAGAAAAGGATGCATAACAACAACAACAATAAATTTCTCTCCCATATATTCTCTATCATATTTATAATTTTGTTTCCCACCTATTCCTTTAAAATGATCTCACTTATTGATTTCTGATAATACAGTCCAGTCTCATGGATTCTGATGTATTAAATTAATCTTACATATTATAGAGCTGGAAGATTGAATGCAGACATTTTAGTTTGCAGCTGGCACAATAGGATTTAGAAACCCCAAAACAGAAACAAAATGAAGCAAATACCAGTATAAAATATTACATAACACTCCAAGTCCTAGATACTAGAAAAAAATGCTACCACATTCAATTATGAAAAAAGCTAGTTTGAAATCTCAGGTCAAAATTAAAGAGTGAAAAGGATACATACAAAATATACCAACAATTCTAGTATCTTTAGCCTGTGAAGAGAAAGATTAAGGAAATTGATGTTTTATAATAATCAAACATCAATGTGTGTACCAGAGTTTTCATGGAAACATTCTCCATACACTGATTAAATCTCCCTCCAAGTTGGCCAATGTGAGAATGAAAAAGTGATATTTTGCCAGCCAGTGGTGAGATTCAATTTTTTTTATTATAGATTATGTGGGCGTGGCTTGGTGGGTGTGGTATGGCTTGGTGAGCATGGCTTAGTGGGCATGGCAGGGGAAGGATACTACAAAATCCCCATTCCCTCCCCACCCCACTAACCTGCTTTCCAGCTCTGTTCTCCTGTGCAGGGCAACATAAGAAGACCCAGCCGATCAGCTGGGACTCGGGAGGCAGAGACTAGATGGGGGAAGGCCCAGTCAAAGGTGGTATTTGCCAGTCCTCCAAACTATTCAAAATTTCCATTACCGGTTCTCCAGAACTAGTCAGAATCTGCTGAATACCACCTCTGCTGCCAGGGCACGCCCCCATCACAGGGGACAATTGAGGCGCCAAGAAGCAGTTTTGCCAGTGGGAAACAGCCTATCTTTCCACTTCGGGGTTCCAATTTCCTCCTGTGATGCGTCTGAGCTCAGACACAAAAGAGCAGATAAACTGCTCTAGCATTACAAGCATAAGAGGGGGAGTGTATGTGATGCTGAACTGGATTAACCTATGGAAGGACCTTAAAATAAATCTAGAGAGGCAGATTTTTTTTCCAGGTGCATTTAATTGACATTTCACCAAGACTGACTGTCCAAAACTAGAGTGAGGTTAATGCTTTTAAATATTATTTCTTGCTATATTGACATTTGAGGAGTTGGAGGAGCAGCCTCCATAATTGTGGTAATTATAATCTGATGAATCAGGCAGCATATCAAAATGGGATGAAGCATTCCACATCATAAACCAAAGTAGAATAAAACAGTTCCAAAAGATTATCTTCAGAATGAAGATTACAGCAGAATGCGGGGGGGGAATGAGAGTGATATACTGTATTAGAAGCAATATATTAATATACAACTCCTAGTTTTTTTTTTATTTTCTCCCTGTCTTTCTCTTCTCCAAATTATTCCACTGTAGCAAGTCTTCTTAAATCAGTGTGCAATCTTGTACATGTCATTATACACTTGTTGATTATTAATACATAATAGAGAATATTATGATTCCAGTCCAGGGTCCATAGAACTGCTCAAGAAAAAATATCATCATAGAAATTTCATAGAGAATATTTATGGCAAATGTAACCCAGTTTTCTGCGGCAGTATAAACTTGTAGATGCAAGTTATTAAATAATTATTGGAGGAGGAGAAAGGATTCATAATAAAATGGCAAGTATAATGTTTCCATCTTTTATGGGAAAAGACAAAACAGAAACATATTTAAGTTATGGTGTTTATAACTTTATAGTTATAAAGTTATAGTTTATAATTTTTATAGAGTTTATAACTCTGTAAAGTTATTTTACATTTATAAATATATTAAATATTATTTATATTGAATTTAAAGTTATGTTAGATTTAGTAAACGTGAAAAAAATGTGCCAGAAAATATGAAACTTGAACCATTGTACTGAAACTCTTAGATCAGTGGTTGCCAACGGATGGGACGCAGCCCACTGGTGGTCCGGCAGAAAATTTTGGTGGTCCGCAAAGAAAAGTCACCACCACAGCACCCCCAAAGCAATTAATCCAGGCTGTGCAAGAACACAAATCTGCCCCACTCACATGGCCTGCAGGAACCCTCCCCGCCCACTCACTCCTTACCTGGCAAACTTGCCTGCCTTAGGACTGAAGATTCTATTATTCAGTGCAGGTAGCCGATGGCAGAAACACAGATCTCTGAATGAATCTATGATTCTGTGATCAACTCAATCTGCCTGCCTGCTTTGCCTGATTTTGGATAAAAGTTGCCCTTTTTTAAAATAAAAAATTCAATATTTACATACCTGGTGTGTTGTGACTTAATTTTGTGAGTTTGCTTGCTAGGAAATTTTATGAGTTTGCTTGCAAGGAAATTTTACGACAGACTCAGATAGCCGATGGTAGAAACACAGATCTCTAAGTGAATCTGTGATTCTGTGAGCAACTCAATCTGCCTGCCTGCTTTGCCTGATTTTGGGTAAAAGTTGCTCTTTTTTAAAATAAAAAAATCAATATTTACATACATGGTGTGTTGTGAGTTAATTTTGTGAGTTTGCTTCCTAGTAAATTTTATGAGTTTGCTTGCAAGCAAATTTTATGTGACAGACTCAGGTGTGTCTCAGATGGCAGAAAGATAGATCTCTGAATCTGTGATTCTGTGAGCAACTCAATCTGCCTGCTTTGCCTGATTTTGGGTAAAAGTTCTTCTTTTCTATTATAAAAATTTAATATTTACATAAATATTTATAATATTTACATACAAGCCATGCCCAGCCAGTCACATGACCAACAAGCCACACCCACAAATTAGGCCATGCCCAATAACTTTTTTTAAAGAAATTTGAATTCCACCCCTGCCTCTGTGTTTGTGTGTGTGTATGAGGGGGGCAGAGAGAGGTTAGATCAGATCTCTCTCTCTCTCTCCCTCCCTCCCCAACATCAGCAAGCCATCATCAGTCAAAATTCATATTAGTGGTCCCCAGGATTTAAGATTATGAGTTTGGTGGTCCCTGAGGTCCAAAAGGTTGGCAACCCCTGTCTTAGATAACATTTTTAAGAGCAAGGTGAAGGTAATGTAAACTAATGTGAACTATTTTTAGAACTGCAATTCTACTTTTAGCTTTTATTGCAGAGGTCCCCAAACTTGGCAACTATGAGACTTGTGAACTTCAACTCCCAGAATTCCCCAGCCAGTATGGCTGGCTGAGGAATTCTAGGAATTGAAGTCCACAAGTCTTAAAGTTGCCAAGTTTGTTTTATTGTAACTCTTCAGGGGTAATCAGACAATGATGCAAACCTCCTGGTGATCAGATAATATTATGACCAGGGGATTTCAGTAGATCCCTCATTTTTACCCTCATTTCCATTTCAAGTTGGCTGCTGTCCCTGAAATCGACAAGTTCTGCAAAAGAATTAACAAACCAGTCTTGTATTTTGAACAGTAGCCTGTCCTCTGCAAAAGAGAAAGTTGAGTTTTTAACCAGTTGAGAACTATGTTTGCCATTAAAACAACAAAAAGAAAAGCCATAAAAAGCAAAACAAAAACAAACAAACAAAACAAATAAAACCAAGCAGCCTGGAGTTCATCTCTTTAGCCTGCATCAAAGAAAATGGATAACCTAGGTGGGCTTTGGCTAAGTAATTTTGGCAATTGTATTTGCCTTCCTGGCTAAGAAGAATTTCAAGGTCAGAAATATAAAAAATAGATCCATGATCAAAACTGTGCTGGGAATCTTGGATGTATTTTATGCTGGAATCAGAGGGATGAGAAAAACAAAAAGTCTACTTGTTCTGATGTGCCCTTAAACAGATTTTTTTTTAAAAAAACATAGTCACTTCCCACTACCGGTATCTGGTTTTAAGATTTAACTTCCACAATTACAAAGTTTTAATGGTTGCTTTATATATATTGTATAATACTTTGAGAAAGCAAGTTTGAGAAACATCCCATTATTTAAAATGGTGATGTCACACAAATTAATGGGTAGGTAATCTTGTGCTTTAATAAATAGTTTTAATGGCATGTATTTTACTCATTCTTTTTGTCAAAGGGCATGCAGTGTTAGAGCAGTTCCAATAAAAGCATTTATCAAGTTAGCAATGACTTCGAAGGGTTAGTTCTAAGTATGACTAAATCCATACGCATTCCATCACTAAAGCATTATAAAAACTGGAGATGGTATAATAACATGTGACTAAGATACATTACATTGTAGTATACTATATTTGTACTGATTCCTATGAAATGACTTTAAATTACGATTTACCAATAGTTTACTATTGATTTACTCAATAGTTTATTAACAGTTTACTCAATTTTGCTTGATTCTTTTGGAACTTCCAGTTCTTCAGAAATCTTCAAGTGGTTTCATGCATTTTATTAAACCAGAGAGGTAGCCACACTATGTAACCCCAAGACTTATTTTTGGAGCCTGCAAAGCCTTGAAGATACTGTCACAAAATTTGGCAGCAGTGAGAATTTCATTGATACATTGAACATTTGGTTTAAAATTGAACATCAATTTACTGTGAAACAGCTTTATCACATTTTCTTTACATGTATTATCTTTCAGGTGCTATTATTGTATATAGAAGTTTGCTATGTGCTTTGCATTAATTAGTTGGACCAGAAACGTATTATTCAAAGAAGTTTTCCAATTTTTCAAAATATTTGGTTACCTTTTCTAAAGAACCTGATGAGTAGACATTTGGTAAATATCTGTACATATTCTCATCTACATAAATTCATTGATTGGTTAAGGCCTTGTCTGGATCATCATTCTACCACCCCTTTGATATCCAATGGAATAAATGTGTCCAAGCAGCTATTGAGATCTGCAAAGCAAAGGTCCAGCTGATTTATGGCCTGTAGGTTGGTAAATACTGCAGTGAAATTCCTACTGAAATATTTCCATGAAAATTCCTAAGGACTTTGCCGGGTGTGCCTACTATATGTCCTATTCATAGCTAAGACAGGAAGCAGGCTTGATCTTTGTTGAGATGCAATATGCAGCCCTGCAACCACAGCTGATCTATTTGGGGTAACTTCTGGCTTTCCTGACTCTCCAAGATAACTTTTCTATTTCAAGAAATTTGGGTTTAAAATCCAGTGGCCTTTCCAGGTCAACATCTGGACACACTGTTTTAGCAATATTCTAGTCATGGCATATTGTCACATGATTGTATTGCAGAAGAAAGGGATATGGTTTCAATTGCAGGACACAAGAGTAGAGTGAGTTTAGTTTATTCTCAATGTGTGGGTGCCTGATTATCTGCCACTGAAGAAGAATAGCTATCAGAAAATAGCCCAATATATAGAATTCACCGGTCTTCTGTTGTTTTTCCATCTATTCAATTTGGTAGGAAAGTAAAGTTGGATTCTCTTCAGAATTTTGCCATGCAACATATAACACAACACAAACATGCTCGTTTTATTATGGAGGCCTGGAAATATGGCAGGTTCTTCTTCCTGAATAAAACCTTAACAGTATACACTTGAATAGAAGTTGCAACAGGTGTTTGGTTTAGTAGTTAAAGCACCAGGCTAGAGAATGGGAGACTATGAGTTCTAGTCCCACCTTAGCCATGAAAGTTGGCTGGGTGACTCCCTCTCAGCCCAACTCACCTGTGGGGAAAACAGGAGGAAGAAGATAGTTTGATATGTTCACCACCTTGAGCTATTTGTAAAAATTATAACAGTGAGATACAAATAGATGCATAATTTTTTTAAAAAAATGCAGAATTTTTTAGTGGCTGTGGGGGGAAATGGAAGGGGGGAAGACAAGGTACATGGTTATATTATAAGGCTATGCTGTATATAAGGCTATTTTTCTCATCAATTAGCCTGACTGAAAGAGCTTGCAATGCAAGACTCTAACCATGTCACATCAAGTTGGGTCAGTTGTTTTCTTTTGTGGGTGACATCTTCTGTAATATCTTACATTCCTGCCATTTTGCTAACCTGCTACTCTTAATTAGTAGGACAGTGCAATTGCCTGCAAGTGCTGTATGACTTTGAAGAATAAGGTGTGTTGAATTGGTGCATTAGAGCTCTTGGAGGAGGAAAAGAAAGAAATCTCTGTGGGGGAAGGCCATTTATTCTCCTGACCACTAACGGCTTCAGCTTTCACCAGCAGTGCCTAATTTGGTTCCACTTTGTCCTATTAGATGCTGAAGAAAAGAAAACCAGCACGAGACACATTAAATCAAGAAGAACCAAACAGTTCCAACCCAGGCAAGCAACTCTGAAAGGCATGTTTAGAACAAGGAAAGCAACAGGTTGTTGTTGTTTTTACTTTTTCCATTTCTCTTATTCACCTAAGGGATTTCCATACAAAAAGAGAGTATTCAAAAGCCACTTGAAATGTCACATGCAAAACCGAATGTTTATTAATGTCAAATGCATTTCTGGCCTATTAATAAACACAAGGTGGTCTATAGTGTATTAAAAGATAAACTACAAATGGCACAGAAAAAATAAAATAATTATACCACAGAAACCTCTTGCTTATCATCAACCAACAAAGCCAGATGTAGACAATACTCAGGTGAATCTCCAACAGAAGAAAAGAAATTTGAAATACACTAAACAAAAATGTTTCTTCAGATACACTGCCTTGTGAATACTCAAGTTTCAAGTTCTCCACTGAAATGTTATTATGAATTTCTTCAAGAGCCGCCATTCTAATACTAGTCTAAAGTAATGGTTGAAAAAGGCCATTTGATTTGGGAAAAGTACACAAATGTCATACACTCTATGGGTATTCATTATGAAATATATCAGGGGAAGGCATTTCACTTTTTGGATTTTGAGACATTATGAGAAGACATCACCATGCCAATAAAAGTGTGTAAAGTCAAGGCTATGGTTTTCCCCGTTGCAATGTATGGCTGTGAAAGTTGGACCATAAGGAAGTCTGAGCGCCAAAGAATTGAGGCCTTTGAACTATGGTGTGGAAGCAGTACTCAAGGACATTAGCGGACCTCGCCCGAGCGCGAGACAAACGCTGAAGAAAAAGAAGAAGAAGAAGAAGAAGAAGAACTATGGTGCTGGAGAAGACTCCTGCGAGTCGCTTGGACTGCAAGGTGATCAGTCCTAGAGGAGATCAACCCTGACTGCTCTTTAGAAGGCCAGATCCTGAAGATGAAGGTATCCTCAAATACTTTGGCCACCTAATGAGAAGAAAGGACTCACTGGAGAAGAGCTTAATGCTGGGAACAATGAGGGCAAAAGAAGAAGGGGACGGCAGAGAATGAGGTGGCTGGATAATATCACTGAAGCAGTTGGTGTGAGCTTAAATGGACTCCGGGGGATGGTAGAGGATAGGAAGGCCTGGAGGAATGTTGTCCATGGGGTCGCAATGGGTCAGACACGACTTCGTGACTAACAACAATAACGAAATGAGAAGACCAGCTTTTTTATTGCCAAAGACTTCTAATTTTGTTACTAAAACTAAACAGGCCATCCTGAATATTTTCCCAGGAAGATATGGGAAAGAGTTCAATATTATTCTCTTGTTATTCTACAGCACTGGAAAAGAGCCAATTGCCAGCTATAATTTGCTTTTCCAGGCCAGTAGGTGAATCCTGGGGTCCCTCAGCCAATCAGTGCTCGCCTGCCTGCTAGAAATGCATTGTTCTGCCCCACAGTTCTCTGCCACACACCAAATAAAATGCATCTTGCCCATCTGTAAATGGATCGTAAAATGTTTTACACTGCTGGTATTCCTACTAATCAAGATGGAAGACAGCATGCACCTGTTTTTAGGTTTTCTGTTTTCTTTATGTGAGACCTGACTCAGCCACCACGCAGTGATATAATGAGGGTCATACAGAATGCTCTCGCAAAAAAAAACCTCCCTCAAATATACTGCATCTGTAGCCACATTCATAGTGTCCAGTAGAAAATGCCACATGCCTGAAACTTTGGGGCACCACCTGCGACCAGAGGGCTTCAAATTGTGCTGTGCTGCTCCAGTGGTTCCTGTTTTGTTGAATTCATACAGGCTCAAAGGATTGTTAACATCAGAATGACATACAGTATTATTATCAACTATATTTGAAACCTAGTTACCAAAATAATTATTTCCTTCTGAGTGCAGGTAAATGAGAAGGCTTTTGGAGAGAAATGTTCTAAGAAAAAAATTACTTTGGGGGAAAAGCCCATTTTGCTGAGAAGGAATAGGATTAATCAGTTCCTATGATGTTAAATGATATAGATCAAGCAACTCTTTTTGTTTCATTGCTAAATAATAAAGATGGAAAGCTTAGGACATTTTTTATGGACTAACTCTCATATACATAGAAGGATTTTCTTTCAAATACACATGTGTATCATGAAGTGTTTATGGAGATTCTCAGTCATCCAGGTCATGGTTGTCCCAAAGGTGCTTTTTCAAAAGGCAACTGGACTTTGTTTTTCCTTGAAGACGTTTTGCTTCTCATCTAAGAAGCTTCTTCAGTTCTGACTCAATTCTGAAAGTCAAAATTAAGGAAGCTTCTTGAAAGAGAAGTGAAAAGTCTTCAGGAAAAAACGAAGTCCAGTTTGAAAAAGTATCTTTGGGTCTCTATCATGGAGGTTGTTTTTCTGGCTTGGGATTTTTCATTGGACTGCCAAGTTCAAAAGTAGTATATCTGAGAAAGGTGACCATCACTGATAAGGGAAATAGTATCTATACCCCAACACATAAAAGCACAGCCAATCATTATGTTGCTGGCATGCCAAAAGTGTTGATTTGATATTGCATTTAGAATAGAGTATGTTTTACAGCAGCCCTCGACTTACAACCACAATTGGGACTAGAATTATTAAGAATTAAAGTGGTTGTTAAGTGAATCACTACTGAATCATGCTGTCATTAACCAAATTTGGCTCCCTCCATTGACTTTGCCCATAGGAAGCAGGCTAGGAAGGTCACCAATCTGATAAAGTGACTGCGGGATATTGCCACTCTCTTAAATACATGTCGATTGCCAGATGCCCAAATTTTGATTATGTGACAGTGGGGGTGCTGTGATGATCATAAGCATGAGGCCTGGTCATGAGTCACTTTTTTCAGTGCCATTGTCACTTTGAATGCTCATTAAATGGAGGCTGTATGTCAAAAATTGCTTGTACTTTGGTTTGGTTTGCATAAACCTTTAGAAGGAAAAAAATATTAAGAAAATGCCATGGGTTAGTACTAGATTGTGCATTATAGAAACTGTCCCCCCAGTGCTGTCCTGGAAGGGAAATATAGAAAAACCCAATGAAACCCAGGGGTGGGATGCTATCGGTTCTGCCCGGCTCTATAGAACCGGTAGCTCTGAAGAGCAGCAGACACAGATCCTGTTCTATATTTGCTGCTGTTTTGGCCCACCCACCCGCCTGGGCTCTTACCTGTCCTTTATTTCCTGCTTTTTCTACCTCATCTGCTTTGTGCAGCACAGTTGAGGTTGAAAAAGCAGGGGGAAAGACGCTTTCTAAATGCTGCGCACCTGCGCGCAGCACTTTTCAGCTCTCCGGGTGACACAGCTGATTTTTTTTTATACGCGGGCGCAGCATAGTCACCAAACCAGTAGTAACATTGGTTGAATCCCACTCCTGATGAAACCCAATACTGTCCCTGTGTTATGGGTGCCATAGAAACCACAGCTCATGTTCTTCTGATTTGCCAGTTCTACAGGGACATTTGCCACCAGTTGATTACCCCTTTTTATTTAAATTTCCATGGCAATCTGATAGCTTTTATCGACACTTTCTGTTAAATAATCAAGATAAATGTATTTTGCCACCTTGTTTGCAGGCTTCGCCCACAAATGGTTGCTAATGGTTCTTGTTGTTAGGGAATAGCTTTGTGTTGTTCATTGTGCTGATTGTATTTGTATTGGTCAATGACCAAAATAAAGTGTGTCTGTCTATACGAGCTACCAACCCTGCCTCCCCCTCCATTTCATGCGCACAATCATTCATTTTAAATCCCATCCTTAGTCCTTTTCGTATACATGACATAATTCCTTTTTTCATAAACATGTGGCATAGAATGTGACATAGATATGGTTGGATCTGAGAGAAGAAAATACAGCCTCGCTGGTCTCTCTTATCTTCCCCCACCCCCCAGATTCACCTACGCTATTATTATACTTCTGCTTTCATACTTATTTCTGCTCCATTCCTTGTAAGTGTGCTTTCATCTTTTACAAGAGCCGTGCTAAAATACAACAGTCTCTTTGAACATCATCTTGCAGACAAGGTATTCTGCACAATTCTGTGAAAATGGTTGGGGGAAAAATATTCTGTCTATTTTTCTTCCTTTAAAAAATATATCCCCCAGAAGGCCTGACAATCAGAAATAAAAATGCTAAGTAATAGTCTGATTGATATGCAACACTTCAGCTAAAGACAAATCAGAGATTCAAGGGTATTATTGACCTTAATTTTCATAGGGGTGGTACCTTAAAGCAAAAACAGACTATTTTTATGAGCTGTCAACACTAATAATACCTAAAGTTCCAGCAAAATACAAATCCTTAATGGTAAGCATCGAGGCTTTTCTTCCCCAAAGCCTTTTCAATCTCAACAGGCTCTGAAGACTTGTCCTGGGCTTTGTTATCAACAAATCCCACCGAAGTTCACTGCAAAGGCAGAGGAATCATGTCCAATCAGTCTGGTCCTGAGGGCGCAAAGCTGCAGCCTGCAAGTCTTTCACTGAACAAGATGGTGATTTATTGGGGCCCTGAGGAGATTTCTGATTGGAATCACGTTTTTGCTTTCAAAAGTCCTTGTATTCTAAAAGAAGAACTTTTATAATGCTACACAGAGCCTACCAGGTTGTTTAGTGCCAAGAATCGCTCACAGCACACAAATATATTTTAAGGGAAACATTTAACCATAAGTAATGTTTCAGTGATATTGGAAAAATATTGTTCCAGGGCCTGTAATGTTGGAAACTGAGTAAATTACTGATAGAATCATTTTACTTGTGATTTAAAAAAAAAGATTCTTATGCTAGACTTGGAAAGATTGCATTAAGTATTGCACTAATTTCAATTGTTAAATGTTCTGCTTTTAATACCAAAGTGACTGAAAATTGCTAATCTGCCATGAGCTTCTTATATGATCCAACCTTGAAAAAAATGAAGATAGAAAATCTATTAGGCTATGGGCTTCTGATCAATGAAACCACAGGGTTTCCATTCTTAAAATGTTTTGCTTGGATCTGTGTGACATTTTTGATCATTAAAATAGCTTTTTACATAATTATGCCTAGGATTTAAATGTTTACATTTTAATATAGTACATATAATAACAAAATTGTCAGAAAAAGAGAGAAAGTCAAATTCAAGCAAGACCCATTAGCATCTAGTACTTTTATTTAGTTCATTATCATTTCTTGCACATTACTTTTGCTTTTTGAAGAATAATACAATAACTGTCTGCCTTGACATTTCCCAATTGTTAGGTGTTTATTCCAGAAACCACTTGCTGCTTTCTAAATAAATGTTGCCAATTGTGGATTTAACTGATTTTTTTAAAAAATAGTTATTCTGATTCAATTTTTGCGATGTTTCCCAGAATTAGGAAAAGAAACTGATTACAAATTTCTGATAACCAAATGACCATGGACCTAGTTTCCCCTCCACTTTTTCTCTATGGCACTTCCGTAATGATGAGGAAGCAGTAATAATTAAAAGCATGAGAAATCGCAGAGTAGATTCCTTAGCTAGAACAATATGATCCACATTTTATTTACATGTCATAATGAACACCTACAAATCTTATTTGGCTGAGTTGCTATCAAAGTTCATCTCTGTCTTGCTTGATATAGAAGAAATAGTTGCTTGATATAGAAGAAATAGAATGTTATGTAAGAAAAATGAAAAGTGACAGGATGAGTTTGAAGTTTTATATATAGTTGAAAGATGCAGAAAGGGTGAATGGGAAGGTATCTCAGAAAGACCAGCTACTGCAAAAACTTGAGGACAAACTGAGGATAAAATTAGATGGGTGGGTCAGAGGCTTGCAAAGCAAATTGAGCAGAGAAGATGATGCAGGAGGAAATCACTCAATGAGAAAGAAGTAACAGCAGAAAGAACATTTGAATGAAAAGATGGGCGCTTTTTCAGGCAGGAAAATGTGTACATTTCATTAATAAATCACAAGCCACTGCCAGTAATTTAATTTAATTTTCTTATAACATCTGCTATAATTTTACATCCCGCATATAATGAAAAACTTCATATGATTCTGTCCAAAATCTTGTAGTTCTAGTATCTATTTACTTGGAGTCTTGCATTTCTAGGCAACGTTCCAATTAGCTTATCAAGAAAATATAAATGAATCAAAGATGAACTAAAAAGATATTGTACATATAGGTATAATATGTGGTAGAAACAAAAAAAAAACCCTACATAAAATGGCAGTAAAACTTAGAAAATGAAAATAAAAAAACAGGAACTTGGAGAACTTAAGTTACGTTACCGTGACAATGGAGAGAGTTTTTGTGTTCAGGTGGGTGAATCTGAGCCAGTCACCAGCTCTTTCTAACTCAGTGTTTCTCAACCTTGACAACTTTTAAGATGTGTGGACTTCAATTCCCACAATTCTCCAGCCAGCATACCAGCAAGGGAATTCTGGGAATTGAAGTCCGCACATTTTAAAATGGCCATGGTTGAGAAATTCTGATCTAATTACCTGTGAACTCATTACGGAAGGAACTGCGTTGTCTGCGTTTGCTGCAAAGATAAAATGTACGCAATGTGACCCTATATATGTTTCTACTTGGAAAACTTTTTCTCAAGATAAATGAGCATTGGATGGCAGCCTATATAAGCAATGTCAACCAAGTATATTAAGGACAGTGAACATTTGAAGGTATTTTTTTTTAACGAGGCACTAGAAGGTTATAAATGTTGATGCCACATTTCTGCATAAGTCTAGAAGACTAATCAAAATATTGCTTTAAATAACAGATCAGAGTAATCTATCTTCTTATACTGTGTTTTAATCCCAGAGGTATGTTTTCACAAGTTGACAATGTCTCCTCATATTGTCAGAGGTGGGACCTTCTCATGGCTGGAATCTGATTCTAAATATTTTCAACCATTTATCACTTAACTGATGTGCATCCTCATCTTTTCCAGATGGTCATTGGAAATCTAGAGATCAAGCCTTGTTGTCTTTTAATTGAAACTGCTTCAGGCTTTTTTTAAAGAACAATTAATAAAGAAGAGAGAGGACAACAGTTTTAATAAGCAGATTCCTTATTTGCTCTTGAGAAACTGATTAGACAAAGTAGTAAAAGTCAAAGCTAATTACCTATCAAAGATTGCATTTCTAAAAAATGTCCATAACAATTTCTAAATCCTGTCCTAGCTCATTGTTTCTTATAAACTACTTTTCTAATTGCTTGTGACTGAAAGTAGCCATATTAAGGAACGCCCAAATCAGAAACACATTTATTCTGTTTCTAAATGATGCAGCTTTTATAGCTTCAGTTGATATCATCTTTTTTATTCATATACAATCACACACACACACACACACACACACACACGTTCAGATTTCCTTTTCTATATTCCTTTTCTATCCTTATATTCTACTCGGTATAGCAATTCGATGGGAATTAATATGAAAGAACTAGGCATAATTATTTAATTTACAATATCACAGGATACATTTTAATTTTTGGTTTGAATTTCTAAAAGGATGCTTAATATCTACAAGATATTAAACATTTTAATCATGAAAGACTGAGGTTTATTTCATTTTCTTAATAAGCTTATACTATATGACTACTTGTTTATATACCACATTTAATTTGCAAATCCTAAAGATGGTTTGTGATTCTTTGTTACAACTGCATTGTTATAAATTACTATTATATTCATATTTCCATTAAATCCCCATTCCTATTCCCTCCATTGATCCACATTTAGATATCTATAACATACACTTAAGTTTGGTTGCCTGGGGGGAAAAAAATCCCAGGTTTTTTTATGAAGAAGAACAGGAGAAATAAGCTCCAGAGTACCATAAGTACAGATGGTCCTTGATTTACGACAGTTGAGCCCCAGATTTTTGTTGCTAAGCAAGACAGTAGTTGGGTGAGCTTTGCCCCATTTTATGACCTTTCCTGCAACACAGTTATTAAGTGAATCACTGCAGTCATTAAGTTAGTAACATGGTTATTAAGTGAATCTGGCTTACTTTGCTTGTCAGAAGGTTGAAAAGGGGGATCACATGACTCTGGGACCAGTGGTGGGATTCAAACTTTTTTTTACTACCGGTTCTGTGGGCATGGCTTAGTGGGTGTGGCAGGGGAAGGATACTGTAACATCTCCAGTCAGAAGTGGTATTTGCCAGTTTTCCGAACTACTCAAAATTTCCATTACTGGTTCTTTAGAACTGGTCAGAACCTGCTGAAAACCACCTCTAGATGGGACACAGCAACAGTCATAAATACATGCCAGTTGCCAAGTGTCCGAATTTTGATCACCTGACGCTGCAAACGTTGTAAGTGTGAAAATTGGTCTTAAGTCACTTTTTTCAGTGCTGTTGTAACTTCAAATGATCGCTAAATGAATGCTTGTAAGTTGAGGACTACCTATGTCTCGAAACACAAGCTAGCTTTGTAGTAGCTGATAGATTGCAGCAGAACTGTGAGTAAATCATCTCATCTACAATTCGGAGTAACACAGGCAGTATACAAACCAACATGCATGGAAATATTGGATACCCACCCAACGTCCTTTATAACAGACTTAAATTATATAAATTGCAGTTTTGATGCCCTGAATGACCCTTTTCAAAATACATAACATCCAAAGCCAGCTCTACTCTTTTGATGTATGAGGCAGAAAATGACTCAGCTTTACACTTCTCTGCCTCTCCTAATAAAAAATGCAACAGTGGAACAAGTTAACATAAAAATTTGCTCACAGTTCAAGAGACCCAAACTCTGCTTCTCAAAGTATTTCATTTGCTTTGCCTATTAATAGGGCTGCTCTAACTTATACCCAATTATCCCAAATCTATCCAAGTTTGCAGTTCATTAAACTAATAAGTCCCATATTTTGGGGCATCATGCAAGAACTATCGGGCTGATTTATGGTAGAAAACAGGAATACACAAAGCTGGCTGAGGTGGATTTTTTGTGTGATCCAACAAAACATCTTTTATTGGTTCACTTCTTATAGCAGCTCTTTCTAAAGACGAACTGGCAATCTAATAAAAGGCACATGATGAGTATCTTTCGAATCTACCCTGTTTGGTTTGGTCAGAAATATGGGCACTGGTTATTTTTACTTTGCAAAAGTTAAATGTTTTCATTCCTAAACTTAGCAGATGCCACTGACACTACTTTGAGATAAATCCTTGACCTTTTCAAGTCTGGACAACATATGTTTTGCATTCACACTAATAGAGGTTTCCATAGTGTAATGTCATTTGTAGAATGTCATCCAATGTCATCTGATGTTGCTTTTCTTTCTGACAGATCTGAATAGCTTGATCTTTCTCCTGACACTCCTCTGCAATTAAGTCAATGATTAGAGCCATCCTGGGAACACTAGCTTTAAGCATTTATTCACATTTGCTGGATAATATAAATGGGTGAAGTGTATTAAAGCGGTATTGCAAGGTGGAATTCAAATTCAAATATAGGAGTTTTTTCTTAGAATTTAATGTAGTGCACAATTCAACATTTTACATACACTTCTGACCTTTAAATGACTAAGAACAAATGCTTAAGTTCCACAGATATAACGTAAGTGATGTATACGTATGTGTGTGCATCTGTGCATGTATATAAAATCACTTATGTCATATCTGTGGCACATAAGCATTTGTTTTAAGTCATTAAATATCATATATGATATGGTGGCTCAGTGGTTAGGATGCTGGGCTTGTCGGCTAAAAGCTCATGGCAGGGTGAGCTCCCATCCTCTCTGTTGCTCTTGCCAACCTAGCAGTTTGAAAGCATACAAATCTTTCAACAGCCCCACAATCCCTTGCAAGGTGGAGTCTGGGCAACTGAATGTAGCTAGCAGAGTGTTTTAATGGCAGGATGCCTTTCCTGTTGTCAGAGTTTTGTTTAGCAGATATATTCTCAGTGTGCCCAGAGAGAGAAATACCTGCCTCTAGCCCACCGCACCACTCTTTGAAAGTACACAAATGCAAGCAGATAAATAGGTACCACTTTGGCCACATGGCCACGGAAATACCTTAGGGCAACACTGGCTCAATGGCCTTGAAATAGATATAAGCAGGGACTCTGCAGGGGTTCTTTGACCACACATATGTACATACATACATACATACATACATACATACATACATACATACATACAAAATTAGCTCCTGTATATGAAAGCAAATACTGCCACCCCATTCCTCAATTTCACCTCAGAGTTGAAATTGGCTAAGGGCCCTGTGGTAGATGCCGATGGACTGCAAAACTCCTGGCCTTTGGCCACATGCCATATATGTTGATTTAATTAGGCTGTGTAGCTTGGCTGCAAAAATCTGGGCAACCACCAGTTGCTGTTTTCTCTTCTTTGCTCTCATCTTGTGGCTGTCTGGATTTTTACAGCCCAGATCTGGTAGCAGCAATCTGATGCTTAAGTGTGGGCTTAAATTATTTGAGAAGTCATTCCACGTTAGTAGAAAACTATGAAATATAATTAAGAAGGGGAATCCCTGTGAAATAATTAACATCTAATTATAATTGCCAGGATTTTCTAGGAACCCACAGAGTGATGCTTGCATAAAACTAGGATGAACATTAGGTCATCGAGACACTGGGCTGAAGGCATACCAAGCAGGAAACTTGCAGCAAGTCAGCCTTGCCTCTAAGCTGCCAGTTTGAAGATTGCCAGATGAGTCTTCAGGGTTCATAAGAGGCTTTTGCTTATTGTTTTCACAATACACAATTTGGAAAATGGCAACTTAGTGTGCAAGAGACCAAAGGCTAGGTTAATCACATCCTTCATGTACTTCCCACTAGCAAGGAACTGTGATTGTCTGCTTGAATGCCCCAGCCCTAAATCAATTTTCCACAGGTCCAGATTCATTTTCCCAGAGACTTAAGTGCCCGTGAATGTCAATGGAATTTTTTTTTCTTTTTAATTTAATTGTAGGCAGGTTATTCTCAAAGAGGATTTCTGGAGGGTAGGAGTTAACTTTCTTTCCCCTTGTGCTGTAACTCTCTTTATTAGCCAGTTGTTGTTGTTAGTCGCAAAGTTCTGTCCGACCCATTACGACCCCATGGACAACATTCCTCCAGGCCTTCCTGTCCTCTACCATCCCTCGGTGTCCATTTAAGCTTACACTGACTGCTTCAGTGACTCCATCCAGCCACCTCATTCTCTACTGTCCCCTTCTTCTTTTGCCCTCAATCATTCCCAGCATTAGGCTCTTCTCCAGCGAATCCTTCCTTCTCATTAGGTGGCCAAAGTATTTCATCTTCAGGATCTGGCCTTCTAAAGATCAGTCATGGTTGACCTCCTCTAGGACTAACCAGTTTGATCACCTTGCAGTCCAAGGGTCTCCAAGGGTCCATAGTTCAAAGTCCTCAATTTTTTGGTGCTCAGCATTTCTTATGGTCCAACTTTCACAGCCATACATTGCAATTGGGAAAACCATAGCCTTGACTATACATACTTTTGTTGTTTATTAGCCAGTACTCCGTGGCAATTAGACATAGGGGAGAAAAAAGAAACACCTTTTCTAGAAACACCTTGTGGAATTGTGGCCAAACTGAGAATTAATTTTGTTAGCAGAGAAAAAGTTTCCCTTGATTCTTCTGGAAGCTTTTTTTTATTTGTATCTGCAAGGGGTACGCTTGGACAGGAGGAAATGAGCTGAAAATTAGAGGTAATACAGAAAGATGAGCTAGTCAAAAAGAGAGAAACCCTCCCTATTATCTCTAATTTCATATAAAAAGGTCAAATACTGCAGTCTTTACATTCTACTATTTGTAGATTTTCAACAGAGAAAAGGTCAATGAGCCGACCCTAAATAAGGAGACACATTAAATCATTTTTTTTTAAAAATCTCCCAGTTCTTTAAATGTATATATTTTAGTTCAACTTCATGCCATTACTTATCAGATTCAATGGTCTGCATTGGGATGTTTCTGCTGATGATAGATGACCTTTCCTAGGGCTATTTGATGTTTATCTAGTCTCCTCCCTGCCTTTTTCTCTAAACAAAAGTTGCAGGTCAGAACAAGCAGCGCCTATGTAAGAGTTTCTGCATGCACAGATGGACATTACTGAGATGCAGTGGGCTGTGGGCATCAAATTGCAAATCTTTGTGGTGGGGAACCCTCACAAAGGTAATTGAACTAGAATCTTCTGTGGGAAAATCTCAGAAAAACCTGGATGTCAGCAGAGATCTAGTAGGCACGGATTTGGAAACTGCAGCTGCCCCGTACAGGTTAAGGGCAGGGAAACATAATTTCTACATCTTCTCTAGGAGAATCTGTTTTGTAACTGAACCCATCTCTTTCACTTAGGGGTCATTATAGGCCTACCCCGACCATTTATTTCTCTGCCACCTGGCTGAGGCAACTGACCATTCCAAAGCCACGTTCACCTTTGTCTCCTTGGTGTCTGAATTCTGAAATTGCCTTTAAAACACCAAGAATGAAAAATAATAAAACACCAAGAATGAAAAATAATCCATTTTAGATAGCCTTCAGGGCTACTCTGAGTCTCTGAGGATATTGTATCCCAGAAAGACAGTCAGCTTTTCGGCTGCTGTGGTGCTAAGCAACCAACCCACAGCCCAGCAGTTCTGTGGTCAGTGGTTCATGTAACTCTGGCTAAAAGCAGTTAATGTCTTCTTTCTTTTGTTCTGGGAGATGTGAACTGGGAAGCTTCTTATCTGAATTTAAAACAGCCCTGCAATTAGTTTTTGTCTGCACTGAAGGGCACTTAATCCTCATAAAATATGACAAATCAACTTGAACGTCTCTAATCAGGGAGCAAAGAAAGCAGATTCATGGCTGCCGTGTGCTCTTGATGCTGAAAAACTGAGAGTCACTCACAATTGTACCCCATGCTTCTTTTATTTCAGTGGAAGAAGGGATCTTGGGGTATGAGTCAGCCCAGTTGCAACAATCCTACAAAATAACTTAGAGTCTGCACAAAACCAAACACACCACATTAGGGCATAGCATAATGGGAGAACCCATTGAGAGGAGAACCATTCCAGGAATATCTGCTGAGCTTCAAGGGGAGCAGAAATTGGAACTCTTTAAGGTGTGGTTGACAATAGATTTGAGTTGAGGAAATTCAGCATGCTGTTCCAAAGGTGCTTTTTCAAGAGGCAACTGGACTTTCTTGCTTCTCTTTGAAGATGTTTCACTTCTCGGATGAGAAGCGAAGCATCTTCAAAGAAAAACCAGAAGGTCCAGTTGCCTCTTGAAAAAGCACCTTTGGGACAACCATGATCTGGATGACTGAAAAGCTCCATAGACAGTCAACATGCTGTTGCACTATAATAACCCAGTCTGCTCTGGCCAGCATAGCCAGTAGTGATATTGGGAGCTTTTGATCAGCAATGCCTGGAATACCATAGATTTTCTACCCAGATGTTAACCACTTTGACTTACGACCACAACTGGGATCAGAATTTCTGTTGCTGAGAAAGACAGTTGTTAGGTGAGTCATGTCTGATTTTATGATTTTTTTGCTGTGGTTGTTAAGTGAATCACTGTTGTTAAGTAGTCATTAAGCACATCTGGCTTCCTCCATTGATTATATTTATTGGAAGCTGGCTGGGAAGATTGTAAATGGTGATCATGCAATCCTAAGACATCGTAACCATTGTAAATATATGTCAATTACCAAACACTGGAATCCTTGCAGCAACTGTTGAAAGTGGGAGAACCAGTTGTAAGTCATGTTTTTATTGCTGTTGTAACTTTGAACCTTGTTGTCGTTCAAGGACTACCAACCTTTATACCAACCTTTCTCTTGAAAGTGATTCCATTTTATGAGGATTTTTTTTCTTTTGCTATCCAAATCATATTTGATGTACGGTACAGGGGGCTCCCTTTGAAAAGCATTTAGCTGGACCAGAATGCAGGGCTGCAGGCAATTCTTGGCATTCCATGTTACGCTCCTGTAATGTTGCTGCTTTGTGAGCTTCATGTGGGCCTCTGAGTGCAATGCAAGGTGCCAGTTATCATTTATAAAGCCCTACATGGCACAGGGCCAGGCTATTTGTAGGATTGCCTGTTTCTCGTTATTTCTGCTCACCCACCAGAACTAACAAGGAGATTATGCTCTGGATTCCTTCCACCAATGATTGCTGGACCCAGGAATCCTGCCTTCTGTCTTAAAGAGCCTGCCCTGTGGAATAGCATCTCTCTTGAGATCTGAGTGGTCTTGACCCTGTTAGCCTTCTGTAAGGCTTTGAAGACCTGGCTGTTCCCTCAAGAGGTTGAGTGAGCTCTGTTGGTTAATTGGTTTTTGTTGTTATTTTTGGTCAATGGAATGATTTCTGCGCTGACATTTGCTATTTGAATGGCTGATCCTATTTTTGTTGGGTTTAATCCTCATACTGGATTCAGAGTCATTGCAATTGGATGGGTAGCTATATAAATGACATAAAATAAATAAAAACTTCTATTTCTCCTGTTTGACTTCTTGTTTTATAAAATACCATCTTCCTTGATGGCCTTATTTATTTGAGTGAGGTTATGTACATTTGAATTGAGCTTTTAGGGAATGACAGGAAGGAAGTGGTGATATTAGTCTAAGGTTAGCAAACCATCTCCAATTGCATGTCCTATGATTATAGCTCTTTTATTACCACTTGCATAGAAATGGATTAGTTTGACCTACATAAATAGCAGAAGGGCATTGTTGGCAATGAACAGAGTTCTTCACATGAAAAGATGTGCAGAAACAAGCTCTTGCTCATTTCATGACAGAAGATAGCGAGCCTTGACTAACTATGGAGAATTGTGATACTATCTTTTCTTCCCACATAAAGCAAGGTACAGCTTGCAAATGTTTGTGCAATAACATATTAGTTAGCTTTTACTAGGCCAAAAGACACTGTGGTTTATATAGTTGGTTGTAAATGAAGCTACCTCCCATTGTTACTTCCATAGATGGAGTGGAGAAAGAAGAGACTTTCTCAGCCACTTGAAATTATTAATTATCTGATGTTTTAAAATTAAATTGAGGATGGTATAGGATCATTACCAGCTCTGGAGAAATCTCCTATTATTAAACAAGAGCAGCAAAGACTATTCTGGAGGAAGGGCAGGCTTACTACTGGGATAAATGTGGTTTTTACCACATTTGGGAAATCTTAAAGTATCAAGGCATTCTCAAAGATAATATTCGTGGTAAGTCATGAATTTCCATAAACATTTTTAAGTCTTTCCTTCTAAATATTTTTGCATACTTTTTCTTCTCACAATGATAATAGTCCTGCATCATGTTAATGGTCTATTACATAAATTACATCACATATTTAATTGTAGCTGCTCATTGGATTCCCAGCTATGGAATTTGCAAGATTTTCAATAAATTCTGCATTTAAAGGTGGGTTTAATATTTTAGAATTGTAAGCTAATGGCATGTGCTCTCTGTTTTTCAAATGGGGGAGGTATTTCAGGGCAAGAACAGTATATTTTAGCATAATAATTTCATCAAGGGGTTTTTGGAGATCTCCAGAACTTTGTTTTGTGCAGTATTTGCCTTATGTAAAAATGTAGAAGCAAACCCTAGGTACTTCAGATCCGTAGGCATGAAATATTCTCTAGGAATTCAATAAATGTGCAAAAGCATTTACTTTACCAAAGTGTGCTGACAGGGGAAAAGAAATAGAGAAATTGACTTTCTGCGTCCTTATTTCTGGAGGCAAAGGGCAGGATGCCTAAAGCAGAGGGACTGTCAGACAGGCGGATGCAATTGCTGTCCTATTCTGATACAGAGGCTTCCTTTTTTATACCCATCTGACAACTGCTTAATAGCTTAATAGTCTGGCACTAACTGCAGACATCCACCAATGCACATGTTAGGCTTTTACTTTAAAGAAGACACAGCTATAAAGCTGGTTTTTCAATTGAGTGAGGGAGCGAAATTGTGCTTGTTGACATTTTGTCAGGTCTTTTATTTCTGTCACCTGAACTGTGAAATGTACATAGTTGTTTCCCGATCTTAAGAATCCCCAAAAAAGTTTTATAACAACTGGGTTGTCCCTGTTTAGTTCAGACAGGAAAAAACTATACAGATCTCTCTCTCTCTCTCTCTCTCTCTCTCTCCCTCCCTCCCTTTCCCTCTCTCTTAAAAACAAAAAACAAAATATCATTGATATATATTAATGAAGTCACAATAATTTTGGCCCATTTTTGGTAGACCGGTGTGTAAGCTGAGATTTTCCAAAAAAAAAAAGGATGATTTATTCTTTAGTTTATGTATAAGTTATATATAAGTTTAACTGTGTTAAAAATAATGATGGTAGATTTAGAATTACGTTATAGTATCCACATTGGAAGTAAACTAAACAGACTTAAAATGTCTGGGAAATTAAGCTATAGTTAATCATCAGCTCTTCTCTTTCCCCCATTCACCTAAGAACTATCTATGTCAGTAAAGAGGTAAAGGGGAGTTTATAAATAGCTGTGTTCACTGCATTTTTGCACAGAACTCCTCAACCATTTTACACTGTATTGGTAGAAGGGTAAAGGATAAGAAAATTATTATACAAATTGCCCACTGGAATTGGTCTCTCTGATACCTTGATTGAGCTTTCTGCTAATTTGGAAGCACAAAACAATCACATTGTTGATTTCATTTTAATGATGAACATATTTAATTATGATGATTAAAATAATTAATACAAGTGGTTATGTGGGTTCTGGGACATATATGGAATTTGTGAAGCTAATCCTACAAATGAAGATACCTGTAAGGAATCATATGTTTTATGCTTTATCTCTCTTTCAGATCTGAAAAACCATTAGCACAGCCTACCCTGTAAAGGCAGCACCTGAATAACTCTATCAATGGGGCTACCCATCAAGCTGTGGTGGAATAGAAGTATTTGGTGGTCAAGAGCTTTTCTCTAACTGTGCTAAATAACATGTTAGCTGAGTGGTGGGATATTTTAAGAGGTAATGATATTACCCTTATTCTTTTATATACTGTAGAATGATTTTAGTTTAATTAAAATTTCATATTTGATCAGATATGACAGGAGGAGGAGGAGAAGGGGAGGAGAAGGAGAGGAGGAGGAGGAGGAAGAGGAAGGAGGAGGAGGAGGAGGAGGAGGAGGAAATGAGAATTGCAACAGTCAGTTCAAAAAGCCATGATTAGGTAGTGTATGGGAAGGCTGTTCCATTTCTATATTGGCCTGCAGTTTGGAATAATATTTAATCTTGCAAAATCCAAGTGAACAGAGGCCATATTGTAACATGCAAGCCACTAACTGATTAGATAGCATATACTACAGTTATTGAAAACCTATTAATTAATTTATGGGGAAGTAACTAAGAGTCAATGGCTTCAAATCCTAAGATACCCCAAATACCCAGGAAGAAATCCTACAAAACACAGTACTGAAGACACCATTGCAAATAGCTCCCACAGGAAGGAAAAACCGTGAAATTCTAAAGAGGCCACCATGAATTCATGTAGAATTCTCTAAAATACTGAAGAGAAAAGGGAATAAAAAAGAAAGTAATGTATAAAAAGAAAGTAATGGCAGGTGGTTTCCAGAAAAATCAAAACTCAGAATGAGCTGGGGCTAGTGAGAGATACCAAAAATGATATAGGTGGGCTCTTTTCATATGTTAGGAATAAAAGAAAAGCCCAAGAGTATATAAATTCAATGTGAGGAGAAAATGGTGAATTGATGATGTATGAGAAAGGGAATTTGAACTTCTATTTTGCATTTGTTTTCTCTAAAAAAAAAAGGAAGTGGAGCTCCACCTGGTCATTGTTATGTTCCTGGGATGAGGAAAGAGACTTCAGATAATCTTATCAAATTCAAGTCTTCAGGCCAAATAGAGTCCATCTTGGGGAACCTGAGTGACCAATAGAGCTCATAGCAAGACAAAACAAAGGGACCAAGCAGAAGAAACAGGTTGGTGGCAGCTGAAGGAAGAAGGCAGGGCAGATCAGGGTCACTCTAGAGGAAGGCCAGCTTCTGAGGCTAGGACATTGTTAGCATTTGGACCAGAATGTGGCACAGAACTAGGGCAGGCATGGAGGTTGCACCAGGACTTGAGTTGGGGGTTCTATTGGGGGAGGGGGTTGCCCAGGAGAGTTTAGACAAGGGAAGGGAGGAATTATTTAGACTTGTACAATCTAAACTAGAGCATAGACCCAGAAAAGAAGACCATCAAGATGATGCTGACCATCAACCTGCTGACCAGGTTGTGTTCTAACCAGAAGAGGTTCCAACTACATCTTCAGCAAGTTCAAACTTGTTGCAATCAGGGGTAGGATTCAGTTTTTTTAACAACTGGTTCTATGGGCGTGGCTTAGTTGGTGGATGTGGCTTGGTGATCATGTGACTGGTTGGGCATGGCTACTCAACATCACTCATGTCAAGGGGTGCTTCTCCTCGCCTGGCCTCTCATGACAGTGGGGATGCTGCAACGGTCATAAGTGTGAAAAATAGTCTTAAGTCACTTTTTTTCAGTGCCATTGTAACTTTGAATGGTCACTAAATGAACTGTTGTAAGTCAAGGATTACCTGTACAAAAATACAAAAAGCTTCTTTGCTTGCAAAAAGCTGCCCTAAATACCAATCATTAGATTAAAAATATCTGCAAGCCAGAGTTACAAATCAGGCAGGGTGCCAGAGCACCTTGAGGAATGAAAATAGTTAAAATGCAGTGATAACTATCAAGCAGCCATCTCTTGGTGATAAAGTGAAACCCTTTAGCAGAGAGGTCATTTAAGCTCTCCAGAAAAAGCATACCCAGGAGAAGTAGTCCTTAGATCCATTTGCACCACTTAAAGACACCAGTTGGTCTCACTCACCTCACAAGATATCCTAAGGAAATCATCCAGATTTAAGGAAAGGTCACATGCCCCCCCCCCGAAAGGCAGTAAAAAAAATCAGTGCCAAGCTTGCATCTTGCCTCTTGGAAGTATACCAAAAGGACAGTGCCAAATACCACTAAAGCAGTGAAGGAAGACCCCCTTCCCCAGATAGAAAAAGAAACCATGAAGCAGGAAAAAATTCAAACACAATACAAATAATTAAATCACAACAGTAGCTGTTGCTTGATGAAGCTGAATAGGGAAAAATATCCCATCAATAAACACAGGATTAAACATCACCAAGCTCAGAATTAACCTTCACCAAAAACCAATTTTAGACCAAAACTCAGAAAGAGTATGTAAACTCACATTTGAATGTCAATTTTTCTAGCTAGCCAAGAAGCGTTGCTGAATGTCACTCATCTTGTTTCCCTGTCACTAAAAGCTTTGCTTCATTATTCAATTATTTCTTCAAAGTGCTGATTGTCCAGGGAAGTATTCCCTCCCAACAGCAGTGTAAAAATCTTAAAGCAACCCTTCCCCTTTAAGAAAGCCAAACTTCAGAAGCTCGGGAGACAGTAAGTCTAGGCTGTCTGCCAAGAATGTAATAAGGGTGGAAAAAAACAAAAGGAGATTGCTTCTAACTACTTGTTCTCTGAACTGCTTAGAAAGTTAACAAGGGGTTCTATAGAACCAGATAGAATCTGTAGAAACCCACCCCTGGTTGCAATGCTGGAAGAGAAAATGGGCCCAGAGGTTGAGTGAATTCATGACATTCCCAGACAGATATGTCTGAGCACATTGAGAGAATATAAGTTTCTGGATATGGTAGAAGAATGTCTCCAGAAAGAACAGGTGAAGGAATACTACACATAAAGCAAATATCTCTGAGGAGGAGATCTGGCACCATGTAACTCAGAATGAACAGAACCAGGAGGCAAGCCTTGCTCTGGAACTTCACAACCAATTTCAAGTCTTCCCTGTAGAGAGAGTGTCTTACAGACTTCTGGAGAACAGTTTAATCCCCTATTCTGTGGATAGGAGGAGGAGATTTTTAGACTTCTGTAAAAATGCGGAAGACATTTTTTGTGTGTAATTGTGACATGTGATTGTGAAGGGAGATTTGTTCACAGGAACAGTTAGCAGTTTGAAGGCAAAACAAGATATCAAGACAAGTATATTATCTCTCAGAAGCCAACTTGTGATGGAGAAGCTGACCCAAATAATGAAACCAACTGACCACTATCTCTTGTTCTGTTTTCTGTTGGGATGAGGGACGTGCCACAAATTCCCTAGTAAGGATAGAAATATTTTGAGTTGCTTGGCAGAAAGACATAAGGGTTTAGAACACAGTGTGTCATGCCCCTGGTGGAGTCTGACTCTGAGGAAGAGGAGGAACAGCCAACAGGGAGTGGGAGTGTGGCTCCAGAGATGGTGGAGGAGGCTGGGGAAGGGCAGAGGCCGGCTGAGCAGTCAGAGGAGGATTCAGGCCCATCCCCTATCTATCCTAGGTCACGCAGGGAGGAGAGGACCAGGGAAAAGCGAGGTCTACTCAAGAGGAGATTACCATGATCCTCCTCGTGGCTTGCAGGTGGGAGCTATGTATATAAGTTTGCAACTGTGCAGTTAGAATTGCTGAAGTCAATTAGTGTTCACCTTGAAAGAGGCTTATCTTTGCTGGCATTCTTCCCATGGACTTTTCTGTTATTTTCCTGGAGTTTATAATTAGTTATCTCGGCTTGCTTCAGAACTCTCATCAATGCGGTTTGTTTTGGTTTTCTGTTTGCCTCATTATTTACTTTTGTGACTTTAAACTGTGCCTAATAAAACAGTGAAGTTAAGTTGAAGGCTTTACTGGATTTTAATATATGTTTTGGGTTTTCGGTTATTTTGAGAAACTACGGGTCATCACACAGTGTTCTGATCATACTGTCAGAGTTCCGAGTAATGCACCCATTGAAATCAGAACTCCGACAGGTAGGTTCCTCAAAGGACCTGTTTATTGGATGCATCATATTGGCACAGCCAGTGAAAACCAACTCTGAAAGTTCCTGCAGTTTTCACCTAATTAAAAGAATAAAACTTTCCTCCTCCCCAGTGACATCAGTCATATTGTCCAATTAATATAGCTGGCAGGCTCCTCTCTTCCTTCACCAGCCACCTGTTCCAATGACCTTGGTTCCCACAGGAAAACTTTTTGTTTTGACTGTAAGCTAGGCTATCTACCTCCCCTTCTTTCTCAGGCTTTGTGGCAACTGTGAGGCAGCACAAGATGGCTTCAGCCAGATTCACTTCAGAGTTGACACATACCTTCAAATGAGATTCATGGCCCTGGAAGGGGATTCTGGTGGCAAATTGTTGCCTCATGGAATTGTGTCATTGAAAAAACTTTTGATTCCTAGCTCATAGTCTACATTACCTATAGGAAGAATTTTTGGTCCTGATAGGTACAGATTAAGCATTAGCCAGCAGTATGTGGAGGTGTCAAAATAATGGAAAATGATAATTTGCTGTATTCTACATTGATCAGACTGCACTTGGATTGGGTTCAATGTTGATTTTGCTTTCCATCCTTCCGAAGTAAGTAAGATGAGGACTCAGATTGTTGGTGGCAATACACTGATGTGCTATAAAGTAACATGAAGCGGTATATAAGTCTAAGTGCTAGTGCTCGTGCTAGTGCCAGTTTCTGATCATGAGAGCAATTAAGCAATAGAACCACCTGCTTCCTGGAATCAGATGCTCCATCATTGAGTTTTCAACCAAAGATTGGACAGCCATTTGTTTGGGATGGTTTTTGGATTCCTGTACTAGATAGACAATTGAATTAGAATACTTACCAGGTCCCTACCAATATAATTCTATGTTCACCCAGCATTATATGTCACACTCTGGATGTAGGTGCAACATGCACACCCATGTCAGTTCCAAGATGTTTTTTTTTTACTTTGCCAAGCTGTTTTTGAGCCTCTTTTATTTACTGTTTGTTCCTTTTTGTTCTCATTTGGGAAAGATTACCAATAGGTCGTACCTCACTCAATAGTAGTGTTCCTTGTCAAACCAATAACTTTTCACCCTTGGGCAGAATTATGGATGTTAAATCTAGTGTTGCATCTTATTCTATGGGCTCCTTGACTACCTGTTCCAGGGCTATTACAGGACATAATGTGTTAGGACTACTGTTCTAAAAGTCAATGATTGTGCTGCCTGAAAACGTAAAAATTATCTGCCCAACACATCTACAAGACATAATTTGATAGAACTTGGACTCCGATGCCAAGATTCATTTATTGATTGATTGATTTGTTTTATTGTTATCTCACAAGCTGTACCAGACATTGTCAAAAAAGTGGGGAACCAAGATACACAATTGTAGTTTTCAGGAGAAACCACACATTTACTATCTTGACTTCATTTGGCTCTGAGGAAATGAATAAGAGACAGAATATTATATTATAATGTAAAGCCCAAGAGATCTCTGCCAAGACAAGTTTATCATTTTCATGGTTTTATGAAATGGCTGAAAGATCTTTCAGCAGACAGAGCAATAAACTTCCACGGGTTTTTGAAATAGCTTGGTGCCAAGATCAAGTGCAGCTTTGACTCCATTATTCACTGCTGCTGCAAGTGACAGGAAGAAAACAAATGACATTGCTTCTGAATGTGACCGTCTTCTCATACATTTGGATTCGACAGAAATTTAAACAGTATGAAAACAGTGTGGTGAACTCTTGTCACTGAGCCTACCAAATCCTTAACAGCACTGAAGGGTCATTTGTAATGATAAACAATGTCAATAGGCTATAGATCACTGCCATGGCTTTTTCAATTATCAGGACAAGCAAATCTAAAGGAAAAAAAGTAATAATATGCTGAATAGGAAATAACCCAATCATTTCTTGGTACCTCAGAGGTGAGGTGTCCCAAAGATTTAATTTCAGAACCTCAAGATGAATGACAATAAAACATTTGACAGATGTTCCTGGAGGTTGAGGACTGGAACATTCCAGAGAACAGCCCTGTGTGTTTCTAACCCAATTGTCCGTGTGGAAGACTCCAGACTGAAATAGGCCATCTGAGGCAAGTTGAAACGTAACAGACATGAAGGATAAAAACCAATTCACCCTTAAATGGCAAGAATTGAGTTACGCATGGCTTCAGATGCCAGGGAGCATGTTTTCCTGGCACGCTATGGCTGTATTTGTAATTAGCCATTTTTCTGGAAACCAAAATGAGTAACAGTGTTGCTGCTGCCTGAGCTGTGTGTATCTTCTCTAAGAAACGAAATGTAATGTATTTTGTATTTAACATGCATGTTCTTCAACAAGTAGAGCACAGAGGAGCAGAGAAACTAATCAGCAGATTTATGCTTATCCTCCTTGTACCAGCCCTCTGTTTTAATGTCCTTTTTGATCCTAATTTACAAATCGGAGAAACAACAAGACATCCTGTGACATTTCATCAGAAAAGAGCTGGAAGGGGCCTTGAAGGTCTTCTAGTCCAACCCCCTGCTCAAGTAGGAGACCTTATACCATTTCAGACAGATGGCTGTCCAGTCTCTTCTTTTTTTTTTTTGAAAATTTTATTTGGGTTTTCACAAAAACAAAATACAAATAAAACATATTTTTTGAAAATAGCATGGTCCCAGGTTATCACTTCTCCATACAGACACAAAACTCAATTTCATGTTCATTTTCATATTCTATTCCATATCTTATTACCATTTTATATTTTCTACATAGTTTTTCCCCTCTTCTAATTTTCTCAACTTTGTTTTGATTATCTCAATTCAAATCATTATATTTATACTTTTGTTTGTCCTGTTACAATTTCACATTATCTTTTCTTATTAAGCAAATTTTTCCCTGTAGTTTCCAATTAGAGTATGACACCTTTATATCCTTTAATTTTATCCATTCAAGCTCTTATTTAAGCTTCAATGTATAGCTTTAAGATTATAGCATTCAATATAATACATAACTTCCAATCAAATTCTGCTTGGTACATTCTTAAAATAGACACTATATTCTTAAAAAGAAAAAATTATATGTATATGTAAATAAAACACATTCCAATTCAATTCTATCATTAATATGCATTAAAATCTTAACATCTTTAACATTTCTTTTCAATTGAATATCATACTTCCCTGGGAACACTTATAAACTTTCCATAATTAATTCTTTTTTCCCCCATATTTCTCACTTATATTTTTATAAATCATTACTAATAATTTAAAATGTTCCCTTTTAATTCTCTCAATAATTTTAATTCATTTATTTATTAACAAACATCCCACTACATTACAATAAATATTTTATCCATCATCATATTTTCTAAAGTTATTTCTATTTTTAATATAACAAAGCTATCTTATGTACCTTTGCAGAATCCCTTTTACAATTAAATTTTCACCCATTATCTCTAAGCAAACTTATGGTTACAATCCTTCTATCTTTTCCCTGTTTCTCCATTTCTTGTTTCTGTCTTTTACAACTTCTTTTCCTTGCCTTCTTCTCCCTCTTCTTCTCCCTCCCCTTTTTACCCCCTCGTCTCTCTACTTCTAACTCTCTCATCTGTAATCCCCTCTTCTGTTGCTTTCTAATATTATACTTATCTTTCAAATTGTTCTTCTTTTTGGTTGGTTTTTCTAATCTTAAACCTTTCACTCTCTTTCCCCCCTTTTCTTTTTTTCCCCCACTTAAAATTATTTGATCATTAAAGATGGCTTCTTCTTTGTCCCAATCTTCTTGTTTTGCAAGCGTTTCTTGTTGCTCCTCATAGTTCCAGATCTCCATTTCTAAGAATTGAAACAACAAAGCCAAAAGAACTTTTCCCTTCTTGTGCGTCTTCTTTCCATTTTTTAAGTTCCATTTTCAGTTCTTCTAAGAGTGATACCATTTTAAAAACTTTTAAACAACCATCCAGTTAATTTTAGTCATCTAGATGCAAAAACCAAAAATCACCAAGTAATGCAAATAATCCAAGGCTGTTTCTACTTGCTTCTTTTTCCACTTTCTCTTCCTGGGGTTCTATTATTTTGTTACCAAGTTTCCATTAAAATGTATCTTTGAGGAATCTTGTTAAAATTTCACTGTAAGTTCCTTTTAATTACAGTTCCACTCCTTAATTCCAGGCAGTCTCCTCCATTTTTCCAGATCCTGCCCTTCTATTATTATTTTTTCTCCTTTCCAGCTTTTAAAAACTTTTAAATGTCCAGAAATCTTTATTTATCCCTTTGACTTTTATTTTCAGCTTAGATGCCTATTAATGTCAAAGTGGATTTTTTTTTCAATTTCTTGCTTAAGTCTCTTAGCTGTCAGTATAAGGAAGGGAAGAAAAAAAACCTAATCCTTTCCCTTCTCTCTCTCCTTCACAGCTTCAAAATCTTCTTTGGGAACAATGTTGTTAAGTTTAAATTCCAGGGTACCTTATTTGTTGCTTTTGCTGTTTGACCCGGTCAACCAAAACTTTCTCTTCTTATCTTCCTCCTGCACATTCTTTTCCAGTCGAGTTCTTCTTTGTGGTGGCCATTTCTGACCACCGCTACAACCACCTTCGGGAAAGGGAGTAATGGCCAGCTGGGGAGGAGAGATGTGGCTCTCCTCAACCCTTCAGGCAGTCTCCCCCCTCTTCACCACCTCTACGGGATGGCTTAGCCCCAAAACCAGCCAGCTCGGAGCGCTCCAGCGGCGAGCACGGATCGAAGCCGAGGAGAGATGAGGTTTTGGTCTGTCACCGAAGAAGCTCAAACCGGAAGTCGGCTGTCCAATCTCTTCTTAAAAGCCTCCAGTAATGAAGCTCCCCCAATTTCCGAAGGCAAGCTGTCCTACTGGTTAACTGTCCTCACTGTTAGGAAGTTTCTCCTTAATTCCAGGCTGCTTCTGTCCATGATTAGTTTCCATCCATTGTTTCTTGTCCTGCCTACAGTGGCTTTTGTAAATAAGTTGATTTCTTGTCCAGTTTTGTAATACAATGTTGTCTATGTAATAAAAAAAAATGATGCTTTTTCTGAATCTTATTTTCACGATCTATATTTTATAGATAAATAGAAAGTCTGATTTGGGTTGTCTATTTATGAACTAAGCAACGAACTTCGCTAAGTCCTGCATTTTTGAGAGGAAGCAAGGATAAAGTTGACTGCATGCCTTATTTATTTATTTGCCAACTATCAAAACATTTTAGCTAGACATTTTTCTCCACAATGGAGCCAGACTAATAATGTCCATTAAAAAAACAATAAATTGCTCTCAAAACAGCTATTTAAAAAAAATTTGAGAAATAGGCAAATGAGCACAGTAGCATGAATAGAAACAAAATAATTAAAAATTTAAAACATCAGAAAGCCCAGAAATGACCAATCATAACTGTTGGGAAATAAACCTAAAAAAGAACAATGCAAAGTTGTAATTAAAGCATGAAAGACAATACACTAGACAAATTTCCTTCAGCAAATGTTCCAAGATATGCATAGAACTCAAGGTCCAGATTGAATGGTTTACACAAATGCTTTAGGTTCATCTCCAACAGGTCACTTAGGGCAGAAAAATCATTCAGCAAAGAATTTTGTTTGTTGTGTCTTTGTTCTACCTTCTCCACACCTAGGCTTGTATACACAAAAAGCTCAGAATAAAAAAAAAGGAAATAGCACATGGATTTTCCTGATGGTTCGGGAGCCATTTGAAAGCAAAACAAAACAAGAGTTCCATTCATCACCTTCAAACCTCTTTCTCGTTTTATATAAATTGTCCTACACCTTAACACAAAACAGTCAGGAAATTGTAGTTTCCATTGCATTTATGGAAAAACTCCAGTTGCCTTTTCGGTGTGGCCCTGAAATGACTTGGGAAGGTGTTGAGTTACATCTTCTGTTTCTGGATATTTTGTCATGCTGGATATTCTACAAGGAGAAAAATGTGTTTCAGAAATTGTCCTTTAATAAGATTTAGTGGCTGACACTGTGGCTACCCAACAAGAAGTTGAGTTCCTTTCCCATACACTGAAAATCCTTCCCTCACTAGAACAGCCATTCCTAACACAACATCCCAAGCGCAACTGAGTTGCTAATGATGAAAAATTAGCCAGCAGTCTGAGGTCAGGTCCCCCTGGATGGATATCAACATTACACAGATCTTTCCAGCTGGCATAAATTAGAATTGTTTCAGATGGAAGGAACAACAAGTTGGCTGTAATGTCAATGTTTTTAAAGACTCAAATCTGACCCAGTGTAACCTCAAGATTTTATCTCTCCTGACGTTCCTCACATTCTGTCACCAAGAACAAGCTTATTTGACGATGCTAACTTCATTCCATCAAGATCTTATCACTTGTTACCTCCTTGGTGCCCCCGGATAGCCTTACTTAAAACTTTTTATACTGATATCCTACTTTTATTATTTTTATTAACAACTCAAGGCCTGGACATATCTCCTCCTCCTCCTCCTCCTCTCCTCACAAGAAGAACCTTGTGAGGTGAATTGGGCTACAAGAAAGTAATTGGCCCCAGTGGTTTTCATGGCTAAAGCGGGATTAGAATTTGCAGTCTCTCAGTCTCTAGCCTTGTGTTTTAACTACTAGACCAAGCTGGCATTTAAAGTAGCATTCCTCCAAATTCAGACATGATGGGGCTGCAACTTCTGAAATTTTTTGGCACCTTGAAAACAGCCATTTGTGGAATCTCACTGGAATGAAGTTGGCCGTAAAGCACATTTGAACCAACATGTTTTGGGTGAAAAATGTGAAACACAGCAGTCTAGGGGCTGAAGGCTATCAGATTAAAAAAGACTAATTTGAACTATGTTCTCTTTCTATTGACTTTCAATTAACTGGGCACCTCTACCCCCCATTCATTGTCTATTGCATTACTGAACCAAGATAATTCATGTAGTTACCTTCCAGGATGCTGGAACTCCTGTGAGAATGAAATTTGGGGAAGCTGTAGCCACTTCAACACCAAGGCACTTCTGACTTCAATGCCCTGAAACCCTAGGTTGTATGGAACAAAGAAAGATGTGAGAGCCCTATTCTTCTTTCTTGCCCCAATTGGCTGGCAGCAAGGCCTAACAGGCAATCTGGAACAGAGCCTGAAATTTGAACTATCTTAACAGTGAAGGAAGGATGAGGGAATGACTCACATGCCTGCTGGTGAGACAGTGCTGGTTGGGAGCCACCAGCAGTCAATCAATGAACTCTCTTTCTCCCTAAAACAGGGGATTGGGGATATGCTGGGATGGGGAGTGAGGAGTGCAATTTTCCTCAGAGTCCATGGATCTCTTTGTTCCCCCTCCCCTTAGCAAAGCAGCAGACAATTCCATGGGTCAGCCAAGGAGGAGGAAGAATGAGTCGTCAGCTTCCTACAAGTCAAGTCAATAGGGAAACCAGGAGGAAGTCAGAAGTTGCTCCCTTTCCCACTGCTTTTTTGCCCGCCCATGGTTGTTTTACTTCTCAGCTTAATTAAGGAAATAGTGACTCATGAAAGGGTGAGCAAACAGGGCACGGGTTGTCTAGTTAGTTAAAAGATCTCACCCCAAAAATATGGTTGTGGATCACAGTAACTTTTTATGTGCACATCCCTATTTCATGCCTACTCACCCTACAGTCTACAAACACTTCATTACAAATACTCATAGTTTCTACAACGTATTTTCCCCCCACTTCCCCAATCCCAAGTATTCTTGGGGGCTGTTCACATTATTTATATATGCAAAATCTGTCCCATTATTTGCTTAAGTGCAGCAATGTAAGTGTTTAGACTGGCAAATTACCCACCAATTGAAATATCCCACAGAAGCCCATCTTTCCTCCCTCTGAAGTAATGTAAATGAAGCCTAATTGTAAACATCTCATGCCTAAATTATACCTTAGAGAATCAACCTAATGCAATTTTCCTTGTCTGAATGATTTCAGTAAAAGCCAGATAGACAAATGAGTGTAATTGACCTGACTTCTTTCTGTCTCTAGCAATTTGGAAGTTTGGGTCAGGGATTGAATGCAAATATGAATCCTTGCCTCATCGAGCTTTACAAGAAACACAGAGAACTAGCATGTAGGCAGACCTGTCAATCTGAATTTCCTGTCTTCTTTTCAATGTCATCTTTATAGTAACTCACTCAGCATCAAGGCTTTGTTATTTCAAAAGGTTTTCTACTGTACAAGAATTCTGAGCACCAGAAATGAGAGCCAGTGGCAGAAAAGCACCTAATTCATCACTTATGTTCAGTTTAGGCTGAAGAGACGTAGTTTTTCAGATAAAGTACATGCATTCAACTCACCTGCATACCTAGCGGTTTCAAGGAGGGGGAAGATTTTATTTTCATGTACTTCAATGTTGTTATCTAGCCTTTCAAGGCCAAAGTCTTCTCAGGGGGGTCCACATTTAAAAGCATAAAAAAACATTCAAAATTTTGAAAATATGACTATAGCCAAGTGTGGCTGACTGGTTTGGGGCTTACTGTGGCATGTGTGTGAACCCAGCTACTAGTGGCTTGTAAACTACGCTCTATAGCTTAGAGAGTTTTGCAACTCTAGCCATGATTTATTCAATAAACCATGGGTAGAGGAGCCATAGCTTGGCATAATATTAATACACTTAATTTAGAAATATAAGTTTCTTGATTTAAAATAAATCAAAGCTTTTCAGTCAAAGCAAGGTAGGTTACCCAATTCCTTGCTGCTGCCATAAAAGAGTATGGTGGGAATTGGCTTTTTTTCTTGTCCCCCTTCAAGTTTCCTGGGAACATTTTTCCCCTTCTCTAGCCCTGCAGTCTTGTCGAAAAGATGCCAACACCATGATTTTGCATTTTTCCTGGCTAAGTATGTCATTCATTTAACATTGCTCATTCAGAAACTCTCTTTGTTCTTTGTTGGCTTCTAACCACTAGAATGTTAAACTGCTGTTTAATTTTCCCCTTGTAGCCACTTACAGTAAAGAAAAAGTATATTATGCTTAGAAAGAGCCTTCTGGTTTAATGTCAGCCCTCAGAACTCCTAGGCAGTTGGTGTGAGACCCCACTAAAACCACCAGGGCCAGGAAGTTCCCAATGTTTAATTTTACATGTTTATTTAGATACTTATTTAGGGCATTTTCACATGGCTGTTCCATTTTTCAATATTCAAAACATCTTATGTCAATTCAACCAAGCTAAGAGACCACAAGGAACCCTCATTTCAACCCTGAACTACATATATTCTCCTATATTGGTTATGTTAATTCCTACAAATAAGCAAGTCAACAAAATCCATTAACTTAGCAACAACAAATACTAGTCATCAAATTTCCCAGATGAAGGTATTTTTTAAAAAATATATTTATTAAACATTTTATATAATAACAAACCAAAGATACTAAAGGGGGGGAAGGGGATAAACCCAGAATGGTGCAAGAAAGTAAAAACTAAATCAAAATTAAGAAATATCTAAATGATTTTCAGCCTTCTTTTCAGCTGATAATTACATTATTATTGTCTCTTTCCTCTTAAGAATTTAATTCACCCCTTCATTTAGTCTTCATTATTCTTAGTCTTTAAATCCAAAAATCATCAATTCATTTTTTCTTTTTTTTTCAACAAAAAGGGCTTTTAATCTTACAAAGTAGTTTCTGTTGTTTGTTCTCTGTTCAATCAAGTCAGTTTCACCATTTTTGCAAATTCTGACATTTTCACAATCCAGATGAAAGTATTCCAAAGATTTGTCATATGTATTTCTCAAAATATGCAATATATATATATATAACGTTTCGATGAAGTCTCATTCATCATCTTCAGGCTTCTGTCTTCGGCTCTTGCTTCTCAGAGTGATGTGAGATTGCAGCTGCTTCTTCCTTTTAACTGCTAGTGGGGGTGGGACTTGATTGGGTGGGGGCTTGGCTGTGTTCTGATTGGGTTCACAGCTCACCAACTCAAATCCCCCAGAAACTAAGACTAACCTGAGCACAACCGAGCCCCCACCTGAACAGAACACGCTCCAACCAATCAGAACACAGCCAACCCCCAACCAATCAGAACACAGCCAAACCCCTACCAATGAGAACACACCCCACCCAATCAGAACACAGCCAAGCCCCCACCCAATCAAGTCCCACCCCACTAGCAGTTAAAAGGAAGAAGCAGCTGCAATCTCACATCACTCTGAGAAGCAAGAGCCGAAGACAGAAGCCTGAAGATGATGAATGAGACTTCATCGAAAGCGTTGCCTAGATACTTCGAATCTTACGCGGAGAAAACCCGAACAACCAAAGATCCACATACAAATACCCGAGAACCTCAGAAAACACACACACACACACACACACACACACACACACACACACACACACACATATATATATATATATATATATATATATATATATATATATATATATATATATATATATATATATATATTTTTTTCTGAGGTTCTCATGGTATTTGTATGTGGATCTTTGGTTGTTCGGGTTTTCCCAGCGTAGATAGTATCTAGGCACGTTTGATGAAGTCTCATTCATCATCTTCAGGCTTCTGTCTCCGGCTCTGTGCTTCTCAGAGTAATGGAGATTGCAGCTGCTTCCTCCTTTAGTCCCACCCCACTGGCAGTTAAAAGGAGGAAGCAGCTGCAATCTCCATTACTCTGAGAAGCACAGAGCCGGAGACAGAAGCCTGAAGATGATGAATGAGACTTCATCGAAACGTTGCCTAGATACTTTGAATCTTACGCGGGAGAAACCCGAACAACCAAAGATCTCATATATATATATATATATATATATATATATATATATATATATATATATATATATATATATATATATATAATCTGCAAACTTGGAAATAATAATGATTATTTAAATAGCTCTCCATACTACTTGCTGTTTGTATAAATAATTTGCAAAGTTGCTCATCTCCCATGACTCTGCAGTGTATAAAGGTTAAACCATAAAAACAATAACAAAAGGATAGGTCTCATTTGTAAAGGAGTTTTATCTGAGGAGACCCAGGAGAAGAGCCTTTTTCTCTGCAGAAAGAGAGATGCTGACGGATCTCCTGCTAAATGTTGGGTACCCTTCCTCCGGAGGATCCTTTTTGAGACAGAAGGATATATAGAGAGAGGTTGGGTTCACAATTCTCCTGATGATCTCTGTCATAAGGTAAAGGTAAAGATTCCCCTCACACATACGTGCTACTCATTTCCCCTTCTAGGGGGTGCTGCTCATCTCCATTACAAAGCCAAAGAGCTAGTGCTGTCCGAAGATGTCTCCATGGTCATGTGGCCAGCATTACTAAACGCCAAAGGCGCATGGAACGCTGTTACCTTCCCACCAAAGTAGTCCCTATTTTTCTCCTTGCATTTTTACATCCTTTTGAACTGCTATGTTGGCAGAAGCTGGGACAAGTAATGGGAGCTCACTCAGTTACATGGTACTCGGGATTTGAATCACCGAACTGCTGACTGTTCTGCTGTCTTAGCCACTGAGCCACTGTGTCCCTTTCATAAGGACTCAATCTTAAATCAGATTTCGAATGACAACACTGTAAACAATTCATCTGAACCCTAGTAAAACTGAGTGGCTTTGATTTTTTAGAGTTTCAAGGTCCAGGATTTAATTACCCTTAATTCTAGATGTGGTTGCACTGCCCCAGACAGACCTGGTGTGCAACTTGTTAGTTCTAGATTCGCAATTCCCACTCAAAGATCAGGTAGCAGTCACGGCTAGGAGAGTCTTTGTGCAACTTCATGTTGTGTGCTAGTTGCACTTTTTTCTGGATTAGGAGTCTACTACCACTGGTGCAGAATGCAGTCACATGAACTGTTCTTGAAACACCAAAGATGCCCCATGTTACACTGTTGTTTTGTGAGCTGCACTCATTGCCTGTTTGCTCCACAGTCTTCTCTTCCATCACATTCCCATGCTAAATAATAATTGATTGTAAGCTGCCTGAAGTTGCCTCTAGGCAAGATAAGTGGCATATAAGTTTAATAGATAGATAGATAGATGATAGATAGATAGATAGATAGATAGATAGATAGATAGATAGATAGATAGAAAGATAGATAGAAAGATAGATAGATAGATCAGTCGATCATCCTCTATAGTGGGTCTTCAAACTTGACAGCTTTAAGACTTGTGGACTTCAACTCCCAGAATTCCTCCTCCAGTCATGTTAGTTCAGGAATTCTGGAAGTTGAAGTCCACAAGCCTTAAATTTGCCAAGTTTGAAGACCCTTGCTCTATAAAGTGGGGTACATCACCACCTTAGTTACAACTGAAAGCTTGCTCCCAGTCATTATTCACAAAATTTGCCCAGGAACAAACTTTGGGTAGAAAAACAATACTTTACATTCTACCCCATCCAAGAGCTGAGTTCAGATGATCTGCTAGGTCTTGATATATAGTGGTTTGGTGTATTATGTGGCTGCAGCAAGTGAATGGGCAGATAGTTCCTCCAATACTTACTGTAGTTGCAAAAAATTAGGGTCAATGGATCTGCTGATACCACTTTGTCTAACCTACTGGCTCTAATGGAACCTTGGAATTAATTTTCTTTTATGAGTCTTGGACAATTGCAATGCTTATGTACTCTATCAAACAGCCAAATTGGTTAGATTGTTTTGTTCAGAAGTTATCATTATATTCCATTCTTCTCTCTCTGTCACTTCATTTTTCTAAAGACATTTACCTCTTTCTGCATATATGTTACCAAATTCATCTTCTTTTATTAGCCTGCACCCTGAATCAAAAATGCATTAGAAGAAAAAAAAATGCAATAATGAGCTGGGGGTTGACCTCCAAGGTCCCTTCCAACTGTAATTCTGTATTCTATTCTGAAACAGGAAGATTTTGCCATTATTTCCTGTTTTTACTCTTTATCCCAACGTTTAAACTTTCTGCAACAGAACAATTCTTAAGCAACACTATTAAAGTCATTTTTCCCATTTCTTCCTTTTTGCTTTTGTTTCTCACTCCTATCTGGACATCCAGACTTATTCGTCTCCACTCCTTGCCTCTTGGATATAAAAACTGCTGAGTTCTCCAGAACACAAAGTATGTTTTTTTTTCAAAAAAAAATCAAAAATTAAGCTATACTAAATATACAAAGCCACTTCCCACTTTAAGCTGAAGAGGAAGCCTTGAAAATATGTGATAGCCAAAGGCTTCCCAACTGAAAGGGAAGTGGGTGGATGGGCCCAAAAGAATGGAAGGGTTAGCCACCATCTGCATCCTTCGTCTACTGAGTCTTGAACACCAATCACCTTCTTCTGTCCATTTAGCCTCCCTCAAGTCTCTACTGCAAAGAAGAATTGTGAACTTTTAACTTCCATGTCTATTTTTCATATGTGCACATTCTTTTTTGTAATAAGCAATATTCTGAAAATGGAGAAAGAAAGAAAATTAAAGGCATAAAATAAGAAAAGGGAAGTAAAGATAAGTATTCATTATACTTTTACCAATTCATTATACTTTTTAAAACTCACAAATCATTTTTGCCATCTGCACTACTTAACTCTTGTCCTTTTATTCTCTTTTGAGGACCTCAGCAATGCTATTCAAAGAATGTCTTTCTTGGTTTCCCCCTTCCTTTATATTTATTTGTATCCTGCCTTTATTATTTTTACAAATAACTCAAACAACAAGCATTCTTAACACATTTTCCTCCTCCTATTTCTCTCACATCTCTCAACTCCATGAGATGGGTTCGACTGAGAGAAAATGACTGGCCCAAAGTCACCCAGTTGACTTTCATAACTAAAGTGGGACTTGAACTCACAGTCTCTGTCTTTCTAGCCGGGTGCCTTAACTTTAGACCAAACTGGCTCCCTCTTTCTTTGTATATTTGGTTCACAATTGGATCCTTATTCATTCTCTCTTTATGACCAAACCACCACAATATACTTGTTTCAAATTGGTCACCCACTTCCTTGTGGAATCCATATTTATTTTTTACCTATTTATTCTTGACCCTATTTCATTTTATGTCACCCCATTTCCACTGGATTCATTGTTGGTTTCTCTGGATACATTCAACTAATCATATAACACAATGGGCAGAAACACACTCTTATTGTAGGTACAACAATTTTTATTATTTCAACTGACATTCATTTATTCCTCCTCATAGACTGTTCATTACTTTTTGTAATCAGCATTTGCACATCTCAAAATTTATTTTTCCAATCTTTAATATTCTATCAAGCTACACAAAATCATCAATTTCCTATAGATTATTGTTATATACGTAGGACTTATTAAATGCATATGACTCTGGTGGGTTTACAAATTGCTAAAACATTTAAAAACAAGTTATAATACAAGAAAGATGGCAAAGAAAACACACCCATATGTGAAAAGGAGAAAAGAGACCTCAAGTGTCCTTATCAAGGCCTGGGCAAAGAGCCACATTTGTAGGGTCCTTTGAAATGTAAGTATGGTGGGACCCATTCAAATCTCAGGGGGAACCTCATTCTTGAGGCAGATGCTGCTACAGAGAAGGCACACCAGGGACCAGGGACCAGGCAGTTGGCATTGTTTAATGGATGGAACTCAGAGTATGCCAACCCCAACAGATTGGATTGGCAGAGATTGTGGGAGACTGGTGGTCCCTTGTGTAACCAAGCCATATGCCATGTAGGATTTTATAGGTAGCAATGAGCATCCTGAATCTCACCCAAAAGCAAATTGGCTACCAGTGCAGCTCATGAAACAAAGGTGTTATGTGAGCATATTGAGGGACAACCATCATTGCCCATTCTGCTTCTGGACCCGCTAAAGCTTCTGGGTAGTCTTCAAGGTCAGTCAGATGTAGATCACATAGCAGTGGTCCAACATCAAATGACCAGGGCATGAGCAATTATCTGAACTCCCCCCCCCCACACACACACAATCTAGGAGATATGGTAACTGTGCACTGTCTTCACTCATACCATTGCAACCACCATTTTTATTACAATTTGTGGACATCACTGATTTAAATGGGGACATCCTTGTAGATGACCCTGATCCTGGACATTTTCCTTGTAAGCTAAATTCTCCAATCCAGAAATTATCATGTAAACCAACATATATTCTACCCCTAGGAGGTGTGCAATGCATACACAAAACTTTTAATGTCTCATAAAGTGCGAATCAGGTATTAATCCATTTTGAAATGACATTTATAAAACAATAGCATGGTAATGTTTGTGTATGGCAGTAATCAAGGATTAAACACCAGTAGAAAACTGGCCATTTGAGTGGCCTGTCTCCATGTGTTAGAAGAAAAATGGGGAAGACAGACATTCAGAAAAAACTCAAGGCAAGAACTGAAACATCTACTTCACAGCATACCTGCAGTTGATGGGAACTGTAGTCCAATATCTTCAAAGGCACCATTTTACAGAAGGACTGGAGTATGTGGGGTTGTATTACCTAAGTGTAAGTGGATTATGTCTATCTTTTCCTATATTCATAATACATTCCACTGAACTTAACTCTATTAATTTTGAAGGATAAGTTTATTTTGTACTGTGTTTGGTTTAGAAAGCATAGAATATTTTGGTCAGATTGAAATCAGTTTCTGACAAGATGGATAAGCTCAGGAAACAGGAAGCCCAGTGTAATTTCACATCCTGTTTCTCTTCTCTCCTCGCCAGTTTCAGATAAGGGAGCAGCTGGTCATAGCCCAGACATGAGAACATAAAATGAGTTGCTTTTCCTATCCCATTTCTGCTTTATTCTTTGGGGAGAGCAAGTCCGTTTTGCAAAGGTGGAAATAGTCTGACTGTAGCCACTTCCCTAAAGAACCTTTGTTCTTTTTGTGGACACATATATAGATATAATTCATAGGACTGTTATGAACAATACTGTACAATACTGAAAGAAGCAAAGGAAGGATTGAAAGAAGTGAGCCCCAAAGATGCTGGGAAAACAAGAGCTAAGGAGGGATAGCAATGAACAAATAGCTTTACAGTTCCTTAGCCCCCAGAAGATATTCCTTGGATAAAATGAAAAGGTGGTGGCTTCTAAGACTGAAGTTTTCTCTCCGCTGAGAAGAATGCCTTGGGAGTCTAGCCTTAGATGCAGTGGTGGGATTCAATTTTTTTTACTACCCGTTCTGTGGGCGTGGCTTGGTGGGCATGGCAGGGAAAGGTCAGGGAAATCTCCAGTCAGAGGTGGTATTTGCCAGTTCTCCAAACTACTCAAAATTTCTGCTACTGGTTCTCCAGAATTGGTCAGAACCTGCTGAATACCACCTCTGCTTAGATGGGTAATTTTTCTCCCAGGGAGTATCATCAATTGCTGTCAGTTCAATGATGGGATGGGATGGGATGCAAAAGGAGGATGTACAATAGCACATGTAATCTCTGCTCTTGAATCCCGACGCCAGCTGTAAATGCTGTAGATATACCATAATAGAAAAGATGTAATCTACTTCACTAAATCATAAACTACAGATGGGTAAGTTAAGCTCAGATATAAAATGAATTAATTTTTATGTGCTTGGAGGCAAATATACAGACAAAGGTATTTTAGACTTATAATTATCTTTGCCTCATAGAATGTAGAGGGGAAAGCCTGAATTTAATAGCAAAACAGAGGAAGGGTGCTGAACTATCCCACCAATGATACTGGAACTCAGTTTCGGAGAAGAACATCAGGGAATGAGGGGAGGGGGCTTTTTATCATTAAAAAATTGTACTGTACATGGCATTATTATAAGGAAATAAGAGCTGTTGTAGTTTTAGTTTGACTAACAATGACATTTCTTTGCAAATCAAGCCTGCAAAAAGTTGGTGGGGCTGGTGCATCATTTTTAATTTTCCTAGTAATCCATCTTTGGTTGAATTAATACTGGGTCATTAAAGTTGCAGTCAGTTCAATTAAAAATATTTGTATTAGGTTGACCTCTATCAGTTGATTCTAAAGTGAACACCTATTTGAGCCTCCAATCATGACATGAACAATGAGCGTACTTTAAAAGACATCAAGAGTCTTTATCACTTCTTTGAGAGATGATCTTTGAAGATTTCCAATGAAGGAGACCTCTCTACTTCATCTGCCAATCTGTTCCACTGGTTGCCAGCTCAGTACTCCTGTTTTCTAGCCTGAAGTATCAACTTGGAGACCAGATCCCTTTTGCTTATACTGCTGCCAAGACAAATCTTCCCTACCTTATATTTGCGCCTTATGTTTTAATTTCCCAATTGCAAAACATTTCTCTGATTTAATTTGGTCCAATTTATTTCATCCTTGTGATCAAGCCTGCCTAGTAATTTTTAAATTTCTCTTCCTTCCCAAGTATTGGCCACCTTTCCCAGTTTTGCCTCACTTGCAAACTTTGTAAGTATATCTTAAACACCCTCATACAAAACATTGATGAAAACATTGAACACCACAAGATTCAAGGCACTTCAGTCAATACTTTCCTCTAAGAACCCCCATTCATTCAATGCTCCTCTTTAAGCTGAAGCAGAATGATTAATGAATACACTTTGGATGCAGCCATATAGGTAACTGTGAACCTATCTAGCAGTAGAACTTTTACTTCATACTACTTTTAAGGAGAATTGTTATGTCCTGAGGACTCAAGGAGTTCTCACTCAGGTCCACTCACTTTGTGTGGGCGTTATTCCCCCATTCCCATTGGTCAGTTCTCCCCAGCAGCCAGCTATAAAAGCAGGCTGCGGGGTCCAACTGGCTGCTGATTGCTGCGAGCCAGTTCCAGGCTTGGCAAGCACGGCCAGCCCTTTATTTGTAAAATAAAGTACTGTTGCACTCATGCTCTGGTTCAGCCTCTCATTGCTCAAACTTAACACTGGCGACGAAGGTGGGATGGCTACCAGAAGCACCTTGCAACCGCTGAGTCACTAGCCACCGATCTACAGCCCAGAGAGAGCGATCGGCTGGCAACAAGGGAAACGCTGATCCGCAGCCAGAGAGAGCGGTCAGCTAACGAAACGAGCGATCAAAAGAGCAAACGCAGATCCGCAGCCAGAGAAAGCGGTCTGAGTCAAATAGTTAGAAGCGCCTGTAGCCGCTTGTTAGCCTCGCTACGGGAAAGTGAAGCGCTGCGAGCCGCAGCCGCTTCTGCATTTGGCGCGAAATTCAAACGGGTGTCATTTGAATTTCGAGCCAGTAGGAATCACAGCACAGCGCTGTAGAGAGTCACTAACGCCCACTTTTTTGGCGCGAATCAAGACACCTCCAATGGCTAGCAGCCAACGTGGTAACCCAGAGAGAGAGAAAGAGAGGGTAGCAAAAACCTCTCCAGAGCTGATATCACTAGTAACTCACGAGCGTCAGAGTCCCAGAGAGATTTCTCCCGCAGGTAGCCCAGCCGTTCCAGCACCATGGGTTCCAATCCAGTATTCCCGGCGTTTAAACCAGACGAAGAGAAGTGGGAATCGATAAGAACCGTTTCAATCATTACATCGATGCAGTCGGCCTGTCGGATGCGGAGAGCATCGGAAAAATCCTATTTCCTAATCTACTGCAGAGCCACCGCTACGATACCGCTGCAGCACTCGTGGCGCCGAGAGAATTAAAAACGTTCCGTGGTCTGAGTTGCTTGAGATCCTCACAAACCACTACGCTCCCAGGCCTTCACAAATCGCCAGGAGGTTCACGTTCCGAATGAGGAAGCAATCAAGTAAGGAGACCATCAACCAATATATGGCCGCCCTCAGAACAGCAGCCCTGCACTGCGGGTTTGGAACATACCTGGAGGACATGCTCCTCGATCAATTAGTTTGTGGGGTCAAGGATCTCAACCTACAGAGGCGACTGCTAGCTAAAAAGGACCTCAACCTCGCGCAAGCGGTAGAGGAGGCCCTAGCAGCCGAGCTAGCAACAAACTCAGCCACCGAAATTCAGGGCCCAAGCGCCAAGCTAGCAGCGTTCCCAGTCCATTCCGAAGAGATGGAAGTGGAGGAAGGCCACAACGATGAGAACGATGTCCATCGCCTCACCAATGACAGACGGTCACAGGTAGGGGCCAAACAAGAATACACCGGTCCACCCAAGCACATCACCCTGTGCCTAGCCTGTGGGGGATCACATCAAAGGGCCACCTGCAAGTTTAAAGGAGCCGTTTGCAACAACTGCCATAAGAGGGGGCACATTGCGAAAGTCTGCCAAGCCCCCAAAGCGCTGCACAAAGACCCCGTCCCTCGCACTCGGGACCACAGAGGCAAGTATTAAACTGTCGACGCACCGCCTTGCCAGGCGACTTGCCACTCTGTTAGTAAAATTTCTCTCTCCGTTTCCCTAGAAGGTAAACCGTGCACATGGAGGTTGACACAGGGTCAGCGCTCTCAATAATCTCGTGGAACACCCTCAAGAGACTCCACCCCAGCCTATCTACTACCCGGCTTCAGAGATGCCAGTTCGGTCTGAAGGACTACCAGGGAAGGCCATTCCCGTGATCGGCAGAGGCAAGTTCTTTGTCAGTTTTAGAGCTTTTTAAAGGCCACCTACCTCTAGTGGTAGTTAACGGCAATCTACCCACCTTATTGGGGCTCGATTGGTTTCCCCACCTCGGCCTAGGGTTAACAGGAGTCCATGCTGTCTCAACCTCAGACACTGACTCCTTATTCGCTGACTACGCAGATGTGTTCAGCGAGGAGCTGGGGTGTTATAATGGAACCCCATCTCGCTCACCGTTGACCCCCAGGCAGTCCCAATCAGATTAAAACCACGTGAGAGTTCCATTTGCTATTCGACCAAAACTAGACGCTGAATTGGATAAACTACTAAAACAAGGGGTCATTGAGCCAACAGATTTCGCCAAGTGGGAGACGCCCATTGTCACACCCTCAAAAAGATGGTAGCCTGAGAATTTGCTCGACTACAAGACAACAATCAATAAATATTTACAAGTTAGCGCCTACCCGTGCCCGTCATTCAGCACTTATTGCACACATTCGAACCGGGCAGTATTTTTGCTAAATTGGACATGTCTCAAGTATATCAACAGTTCCCTGTTGATAACCAAACAGCGGAACTTCAGACCATCGTCACCACAGGGGTGCCTTCCGATGCAAGCGTCTCCAATTTGGCGTAAGTGTTGCCCTCGGTATTTTTCAATCCCTCATGGAGCGGATTTTACAGGGCCTCCCTGGTGTAGTACCCTACTTCGACGACATCTTGGTCTCGGCCAGGACAGACCCCAACTCTTCCAGAGAGTGCGAGCAGTGTTAGAGAGGTTCAGACAGCATGGCCTCAAGTTAAAAAAAGAAAATGTGCCATTGCCACTAGACAGGTGGACTTTCTGGGTTATAAAATTGACGCCTCTGGCATTCACCCCTGGAGTCCAAGGTCAGGGCGATCCACGAAGCTCCCACACCGACCTCCAAACGGAGCTACAAGCTTTCTTGGGACTCCTAAACTTTTATGCATCCTTTTTGCCCCATAAAGCCTCAGTAGCCGAACCCCTACACAGATTACTAGACAAAAAGTCACCGTGGCACTGGGGGCACAAAGAAGACCAGGCGTTTAACGCCGTCAAATCACTACTTACGCCAGAGGCAGTGCTCATCCAATTCGACCCCAACCTTCCTTTAGTACTGGCAGCAGACGCATCCCCTTTTGGAATTGGGGCGGTCCTTAGTCACCGACTCGCCAATGGCGCCGAGGCCCCCATCGCTTTTTCTCCAGGACGCCTCGCCACGGAGCGAAATTACAGCCAAATAGACAAGGAAGCCCTAGCAGCTGTTGCAGCCGTGAAAGTTTCACGAATTCCTTTTTGGCCACTTCTTGAACTGGTCACCGACCATAAGCCCCTCCTGGGCCTACTGGCCGGCGACAAACAGACACCTCAAGTCCTCTCCCTCGGATGACAAGGTGGACGCTTTCCTAGCGGCCTACCATACAAACTTATCCACCGCCCGGCAAAACTCTATCCCACGCTGACGCACTCAGTCGCTGCCCCTTACCCGCTCCGGCTGAAGACCCAGCTCCTGTCAATGCCATTTTTGAAATCACCCAGTTGGACCTGCCCATCACCGCCCTTGACATCGCCGCCAAAACCAAGGCAGACCAAACGCTCGCCCAGGTGCTCGACTGGGTGAGGAGGGGGTGGCCGGGAGGCAATGTTGATAACAAATTCGCACCCTTTAAGACTCGCATGCAGGAGCTGTCCAGTTTGCAGGGTTGTCTACTGTGGGGCACTCGAGTGATCATTCCGACCTCGCCATGCACCGAGTCCTGGAGGCTGCACCGAGGACACCCGGCATTGTGAGAATGAAGGCGCTGGCACGCAGCTACGTGTGGTGGCCGGGTCTAGACGAGGACATTGTCAATTGGGTAAGTTCCTGCAGCATTTGCCAGGAATCCCGCCCTGCTCCCCCATCGCCACCCCTACCAGATGGGAGAGCGCCAGCACCCTTGGTCTAGAATCCATATCGATCTGGCCGGCCCGTGCATGGAAAGATGTTCCTAGTGGTCGTGGACGCTTATTCCAAGTGGATAGACGTGGCGCAGCTATCCACGACCACCACACTAGCAATCACCAACGTGTTAACGCGCCTGTTCGCTACCCATGGACTACCCGACTCCTTGGTCTCCGATAATGGCCCACAGTTCGCATCAGTAGAATTCAGCCGTTTTGCAGCCAACCTAGGCATTCGCCACATTTTCACAGCCCCATTTCACCCTGCGAGTAATGGGTTGGCTGAAAGGGCCGCCAGGACCACCAAAGAGGCCCTCGCTAGGTTTGGCAGAGATGACTGGCACCACAAACTCTCACGGTTCCTGATGAGCCAGCACTCAACCCCTGTGCAGTCACCAATAAGTCCCCAGCGGAACTTCTGATGGGCCGCGCCTGAGGACTGTATTAGATAGACTGCACCCACAATACTGCCCTGACTCTCCCCTCGCTTCCACTTCGGGGTTAGACATTTTATGTTACAGGAGCCGATATTCGCAAGGAATTTCGCTGGGGACCCACTTTGGATTCCGGCGAGGTCATCGCCGCCACCGGGCCGAGATCATATAGAGTCAGGCTGGAGGATGGTCGCGTCTGGAGGAGACACATAGACCAACTCAGAAGGCGCTCAGCAACCTCGCAAACAAGAATCCAGAGTCTCCAATCGAAGGGGAACCGTCCCATCCGCCACACAGCCACACCGCACCCAGTGACCAGTCTGCGCCAGCGGTCGCCCGGTCAGCCCAAACGGACAACAGCGCCCAGAGAGTTGATCAACCGGATCCAACCCACGAGAGCTTGACTCCAGAAACCAACCCGGTGGTTTCCGAGGATGCCCAGTCCAGAGAGAGTGTTGGCGACACTATGCCAGCTCAACCGTCACAGACTGATACCGAACAGTCAGACAATGTTCCCGAGTTGCGCCGCTCCGGGCGCCAACACAAACCCCCATCTACCTCAAGGACTATGCGTGTTCGCATCTGGGGGAAGGGGTGTTATGTCCTGAGGACTCAAGGAGTTCTCACTCAGGTCCACTCACTTTGTGTGGGCGTTATTCCCCCATTCCCATTGGTCAGTTCTCCCCAGCAGCCAGCTATAAAAGCAGGCTGCGGGGTCCAACTGGCTGCTGATTGCTGCGAGCCAGTTCCAGGCTTGGCAAGCACGGTCAGCCCTTTATTTGTAAAATAAAGTACTGTTGCACTCATGCTCTGGTTCAGCCTCTCATTGCTCAAACTTAACAAGAATATCACAAGCCACTCTGCTGAAAGTCTTCTTGTGGCCCACATCATTCCACTTTTCTAGTAAGCTAGTAACTCTATTGAAGGTTAGAGTAGCCCAGCACAATCTTGTTTATGACAAACTTGTGCTTGCTCATATTGAATATAGGATGCTAATCCAGGTCTTCACAAACAGGATTCTTGATAATCTGTTTGGAGACCTTGTCCAGTAGTCCCAAAGGTGCTTTTTCAAGAGGTAACTGGACATTCTGAAAACCTCCTGTGAAAACCTGTCAAGCTAATCAATTATGATTTATTAGCAAACCTCACTTAAGGAAACTATCTTTTAATAAAATTTTAGGCCCTGCTTGAAGGGTTTGGGATGCAGTTTTCAGCCTGTATGTAGATGCGTGGAAAGTTCTAATGGCCAGCCTGGTCAGAATGTATGAATAGAGGAAAGAGGGCAAGGAATCTTCCACAATGGTACCTTTACATTGAATTTTCCTCCCAAGAAATCTGACCTGCCAGGCAGAGCCCCAAATGCTGTCAACTGTCCCAATGCAGCAAAAGAAACTCCTGGGACATTATTTTACCAAATAGTATAACTTTACTGATAGAACCATACAGGCACAGAATAAGTGAAGCTAGCTCTGAGGTTTTCATGGGAAAAACAGCATAGTAAATTTCCCCTTTTCCCCATTTGGGCTACCAATTGTCCATTGTCCACCAATCCAACACACTCTTTTTATTTTGGAAAAACAGTCTGTGCCTTCAGAAGGTTCCCATTGCATGGCTTTAAAGTATCAGGATCTTCTCAGTCTGCAAATGCTTCTTATCTTCCTCCCAGCTCCCAATAAATTCCAACAAGCATTCTCCTCCCCGCTCCCTTCATTTCTGTTGTCAGGTTGTGAGTAGAGGTGCGTTACAAGTCAGCCTTGACAAATTATTTTAAAAAGCTCCATTTCCATCGGGCCCTTGGTGCTTTCTGAGCTTGGTTGCTTTCTTGAAGATGTTTCATAACTCATCAGTGCTTGATGATGTTACTTAGTTAGGTAACAAAATGTCTGCAAGCAAAGAACCAATCTCAGAGAGCACCAAGGATTCCACAGTTCAACCCTGAGCTACATATATTTTCTTCTATTAGTTCTGTTTTTACAAGTCATTTAAGAGGTGACAGCTGGGTGTAGAATTTATTTATTTATTTGATTTCTACAGCTGCCCATCTCAACAAGTGAGGGATTCGTTGAATCTTTGTTGATCAATGAGTGAGTTACCTGGAATTTGTTCCTTTGATTTTGTTTTGCTTCCTGGCCTTGTCAATGCCAACCCATGCTGCAGTTTAAATGAGATGCCTTTTAGTGTTAGTTATTCTTGCCTGTTATGCTGTCAGCTACCTAGAGGGTTCAAGGGAGCCATGTTTGACAGAGGGTAAATGTTTTAAAATATAGGAATAAATAAACATTTCATGTGGAAATTTGTATTTGGGTAGTCGTTAAAACCATGCATTAGAAAGCCATTAAAGTCTCTGTGGACAGGTTTTAAAATGCCAAATAATTTTTACTTGGTTGTATTCCAGAGTGAGGCTGGACAAGTCCAAGTAAGCTTTAAGTGCTTAATTATTGGTGGGTCAGGAAATGAACCAGCTGCCATAAGCGTGTCTCTCAAGTGGAACAATTCTTCCACCTTTGAAGCTTGTGGTGAGATAGGGCTTTGCCTGAGTGTTTTTAAGAAAGATTTTTCTCTAGTGAATCTAAATCTTTGCCAAAGTGCCTCTGAAACCTGGGATGGCATGAATCTTTTTTGGAACCAGATTAAGCTTGGCAGGAGGAGACAATAGTATTGCAGCAATCCTCTAAATTTCATGGGCATAGAAAAGACTTATATTTTGGCAGGAATGTTACTTCCTAAGGTGATGATTTTCACTGAGCCAACCTTTTCTTTTAAATTTTTTAAACTATTTGACTTGGACAGTGCCCAACTCCAATTGACTCTGGGCAGCTTGCAGAATAAACACAAACAGTGTACAATTCCCCCTATCTCCCCAAAAGAATAAGATGATGAATCCAGTCAACAGTAATTTATATGCATGCTGGTAGTGACCCCAATCAGCTTAACCTTAAGCCTAGAAGAGCCAGGTCTTTAACGCCCTCCAGAATACCATCAGGGTGGAAGCCACGGGGATCTCAGAAAGAACTTCATTCCAGCGAGCAGGTGCCACAATACAGAGAGTATGCTTCTGGATAGATGGCACAGCTTTTTTTTTTAAGCAAATTTTATTAATTTTACAAAACAATATACAAACAAACAAAACATAAAATATAATGATGTAAGAAATCTTTTTCTGAAAAAACCAATACAACATCTTATTTAAAGACAGAATTATTCCAAATTATCACATTTCCATATATTCCACAATTTAGCATATATATTTACCTTATCTGTTCAACTTCATATCTTATCCCAACTTCTCTTTATTACTCCCTTTCCTTCTGTTTATTCAAATTATAACTCTTTAACTTTAGATTGTATACATTTTTTATATCCATCTGTCTTATACAATTTCATTATTCTCTTCCAATACATAAACAGACAAAACATAAAACATAGAAACATAAAACATCTTTTCTGAAAGTTGCTTGATCCCGGATTAAAAGTCATCATACAGACACAACTTCAAAAATCATGTTCCTTTTATATACCATTCCATATCTTATTACCGTTTTCCATTTTCTATATAGCTTCTTCCTTCTTTTAACTCTCTTTGTTTTATTCTACTTATCTCATCTCAGTTCAGATCATAATACTTGTCATTCTTTGTCTGTTCTCAACTATCCATTCATCTTTTCTCTTTAAACAAAACTTCTCCTGTACACTGATTGGAGTATGACGCCTTTAACTCTTTCCCCTAACCTAATAATACTTAATATCACACATAACTTGTATTGGGATTCTGTTTAGCACATCCTAAAATTACACAATGTATTATATAGAAAAAGAAAAGGAAAAAAAAGAAAGAACAGCAACAACAAAAGGACAAATTTATAGATATATAATGTGGCTAGTACCTCTGTCAATACCATTTTAATCATACGTATTAATACTCATTTATAGCTTAAACATTTTATTCTAAAAACGCCTATAATAACACAATATTATGTACCTTACAGAATTCCTTTTTCAATTAGATTTACCCATTGTCTCCAAATAAATTTTGTTTCTTTAAATCTTGCTTCCCATCATTAAGACTTCTCACCCCTTCCTTTCTCCCTTGCTTGTTCTTCTCCTCATCCTTTTTACCCCTTTGTCTCTCCACCTCCCTTTTCTTCTTCTGCTTTCCCTCTTTCTGTTGTTTTCTAACCTTATATCCACCTTTCAACTCATTTTTATCTTTTTTGGTTGTTTTTTTAGGTCTTAAAATCCCTTTTTTCTTTTCCTCTTTCTTCTCCTCCCCAGATAGGATCACATGTTCGTCAAAGATGGTTTCTTCTTTGTCCCAATTATCCTGCTGCGCAATCGATTCTCCATAAGAACATACCGCCATTTCTAAAGATTGAAAAAGAATGCCCAAAGTATCTTTCCAGTCTTGTTCTTCCTTTTTGTATTTTTGATATTCAGTTTTGAATTCATCCAAGGATAATGCCATTATAAAGAGGAAAAGTTTTTCCCAAAACAACCACCCGAATGTTTTTAAGCAAAGAAAAAAAAAAAGGTTTCCCAAAAGATCCAGAGTCACCAAACAATCCAGATAAACTATTTCTTTTAGCACTTTTTCCTTTCTTCCATTTCTTTTTCTGGGGTTACTATTAAATCACAAAGTTCCAATTGAAATATGTTTTTTTGAAGTCTTATTAATGTTCAAATGGCTCTTTAAAATTCTAGGCAGTCTGCTCCTTATTTTCAAATTCTACTTCAATTTTTTTTTCCTCTCCCTTCCCACTCACAGCAAAAAGAAGATTTTTTCTTTAAATATTTAGAAATCCATATCCCTTTGGCATTAGCATAGTCTTTAGCATTTAGCATACCTCCAATGCGGGTTTTCCGATTTCTCTCAAAGCTGTTCCGTTTGGAAGGAGAGTGAAAAGAAAAAAAGTTTTCCCTTTAATATCCATTCGCTGCTTACTCAGTCTGGGAACGATTTATCTTTAATAAGTATTAAATATCAGGATGCTTTCACTGTTACTTTGTCCCGGTCAGCAAAGATCACTTTCACTTCTTCACAGCTCCTCCAGCACTTTCTTTTTCCGGCTGAGCTCTTCTATGTGGCGGACATTACAGACCGCCGCTCAGCTGCCTTCGGAGAGGGAGATTTAGCCGGCTAGGGAAGAGAGATGCGATGTCTCTCGTCCCTGCCAGAGCCCCCCAGTCTTCACCACCTCCTGCAGAGGTGGCTTAGCCCCGAAGCCAAATGGCTCAGGGCACTCAAGCAGTGAACACAGGCAGGGACCGCGCACAGTCGCGGATTCCTGCCTGCACCGAAGCGCCGCAAACTGGAAGTGGATAGATGGCACTGCTTGATCTGTGCCATTTCAGATCAAACTGGCCAAGTTGATACCATGGGAGATAGGCAGTCCTTCAAGTAACCAGGGATGGTAGCAGGGGTGGGATTCCACTGGTGTTACTACCAGTTCAGTGAGAGTGCATTTTGCCATGCAAAGCGGCTAAAGTTGAAAAAGCAGGAAACAAAGGACGGCCAAGAGCCTGGATGGGGAGGGATGACCATCAAACAGATGACCAAAAGGTCATCACAGCAAACCGGTTCAGTGTCTGATGCTCTTCATAATTACCAGTTCTATAGAACTGGGCCAAATTGGTAGCATCCCACCCCTGGACAGTAGGCATGTTGGTGCACTTACACGTGCCCTTTACAGACTTCTTAGGAATGAGGTGGGGTCAACAGTAGACATACTAAGTGGAGGATTGGTTAATAATTGATTCCATGACTTTACAGGTGACACAGCATAAAGAGATTGGTCTACAATTTTCAACTAGGCTGGGGTCTCCCTTTTGAAGATGGGGATGGATGTGGCTATTGACCATAGGTTGGGCAAGGAGCTGGTCCTGACAGATTTTTCAAAGATTATGCTTAGAGGTTCAGCTATGGCAGTGGCACTTCCTTTTAAAGAAGTACGCACATATTCCATCCAGCCCAATAGATAGAGATGGTTTTAGATTGCGTAGTGCTTACAATTATATTGACAATTAGTGTAGCTCTTAAAGCAGGGGTGTCATGTAGCACCTGGTTTGCTATTGTTTGATTCTAGGAAGTTTTTCCAACTTTCCAGTTTAGCTGACAGTCCTAGAATCCTCAAGCAGTCCACCACCTTAATACTGAACAGAACAGGCCCTGCTTAGTTTCCAAAGGTCAGTCAGGTATGTCATTTTCTTAGGGTGTATAACCATCTTAGGTTCTAACCAATACGAGGATATCAAATTTATAAGAAAGGCCCCATTAAGAAACAGTCACTTTCCTGAGATTGTAAGGCATACAATTGAGAATTTTTTTTCTTGGATGGGTTCCAGGCCACAGAATAGTCTACTCTGGAAGCTCCATTCAGCTCCATTTTGTTCTGTTTCTATGGAAGGAGTAAAGAGGAAACTACCATTCACTTTTTGTTAGCTGATGGCTGGTTTTAGTTGTTTCTCTGATCAGATTTTAACTGTTTAAAATTGTACAAAGTTGCTTATCCTGTGTTATGTGAATTGCCCTATAGACAGAAAGATTAGATGACATTATGATGACAGTGATGATGATGATGCTTGGTTGAACAGACAGCCAGATATTTAGCCTGGGTTTGACATTTTTATCCACCTATTGAGTCCTTCCCAAAGGATCTAGAATAGGCAGATGTTGATGTTTGATGATGTGAAAGATATTGCTGCAGGATATAAGTGGTTCCAAATAAAAATGCCTTTTGCAATTGACTGGTGGTGACTTCGCCAAAGCTGATAGTGTTATCTTGTCAATGATGATGGTGCAAATAACAGATCATTATTTCTTTGTTTTCAGTCTTTGCATAGTTGCCTGGGTAAATATCTTTTCTTCCAATATTGTTATCCTACATTATAGAGCTTATATTAGTAATGTTATAACTAAAGAGGAAAGTGAAGAGGAGAAGGATTTGGGTTATTGCTATGGTAGCATCAGCTATTTGGTTCTGTAAACTTTTGCTGGTCTTTGATCCAACAGTGATGTTTCAAAACTTTGACAAAAATGCTGAATCTTTTCTTTAAGCATGGGTCTCATTACAGGAGTTCCAGGGTGCCTTCAGAATCAAGAATAATCAGGGTTTTTTTCCCCCAAAAAAGGTTGAAGGGGTACTACTGACCACACCAGACATCTCATTTTCTCAGGCAATCAGGCCTGCTAATCAGAGTCAAGAAGAGTGGCTGATTTTCTTTCTTGATTTAAAGACTCAAAAATGTATAATCCTATCTCAAACTGTGCTTATTTTTTTTAACCCTAACCATATTGGTAGCTTCTTCTGATGCATTTCCCCCCCCCCCCATCTCTTTCTGAATACCCCTGCTTTCAGTGTGACCCATTTTCAAGCAGGATTTCAGCCTTAAAGAGACAGGGACCCTGTTCTTCTTAGAGTTCAACCATCAGTCAGATTACTTGGCAATGTGTCAGGGTCTGGGGCTGATAACATCCAGTTCTTCTAGAATTAGGATATGACTCAGAGCCATGGGATTTCCTATGAGAATAAGAACTATGGAACAACCAAATTTCATTTGCTTAGGTAAACTGTTACAGATGGTTTTGATGTTAAAAGTAACAGAATTCAGTTTGGTTAACAGTAAAGTCAGAGTAGCTACTTTAAGGCATTAGATCAAGTCTTTTTGAATGTAGCTTGCCTCCTAGTGATGTCACAGGGACATCAGTGAGTTTTCTTGGCAACAATTTGAAAAAAGTTGCCCATTTTCTTTCTCTGATTTTAATTTGCAGTTTAATCTACCACAATGAAATTCCCTGGAAGAATCCCATCCAAGGACTATTCAGGACCAATCTGGTTCCATTTCCCAGCCCAGATCACGCCAGCCTTGTGATATTCCAACAGCCAGTTAGGTCTAGTGCATGGGTGTCAAACTTGCAGTGTCATGTTGCCATCACGTGATGTTTTGTGATGTTTTTCCCCTCATGGAGCTGGCCACCAGTTTGACACCTCTGGTCAAGTGGTTAAGGCATCAGGCTAGAAATCAGATGATTGTGAGTTCTAGTCCTGCCTGAGGCATGAAAACCAGCTGAGTGACTTTGGGTCAATTACTCTTTCTCAGCCTAATTCACCTCACAGGGTGGTTATTGTATGGAAAATAGGAAGCAGAAGGAGTAATATATGTGTACCACCTTGAGTTATTTACAAAGTAATAAAAGCAAGATTAAAATCTAGTATATATAAAAAGTACACATACATGCTAATCATTTCTGGTTCTAGGGGGCAATGTTCATCTCCATTACAAAGCCGAAGAGCCAGCGCTATCCGAAGACATCTCCTGTCAGAGGTGGTATTCAGTAGGTTCTGACCTGTTCTGGAGAACTCGTAGCGGAAATTTTGAGTAGTTTGGAGAACCAGCAAATGCCACCTCTGACTGGAGATTTTACACTATCCTTCCCCTGCCACACCCACCAAGCCACGCCACAGAACAGGTAGTAAAAAAATCCCGCCACTGATCTCTGTGGTCATATGGCTGGCATAACTAAATGGCAAAGGTGCACAGAACGCTGTTGTCTTCCCACCAAAATGGTCCCTATTTTTCTACTTGCATTTTTATATGCTTTCGAACTGCTAGGTTGGCAGCAGCTGGGACAAGTAAAGGGAGCTCACTCCATTATGTGGTGCTAGGGATTCGAACTGCCGAGTTGCCAATTTTTCTGATCGACAAGCTCAGCGTCTTAGCCACTGAGCTACCATATCCCTATACATATATACGTATATACCAATAAGGCAATATCAGTGGCAATTAGCTTTTAATAGCAATTAATAGCAGCAAAAGCAAATAAATAGTTATATAAAGGGTACTTTTTTTTAAGGGTTGCAAGCAGATGCTATGTATGCTTTGGATCTGAAGCACTTTTGTACTTCCCAGTTCAAAGTGCCACATAATGCTAATACTAAGGAGTTGGTTGTATTCATGTCTATTATGGTAGGTTGATCTGTAGTTCATCATCAAGATATCAAGGTGGTAATCCTTAGAAGGTTGAATGGTTCGATTAATAAAGTAAAAATTCAATTGGTTAAATAACAAGGGTCAGTTGTAAATGGAGACGAAAGCAAGGAGATAGATTTATTTTTTGACATGCCTTGGTTCTCCAAGCAAGGAATGAGACAGAAAAAGGTTAATGATGGATTCTAAAGATGGAGGTTGTTATTACAAGTTACCTTTTGTTTATTTTTTCAAGAAAGTGGATGGTTTATCTGATAAGATTGTGTTTTTCAAGGTGTGGGCATAGGGGAGATATGGAAGAAAGTGTTTGCGGAAATGATCATCCTGAGAATAAAATAGGCATGTCAGTCATGGTTCCCAAATGACAAACATACATCCTGGGTGCAAAAAGGTGATGTATGATTTATCTACAAGAATAGACTAGGATGAATGGTAAAAAAAAACCACAGAGAAAAATGGGATTTCCAAATGTGAAATTGATGTTCATGTGACATGCAGGAAGCAGTTTAACCAGAAAAGAGAAGCTTCTAGCAGAACTGATATATTAGTTATTTAAATATTTCTAGGCTGACTTTAAAGAGGAAGAGTTTCCTAAATTACATATAATTAAAGAAATGCAATATTAATAGCAGTATTAAAAGTTTAAAAGTAACACAAAAGTTGAAAATCTTTCCAAAAGATTTTAAAAAAAGGTTTCAGAGCAGAGCAATCAGACTTGTTCAAGGGATGGCTTGGTAAAGGAATGGAACTGAGGGCTTTCTTAAAAGCTGGCTGGCAGTGAGAGGGGTTTGATGAACCCCAGATGGCAAGAAATTCCATATATGTGAGGCCAGTACAAAAAAAGCAATCTCTCTTCATATGACCAGCCTGATAACTCTCAAAGAATGAAAGAGAAAAGTCTTTCTGCTTCTGATTACAAAATATGCTAGAATTGGGGGTCTTTTAAGCAATTTGGACACTACCGTAATCTATTTACAGTTGGATTCAGCAATGTGGTACTCATGGATACTATGGCGTTGTGCAGTCAAGAATTACAAAGAAGAATGGCAGTCAAGAATTACAAAGTTTCCAATGCAATGACAAGCTCTGCGAAAGTTCAACATCATCATATGAAATATCATGGAACAGATTATTTGGCAGGTACTCAGATCATTCTCTAAAACTGCAAAAATGGTGTCGACCATCTTTTTAAAAGTCCTTATCTTCTGGCTTAGGGCTTAAAGATAAGAATAAGGTTAAGTCTCCTCTGAGTTGTGTTCAGTTCTTACTGATTATACAGGCACATCATTACAGGATTTTTTGGCAATAATACACATACATTTTTTTTTGCTAATGCCTTTTCCTAAGGTATCTGTATCATCTGTGGCTACAGCTGTAGATAACTCGAGTGTAGCCTACAGTCCCAGGGTTTTCTGCTAGTCTTCAATCCAATTGCTAATCACGGCTGATCCTATTTAGTATTCTAAACTCAGCCAATGAAGGGACATCTGTATACTTCGATTTTGGTTAGGAAATGTGCTGGTAGAGGCCATCTGTTTTAACCTCCAACTCTCGAATGACCATATTGGTCACCAGCTGGTGAAAGCTTCTAGATTATCTTCAAAGGCACATAATTACAATAGATTATCTAGATCTCAATGCATAAATAACTGAAGCAAGACAAACAGATTGACCAACTGTTTGGTCACTGCAGATGTCACTTTTTCTAGGAAGATTCCCAGGTGTGAACTTCTCTTTCAGTTGTTACACCAGTTGTAAACCCTCATCTAGAATGCATGATTAATTTACCTGCAATATCTCATTCTGGATTAAATCTCACTTCTAAAGCTTTTTCACCCCAAATTTGCCTTCAACTTTCAATTTCCAGAACTTGCTTGGAATGAATAGATGGAATGTGATGTAGAACTGAGTATTATCCATGTACTAACTTTGATGCTTCAGCCTGAACTTCAGTCAATTTTCCTTGCCAGATGTATGTGGAACTTCAGAACCACAAGAACAGCATACAGGTAGTCCTTGATTTATGGCCACAATTGAGCCAAACATTTCTGTTGTTAAGTGAGAATTTGTTAAGTGAGTTTTGCCCCTTTTTACAACATTTCTTGCCACAGTTGTTAGGTAAATCACTGCAATTGATAAGTTAGTAACCTGGTTGTTAAGTGAATCTGGCTTCCCCATTAACTTTGTTTGTCAGAAGGTTGCAAAAAGTGATCACATGACCTTGGGACACAGCAACAGTCATAAATATGAACCAGTTGCCCACCATCTGAATTTTGATTGCATGATCAAGGGAATGCTGCAAAAGTCGTAACTGTGAAAAACAGTCATAAGTCACTTTTTTCAATGGCATTGTAACTTTGAATGGTGTGATGACCCATAGTCTCTCAAAATAACCCAAAACCCAAAACATATATTAAAGTCCGGTAAAGCCTTCAACTTAACTTCACTGTTTTATTAGGCACAGTTTAAAGTCACAAAAGTAAATAATGAGGCAAACAGAAAACCGAAACAAACTGCATTGATGAGAGTTTTGAAGCAAGCCGAGATAACTAATTATAAACTCCAGGAAAATAACTGAGAAAAGTCCATGGGAAGAATGCCAGCAAAGATAAGCCTCTTTCAAGGTGAACACTAATTGACTTCAGCAATTCTAACTGCGCAGTTGCAAACTTATATACATAGCTCCCACCTGCAAGCCATGAGGAGGATCATGGTAATCTCCTTTTGAGTAGACCTCACTTTTCTCTGGTCCTCTCCTCCCTGCGTGACCTAGGATGGATAGGGGATGGGCCTGGATCCTCCTCTGACTGCTCAGCCTGCCTCTGCCCTTCCCCAGCCTCCTCCACCACCTCTGGAGCCACACTCCCACTCCCACTCCCTGTTGGCTGTTCCTCCTCTTCCTCAGAGTCAGACTCCACCAGGGGTATGACAAATGGTTGCTAAATGAACTGTTGTAAGTCAAGGATTACCTGTATAGTAATAGATGCTTCTTTGAAGTGTCATTTATATGTACAATTCTTGAGTTTGTTTATGTCGACATTTGACTAATGGTAGTTTACAATACCATAAATAAATTAATAAATAATAAACAAACTAAAATGGATGAAAAAAATCAAATTAGTTTCTATAAATGTTAATAGCTTAAACTCACCAATTAATAGGAAAAAATATTAACTAAATTACAGAAACAAAATATAGACATTGTATACCTTCAAGAAACACATATACATAAATATCAGAGCAAATTGTTAGAATCAACAAAATTGGGAGATTTATATGTATCTTTAGCTCAACAAAAAAAGGGGGGAATAGCAATATATACTAGAAAACACAATCAAAACAAGTTTATGCAGATGAGGAGGATAGAATTTTAATGTTAGAAGTATATGTAAATTTTAAAAAAATGTTGTTAACTGTCATATATGTATCAAATGAGAAACAGCAAAAAATTCTATAACAAATTATATATAAAAATTAATAGAACTGGAATATGAGAACATATGTTTGGTAGGTGACTTTAATGTGATAGTGAATAAAAAAAAATCTATAATAGTATGGATTTTAAAAAATGGAAAACATTACCCAAAATATTCTATCAAATGACAAATGAATTAGGATTACAATTAGGTAAAGAATAAGAAACTATATAAATACTTCTATCTATATTCATATCTATCTATATTTATTTATATATTAAGTTGAAATTATATAATGAAAGAAATGTGTATATAGAAAGATGATAAGGAAATGTAAAAGATGTCCTGATGTTGATATAATGATGTATAAAGTTTTATTTTATGTTTTTTAAATTATGAAAACTAAATAAAATTTAATGGAAAAAAGAAAGAAAATTATACAGGTAGTCCTTGTTTAATGACTGGTTACTTAGTGAAAATTCAAAGTTATGATGCCCTCCCTCCTTCAGGAACTTACAACCATATTTGCAGTTCTGGTGGCCAGACTCCTCTGTGGTCACATGGTCACATTTTGGATTCTCAGCAACAGCTTCACATTTATAGCTATTTGTAACATCCCACAATCATGGGACTGCAATTTACAAGTTTTGGCTGGAAATCACTGTTTATTTCTAGTTCCCGGCAAAAATGGCCATTGAGGACAACACGTTTGCTTAATGATCATAGTTTTTGCTTAACAACGATCATGTTCACTTTATGATTGCCATGTTTGCCAAATAACAGCCATAGAAAAGGTTGCACAATGGAGTGCGATTGCATTATGACCCACTGGAATGAGTTTATGGCTATTCTTTCAGACTCAATGTTAAAACTGTGTATGCTATCTCACTCTGGGTAGCCTCCTCCTTCTTACACAGGCAGCTCCTCTTCTTTTGGACTTTAGTGTTCACTTGAAGTTTTCCGATAATTATTCATAACTTCTGCAAGCCTCTCAATGCTTTAGTAAATGCTGGGGACATTCTATGAAACCAATTTGGTTTTCTGGGCAAAAAGCATTGTGGCTGCTCAGAGACCCCATCAGGTTATCTCCTTTTCTCTTCCTTTTCAGGTGAAGAAATTTCAAATCCTCCACTTTTCTTAACTTGGCCTGTCCCCCTGTTATTTTGGCTTTCATCCTTCTTGCATGCACAGTGTACATCAGTACAGTTTTTCTGAGTCTCTGATTCTTCTGTATCCAACACTGACCCACAATTTATGCATATTCCAACAGATTATCATTGCTATAACAAACTACTTCATATGTCTTCATTCTTGCACAAATGTGTAAATATTTGTAAGGCATACTAGTGGTCGGTTGTTTTTTGGGGGGATCTTGCCCTTGATCGGCTATTACAGGAGCCTCTGTGGTGCAGTGGTTAGAGTGCAGTACTGCAAGCTACTTATATTTCCCCCTAAATAGGACCTAACTGGAAAATAAGCCCTAATGCACTTTTTTGGAGCAAAAATTAATTTAAGACCCGGTCTTATTTTCAGGAAAACATGGATATCTATCTATCCTAATCTATCATCATCTATCAAATTTATTTGCCATCCATCTTGCAATTCAAGGAAAGTTGAACCATTATAATGATTTTCATTTAATGACCACTCATTTAGCAAACGTTCAAACTTACAATGGCACTGAATGAGTGGTCGTTAAAATTGCACCTCATGTGTTTGGCCATCACAGTGTCCCTGCTTGAATTGCAATTGCAAACTTACAGCATTCCATGGTCATGTGATCATGAATTGTGACTTTCTCTGCTGGCTTCCTACAAGCAGAGTCTATGGGGTGGACAGCAGGAAATTGAAAGTCTTGATCATATGAGGTCTTTGTTTAGTGACTCTAACAACGGCAACCAGCCCTGCTGGAACAGCCATTCCTAAGTAAATGTTGTCACAATTTACAGCTAGATCACTTAGTAATTGAAAATTCTGGTTCCAATTAGCATAGTTGACTGCCTGTACTTTTATTATTTTAAATTTGGCAAGTTTAAGACTTGTGGACTTTCAACTCCCAGAATTCCGGAGCTAACATTACCACAAGTCTTAAAGCTGTCAAGTTTGAAGACCCCTGTTTTAAATATTTTAAAGTTACAGTGAAGGGATGTTGTTTCTTTCTGTGAAGTTGAACTATCAGATCTTACTTGCTATAAGGTTTCTGTGGAGGAACAAAGGAATGTAGGAATGACACAGCAGTTTATTTCTTATTGTGTTGATCAATGCAGACCATTGACCATAAAGGAAAAAAGAGAAAAACGTTGAAACAACAATCCCTAAAAGGAAAAGGCTGATAGACTGATTAACAAAACAGCAGTTAGGAAGGGTCAGACCTCAGGGGAATGACTAATCCGGTGTTATGCTGGCATTTCTGGGACTGAGCACCCCATTGCCAGCTCTCTGAGATACAGACTAGAACAGGGGTCCCCAAACTTGGCAACTTTAATAATCAGAGTTGGAAGGGACCTTGTAGGTCATCTAGTCCAACCCCCCCACCCAAGCAGGGGACCCTACACTATTTCTGACAAATGACAGTCCAATCTCTTCTTGAAAGTCTCAAGTGATGGCGCTCCCATGACTTCCAAGGGCAAGCTGTTCCATTGGTTGATTGTTTTCACTGTCAGAAAGTTTCTCTTTATTTCCAGGTTAAATCTCTCCTTGTTCAGTTTCCATCCATTATTCCTTGTCTGGCCTACAGGCATTTTCAAAAATAGATTGACCCCTTCCTCTCTTTGGCAGCCCCTCAAATATTGGAAGACTGTTATCATGTCTCCCCTGGTCCTTCTCTTCACTAGACTAGCCATGCCCAGTTCCTGTAACCATTCTTCATATGCCTTAGTCTCCAGTCCCCTAATCATCCTGGTTGCTCTTCTCCGTACTATTTCTAGAGTCTCAACATTCTTTTTATGGTGTGGTGACCAAAACTGGATGCAGTGTGGTCTTACTAAGGCTTTATAGAGTGGTATTAGTACCTCCCTTGATCTTGATTGTATCCCTCTGTTAATACAACTCTGTTAATACAATACAGCTGGCTGGAGAATCCTGGGAATTGAAGTCCACAAGTCTTAAAGTTGCCAAGTTTTGGGACCTCTGCAATTTCTAAAGTTGGCTTAAAAAATAGATGGGAGCATTCCAGGAGTTAATTTTGGTTAATTTTAGCTTAGATTCACTGAAATCTAACAGATTTAAGTAAATACAGTACAACAGATATCAGCTTTATTAAATTAAGTATGCATACATTTAAGTCACTGTTTTCAACTACTTTGGAATTAATGTTCAACCTGATTAATCTCATGATATTTCCAATTTAGAAAGCATAATTCTGCTATAATTTACTGACACCAAAGCAAAACCGAAACTTTCTTTGGCATGGAGACCTTATGGGCGAGCTGTTTTCCCACTTGGTGAAAACTCTTGTCTCACCCTGCTTCACAGCTTAGTTCAGCCATTTCTCAGTCTCACTTCATAGAGTTCAGGTCCCTCAGAATTGCTGACAGGCTATAATTTTACCTTCATAATTCATAACAGCCTTTAAGTGCAGTGGACAAAGGGTGACAAGGCAGCTGGAAAGACTTGGTGTGAATTAAATGCTTTTGTTTAATTGTTGAATAATAAATCTTTGTGTTCACTGCCCCTCCTCATAGCAATCCCTCAGCCTTGCATTGGTATATTTGCATATCACCAAACATACAAGTACAGTAAATTCAGAGAAAAATTTGGACAGTACTAGCAATTAATTTTATGTTTTGCTGAGAGTGTAGGGAAGGGATTGTTGTAATAGCAGAAGTGATTGCAGCTGTGGAATGTTTGAATGATGGTTTGAATGATGGTTTTTTAATCTCCTATTGGTCAAGGAGTGCTGATTGACTCATAATGTTCAATTGTGAATCAAGTTTGAGGAACTATGGGGTGGAAATATTGATAGCATGGAGATACACTCAAACCCAGCATATAATTTATTTTGATATTTTTCTCTCCAAGTTCTTTTCTAGGCAGGCAAAGCCAGTCCATATTCTGAACTGGTGCTTGGAAGCTATGAGGAACTGAATGAAGAGAATGAAAAAGAATGAAATTGAATCCCAATGGTTCTTCTGAATCCATTGATTTTTCCATCTATTGCTCCTCATAAGTACATTTCCCTTGAAAGGTTTGGCATACAAGCTGATGGTTCTTCTTGGTTCATGATTCCTGCAAGAATAGTAAGAAGAAGCCATAGCTAGGAGATCTTTTGACCAGCTGGTTGCCATTTGTGATCTTCCTCATTCATGATTTTGACTTTGCCCACTTATACAACTGCAATATGATCTATGAAGGGCTGCCCTTGTAGATGATCTAGAAGCTTTAACTAATGCAGAATATGACTGTCATTTGCTGACCAACACCAGACAGTTTTGGAGAATACCAGCCACTGTTGGAGAGCTGCACTGGCTTCTTTTGGACCCAACTGAAGTTGCTGGCTATTAACTGCAAAGCCATGCTTTGCCAACTTTGGAACCATCTTCTCCAAGAAGAACCAGCCTATTCTCCATGGTGTACTTGGAAGGGTTGTTCCATATACCCATAGGCAGAAAGACTGAATGATGATATTAAAGAAATAAATAATATTTTTTATCCTCTGTGTAGGGATCAGAGGTGGTATTCAGCCAGTTTGGACCAGTTCTTGTGTACCAGTAGCAGAAATTTTGACTAGTTTGGAGAACCAGCAAATACTACCTCTGACTGGCCCCACCTACCTGCCCCTGCTGTTACCTCTCCTATATTCCCTCCAGAGTGGATTGCCGTGCCTCAACTGAGCTAAAAAACAGCCCAGCTCACTCACCAGGGTTCTGACAAAGGTCGGTCTTTGAGCCCTGCATGTGCACGTGAAGTGGTCATAGAACCAGTAGGAAAAAATTTGGAAAGGAAGAAAGGTAAGAAATATAATGAACACTGTAGGACTGACCTTCCTGTTTACATAGTATTGAAGTGTTCACCTGCGATGCAATAAACTTTCCTAAAAGTAAGCATTGTTCAACTTTGTTGACACTTATTACTTAGGACTGAGTTTATATATAGGACTGAACTGTGCAATTGTCATGTTTTTCTGATGAATGAATGAAATGGATTAACTTTTTCTTGAACCCCAAATCTGTTTTGGTCTTTAAATCTTTGTAAATCTTACTCCATTATTGTATTCACGTTTCACACTGGCAAGGAAAGCAGAAGATAATATAATTATGAATTTCCAGCATTAATTTCCTCCTTGCCTTGTGCTAATTTAATCAGACATAGTTAGTATTCAGTATTATTTCTGCTTAAAAAAAACAAAGATGAAATAAAGCTGTATTTATGACATACTACACTTTTCCTGGCATTTAAAGTATAAACAAAAACAAACCCATGGTGCATTTTGATTTAGAATACTTATAAATCTAGAGGAAGGAAAAATATTGATATAATAGACAATGACTCAAAGCCAAGGGAAAGATTGGCTTACATCAGATAGAAACTAACTGGAGTAAGTTTTTCTCTGATATCTAATTCCAGCTGGAAAAGGCAGAAGGACAGGAGGAAGGACATAAAGCTGCATTCAGGAGAGCAAGAAGCATTTTTGAGATAAGCACCATTATCTAGAGAGGCTGGTTTGATACAATTGCCTGATAAAGAACATTATTGCCAATAGGCAGTCTTAATGGAGCCAGGAGAAAAGGGTAAATGTTCTAACAGATTGTAAATCAAGGTAAAGAAGATAAACCATTCACCTTTTATTTTGGAAACATAATCTTACAACCATCAAATGAGGCCAACCATGTTCATTGGAACCTGGAAACAAGACTTATTTAATTTTTGTAGAACTCATTTCTGAGTAGACATTCAAAACACCAACCCAGAAATGCCCTATGAACTAAATGTAATTTATTGTCAAGTAAAATAGAGGAACACTATTGGTGCGTAAAAGCTCTTTGGCTCAGCACGTATGATTTCATTTTCCTGTCTCTCCTTTTCCTATAATAGAGCATAACATGTCACTTGTTTTGACTGCATTCCATTATTACCTTAAGAGGTCAAAGATCTTATTTGGAGCTGTATCCTCCATCCCATCTGGGTGAAGTAATGTGAAACATATTGTGTCTAACTTCAGTTGTTTAAACTGCTAAATATCTGGAGTGCTTTTTCTCTCTTGCATTGAATTGTAGTGATTCAAGGCTTTTTTTAAAAAAAAAATGTATTACAGAATTGCCTATAGAGGACAGGAAACCACAAAACAGGACACAATAGACTGGCTCACCAAAGGAATGAGACAAGGTTGTAGACGCTCCCTTTATTTATTTTACCTGCTAAATATATAGGTAAGCTGGATTGTAAGAAGGTAAGTATGGTTTTAAATCTGGAAGAAGAAACATCAATAACCTGCACCAGGCTGATAGTTGAAAATGCAAATGAACTGTCTGCTAGTAATGAAAGTCAAGAAGCACAACGAAAGAAATATGACTATGATCAAGTAGAAAGAAGGCCAAAGTAATGACAAAACTGTAGGTACGGCTTTAGAACTGACAATGAAGATATTGAAGTGATGGATAACTTCTGCCTTTTAGTGATCAGCCATCAGTAATAAAGGACAAGCAATCAAGAAATATCTGACAGGAAAAGATACACCATCTGAAAACGCCTTTGTAATCTACAAAGATTAGGATCATGCAAATCATGGTATTCATAGAGTGAAAATTGAGGCTTTTATAAGTTTGGCTTTGGAAAAAGATTCCTGAGAATATCATAGACTGCCAAGGAACAAATCAGTTCAGGGTTCTCATTCAAGGAATACATGACAAGTCTCAAATTGTTGCATTTTGGAAACCTTGTGCAAATATTGTAAATCTACAATGCTTTAATGCATCTATAGTTAGATACCCAAAGGAGCTTTCCAGGAATGTTAACTTATGCCATCTGTATTAGAATATCACTTCTGACTGGTCTTGGCTACCTGATGACATCTAGGTAGCTTTAAGTGGCAGTAAATGTCTTTCAAAAGCTGGCTCCATTTGCCTTGAAAGAGGCAGGTTTTTACCCTTTCCTCAAGAGGCCATCGGTGGACTTGGTTTTATTGGACAACTTTGTTCAGTCTCTTGTTGAGAAGATGGCAGGCTTGCAGTTCCAAGCTTCATTCCTAGAGGAAGCAGATTATCTACTGGTAGTCCTATTGCTGTTGTTTCTCAGGTCTGATTATAGCACCGAGGTCGCTTTTATCATGCTTGTGGGTGGCCTCTGGTGATCAGGATGGGATGGAATGGGACAACTTTTGCCACAGCCAACTTGCTGTGGCCAAGTCACCATGCCACCTCGCTGCAAGACAGCTTAACACATCCAACTCATTATGGGACAATTTAACAACTCTAATTATTTAAAATAAATTTAAAAATATTTTAATTTTTGTCATTCACATTTCATTCTGTCCCTCTTTTTTGCATCCTTTCTTTAATGGTTCTATTCCACTATTTCTCTGATATTAATGTAACTCTTGTCCCACAGTGAGTTGTCCTGCAGCAAGTTGTCTATGATGAGTTGTCCTGCACTGAGTTGTCCATGGAAAGTTGGCTGTGGTGAATTGTCATAGATCTGGATGGGAGCATTGAATCCATCTTACCCCTCCTTAATCTCTAGGTGATTTTTGATACCATCAGTTATGGTATGGTATGGTCTTGCCTGGGTAGCACTGAGAGGCTCTGATCTTCAGTGGCTCTACTCTTTCTTCCAGGGCTGGTTCCATTTGGTTTTAGTAGGAGGAAGAGCTCAAGTCCTGGGTTCTTGCTTTATTGAGTGTTCCAGGGCTTGAAGTTCTTCCTGCTGCCATTTAACACGTACATGAAACCATTGAAGTGATTCATTGACACATATTTAAGTATTGTCAGTATTCAGTTGTGTATCTTGCTCAGTCTGGCCAAATGTTGCTGAGGTGCTTTCCCAGTGCTTGGAGGCTGGATGGAGATGAACCAACTCAGTTTATTCATGTCAAGACAGAGTGGCTATGAGTTTTACACACACAAACACCCAGAACCAGTGACTATGCATTGTTAATCCTGAATGCAATTACACTCCTGCACTCAGAAATGGTTTACAATCTGGGCATTCTCTTGAACTTCTGCTTAAGGAGATGGTGGTGACTAAGGCCAGAACAGCTTTTGCAGAAGTAGATTTTGTGCAACAGTTGCATCCATCCCTGGATTGGGAGGCACTGTTCATGGGCATTCATGCCTTGGTCATTTCTTAACTGGACTATTACAATGTGCAGTACATGAAGCTACCTTGGAAGAACATTTAGAAGCTTCAACTAATGTAGAATTCAGCAGAACGTGCAGTTTTGGGTGCATCACAATTTGTCTGTGTGACGCAATTCTTATCTGAGCTGCCTGGGTTCCTATAGGCTTCTGGGCATAGTTCAAGGTCCTGGCTGTCACCTTTAAATCTCTACAACACCACGTATTCTACAAGATTACCTCTCCATAGTGATTTCTGCCCACCCACCAGATCTGGAAGAGTGGTTTGCATCTACTCCCTCGCCTTTGGTTAGGCTGTTAAAACCTGGTTCCTTTCCCAGGCATCAGTTGGGAGCAGAGGTGGTATTCAGCAGGTTCTGACCAGTTCTGGAGAACTGGTAGTGGAAATTTTGAGTAGTTCAGAGAACCGGTGAATACAATGTCTGACTGGAGAGTTTACAGTATCCTTCTCCTGCCACGCCCACCAAGCCACGCCCACAGAATCAGTAGTAAAAAAATTTGGATCCCACCACTTGTTGGGAGGTCTAGCATAGATATCTCTAAAGATGTATGTTTTTATTGAACGATGTTGTAGTTCTAGTTGGCTTTAGGCTTAATGTTATTCTTCATTTTGTTCATTTGCTGTCTTAAATATAAATTGGATGGATGGAAGGATGGAAAGGTAATCCACCAAGGTAGCCATACATATCCACAAGGGGTCTATGGAGTCATCGAGGTCATGGTTGTCCCAAAGGTGCCTTTTCAAGAGGCAACTGGACTTTCTGGTTTTTCTTTGAAGACATTTTGCTTCTGATCCAATAGCTGAAGAAGCTTCTTGAATGAGAAGAGAAATGTCTTGAAAGAAAAAACAGAAAGTCCAGTTGCCTCTTGAATAGGCACCTTTGGGATATCCATAAGGGGGTTTAAGCGATCAAGATGTTAGAGCATTGTGTTACTATGCTTGCCTCATTACTTGCATCATGTTCATTCTGACCCTCCATCTCACACAAAACTTGGGCATGCCATATCTTCAGTCAGAACTTCAGTTGAAATGAGTACAGAAAATATCTTTATGCAATAATACTTAAAGATATCGAGATCATATTTTGATATAAAGGAGAGCTGAGTAATCTTTCTTAAATTCTGGATTGTCTTTGTGATATGCCCAAAGGGAGATGGAGTTTGTATACTATGGAATGGTTAGGGTCACTTTTTTCAATCCCCTTTTCTCTCTGGGAGAGTTAAACATTTAGAACAATGGATTTGGGGTTTTTTTCAGTATTTTTTAAAAAACAGACACAATTCTTAAATAACCCTAGGCCCCAGAAGAAAAAGGGCCCCGATGTTGGCCTTTTTATTCAGGGATAGGCCATAGGACCAAATCAACCTTCCCTAACTTGGGTATTGTCTAGTTATGTTGTGTTGCTATTCCTATAATCCTCAATGGCCTTATGCTAAAGCATTTGGAGAATGCCAGCCTGGGGAAGATTGGTATATGTTGAACCAGATGATTCTGTTAGTATTTAAGTTAGCTTCAGAAGTTTTTTTCTGGGTCTATTATGTGCTTCTAGCTTTCTACTTTTTAGCTGATATAATATTGCTTTTTAGAAAGCATGGCTTGATTGATTGATTAGGTGCCATTATGTTGATTTTAATTCCTAACAAGCACATACATAGATTAAAAAAAAGAATGTTCTATTTTTATTTTTAGTCAATAAATACATATTTGTAATAGCACTCTCATGTTTTCAATCTGAATTGTATAAAATATTCTCACACACATACATTTTCTTTAGAAAAAGGATGTTGGGTCTGAATTTTCCAGGATTTCCACATCTTTTGGCCTTTAAAAAAAAAACTAAACTGGGAGCAGCACCCACAGCAAACTCAAACAATGCCAACAATCAGCGGAAACCAACAGGAACTTTCGGGGGGGCTCTTGGCTTTGACTTGCAGGAGGTCCAGGTGGGGAAAACATTCTCGATATCCTGGTCCCATCTTTCAAGCCCTGTCTGGGTAGTTCCTCTGCTGATCACTTCTTTCAAAAGAAGCAAACAATGTTGGACAGTAGATAATCTGCCAAACTCTTGGATGGGAGATCTGTGCTGGAGCTATTTTAACACACACCAAAGAATGAAAAGCAATGAGGAAGGAAGTGAGTCAGTGCCAAAAAAAAAAAAAAACCAAGATGAGAAAACAACCCAAGGAAAAACAGTTTGATCAGATGCTTCTGCCGGGCCAGGGGGAGGGCCAGAGGAAGAAGAAGAATGGCATGGTCTGTGCAAGGTTAATGGGAGACATCCCTGCCACCCAGCTTCTCTAAGGCTTCCCAGAATGCCTATCCATAGGCAGAGAGTATAAAGGACACGAACTCATTATGATACGAAGAGAAAGAGATGGAAATGACATGGATGAAATGCTCTTTTTATATAAGAGGTGGAAAGAATAAATGATATTTCGTAAGCATTATGACATTAATAAAGTAGCTAGCAGGATGTAGAATAGACTGTACTGATTTTTTTCACAGGAGACAAGTGATACCTGCTCCAGGCATCACAAGCTCCACGGGAGGTTCTGAGTTATCTTCCTATTATCTGTTTCTCCCTCTTTAGACTACTTTTCTGGTTTGGGAAGACAAGGCAAAGTATTTGGGGAGGGCGCAGAACAAATGAAAGTGAGCATTGTCTGTATTCTCCATCCTTTATTGCCTCAATCCTACCCTTGGCAGAAATATCGGAAAGGTGGAGCTGCAAATTATATTTTGGGGGAAGTGATTTTTTGCTGCTGTTTGATAATAATCAAAATTATTCCAGAGGGGAATGACAAAGATGATTATGACAATGAAGATACTTCTGAGTATAAGCAACCATGGCTACTGTACTTCATTACCCATAATCAGACATTCAATTAGAAAAATATTTCCAGAAAGTTTTTTTTTTAAGTCTACCACATCTAATCCTGTTGGTGGACCTGGCTATTGTCTGGCATGATATTGCTGGTTTCTGTTATATTATCTGTTGGGATATGAGTTGACATTATCACCATTTCAATAACTTGTAATTCTTTGAAAAAGTAATATTTTATTTATTTTTTATGTTAAGTCTAATTTTATTTTATTAAAAAACAGTTAAAACACAAAACCTTTTTCCTAAGAGGTCTGTAGGGGGCGTGCATAAGCGCAACATGCCTACTGTCCCTGTCCTATTGTTTCTTTTATTTTTCTTATATGTACCCATTTCATGTATTCATAACTATGTATATACTTATACCTATTATGTTGTAAGCGATTGACAAATCAAATAAATAAATAAAATAAATATTTTTAAAGAAACCCACAAACAAACAAAAACCAAAACAAACAAGACAATAAAAGGGGGGGGAAAGTGTTAAAAAAGGATATTTAGAAAGTGTGTATTATGTATGCATACAAATATGTGTATATGTATTTATTGCTTTTATAGAATTAATATAGCGACCCACTTCCCAAACATGTGACTCTGGGCTGCGTACAATAGAGATAAAAGAATACTTAAAACAATTATTATTAAAACAAATAAATATAATGAACACACACAGAGTACCTAAAACACGAATACAAACTGATCAACAAGACTGTAATTGCTTCCATGCTCTCTCTCCTTCTCTCTGTTTTAAATACATCAAGCAAAGTTTCTGAGTCCCAGAGGAAGGTAAGCTACCAAGCCCATCATTCCTGATTGCTAGTTTGAATTAATAAGAACTGGCATCCTGAGGTAAATCTGCTTGTAAATCACGTGTTTTAAATTTGATTTAGAATTAAAACCATTACCTGTCAGGGACTAGACTATCGAAGGTTCTGTGGATGGTAAGAAGGAAGTGGGCCATTCTGCGAAAGAATGCTGAATTAACGAGTTTCCAACTTTGCCTATAACTCAACCTGAAAAGATGAATAATCTGTCTAATTTGCACTTATTTGTAAGGCACCTGTTATTCGCAAATTGAAGCTTTGCTCAGGAGACCAGCCATTCATCACTGATACCTCACTGTGAGATTAATTAATGTGAAGGAAGCAAGACAGCAAAGGACATTTTCAATAAAGGCAGAAGCAACCTTGCCAGGTGTTGCCTTTCACAGAAAGGCAATACTCACTATGGTGACAGATTCCTTGAGAATGATTCCTCAAAGAGAGATGTCCATGCCCTTCCTTCTGGACAATTCTCCCCAAGCTGATTTTGGCTAGGTCTGTGGAAGGACCAAGGCTGGGGGAAGTTACTCTAAGGACCATAGTGCTATTTTAACATCCCAATGCTGATAGGAGGAGAGCTTAATTGAGGTAGGCCCAATCTGAAAGGCTTTCAGATTTTCACTATTTAAGAGAAACAGCTTGTTGTGGCTCAGAGGTTTGAGCCTGCTTTTTCAGAGGTCGAGGACTTGGACAATGAGGAAGAGGAGGATTTGGCTCTGAGGTTTGAGCCTGCTTTGCTAGACGATTTGGAATTGCCTTCCTCCCCAGGACTTTCCTCCTCGGCAGGACCTTCCTCCCTGATTGTGCCTCAGGTGTCGGCAGATAATCAGGAGAGCGTATCAGAGCCTCTGACTGAGGATCAAGCTGAGGAATGCTGGCTTGATGCAAGGCAACGGCGCAGGCAAAAGTGTAAGTTGCAACGTAGAAAGAAAGGATGAATCAGAGACTGAGATGAGGGACTGACACGCCCCACAGAGAATAAAAGTGGGTGTGTTCGCTCTGAGAATTTGTTCGGGACAATGTGTTAATTTGTGAGAGAAGCTTCAAAAGATTCTGTGTGGTGGTGATAGCTTGTGATTTATGTTCTTGCTTTATTATCGGACTTGGCAGACAGCTTGTGTGAGACTGCCAAGAACTTTCCCAGCTCAAGGAATTTAACCCTGTCATTACTGGACTTGTTTGCTTGTTTATATTCATTTGGAAATTTGGACTTCTCACCTTGTTGGCACAGGTGAGACATAACACAGCTACAAGGAGAAACTGACTTTATAAGGAACAAAGTGTTCCCCTGCTGAAAATGTCAGATTGCCTCCATGCCTATTTTTTCTGGTCTCCAGTATCACTTATAATTGGTATAGTATATCCTTGATATCACCACCACCACCATTCATATACAAATAGTCTGTGATGTCCTGGGGCATGGCACAAAAATAACAAAGTCACAAAAGTAGATAAATTCCCTTTAATACCTTCAACTTGGCCCCCAATGTCCAGTGATCCTCAGCTGGAAATCAAACTCTTCCAAAAACAGTCTACAAAGGGAGGAAATGCAGTCCGAATCCAGAGTACAGATAAATTAGAAATAAAAAACAACAACACAAACCACGCTAAAGGAATTAACATGATAGGCCAGGATAATAAATTGCAGACTTCCAAAAGATAATGAAGCACACACAGTTGGGAGGATACCAAAATCCAGATAAGCCTCGACAAAGATAATACATGCTTTGCTTCCAGCAAGGTGATGTGTGCAAACGCCCTTATATCCTGTTCTCCCATCTGCAACTAATAAAAGGGATCAGAGCCCTTTTCTCTCCCATAAGCCACATTGCTCCCTTCTCTGTTCCTCCCTGTGTGCCCTAGGATGAAGAGGGGGTGGCCCTGGGTCTTCCTCTGAATGCCCACCTGGATTGTGCCCTTCCCCCATTTCTTCCACAGTCACCGGAGCCACACTCCTACTCCCTGTCATCTGCTCAATCTCCCCCTCAGAATCAGACTGTAACAAGGGCATGACATAGTCCTCAACTTACAACAATTCACCTAGTGGCTGTTCAAAGTTACAACATCACTGAAAAAAGTGACTTATGACATATTTTTCATACTTACGACCATTGCAGCACCCCAGAGTCACCTGATCAAAATTCAGACAGTTGGCAACTGACTCACATTTATGACGATTGCAGTGTTCTGGGGTCATGCAATCATCTTTTGCAACTTTCTGACAAGCAGAGTCAACGGGGAAGCCAGATTCATTTAACAACTGTGTGAGTAAGGATTCACTTCACAACTGTATCAAGAAAGGTCGTAAAATGGGGCCAAACTCGCATGACAAATGTCTCGCTTAGCAACATAAAGTTTGGGCTCAACTGTGGTCGTAAGTCAAGGACTACCTCTATAATGATACTGGATCTCAAATTAGGCATTCCAAGGAGGAGACATGGAACAGAAGTAACAATTCTATTCTTTGGATTATGTATGCATACAGGGTCTCCTGCCCCTCTTTTTTCTAAAATACTTATTTATTCTTCTAATTACAGCTAGTCTTCTGCTTATGATCATAATCGAGCCCAGAATTATGGTGTGCCCATTGTTAAACAGATCGTCACATGACCAAGCAGATTTTACAACATTTTATAGCAGTTATTAAGTAAATGTGGCAGTTGTAAAGTGAGCACCATGTCATTAAGCAAACTCTTTGTCTGCAAGGGAAGTTTTTATGGGAAGTAAATGCTGGCTTTCCCAGCAAAAAAAATGTTGCACATTGTAGAACATCACAGCGGGACACTACTAAGTGAATGGTGGCTAAGGTAGCAAGGACTACCTATGGTATGTCCTGTCCATGTCCTGTGAAGAATCCACTACAGTAACAGCAGCAAATTAAAAAGTATAATAATCAGAAAATAAAAATCAAATCATGCTTAAAATGCAAAAAATACAGTGACTATAATTGTAATGCACACCAAATCACACACTAGCATTCTCATGCAGACCTAGAAAATTGGGTTAATTGAGTGAACTATGATTCCACTAACCAAGGGCAAAACTCTGAAAAGGTGACTTACAATTTAAAACACTCAGATGGTTCAACAGCTCAGCTGTATGTCTAGATGCAAATTTTAGAAAATTACTATAATATAAATAGAAATCAAGTGCAACCTTTTATCCCGTAGGAAAAATGGATCAGAGAACATGTTGTACCTCTCCAATCTGATGTCTGGGAGGTAATGCTTGATAGGCAATTTCAAACTCTTTAACCCAGATGTGGAATATGTTAGGCTAAGCAACTCTACATGCCCAAGGCAAGGTTAATTGTAGCAGCTAGTATCTTGTTAATGTGTATAAATTAGCTAGACCTCTGATGAATGTGAGGTTCTGGAAGACTCATTTTAACCTTGTCCTGTTCATTGCCACTATTACTGTTCCTTTTTTCTCTCCTGTAGTATGATTATTATTATTTTATCTATTTATAAAATTTATATAGCTGCCCATCTCACAAGAAGTGACCCCTCTGGACAGCATACACCGGGGCTGTCAAACTCCCAATCCGCGGGCCGGTTGCATCATGCACTGGCCACACCCACGTCTGGTTTAGCAAAGGCGGGAAAAGTCCTGATATGTCACATGACACTCCATGACAATATGAGTTTGACATCCCTGGCATACACTAATCAAATAAAAACAACAGCAAAAGTGAAAAGTTCAGGTTCTTGATAGCCAGCATATAGTTATGACATTTGTAGGATGGGGTAATGTGATTCCCCATTTGCGACCTACCCACCCAACTTCCAATAAACAAAGTCAAAATGTAGGAAGCCAAATTGTCTGAACTGTGTGACTCACTTAAGCACCTTGCTTAGTGATGGAAATTTTGATCCCAATTGTGATTGTTAAATCAAGAACCTCCTATATTTTAGTGGGAGCTCAAAATTCCAAAGTGGCTTCTCTTGATCCCAGCCATCTCTTCTTGGATTCCATGGGATCCCAGCGCACTGTGCAATGTCTTATGTTCTATCACAGAAACACAGAGCCTGCTTGGAGATCTGAGGCCAAAGACCTGGAATCATGATAGGGGACATTAATCTGGTTTGATAAATAGAACTCTTGTCCTGCATACTTTCCCCCCACCATAATTTTGACATAGCATCACCTGAGCCAAGTCCAGAAAACCCAGAGAGGTTTCTTTTAGAGATAGATTGTACCAGAAATGGTCTTTAAGGAAGATGTCTGAGTCCCACCCCCAAAAAGGGAATCAACATTAAAAATGAATTTCATTCTAAAATGGATGCAGACTTTAGGCTTTTGGGGAGGTGAGGAAATACATTTTGGTAATGGCTATGTTCACATGGCAGTTTACATCGGTGATTAAAGTTAATGCAGTTGAAGAACGTGTGCAGCCCCTTCTAATCCTTACAGCATGGAATCTCCCGCTGTTTCCCTGTGGCAGCACTTATGAGGAATAAAATAATAATTTGAGTTAAAGGAGGACCTAATTAGCCACACACTTCAAGTGCAGCTTTTGTGTTTCCTCTTGGGCAGTAGCCATCAACACCTCCACCAATTGGGAGGGAATGTGTTATCGGTATGGGTGTAGGGTGCAGGTGGGAGAAGCCCAGAGCTGCTGCTTTCCAGAATGAGTTGAGGGAAGAAAAAGAATTAGAGCAGGGTTATTCCACCTTGGCAACTTTAAAGACTTGTGGACTTCAACTCCCAGAATTCCACAGCCAGCACCTGGGAGTTTGAAGTCCACAGGGTCTTAAAGGTGGCAACCCTGAGCTAAAGGGTAGTGGTGGAATCTTCCAACTTTTCAATCAAAGCTGGGTGTAAAAAGCAAATATCTGTAATTTTGAGGCCCATCCCACTAATCTAAATAATACGCCTTCTCCCCCACCACCAAATGAGGGGGAAAATCTTATCTTTCTCCTCCAAAGCAGCGAGTTGATTTTTGGGGCAGGAGGGCTGGACTGCTGGGGAAATTATGGAAACACTCACGTGTGAACGGCAAGGGGATCAGAGGATAGAGGTAATGCCTCATCCAAATTGCTGAATCCAAAGCAGTGTGGAAGGAGGTACTGTCTTTCCTGTTTTTAAAATTCATTCCTTTTCATTAGTTTCACTAAGGAATTAATCAGTAGCAGCTGAGGGGGCTGTTGGATGTGGTGCTGCTGGTTGGAAGACCAAGGAGGAGGGTGATTCTGCAGGCCCATCATCAGAGGTGGTATTCATCCAGTTCGGGCCGGTTCTGGTGTAGCAGTAGTGGAAATTTTGAGTAGTTCCTTTGTTTCCTTTGTTTTTTAGCTCAGCTGGTTCACACTGAGCAGATTGCTGCACCTCAGCTGAGCTAAAAAAAACAGCACAGTTCACCAGCCTTGATACAGAGGGCGGTCTTTGAGGCCTGCGGGCGCACATGAAGCGCTCTCTCTCAGAACCAGTAGGAAAAAGTTTAGAAACCCATCACTGCCTGTCATCCCTCTCTTACTTTATCTCAAAACACTGGATGCCTCCTCACCCTCTCCTCCATGTCCATGTCCAAGTTCCAATGCCTGTAGAATCATAGAGTCTGGAGGGCTGGAAGGGACCTTGAAGGTCTTCTACTTCAACCCCCGCCCAAGGCAGATGTCCTTAAACCATCCCAGCAAACGGCTGTCCAATCTTTTCTGAAAACCTCCAGTGACTGAATATTCACAGCTCCAGGAGGCAAGCTGGTTCCACTGATTAATCATTCTTACAGGAAATGTCTCCTTATTTCCAAACCGAATCTCCCTCTGAGCTTCCATGCATTGCTTCTTGTCTTGCCCTGCGGTGCTAATGGAGAATGAATCAATGCCTTCTTTCCTGTGACAACCCTTCTCTGCTATCATGAGCCTTCTCTTCATTTGGCTTAACGTGCCTAGTTCCCTTAGCTGTTCGTTGTAGGATTTAACCTCCAGACCCCTTATCATCTTTGTTGCTCCTCTTTGTTGCTACTCTTTCTAGGGCCTCAGCATCTTTGTATTATGAAGTTTCTTCCTTTGTTGAGCGGAATGGATTGGAGTAAGATTTTATCCTACTTGCCTAAAGGAGATAAAAGCTGAGAGATCCTCCATATTCTCTGGCTCCTGGCTGGATAACTCAAAGCCCCTAGAAATTTGCTCAGCCGGAAAACTAAAAGTTTTGGAAAGAGTATGTTAGATACATGAGATGTGCCTGCATCTTCCCATGAGTAATGAGGCTGCTTATAGCAACATGCCCCTGAAAGCTGCATAGTACAGGAAGACAATTTCTATCCTCGAAGTTGCTTCTGAATGTTCCATGGCTCTTGTCCCAATGAATGATATACTAGTAACTGCTTATGCTTGCTTTGGCACAGAGATCTCTTTAGCTTGATCAGGTCACTGGACAGATGGAAAGGGTTGCTCTGATGACATAAGTGCAGGGCACTGCAGTTTGAATCAACATCCTATCCTATCCTATTTGAATAATACTGCTATATCTAATCCTGGAAATAATAAATCATTGAATAAAGACAGCACATAATTTTGTCTGCATGGTGAGGAGGCGTAAATTCAGACTCCAGATGTGTTGTCTGCTGGACCTTGGCTGTTGAATTCAGATTCCACACAGGTGTTTATAACTGTGATTTATTTACCAGGTTATACATAGCTACCATCCCCCCAGCTGCTAAGTTAGATCCGCATACACTTTTCCTGTTGCGTGGTGGATTGGAAGCGAGATTGGATGTTGGTTCTGCTGAAGGGAACAGTACATAAAGACTGGGCTAGCATGTGCTAGAAATTACAAAGAGGAAAAAAGAGTTTGGGAGTATGAACTCTAGATTACTGATCCCACATTTCATGGTTAAAATGCATATTGTGCAGTCAACAAGCGAGGAAATCGGGAGAAGTCAGAATTTCAAATCAGTACTGAAATTGTTTCATCTTTGACTTTCCAAATGTAGAAGAGCAGAGGCTTCTTCCAAAAAGATACTTAGACCTTGGGAGAGCAGGAAGCAACCTGCTTCTCATGGAGTGCATTTGGGAAATTGCCCAGGACTTGTAAAACCTGGATCAGCTTAGGCAGAGATATGGCTTCAATTAAAGAGCAGTACGTTTTATGAATAGGTATGTATATTAAAGAGATAACAATATGAAAATACCTTTCCACCAATACCTGGAAGTGTACTACATTCAAAAACCCACCCACAAAAGAGTGTCTTCAGCTCTTGGCAGGTTGATAATTGATGAGAATTAGAATGAAATGCTAAGCTGAAAAGGAAATTAAGAGACGGGAAGGATGCCTGAAACCTGGGGTTCAGACTCTGCATGACCATAAAGTGACAAAACAAAGAGTCAAACGATTGAATGGCACATCTGCGCATTAAAAATGGTTTTTCTTCCAACACAGGCCTTTGCTGTAGAATCCTGCTTGGAATACCAGGAGCTATCTATAAATAGAGGAAAAGATCTAATGGAGGCTTGGTCCCACAGGTCACGTGTCTTGCTTAATTATTTATTTATGTATTTATACTATGCAACCCCAATGCTCTTGATAGTTTGTTTTTGAGGTGTTGCATGAACCCAGCCGCTGCAGTTTCAAATTGTCATCAATAACTAAGGACAGATCTATTCAACAACTCATGACAATGTCTCTCTTTCCTAATAGTCTGTGGAATTCATTTAAGTATTTATTGGGGGCTGGGGAAGGGTCAGAACAAACAGTAAAATGATGCTCAGCTAACAGAAATAAAAGGAAACCAAGCCATGACTTGTCTTTTAAGCAGGATTCATTTTAGAAGCTGCATTTAAAATACTGGATTCATTGAATCAATATTGGCCCAAATATATATTACTGTAGTTGCTTTTTTCTTTGTACAGAGTGGCCTCAGATGCAAGATGCTTGGCATACTATCCAAAGTCAGGAGCCAGTTGGGAGAAAAAAATTGAGAGTCACAGCAAAGTTGGTGGTGGTGGGGGAATGTAGCCCCTTGTTTTAGTGTGTCAAATAACTTCGAAATGGATCCATGCTGCGGCAGCCATCTTTTCATTTCTCAGCTTTACACACACAATGGGGGGAGGGGGAGGTTTGGAATGTCAGGTCAGATGGGATTGAACTTTTTAAAATATCAGCTCTGTGGGCCTGACTTGGTGAGCGTGGCATGGCATGGCGTGGCTTGGTGGGTATGGCAAGGGAAGGATACTGTAAAATTTCCATTCCCTCCCCACTCCCGGGGAAAGATTACTGCAAAATCCCATTCCCTCCCCACCCCACTAACCTGATTTCCAGCTCCAGAGAATAGATGGGGCGAGGCCAGTCAGAGGTGGTATTTGCTGGTTCTCCAAACTACTCAAAATTTCCACCACCGGTTTTCAGAACTGGTCAGAACCTGCTGAATGCCACGTCTGTGTCAGACAATAACAACTCATTGTCCTGTCCCGTGGGAACCAAGGTCCTCTCAACGGGTGCTGGTCAGAGACTTGGAGAAGTTACACCAGAACTCCTAATTGGACAATGTGACCTATGACAAGGAGGGAGGGGAATATCTATTCTTTAATTGTATGAAAACCATGGGAAATAGTTAGAGTTGGTTTTGCTTTCATGCATGCCGAAATGATATACTCAATAAAACAGTTCTTTGAGAAATCTGATCATCTTAGAGTGCTGGCTTAACAGATAACAGATAATCAGAGTTGGAAGGGACCTTATAAATCATCTGGTCCAACATCCTGTCCAAGAGGGAGACCCTACACCATTTCTGGCAAATTGCAGTCCAATCTCTTCTTTAAGGCTCCCAAGTGATGGCACTCCCACAACTTCTGAGGGCAAACTGTTCCATTGGTTGATTGTTCTCACTGTCAGAAAGTTTCTCCTTATTTCCAGGTTAAATCTCTCTTTGTTCAGTTTCCATCCATTATTCCTTGTCTGGCCTTGGTTGGGTTCATCTGTCAGACTGTACTCTTCACAAAAGAAGTGTCTAACCTTCTCTAACATTCCTTCTGGGGAATTCTGGGAGTTGAAGTCCTCAGGTCTTAAAGTTGCCAAGGTTAAACACCCCTGCTTACAATGTGATATCCACCCCTGCTTGCAAATGCTGGAGACTAATGGCTGTGCTGTATCTCACACTTACCTGTCATAGAAATAACTGATGATAGGCATGCAGGCAAGAGCTATGCCCTGCATTGTTGAAGGCTAGACAACTCCAGCAGTGCCAGCAGTTGCACAAGGAGAAGAGAGAGAAAGGGATGTAGCTGTTAGGAAAGAACAAATGGCGCACATTCAACATTTTATAAACAAGCTGACTTTTTGGCCCTGGAGGATTTCTATTTTTATCCACATATTCTAACAGGATGTGCTGAAAGTAAAGTCGCAAGACACAAAACCACTGGCATGCTCAAAATCAGTCTGGCCCAAGATGGAGTCCAGAAAATGTGTTGGAGTAGAGTTGCCACCATGGCAATTGAACCCATGGGGATTAGTAAGGCCGGGGGAACCTAAACATTGACAACTGATAGGAAAGGTGAAGATTAAACAATCTGAAAGCGTGTTATTCCAAAATTGAAATAAGGCTTATTCCAAGGCTGGAATACAAATTGCACAAAGCCATAGTGTGAAATACGCAGTGAAAAAGCTGTTGTGATTTATGTCTTACTGTTGTAGCTTAGTCAACAAAACGTGTTTAAAACAAACCATAGTTTCACAAATGAAGGCAAATATTCATGTCCCAGGATAATGTTGCAGGATCCAATCTAAGTTGATCACCAGGACCAGAGATGTTGTCTTCTGAGCTTTCGGATTCATGCTGGAGCCCATCTTCAGGAAACTTCTCTCACCAGAGTTTAGTGAAAAAGATATATGCTAGAGAGGAAACTGCATGGGTCAGAATCATGGGTTGGGTTCAGTATTATTTTCAGAGTAACATTTCGGTTGCGCCACAAAACAGGCTTTATATACAACCCATCCAATCACCTAACTTCACAGAAAGGGCTATTTAGGAGGGAGCAGGACATAATCTGTTTGTCCTCCTTCCTCACAATTTGCTCACAAAAGTGGGGGGAAAAAATCCCAGGAGCCCTGGAAATGGCTGACGCTTCCTTTTCTCCCACATGTTGTCAGTATCGCCTGCTTGGCCAATCAACAGGATGGGGCTGGGCGGCAAGATGTTTGGATAACTTGGTGGGTCAAGGCTAGAATGTAATCTCTGCTCTCACAGTTCCTGCATCAAGAGGAAGTGCGAACTGTAAACAAGGAGAAACAATCCTGCTGGGTGATTGGGCTTTGGGTGTGCCCAGACAGAAACGGAGGAAATGCTTGCAGATTTCCCCTTCCTTAATACACCTAAGAGATAAACATTTATTTACTCTTTGACAGATTTTTTTTTTTTTAAATCCTAGCCCCTGAAACATCCCATAATTTCCAAGCTGGCTAAGGAGTCATAATTACAGAAGGGCAATATTGTTTTAAAAAGAACCAAGGGTTAAAAAAAGCCAGCACTTAATATAATTCTTGAAAGTTCAGGCATGGAAAAGTAGAATGTGACAACGCAGTGGAATGATTATATCTTATTATATATGAAGGAAAGCAGGTGTCCTTCAACTTCTTGGCAGCTATCTGGGAGTACAAAATGTGAAGTTGGGATGACAGCCTTTGAGATAGATCTGCCTTCAAAACCAAGCAATGCAAGTGTTAAGAGAAATATGATGACAAAATGGGCTCCCAAAAGAGAGGGCATGCTGTCTCTGTCAAGAGAGAAAGAGAGAAAGTGGGGGGAGAGGGGAAAGAGAGAGAGATGGGGGAGAGAGAGAGACAGGGAGAGGGAGAGAGAGAGAGAGAGAAAGACAAACTTGGAACTTACGACCTTCCATAACACATACATCATATGTATCTATATACCATTATGCTATTTTTAAGGCATTATTTATTTATTTTTATTCATTTTGATTTGTCAATCGCTTACAAGATAATAGGTATAAGTAAAAACATAGTTATGAATATATGGATACATATAAGAAAAATAAAAAAAATAAAAGAAACAATAGGACAGGGACGGTAGGAACGTTGGTGTGCTTATGCACGCCCCCTACAGACCTCTTCGGAAAGGGGTGAGGTCAATAGTAGACAGTCTAAGGTTAAAGTTTTTGGGGTTTGGGGAAGAAACCACAGAATCAGGTAGAGTATTCCAGACATTGACCCATTCTGTTGCTGAAGTCGTATTCCCTGCAATCAAGTTTGGTGCGGTTAACCTTGAGTTTGTATCTATTGTGTACTCTTGTGTTGTTATGGTTGAAGCTGAAGTATTCATTGACAGGTAAGTCATTGCAATGTATGATTTTATATACCATACTTAGATCAGACCAAAGACGGTGTAATTCAAGGCTTTCTAGGTCTAGAATTTCAAGTCTGGTGGCTTAAGGTGTTCTACAACGAATAGAGGAGTGGACAACGCTTCTTGTGAAATATTTCTGGATTTTCTCAACTGTGCTAATATCAGATACGTAATGTGGGTTCCAGACTGATGAGCTGTATTCGAGTATTGGTCTAGCAAATGTTTTGTATGCTCTCGTTAGTAGTGTGATATTACCAGAGAAAAAGCTACATAGGATTAGGTTAACAACTCTTAATGCCTTTTTGGCTATGTAGTTACAGTGGGTTCTAGCACTTAGATCATTAGAGATGAGTACTCCAAGATCCTTTACAGAGCTTGGATCATCAACAAGGTCTTGACTGTTCAGCTTGTATTTTATTTTCTGATTTTTTTTGCCAATATGTAAGACAGAGCATTTATTTGTTGAGATTTGAAGTTGCCATTTGTTTGACCATTCTGACACATAGTCAAGATCTTTTTGAAGGGTAGCAGTATTGTCTGTGGTATTGAACAGCTTTACATCATCAGCAAAAAGAACACAGTTGCTCTTAATATGATATAATAAAAATGGAACGTGATCTCATGGTGAGAGAGAAGGTTAGAACCAAGATTCTCTAGACAACTTACATGTGGGGAAGTGTCTAGCAGCAGCTATGAGTCAAAAGAGTTAAAATGAAACCATTCAGAGGCAACACTGCAGCCTAAGGCACTTTCCCAGAGGTACTGATAGTCCAATCATGGCTTGTCACCCTCTTTGTTCTGATGGGCCCCCTTGGCATTTCTTTGCCTCATCCCCAGCCAGTGAATGCAAGAAATAAGTCTACTTTCCTGTGTAGTAAAGTACAATAGCATTCCCCACCCCACACCCCCTCCAGATCCTGACATTGTCCTTAAAGTGTCAGAATGGTTAGGCTTTGTCCTCTTCTCTCTTGGAGAGCAGTCAAATGATCAGCAGTAGCTGGGAAGACAGCCAGAATCAGGTTCAGCAAAGAGGAACCATGCGTTTGACGAGAGATGATTTTCTGCTGACTCCAGAAGTGGTAGAAAGCTTTGAGGGGAAACTGATAGGTCTCTGTAGAAATAAATACTTGGCCCTCACAAGAAACAGTGATTCTCTCCAGAGAGTGAAGATGGCTTGTCGCCAGGACACAGCTGGAAAAAGCAACTCCTATCACCTGAGATAGATTCTGCTTGACTTCTGCACACTTTCTGGCACCTGCTTGCCTTGTGGTTTTCCAGCAGACTTCTGACTAACCCATAGCTTGTTTCTTGGCAGTGAATCTTGAAATTAGAAGCTTGTTTGCCTTGCGTTGCCATTTCTGCAATAGCAGGATCCTGGGAAAGAGACTTTAAGCTTATCTTCCCCAGAAAAACAAAGACCTGGCTTGTAACAGGGAAAGGGACGTTAGATCTTGCTTCTCAATAATACTGTGTCTAATGGTCATTTCCCCTTGCTGGAGTCACTGGGAGCAGAGGATGAAATCATCACCTTAGCTGTCCTTATCAGAACAGGCCAGTAGGAGGAAAGATGCTTTAGACTAGTTTCCAGTGGTGGTATTCAAACATTTTTACTACCGGTTTTGTGGGCGTGGTATTCTGAGGTGTGGCTTGGTGGGTGTGGCTTGGTGGACATGGCTTGGTGGGCATGGCAGGAGAAGGATACTATAAAATTCTCATTCCCTCCCCACTCCACTAACCTAATTTCCAGCTCCGTTCTCCTGTGCAGGGCAACAAAAGAAGACCCAGCCAATCAGCTGGGACTCGGGAGGCAGAGAATAGATGGGGCAGGGCCAGTCAGAGGTGATATTTGCTGGTTCTCTGAACTACTCAACATTTCTGCTATGGTTCTCCAGAACTGGTCAGAACTGGCTGAATATCACCTCCGCTCATTTCCCCAGGAAATTTTGGTTCAGGTGTAAAAGAAGTGACTTAACATAAGAACCTAAGTGTCCGTGAAAGAGAGGCAGGACCAGGGGGTCTTGCCCCAGTGTTGAATTAATGACTCTCCATCCCTATCTTTGAGATGGCAGAATATGGGACCAGCATGGATATTGTTGATCTCCTGGTCAGCCCCTACCCAGCTTCTATTGCGTCTGTTGTTCCTTATTAGTCAATAATGGTCTCCTGAAGCACCAAACCTGCAGAACGATGGGAGAATTCTTCCTGGGCAATGCACCGATTATGTTTTTGCTTACTGCACTGCAAGTTAGTCCACCTCCACTTCTTTTCTGCAAGCAGCTGCATGGTTATTTAAAACTATAGTCCCACAAAGACATTTTCAGCAATAATTGCCATCCAAATCCTGGAAGTGTTTGCAGTGCAAAAGAGGACGGGTTTCTCTCCGGTGCCAAGGAATAACCTGATCATTTATTTCTTTATTTATTTTTGCATGAGTTGTTCGGGGTCTGAATGGGGGAGGAGGGGACAGCCCTACACTCTTGCAAGCTGGTTTTGTATTGGGGATAAAGGAAAGAGACTTTCTGGAGCATGAGCTTTCCACCTTCACTACCAGGGCTGGTTTACTTGAAAAGTTGCTCTTGGCCTTTTCTTTTCTAGGTGGACTTCAGTAATGCCAGTTCTGTGTGAAAAAAAAGTACATTTCCCCAGAGGTGGGCTGCACTTACGTTAACAACCGGTTCACTGGTTGTGAGCGTGCACAGGGCTGAAACGCAGTTTCCAACAAGCAGCTGATCTACTCAGGCAGCTCCAGTGAGTACAGCAGGTGTGGCGCAGAACACAGCTGGACAGCGTGGGTGGGGGGAATGAGCCAGAAAGGATAGCGCAGGGGTGGGTGAGCGGGGCCCAGCCAGTGATCACAACCACCGGTTCACCTGAACTGGTTTGAACAGGCAGCAGCCCACCACTGCATTTCCCTCAAAAGAGCCACGGTGGCGCAGTGGTTAGAATGCAGTACTGCAGGCTACTTTTGCTGACTGCTGGCTGGCTGCAATTTGCCAGTTCAAATCTCACCAGGCTCAAGGTTGACTCAGCCTTCCATCCTTCCGAGGTGGGTAAAATGAGGACCCAGATTGTTGGAGACAATATGCTGACTCTGTAAACTGCTTAGAGAGGGCTGTAAAGCACTGTAAAGTGGTATATAAGTCTAAGTGCTCTTGCTCTTGCTAAAAGTCTCTGGTGTGCTTTTTGCTCCCTTCCTCTTCTTGCTCCTGCTGCATGTAGGAGGTTGGATAAAGGACATGGAACTCCAAGTGGCTTCAGATAGAAAGAGGTAGTCTGCAGGTAGTCCTTGATTTAGGTCATAATGGAGCCTGCCACTATGGCCATCAATCATGATGGACATAAAGTGGCTCATCATATGATTGACCCAATTCTATAACCTTATTTTGCAACAGTCATTAAGAAAGCACCATAGCTGTTGAGGAAACCAATTGTTCAGTGTGGTCCAGTTTTGCTGAACATAGAATAGAATTCTTTTATTGGCCAAGTGTGATTGGACACACAAGGAATTTGTTTTGGTGCAAATGCTCTCAGTGTACATAAAAGAAAAGATACACTCATCAAGAGTCAAGAATCAGAAGCAAATGCTGTCTTTTGGCAAAATCGTTGTCAAACATGATCATGTGTCCCGGGCACTACAAATAATTATGAAGCAGACAGTTTGCCAAGTGCCCGAAATGTGGTGATACAATCATGGGGCAGGCAGCTATCAGAACTTCAGAACTGGGTCATTAATACGCCTTAGGAGGTCAATCATAATGTCAAATGATTGCTAAGTGATCGGTAATCTGTTGAGGACTATAAAAAATCCACCCAGTGGTGGGATTCAGCACCACTTTGGGAGAACGGTTGTTAACTTTCTGAGCAGTTTGGTGAACTGTTTGTTGGAAGAAATCATTAGGCTGGAGAACCGGTTGTTAAATTATTTGAATCCCACCACTGAATCCATCTGCTTTAAAACAATGCTCTTTTTTTTTTTAAGACTCCAATACTCCTCTTTTCTGGGTCCTTGCAGGTATCCTCTCTCCTACTGCCCTACATTTGTGTGCCCCAATCCCTTAGTGAAGGGGTTGCCTACAACTGAGTCACCAATGAGTGTTCCTTTTTTATCCAAAGATTTATAGAGCTGCCTTTATCTTATATTGAATTATATTGGGTAAATGGGACAGTCAATTCTCTGCTGGGCTCCCAAGATGCTGGGACCCCAACTGAGGTCCTGGCCTGCCATACTGACCTGCGAGCCGTGCTTGGATTAGCAGCATTTCCTGCGTAGTTAGGAGATTGTTGCTTTCCAGCACAATCTAAAGCAGCCCTTTGCCTATCTCACCCACGCCAGAACAGCCTTATCATCTTCACCATTGTTATCAGCCATTATGCTGCCCAGGCAGGGGGCTGCCTGACTCCTTACTTCTCAAGAGATCTCGCCCTGTTGTTTCCTTTCAGATAGTGGTTGGAAATGTCACAAGAACATGATGGAAATTATTTCTGTGAGGCTGGGCTTCCTCTAAAGTCTGTGGCTGAGTGGCCGGGAGGTGGAGAAATGTCTGGATGACTGCATTTTACACAGCTCAGAACAGTTTTGACCTGTGAGAAATGCACAGGTCAAAAGACATGATGGCATGTGCTGCTTTCTGAGCTCAAACTTGCTCTCTCTCTTTCTCTGTGTGCATGAAAAGCGAATGTTTCATCCACATATGTGCATCATATGGCTAATGATTGATGCCTCTGTTTTTATTTTATTGCAGATCGGCTTTAATGCTTTTGCTGTAATGATTTATTGTGGGTTTTGAATAAAGATGTATTTGGCACTTGGCCCATTGCTCTGAGCCGTTGGATTAGAGATATAAAAGGCCCAATAAACAAATGAAAACATTATATATCTGCAAATTCAATTTGCAGATAGATTGCAACAAGACCAAATTTCTTATGGCAGTTTTTCCCAATCTGGGAAATCTCGGATAAGTGGACACTGGAGTTTCAAATCTCTCAATAAAGACCTGGATTTAAAGTCTGCACATCTGCACAGCACATGGCTCAGGAAATATCTACCGTGTTGGACTTTTTCAGGGCAAGGATAGGACATGAGGTTCCACAGAAATCAAGAAAGGAAACATGCCCTTGGTATATCTAAGGAGATTTATCTAGTTCTTTCTCCATCTTTGGAGTTTTATTTGGCCATCAGGCATGGGCAAACCAGCGTTCTCTAGATATTTAAACTGCAGTCTCATAGGAAGGGTTAATGAGAATAGTAGTTCAGAAATATCTGGACACTATAAGGTTGCCTGTTTTTGCAGCATACTCCATTCTGTTGCACAACAAAGAAAACAGGTTGATTCATTCTGAAAAGGCAGAATACACAACATTTGGTAGTAATAATCAGACCACCTGTATCTTACCATGCTGGGATTCGTATACCCACATGATACTTTGAAAGTACGCAGGAGAAACAAAAAGAAAATGATAATAACAAGTGGATGGTGCATGGATAGCAAGTATGGGTGGTCTGATGCTTGGAAAAATGCTTATTCATACCGTATTATTCTTCAAGGTTCAAAATAGGTATTTTTACATTGGGACATTAACGTATACATATTTCAGAATGTATGTACAAATGTGTTTTTCCTATTGCAGTTCTCCCTTCAAAAATATTAATACTGCCAGTCAGTTACAACCCCGGTTTCTCATTCCCAAGAAGAGAATACTTCCAATGCAAACTGCAAAGAACCTGCATCTCTTTTAATATGACTTTTGATTTCTTTTTTTAATTCTCAAATAGACGAACTGGCAATTGGAGTCCTGTCCAGCTAGCTTTCTTGATGTGAAATGGGAGCTGCATATGGCCCTAAGAATAGTCAATATGCATGATTTGTTACATTGCTCTCTATCTCTCTCTTCTCCATCCATCCATCCAATCTGTACCTCATTGCAATCGTAGGACTTTCACCGGTAAAAACATGAGGCATACAACATTTAAAACCTAGACACAGCACATAACATCATGCTACCAATCCTCACCCCCAGTTCCCCAATCTTAGTCTTCAGGGATGACCCATGAATAGGATGCCATTCCAGAGCAATGACCCATCACCAAAGATCAATGCTTCCAGCTTCTGAGGAAGATAGATAACAGATAATATAGGTCATCTAGACCAACCCCCCATCCAAGCCAGAGACCCTACACCATTTCTGACAAATGGCAGTCTTATCTCTTCTTGAAGGTCTCAAGTGATGGCGCTCCCACAACTTCTAAGGGCAAGCTGTTCCATTGGTTGATTGTTCTCACTGTCAGAAAGTTTCTCCTTATTTCTAGGTTAAATCTCTCCTTGTTCAGTTTCCATCCATTATTCCTTGTCTGGCCTACAGGCATTTTCAAAAATAGATTGACCCCTTCCTCTCTTTGGCAGCCCCTCAAATATTGGAAGACCGCTATCATGTCTCCCATGGTCCTTCTCTTCACTAGACTAGCCATGCCCAGTTCCTGTAACTGTTCTTCATATGGTTTAGTCTCCAGTCCCCTAATCATCCTGGTTGCTCTTCTCTCTACTTTTTCTAGTCTCAGCATCTTTTTTATAGTGTGGTGACCAAAACTGGATGAAGTACTCTAGGTGTGGTCTTACTAAGGCTTTATAGAGTGGTATTAGTACCTCATTTGATCTTGATTGTATCCCTCTGTTAATACAATTTAGGATTGCATTGGCTTTTTTGGCTGCTGCTGCACACTGCTGTCATATGTATAGCTGATTGTCTACTAAGACTCCAAGATCCCTCTCACAGTTACTGCTATTGAGCCTGGTTTCACCCAATCTATATGTGTACTTTTGGGTTTTCTTGCCTAAGTGTAGGACTTTACTTTTCTCTACACTGAATTTCATTTTGTTAGATATGGCCCAGTGTTCTAGTCTGTCAAGATCCATCTGCATCTTGAGCCTATCTTCTTGGGTGTTACCTATTGCTGCCTGCTTAGTATCATCAGCAAATTTGGTAAGTTCCCCTTCTATTCCCTCATCTAAGTCGTTAATGAAGATATTGAAGAGTATTGGGCCTAAGACGGAACCTTGTGGCACCCCACTGCTTACTTACTTCCATGTAGACTTAGACCCATTAAGGACTACTCATTGACTACAGTTTGTCAGCCAGTTGTGAGTCCATTTAGTGGTGGATGGTATCTATTCCACTTTTTTCTAGCTTACTAAGAAGTAGGTTGTGGTAGACTTTGTCGAATGCTTTGCTAAAATCTAAATATATTATGTCTACAATATTTTGCTGGTCTACTAATTTAGTCACTGTGTTGAAAAATGAAATAAGGTTGATTTGGCATGATCTGTTCTTAACAAACCCATGCTGAGTGCTAGTTATTACTTTATTTGTTTCTAGATGTTGGCAGATCTGTTTTTTTATTATCTTTTCCAGTATCTTCCCGGGTATTGATGTTAGGCTGATTGGTCTATAGTTTCCTGGGGTCTGTTTTTTTTCCTTTTTTGAAGATGGAACCACATCAGCTCTTTTCCAGTCCTCTGGTAGTTCCCCGGTGCTCCAGGATTTTTGAAAGATACGGTGCAGTGGTTCTGAGATGACCTCTGTCAGCTCCTTTAAAACTCTGGGATGTAATCTATCAGGCCCCGGTGATTTGTTTTCATCAAGATCAGACAGGTGTTCTCTTACTATTTTTTTTGCTTATTTTAACTTTTATTTCTGGTCTGTCTTTTACAGTTATGTTTTTTGGGGGGTTGAGCTATAGTTTCTTTTTGAAGAAGTTTAGCCGATTCTACTGCAGAGATGTGGTCTTGTATGAAACCTGGTACCAAGCTGAAAAGATGAAAACTAGCAGAATTTTGGTATATGAACATATTCAGGAGATCCTCAATGCATGCATGTACAATAAAGACCAGGCTTTGATTCTGAACTGAGTCCACCATCTTGTAGGCATTGACTATCACAGAAGATGGTTAATCTCGAGAAGCATTATATTTCCTATACATTCTATTTCTTGCCATGCCATTCTATTCTATTCTTTTAATCAAAACAAATGTTCAAAACTATACTATGTCTTATGTTGACTTATGTTTTAATAAGACAACAGTTAAGGTAAAATCTCCTAAACTGTAGTCAATGGATATTTAAGAAGGAAAAGGGCAAACGGGTCATTCTCTATTCAAGAATATAAATAAATAGTAATCTGGCTCAGAAATAGGATAACCGTTAATTCACCAGGGCTTGCTCTTGCTGACCTCAGATGGTCATATCAACACAAAGGGATTTTAAAGAGGCCCTTGATCCAGGAGCAACATAGCCAGAATAGATATTTATGAGAAAATTCATATTAGGGGATTGAATTAAAGTGGGAATGCCTTTCCCTTTCCAGAAAAATATGTCCTCTTGAAGTATTAGAATAGCACATCAAAACCAGAAGGAGTCCCCTTACCTTGGGCATTTGGGGCTCTGAGTAGTCAATAGCAGATTTACTGTTTTTGATTTCCGAGACCTTTATACCCTTCTCTTTACATAAGTCTTTTCCCAACAGGCGACAGCACTTCATAAAACTAGGAGAGAAAAAGAAAGAGAAGAGAAAGAGAGCGAGATTTTAATTAAATGAAGTACATGACAAACTAAATGGCCAAACCTTTGAATAAAGGGTATCAATTGCCATGCTTGAATGTGGATATAATTGCAAGGTGCAGAATTTCTTCAGACAACCTTGTGGAATATGCAAGCTTTGCGAGTATCCACAAGCTTTGCGTGACATGATTCTTTTGATCTGAAATTCAGACTTGCATCGTCAGCTGATAGAGCCTGAAACAACAGGAAATTAGGACAACTTTACTTGTATGGGTTTCCTACATTACTGCATTCTACACCCAGGTGGAACTTCTATTAGCCCCTCTACACAGGATGCAAGGACTCTGGTCTTTCCCCCTCAAACTACCACTCAAATTGCATCAGCTCTACTGCGCCAGCCAGCTTTCTCTTGGGCCAGAAGAGGAAGTCCCTCACACTATACAAACACCTTAAAGATGAGATGAGAATGGGGTTCTTAGGATAAGAATAACTCTGACTCAGTGGAAAGGAAGCGGCGGAAGCTGACTTGACTGAACCCACCAGAAACAAAACAATGGAAGGAGGACCTGCCTATTGTCTTTAGAGATTATATCTAAATGCTGAAAATATATGCGTTATGTATTTTTGTGTGCGTGTGTGTCATTCATTCATTCTGACTATCTTTTGAACTGCCAGAGATACTATTCATTAAATTGATTTTTTTGCTTGTTTATCTTTTGGACCACAGGTTCATCCACTGTAACTTCTTAGTAGCTCTGGGTTGTTTAGTAAAAGTAATGGAACAGGCCTTTTTTGATCAAAAGGCCCACTTTGATCAAGAACAGCATCATCTTTCTGTAGGAGAGAAGGGAGGAATAACTTGTGTGTAGCTCCTTCTCTGTTAGCCACATTATGTTCTGTGTGGGAGACAGGAAATTCAAACTTACAGTTGCCCTTTGTCCTCCGGCCAGCTTGTTCTCCTTCAGCTTTTCATTCCCAACATAACTACTGTTCATCCAGTGAGGACCTGCCTAGTTCCTGCATTCTTGATGAGCTGCTTTGCACATCTCATGATGGTTATGGGAGTGTCAGAAGAAATATCAGCTCAGATATGCCAAACTTTCCTATATGCAGTAATATTTGATACAACAGTGTATGTATTCCAGATGAGTTTCAGCTTTTTGTAGCACCAAACTGTTCTATTAGCTATGTTTGACCAGAGTCACTTGTTTTTATTTTTCCAGCTTTTCCTTTCAAATGCTTGGTTTTTGCTAACAACAAAAATAACAGTTGTTCAACTTCTGGCAATGCAACACCGTTTCTCCTTTTCGGCTTGACCTTTCTTTCCAGTGAGAATTCTCCAAATGAATGCAAGGTGTCTTTGTCTTCTCCTACCAATGAATGGACTCCACTCAGCTGGTTTTGGGCTTCTTCTTTCTTTGGCCCATCATCATAGGGGATTCTCCAAAGTTAAGGTTTTCGGAAAACTACAAGATTGCCTCCTTCGAGTCTTTATCTCTCTCAGGTCAGCTTTCCTTGCTCTGAGATCTCCTAACTGCTACATTGGCTGAGTACAGCTTCTCAGCTCGTTATAAGTACACACACACACACACACACACACACACACCAGGGGTTCTGCCTGGCTCTATAGAACCGGTAGCTCTGAAGAGCAGCAGACACCGAACCAGGTCTGTGTCTGCTGTTGTTTGGCCCACCTGCCCACCTGGGCTCTTACCTGACCTTTATTTCCTGCTTTTTCAACCTCAGCTGCTTTGCATGGCACAGCTGAGGTTGAAAAAGCAGTTTAAAAGGCTTTTTTCAAACACCTGTGCACCCGCACGCAGCACTTTTCAGCTGTCCGGGAGGCACAGCTTTCGGTGTATTACACACGTGTGCAAAACGTAAGTACTGAATGGTAGTAACACCGGTTGAATCCCACCCCTCACACACACACACACACACACACACACACACACACACAACCCTAACAAGTCCCTCAGTTCAACATTTCACTCCTTTTTGGAATACCTTCTGAGCATTGAGATGCTTATTTCTGTGGGCTTTGTGATTTCGGGTTTTCTACTTTTCTTCTCTTTTTTCTCTCAGTTCATCTTCTCTTCTTTCTCCCCTCCCCTCAGATTATGAAGATTAACAGAGTTGGAAGGGACCTTGTAGGTCATCTAGCCCAACCTTCTGGCCAAGCAGGAGACCCTATACCATTTCTGACACATGGTAGTTCAGTCTCTTCTTGAAAGCTTCCAGTGATGAAGCTTCCACAACTTCTGTGGGCAAGCTGTTCCATTGGTTGATTCTCCTCACTGTGAGAAAATTTCTCCTTATTTCCAGGTTGAATCTCTCCTTGTTCAGTTTCCATCCATTGTTTCTTGTCTGGCCTTCAGGTCCTGTCTGGCCTTTAGAAAATAGCTTGAATTTAACCCACCCTTCCTCTCCCCTCCTCTCCTTTCACCAGCCAACTCCAATGTATTCTGGGAAGTGCATAAAATTCTTTTGGTTAAGACCTGAGGGGAACTAATTCTCAAGCCCTAACTTTAACTTTATTTTAATTTCTAAATGTGTACCTTAAAGACTGGTGAATTTATTATCGCATAAGTTGCTGTTAATCGAAGTTGTCTTCTTTGAAACCATAGAAATTTCAGTAATAATAATTACAGTTCCAAGACTTGTTGCATTGTTTCTGGCCAAGAAACAAAATGTGGATTCAGAAATACTCCAGTTCTATGATGAACATAGCCTGTCTTCTTTCCAAAAACCTTGAATAGAATCTTTGGTAAAATCTAGGCCATTTCCATGCTTGCACTTTAGGCTAACTCCCAGCCAATGTGGGCATGATGTAGAGCTCGTCTTCATTAATGGTCTCTATGACCAGAGCAAAGGGGATGGCATCATAAACTTCCAATGTGGAAATAGATCCTGGGCATCACTGCTTAACCATCACAAATACTGATTTGTCGCCCCTTTTAATTACTGACATTTATCTCCCCATTTTCTCCAAAAGACCAAGATGGGGCATGGGATTCTCACTTCCTGTGTTGTCCACATAGCACCTTGCAGAGAAAAACAAGACTGAAGACTTTGTAACTGAATCTTTTGCATCCTGCTAGGTTGCCCTGGTTCCTCCATGAGATTCATTATCAAAAAGTTAAAGGAGGAACAAAAACAAATTCCTATATTTTTGTATGACATAATTCCTGTATTTCATAAATATCATTTTAGTAGCTGAAATGACTGTTCTGACTTGTGTTAGTTAGGATAATATTTTTAATCTAAAATGGCAATTAATATACTTTTTCTAGCTAGCTAAAATGTGACAAAATCAAGTCAATTTATAGCAGTTTAATGTTCCAGAGGACTAATAGTTAAGAAATGATAAAACTGGCAAGAAACCCAGAGACCCTAAAAAAATGAGAACATTTTTGGGTTTCTTGCCAGTTTTATATTTCAATAAAGAATGTATTAACACTTAATTGTACTTCCCAGCAAGCTTTCTGATAGTTTAACAGTACTGCTTTTATTACTACTCAGTATCTCATAAACTTACACATCTGAACTTCCATCTGACATTATAACAAGATACAGGCAGATACATCAGATTACCCACATATGTTGCTTCCTCCTTTTCCAAAGTGATGAAGATTCTTGAAACTCAAAAACATGCATCAGTTTTCTAACTTTGAGTTGGCTTAATAAAAGTAGGGTCTTAATGGATTTAGGGATAAATACCTTTTCAGTATAACTATTGCTGTGTCAAGTTGTTAGCTTCCTATAAATGTATCCATTCTTAATATAACTTATATATTTAGACAAATATCTGTTTTGTTTTTAATGACAATGAGATATGAATGAGACCTGAAGAAGCTTCTTGGATGAGAAGTGAAACGTCTTCAAAAGAAAAATGATGGCTACGTACAAAAACCGGAAAGTCCAGTTGCCTCTTGAAAAAAGCACCTTTGGGACAATAAGATATGATATGTACTGGTTGCAAAGTTTTTGCAATCCATCCTCTGCTATGGAAAATGGAGGCAATACAATGTTTGGGGCAGGAGCAAAATGTTTCAGAACATCTCACAGATTATTGCCTTGAACTAGTGGACAATATTCCTTGTTTCACAAAGACATTTCATGACCACTAGATGTCAGCCAAAACCCATATTGAACCAGAGAGTGAACAATATAAAGACTTTGAAAACAAAATCACAAAAGAGGAATCTCATCAAATAGTTTTATTTTAAAAAGCCCACCTTAGAGGATAAGGCTTCCAGGAGTCACATAGGTGTGAGTTGGGTGGCAATATAAATTTATGAAAGATAAGCATTTTTCATATAAACAACAAATAAAACTTGGATAATAGTTTGAAATTGTATTTATCTTTGTTTTCATCTCATCTGTTGGAACAAAATGTTTTAGTATCTGAGGTTTGAGGAATGAAATTATTTAACTAGTGATCCTTCAGTCTGTCATAAAATGAAAGCTCAGAATGACAATTGCAGTGAGGCTCATTATATGCTCAAAAGTAGAAAGGCTCAACCCTGAGGAATGGTTGGTCAATATGATGTGGCTAAATTAACTGCTTTAATTAGAGAAAAATATGGTACCTATTTATAGACTTTTGTTTGCATGAAATAGAAAAAATGTACTTGTACAGTTTTATGGTTTTGATGATTAGAAAAAGGGGATCATAGAAAAAAGTGAAGGTGTTTTTTTTTTGGTAATCATAGAGTAAGAAAGATAATTTTGCAATTGTACTTCTATTTGCTGCAAAGGAAATTGGAAACTTCTATTTCTTCCTCTTGGTTCTTTCTTTTTTCTTTCTTTTGCTTGCTCTTAGTTTGTGTTAGTTGTTATGTGTTTCATAAAACTTTAATTAAAAAAAAAACCCAAGGTGAAAGCTCAAAAGAAAATGCCATTGTGCTATCCACCCACCCCAGCAACCCAGCCATTATGGCAAAATCCTTCTTTGCTAACAATTTTTATATGATAGATCCCATGTCATTGCCAGTTTGTCCTTCCCAGCCCTCCACAGAAGTAGTTTAGCATCAATTTTAAACGTTCATTTTTTTATCTCTTTTCCTAACACAATGGATTTTGCCATTGACATAATCCAGCATGCTTCATCAACAATGTGGTTTGATGATACAGAACAAAAGGCATGTCAGGTCTTATGCAAGCTCTTCTATATGAAATCTTAAGGGTTTTTTTTTTAAAGAGCTCTGGACCTATCATTAAAAATAGGACACTCTTAAAGAGCACCAGTCCTGCCTTGCATCGAAAGTCAGTTCAGAAAGCTGGATTCTGCCATAAAAGTGTTGCTGATCTGTTTTCAATCAATGTTATATATACTTGCAGCTGCTTTTGCTGCAAGAGGTCTTATGTGGTGTTACTCTTTATTGCTTTTACTACTGGGCTGGGCAGTAGAGGTGGGAGAGGTGGGAGGCATTTTGGCTGCTCCACACAAGTTACTTCTCATTGCTGTTGATAGCATCTGCCTGCAGTAACATGCTTTTGCAACACTTCATTAAAGATGGACCCAGAGATGGGATGCTACTGGTTCTGCCCGGCTTTATAGAACCGGTAGCTCTGAAGAGCAGCAGACACTGAACTGGTTTTGTGTTTGCTGCTGTTTGGCCGACCCACCCACCCAGGGTCTTACCTGTCCTTTATTTCCTGCTTTTTCAACCTCAGCTGCTTTGCGTGGCACAGCTGAGATTGAAAAAGCAGGGAAAAAGAGGCTTTTCAAACACTGCGCACCTGCGCACAGCGCTTTTCAGCTGTCTGGGCGGCACAGCCTAAGGTTAGTTTACACACACACACAGCAAAACGTAAACACCGATCCAGTAGTAACGCTGGTTTGAATCCCACCCCTGGATGGACCTGAATCATTGCTTAATGGTGGGGGAGGAATATGGACGAAAGCAGGAGGGAGTACTTGTGGCGTTCCGCCCAACAAATTTGCAGATTTGTGCTCCTTACAACACAGCACAGTTGCCTCCTTGCATACCCTCTTTCCTCATGGGCACAAGATCAGCCTGGCCCAATGCTCTTCCTCCAGATGCGTGGAGTGGTCTGGTCAGCCTGTTTTCAAACATGGCTGCAAACTTTTATCTGCAATTTGTCAGCACCCAGATGAGCCAAACCACACTTTAAGGAAAGTATTTGACCTCATGACATCAGCAAGGGAGACACCCAGTCGGAAGGGAAATGTAGTGAGGGGAATCCACCGGTCACTTTCTCCAACTTATAAAGAACTTTATGAAAACTTGTAAGGCCAACAATATTGTTTGGCCTCACCACTAAAGCAGAGGAAGGTTCAGATATCAGGGAGGGACAATTTCGGATGGCATGTTTTTCTACTGGTTCAAGAACTGGTAGATTGTAATTACAGGGCTGTGCCCTGTATGAGAAACACAGGACTGTTCTACTAGTTATTTCTAGATCGGGGTGTTTTGTTTTTGTTTTTTGAGACCTGCTATGGCCCTTATATTGAAAAACAGAAGATTGGGAGAAAGTCTTAGATACTCTTATCTGGTCGCTTTCCCTGCGTTTGGAAAAAAAAATATTTTAAGCGTGTCACGGATTTCACTTAGCAGTCAGGGTATAAATTAATAAATTGCTCTTGTTCTAAGAAGAATAAGAGAAGAAAGTCATTTCTTAAAACAAGAAATTAAAAATATTTTCAATATTGGATTTCTACTTGGGTATACTCTGTGTAGCAGAAGGTTTTCATTTAACCACAATTATTCAGGGGGGGAAATGCACAGTTCCTCAACCTGAGAGGAAACACACAAAGTAGTTCAAGTTTGCAGTCTAAATTCCTCACCAGCTGGATTACAGGTATTGGAATAAAATACAGTGTATGCTGTGACTCACCCACCATTTAAAATTTGAACCAGTGTCTGTTTTTGAGTTGAATTTGTGTGATGGAATGTGCACTTGCAGCAGTAGAAGGGGGTCTCTCTTGTCAATTCAGAACTTCCCTAGAAAGTGATTCAGATTAAGAGACTGCCCAGTCTCCTGAGTTGGAGAGGGGGAGGGCTAATCGCACTCTAAAATCTCTCAGGATATATTTAGCAGGTTAGAAAACTATGGTTTTAGCTTGGCAACATTCTGTCTGTTGGATGCTAGCAAATAAAGGATTGAACTCGACTGGATCTCACTTTGTCTTGTTTCTGGGCTTGGGCCTGACATCGATGACAATCCAGTGCCTTATCTCCCCCAATTTTACTAAAAATTCATAGCAAGAACGACTAACGATTTCTTTTCTACTGTCTTCAGAGTAAGATCTGGATCTGTGACAGGCAAGATTTCAATAACCTCATTCACTCTAGGTGGACAGCATGCAGAATGGAGTTTCTTTTCTGCTTGGTACATTACAAGGCCTCGATGGCATGAAATTGTCAGGTTTAGTGGTAGGAAGGCCTTCAAACTACCACTGTGCGCAATGAGAGTAGGGTCTAGATGGATATAAAACATCTAAGTGTGTGTCAGTGATGGGATTCAAATTTTTATTTTTACTACTGGTTCTGTGGGCATGGCTTAGTGAGCATGGCAGGGGAAGGATATTGTAAAATGTCCATTCCCTCCCCACTCCAGGGAGAAGGTTACTACAAAATCCCATTCCTTCCCCACCCGCTAACCCACTTTCCAGCTCTGTTCTCCTT